>NW_004524583.1:8036703-8145112 GCF_000260255.1 Octodon degus
AAAAAAGAACAGAACTGAGGAAAAAAGGGGAATGATACAGATGACAGGAAGGGGCAAAGGGAGAGGCAACGGGTGGGCATAGGAGGGCATCACTCATGCCCTGAGAGTGCCCTTCAGTGAAAAGAGCTCAAGGTCACCCGTGCCTTCAAGTAGTTGCAGCACCCATCCTGAATAAGAAGCCTTCATGTCCTTCTGTCTGAGTATCCATCCCCACACTTGTTCCCCTGCTCCCTGTAAATGACAGAATATTCCCCTTCTGCAGTTTCTGGGGGGCCACAGCCAGGTTCCCACCACGGGAGGTCCTTGCTGTCCAAGCCGTCTTTCCGTACATCCCCACTTCTATTCACCTGGGAATCCTAACCTATCTCTGGGGTGAATGCAGCATGACTCAGGTCCCCAGTTTCTCTGACTCTGTCACATAATAAAGCAGAATTCTAATTTAAGTACTGCAAACTTTTACATTTATTCCCATTCATTTAGGCTTTCACTAATCCTTCCGTTTTTCTCACCACATAGATTAAGCTCCTTTCCTGTCTGTGACACTGTGGGGGAGGGTGCATTTTTGGTGGCTCGCAACCCAGAGGAGACCCACAAGCGGAATATGGGCTATATGGGTCCAGGTTTGTGGCTGGAGTGTGTGTGCATGCGTGCATGTGTGTGTGAGAGAGAGACAGAGAGAGATCATGGGCATGAATTAAGGTATGTTATGGCTCTAGATAGATTGTGATAGAGAGAAATATGTTTTCTCAGTTCCAAACTACCAGTTTGCAGGGCCGGGGTGATAGCTCAGTACAATAAGCACTTCCCTGGCAAGTGCAAGGGCCTGAGTTCAATCCCCGGTTCCGCAAAAAAAGAAGAAAAAAACAAAACTGTACCAGTTTGAAATTTGTCACTAAACCCCATAGAAACCCAGAGCTCCCCTCTACCACTGCAGACAAGAGAATGTGGAAGATCTTGATTGCTTTTCTAAATCTTGAATTTGGACAGCTCTGCTTTTTATTCATATTTATTCCCTAAAAGTCATAAAACAGAAGATAGATAGGATTGGATAATAAAAAGCATCAGCTCTAATTTTCATATCTGTATTTCTTCCCACTGTACCCGATCCCACTAACAAGGCCTTCCATTTGTTTATTTTAAAAATAAAAAAATAAAAATGATACAGAATTTCAAACTAAGATAGGAAATTAACAATGGTTATTATGTTGTATATTGTTACCTTCAAAGTAGTTCCCCAGATTACCAGATATAGGCATGCAAGATTGTTCAAACCTTATAACACTAACTGTTCCCACGGCCTTCCTTTAAGGAATGGCAATGTAGAACAGAAAATCTGATAAAACAGGTTAAAAAAATTCCTACCTCTGGTGCTTCTTAACTGGAGAGCATAGTAAGTTATTTAACCTTTCTCATTCTTGGTTTATCTATCTAAAAATAAGATTGCTGGGCCAGGGAGGTAGCTCAGCAGCATAGATGTCTGCCTGATAAGCACAAGGTCCCGAGTTTGATGTCCCTTACCACAAAAAAATAAAAATATGATTGCTACCACAGGCTTTCTAAGCTTGTCTAAACAGTAAAATGAGAAAACTAGTCTCTTTTTATTAAGTATTTTTAAAGTTATAAGCCATGTGCTAAGGTTTTTACATAATCACCTTATTGACAACACACCACAATCCCCAAGAGATTTCCCAGATAGGTGAGAAAACTGAGGCTTGGAGGGTTAAAGACGCCCAAATCACTTAATAATGAGGGATGGCTGAGAGTCAAGTCTAGGTGTGCCGCGCTCCAAGCTCACGCTCCTTCTCTTAGGGGTCAAATGGCTCTCAGCACAGAGCATACACTCAGTAAGTGTGGATTCTCTTGGGTGTAAATTTCGGGGGCTTTGGTGCTCTCAGTCCAAACCTACAACACCCCACCAGGTTTGCTTTCCAGTGGTTCTGTCTTTTGATCAGGAATCTGATGTTCAGACCACTTCTCCAAGTATCTCTTTTTAAACAGATGTGATGATAATGTAGGTTTGGATAATGAGACTTTCCAGGCCATAAGTTGCTAACTGTGAATTAATTGCCGTGCTTATTTACAATAAATAAAGGGAGTATTACATGTACAAAATCTCAAGGACCCAGTGAGCTTGTTCGAAGGATTCTGAACAGCACTATCCAGCATCCCACTACCAGCTTCGCAGGGAAAAACAGCCCAAAGGCGCAGAGCAATAATACGCCCTGCCTTGCTGTAGGATAGAGAGCTTTGGTCTAGGATTCCAAATCCTGAGTTACAAGTCCCACTGTGGCTGCCTACCATATGTGTGGCTTTGGGCAAGATATAAAAATGCTCTGAATTCAATTCTCTCTTTGTAAATTATCAGGACTGAAACAGAGGACTTGCAGGCGTTGACTAACTGTAATGTTCAATGATTCTATATCAGATGATGATGGGCAAGTCCAGGCCAAACTCAACCTAAAACTAGTTTGAGTTGAGAAATAAATAGCATAATATAGTGAATAAGATGAGGTTACCTATTATGGGCCTAAGGAATATATTTAAAATAAGAACTCAGCAAAAGCACTGTCCCCCCATAAATGTGCTAGTTATTTTTACTGACCACACAGGCCTATAATCCATACAGGCTACAATGTCTTATAATCATCTGCACTATTGCCTTAATAATATATACCCTCTACTTAAACAAGTACGGATTTCTTGACAAACTTCTCCAAACTAGAAGTCACTTTAATATCTAGCAAATTCATACCTTCTTCCATTTTCCTTTTATGACTGCTTGATTATTAAGGAACTCAAAACCACACCAGGTGAAGACTACTTGAAAAATATTAAGCTTTATCCTGAGAATGACTGACATTTCAATGGGAAAACAACAGTTGGCTTTGTGTAACTGCAAGTGGATTGTAGAAGAGGGTTTAAGGCTCATGTGTGTGTGTGTGTGTATCCCCAGTGTTCACACCATAGGAAATATCTAGCAAATTGGGGTATAACTATGAATGTCCATTTTGTATCTGTGTATTCAAAGTGGTTGGGATAGATATATAGTTGCATTCTCTTAATGAATAGAATGATTTGTTCTAATGGTGTTTGTAAGTAGGATCACAAGTCTGCATCTTGTACAGCAATTAACCACTAAGAAGAATATATGCAGTGTATTATTTGTTGAAACTGTACTTTCGATTTGATTTGAAACTGTCTCATTGCTATATGTTTATCAATAAAACTTTGAAAAGAAAAAAAATAAAAAAATAAAATGAAGTAAGAACTTGTACAAAAAAAAAATATCTAGACAACCTATACTGAGTGACTCGGAACCAAGAGCCAAACTTGAACCAAGACTAAAAGAAAAGCAGGAGGAGGATACGGGTTGTACTCAGTATGATAAAATAGAAGGGCTGCTTCATGAGGTAAGTTTCCTTATCAATGGGACAAGGAGAGAATACTGATCACAAAAGATCAGTACCATAAGTAGAAGATCCAGAAAGTGCCTCAACCACATTGGAGCTGGGTAAAGTGGGCAAGATAGCCTGTCCTGGACCTCAATTCCCCAGACACAAATTAAGAATGAAGACTCAGTACTATTATGGACTACTGGACTTTTTTTTCCCCATAATTTTATTGAGAAACAAATAGCAATGAGACAGTTTCAAACCAAATTGGTAGGACAGTTTCAATAATTAACACATTGCAAACATTCTTCCTAGTGGTTAATTGCTGTACAAGATGCAGACATGACATCCTATTTACAAACACTATTAGAACAAATCCCTCTATTCATTAAGAGAATGTAACTGTATATCTATCCTAACCATTTTGAATACACAGATACAAAATGGACATTCATCTCTATCCCCTTTTTTGTTTAGTTCCGTTATTTGAATATTATAGGTGTGTTAACTCAGCAAAATATTCTCTCTTAGAATATTTTGAATATATACAGTAGTCTATAATAGTATTGGGTCTTCCACTTGACTGGCAATGTCAGAAATTGTTGACCCGAGTGCCCTACAGCTCAACATAACAGCATGGCTTTACTTCTTATACTTAGTTGTTATACTTTTCTGCTGGATGGTTAAAACCAAGATAAAGTAAGACCTATGCAACAAGAGTTGTAGCTTTTGGATCTGAGAAGGTCAGTGAAATCCCCTCAGGATTTATCCTGAGATCCTGTACCTCAGATTGTAGATCCTTTGTCAGTGTCAGCCATGTGGATGAGTCACGGCCCTTGCTTGGCCAATGTGCTCTCTGTGAAAGCCTGAGTACTGGACTATTTTGCTGAGTTCACACACCTATAATATTTAAATGATGGAACTAAACAAGAAAAGGGGATATAGATGAATGACCATTTTGTATCTGTGTATGCAAAATGGTTAGGATAGATATATAGCTACATTTTCTTAATTCAAGGAATAGAGAGATTTGTTCTAATTGTGTTTGTAAATAGAATATCATGCCTGCATCTTATACAACAAATAATCACTAGGAAGGCAGTATGCAACGTGTTAATTATTGGAACTGTCCTACCAATTTGATTTGAAACTGTCTCATTGCTATTTATTTCTCAATAAAATTATGGAAAAGAAATTTAAAAAAACAAATTAAGAATGAAAGCCACAAGCAACATCGTACACAGTTACTGCAACAGTTAAGGAGTTCACCACTTTCAAATATTTAGAATGACATATGGAAACAAAATAAATTTGTAACATAGAGTCCACACAGAAATTTAAGAATTGTATTGAAGGGGGTCAGAGATATAGCTCAGTGGAATAAGCACTTGCTTGGCAGGTGCAAGGGCCTCCGTTCAATTCCGGGTTCCACAAAAAAAAAAAAAAAAAAAAAAAAAAAAAAAAGAACTGTATTGAGGAGCTGTGAATGTACTGGGTTGACTCAGTTGGTGTAGACTCAATTCTGGAGACCCTTTCCAATTGTAAATATGAATGTGGGCCAAGGAGATAGCTTAACAGCATAAGCACCTGTCTGACAAGCACAAGGTACTTGATCCCTGATACATATATAACTCAGTATACGTTGTCTAGATATTTCCTACGGTGTGAACACTGGGGATGCACACACAGATGAGCCTCAACCCAAGAGCCTTAATACAAGAGTTGTCCCCCTCCCAAGTCCCAGTAAATGTCTCCATCACCTAGACAGAAACAGGGTGTCAATCTTTTCTTCTTCCACCTCTACAATCAACAGTCTCACTTTGCAGACTTACACAGCAGGGGACTCCAAAGTAGCTGAGATGCTAGGTTGGTGGTGAAGGCATTTTTATTGCACCTGGAGCAACAGGACAAAGGAAACACTGAAGTGATGAGGTCTCTGAGCAGCAAGCAGCCTGCCACCATGGGCACACTGATGGTGAGAGTCTGCCGCTATTTTTAGGGCCAAAAACTAGTCTTCAAGGGTGGAAAGAATTCAACTAAATAAATATCAGAGCCGTGATCATTTTGTACAACTGTCACAGAGGATGACAGGAAATGTGCCAGCCCTAGCTGATGTCGGTATGTGGTCTTGGGCAACTATAAGAAAACAATATTCAAACACCAGTGGGCCACAGCAGGAAGTTGCAGACAAAGGCCCTATGGAGATTAAAATCTGAAAGGCAAAAGGCTTTCTTTCCCTGGAGGAATAAAGAAAGGGAGCCTGCTAATCCTGCAGACTTCATAAGGTTTCTGATTTACTGGCCTCATAGAAGGCTCAATGGGGGTTTGTCCTTTTGATGAGAATGCCCGGCTATAAAGGTTAAACATGCTAAGAAGCATGAAATGATCTTCTCCAAGAAAGACTGCGTCTACTTGGCAGGAAAATAGCTGTCCAATCGCCCACAGAAGGGAGCCTTTCAAGACTCCTTCGTACCCACGATGCCGCCCCTATGCGATCATCACTCCCAAATCGTCTCTGTTGGACTGGGTTTATTTATCATTTATAAGATAAAATGTGATAGGCGACGAAAGACAAAGGGAGGAAAATTGTATATATTTCTCTTCCTCTCATATATCTTCTCTCTAACTCATCTGTCAACATTTCAAATAAAATTTGCCAATTACTGCAGATTGATCAGTTGCCACTAACTATTATGCCATGATTCTACTACTTAGCAAATCATGGAGGCAGAAACCCGTGTCTTCACAAAATATGTGCACACATTGCTGTTCCTTAGAAAAAGCACCAAAGAATCAAATGGAGGAGCTAAAAATAGTCACTCTCTCCTTACCTGGAGATTTCTTATGTAAAATCACCCTCGCGGCAAGGTAAATCATTCTGCGACCCTTTGTTCTCTACCTGGACTTCTTTGGGTCAAGGCACTTTTAAGTTTCATTATTCAAAGCTTTAATTTATGATCATTACAAATCTGTTGTTTCTTACCCCTAATACAAAATTGGATTACAAGAGAACCTGTACTAAAATAGACAAATGCTCATAAAAAAACTGAAGTAGGACACAATACTTGTGTACACACACACACACACACACACACACACACTTTCAGTATTGCTGTCAATGTTATTGAGCCCAAATGAAAGACCAGAGCAAGACAAAATTTAAAATATCATTTTCTTTCTTTTTTCTTTTTCAGAACCAGGGATTGAACTCAGACCCTTGCACTTGCCAGGCAAATACTTATTCTACTGAGCCATCTCCCCGGCCCCCAAAAATATCATCTTCCTATCTCTGAGAAATAGATCTATGAGTTTAATCTTAAATAGCTACTTTTGCAAGAGAAAGGGGGACCAGCTACAACTCATTTTTCCAGGAAATATATGCCCAAGCTCAGTTGAGACTATTTTAACTCAAGTGCTTCTTAATCTCAGGACAGGAGCCATCAAGTCTGTATCGCACACCCAAACCACTGGACATACAGAGAAGATAACACTCCATGACACCCTCATGGCTCCCTTCCACCCTTTAAACTGGAGTCTAAATCACACACTGAAATACAGAAATCATTCCAGGGTCATTTCTAAAGCAGAACATGAAATAGAAAAAATTACTAATATTTATCCTAATTCTTAATTCACTAAATTGCAGGTGAGGAAAGGGACACACTGGCTTCAGTGTCTACACACACACTACATACCTGAACTCTAACAGGACTTCCCAACAAGTCAATCAAATGGGCACTACACATATTTTCATGGGCGATTATGGAAACTGAGGCACAGAGAGATGGTAATTCTCATGATCACAGTGGCATCAGAGGAGGTATAGGTCTCACTCTGCTGCATATTTTTTTATGGTTACCTCAGTACTCTCAAGAACCATCACTGGTTCAAGGCAGTTGAGTGGGACAATGGCCAAGCCTTTGTTTTTCCCCCAGTGCTGGCCACTGTGTACAACTGGTGAGTGGCTATGTCCTGGTGACATTGCTCTTTCCGTGTCCATTAGACATGTTCCCAGGTTCATGCTCCATTCTACCTTCTTCAGTTGGGGCTCTTGTCTCCTATTCCTGACGTAAAACTGATGCAACTAGACAAATGTGCACTGATCTTCCAGTCTTCCATCTATATTTTCCATCTCCTTGGAATATTTTTTCCTGCCTTCTCTGCTTGGGAGAGAGATTCCTGCCCCCACCAAGCCTCAAATTTTGAAGGGGAAAAGTGAGCCAGAAATGTACAATCGAGGATGCTTTTCTCCACATGTCCAGTGGCTTAAGCATGGAATCCAGATTCGACCACTCCAGTGCCTACCTGGTGAAGAATTTGTGTGAAAATGGCCTGTTACAACTGTTATGTTCTTACATAGTCTGATTGTTTGTCTGTTATTTTTCCCTTCATCTATGTCCCACCTTCTTTGGATATTAGCACAAAAATGATTCATTTATAAATAGCATCACAATGCCTCTATCTCAAGTGCTCAACACAGCTCCAAGTAGGCATATAGCAGGGGGCATTTTGGATGGAAATGGACCCCTAATTTCTTTGTCTAGAAAACAAGGATAATACAATGTAGCCTGAGGAGGGGGTGTAAGGGTTAAATGGCCTAGGGTATATTAAGAACACAACACAGAGCAGGTACATAACTTCTTTCAACAGTTACTAGGTTTTTGAACTTTGTCTCTTCATACAAACTGGAGCAAGGAAAGATTCATCTATCTGTGAAAAAACAAAGCCAGAGATGCCAAAGGAGCCTGCAATGATGCCCTTGTGCTGCATTGCACAGCATTTGTTTCTCATAATTTAGCAGCTCTCAATTTATTACGTGTCAATAGGCAGATGTCCACTGGTAGTTAAGCCTCTTCTAGCAAAGGCACTCATAAAGGTACCAAGCAGTGATGTAAAGGGGCACCGTGTCCCTGCACTGACAGCACCACAGCTAGCAGCAGGTACAAGCAAAGTTCACGCCCTGCAGCCAACTGGTGATCCCATCTCAGGCTGACTGCATGGGGGTAGATCTTTAGAACACCTCCTAAGTCTCCAGTCTGTACCTCTGAGACCCCTAGGACTTCAAGACTCCAGAATAACTAGGATATGCTTTTCTCTTCTTTGGAGTAACAGAGGAAGTTATGACCTGGGGCATCTTAAACCCTGATTGACTCAAACTATGGAAACATTTTCCTAGGATCATATAATATTGGGGCTGTGGAAAGGGACACTTGCATAACTGGGAAAGAGAAAGGAGGTTGAATGTTATCATGCATGTGGTCATCACTAGAGATACATTTCTATAAGTTAAGTACTAACAGATAAGAAAAATTAGAGATTCTAAAATTGATGTCCATGAAGGGTATATCTCTTGGGAAGGCCCATTCTCAGACATACTATTATCCATGAGAAGAGATAAACAATTGGCCAAAATTTTTTTTAAAAAATCTTTTTAAAGCTCTGATGAAATCAAAGGTTCCATCCATTAGTCCACCAATTAAATCTTATGCATTATAGGCCTGAAAATGACTTTGTATATCAAGGTATTCATTTCCTTAGGTAATTGAATCAGAGAAAGGCATATTTCATTGTACTGCAGAGATAACTAAAGCCAGTATTCTGATCCAGACAGTTTTGTGGATTGTAAGAAAGAACTCTCATTCCTATTCTGCCCTTCATTCACCTTTATCCCTTTACTTGGAGAAAGTGAAGCCTGCCAAGCTGATGACATTTGAGAGTCAGGGAGTTTTAGAGTTGAAGGTCCCTGAGAAAGATGAAACTCAATTGCTTCATTTTATTCTTGCAGAACAGAGAGGCCCGAGAATCAAAATAATGATCTCAAGGTCATGCATCTAAATACAAGATTCGGAGGTCCTTGGGGGGTTGCAGAATTGTTATGAGGCTGATACCCTGTCCGTTCCTTTACAGCCAATGAAGGCAACCCATATTATTATAGTCACCCTTGTATTCTAGGACTTCTATTCCCACACCAATGAGTTAGTCTGAGCAGACCCCAGTGGATCCAGAAATGGTTATTCAGTGGTATGCCATGCTGTCATATCCCACTTTCTACTTGTTATTTCTTCTCTTTCTTTCCTACAACTATTCCTTCAATTGCCATCCTTGGTAGATGGCAGTGCAATTGGATGATTGCATGTCTGTCCATCCCCTCTGCTGGACTGTGAGTTCCTGGGAGGTAGGAAACATTTCTGTACCAACTTAAGTCCTCACCAACCTGAGCTAGAGACCTGTGTATAGACCCCTATGCCAATGTTGCAGCTCCAAACAAGTGTTTTATTTCCTTTAGTTCTTTAGACAAAAACCCATAAAAATTAAACTGACTTAAGGTGAAAATGTACTGAGTGGGAAGAAATTTTAGTACTCTAAATTTAACACTCTAACAAAGGCATAAAACAAATTTGAGTTCTTCATGATCATCTATTGACTGCTTTCTGGTCATCTAAATAAGATATCAGTGTGATTTAACCTTTGTTGATGATACTGGTAGGGGAGAAGTAAACAGAATCAGGATGGACTTAGACTGGGTGATATAAATTGGGAGTTGTAAGAGAAAAATCAGAAAAACTGTCCAAGGGCACCAGGGCTGTCATTTGCTAAAGCAGAAAAAACTAAAAGTAGAATAAGTTTAGCACAAGAAGGAAGAACTTAAGATTTGTTTTTCACCAATATGATTAAGATACTCTTCCGACATGCTAATGGATGTCAAGTAGACCACTGAGGATAGAGAAATCTGAGATACTAAGCAGAGTTCTGGACTAGAGGGTCAAGATGAACTTTGATAGCAAGGACAACAAAGTGGGTATGAAAAAAGAGAGGCAACACAAAGATAACACTAACACCAAGAGAACAGCATTTAATAAGCACGTAGTATTAGCATGTATATAAGAGCATGCTAGAGAAATAAATATATATACATATATACACTATTTTCTTTTTCTCCTCAATTATCTTAAAATTTAAGTTTAAAAAAAATTAGCTTTAGGGCTGGCCAAATAGCTCAATGGATTAAAGCACCTGCAAGCAGGCGCAGGGGCCAGGGATTCAATTCCTGGGACTGCCACGCTGGCCCCGCCCCTGGGGTGTACCGAGATGGCAACTGAGACTGGACGTGGTGACACCCACCTATAATCCCATCACTTGGGAGGCTGTAAACAGGAGGATCACTACGAGGCCGATCTAGTAGTGAGACCCTGAACACCCTGTAGACCCTTCCCTAAAATACAGGGGAAAAATAATTAACTTTGCAGGCCTTCCAAGTTCCCACCTAATGAAATGAAGACTTAGTACAAGTAACATCAGTGACATCTGCTGACACTAGTGTTTCCAAATGTCATTCAAGTATGGCATCTGTATAACACCAAAGTGACCATCAGCCCTAATGAGTAGATCTCACCCTTCCCAGGCAGCATCTTCTGCTTTTGGGCCCCCAGAAGACACAAAAGCAATAGGTAGAGTAAGTTAGCTAAAAGGGAGCCCGTGACCAGAGAGGAAGAACACCTGCTGCCCACACTCATTTCCTATTAATACAAGCAGGTAAGAATATCTGCATACTTCGTTTCCAGCTGGGGAGCACTTCAGACAAAGGGGACTCTAGGCACCTGGGAGAACACCAGATTTGCTTTCTCCATCACATTTTTATGGTTTTGTAAACTAATGTTCTCAAACACATCCAGGTTCCATGATCCCAGGAAATATTTTCTTTGAGCAAATAGCCAAAGTTGCCAAGAAAAGGCAGGATGAAAAAATGTGGTTTCATGTGGCTTGGAGCCTATTATGTAATGTGGCCTATTGTTTAGGGTACCCATCTTGACTTGACCTATGGAAAAACACTAAAGGAATATTTCAGTAAGATTGTTTGTGTATACAGATCTATAAAATGTATAGCATAATGCATACTGTATGGTGTATATAGTAAGTAAATACAGTGTATAATGTTACATAATACTTATATGTATACATTGAGTATTTTATAATGTGTATAAGATTGAATGTTACATATTAGATATATACCTTACATAATATGTGTGTATACATACACAAATAATACATAACAGCAAGGAACAAAAATTACAGATTGTAATACAATATTAAGTGGGGATAGTTGGACACACAATTTTACCTGCAGCATGATTATAACTATAAGAAACTAAATTCTATACATTACAGGGGAAAATTGTCAGAACAACATCAATGACTAATAATTGTATTTGAGCATTAGGTGTTTTTTCCCTACTGTCTTGCTACTTTCCTATACTTTTCAAATATGGCATAATATGAATGCAATTCTTGAACAGAATGTACTTTTTCTGGCTAATAAAGGTGAACTCTTAAAGTAACCACAGGGCCTAGCATCTAGATGCCTTACTGTGGCCTCCAATCCTGGTGATTCTCCGGATTCTGTATGTCTTCAGGCAGGAAAAAATTGAACTTATAGGAGAATGCAGATTAAAACAATAAAATCTAAGACACATCTTTTTTTTTCTTGAAAATTACCCAACTTACCTACTAAAAAGGCATCTCCCAAAAGGTTTAGGCTTCTCACCTAC
The DNA here is from genome assembly GCF_000260255.1 of Octodon degus. Lineage (NCBI taxonomy): Eukaryota > Metazoa > Chordata > Mammalia > Rodentia > Octodontidae > Octodon > Octodon degus. The sequence goes on from NW_004524583.1 coordinate 8,048,642, forward strand.
TTCCGAGGAACTTGAAAAGTTGGCTCCTACCTGATCTCTTGGGAAGAGTGTGGCCCCACATGAATGCTTGTGAGGGGACATGGCACACCTCAGTAACTGACTTTCTCTCACTGTGTGCCTTCCACTGTACGCCATCACTCAGACACTGTACACCGTGTGAAGATATCCCACACATTACCACAAATGGCATATCAATGCAGCTAGAGTTTACTAATCAGGACTGGTAAAGACATTTGCATCTTCTTAGAACAGCACCAGGTCATAAGAAAGAGAATGTAAATACAGTCTCAAATCGATTTCAAGATGTCAAGATTTAGAGTTTCTCATTCTCATAGGTAGAAGAAATACTTTATTCAGGTAGGAGTCAAAGCTATCCAATTTTATTGTAAAAGAAAGACAGTCACGCATATTAATCCTCATCCCAAGTACTTACATATTTCCTAGTTTCTTTACTTTATTACATTACCTTTGTTGCAACCCTTGACCTGAGACCTCTTCCTCACAGTAAGCTGCTGGTTTGAGCCTCTGGCACTTTCCATCTGGCCCGTGTGTGACCTGAGTCTCAGCTCTAAGATCTAGATGTCAGCATCCCATTCATGCTCCCCCTTTTTAAAATAGATTTCTTCTTTCTAAAAGAAAGTTCATCTTCCATTAAGCCTCACAGAGACTCTAGGACACAGTTCAGGGTAGGAGGGACACACAGTTTCCAGAGTTTTCTTAGGTTAATCACATGTGGTCCAAATTATCAACTCTAGGCTTAAGTTTAAAGGTTCTAAGAAAAAAAAATAGACAATGAATGTAGAGAGAGTAGGTGAATGTTAGGCTAGGTGGTAAAGCATTCGTTCATCCAAAGAGGATCACATTTTTATATAAAAAGAATACCAAACACTCTTCCCTTATCGCTGTTCAGAAATTATGGTTGGATAATGAAAGTCAGAGGCAGAAAGAGGTCGTATTTTTGTTAGAAGTGGAACTCAAGAAAACTTGGGATCCCCATTCCTTCACCATCACCATCATTCCTCCATGTAGAAGTGGCTACCCTATATGTTTGCCCTACAATTTCCATACACACCACCATAACACCTACCAGGATTCAGCAATTCCCAGTCCATCCCCCATGAAGACCACGTATTTCTTGGTGAATAGTAGGGTCCTTGTTATGTCTGTATATTGTTTTACATTTCCAGCACTGCTGGAGCACGCCAAAGCTTCATACATGCTTATGGCCACAGGGAAAGTGAAGAAAAGATACTCAAAAAGTCTTCACTGGGGAATCAGTTTCAATAGAGGAAAAACAATGTCATTGGAAAGCTCTGTTCTCTTCACTAGCACAGCAGAGAGCTATCATTTTTATACTCCACTGACTCATTCTGGACATGATGTCAGGAACAATATAGGGGCAAAAAAACAATTAGTTGGAGAACCAAACAATCGGTCGAATTGTCTGGGATTTGAGCGATGCGTCGATGAAATGTCTTAGATTTTTGAAGCTCTTTCTCCTTTGGCCAGAATGGATGACTCTTGGCTGCACTGTACCAAGAATAATTGTCCCTCATATATCCCTAATCAGCTGCCTTTTAATGACTAGTCAGAAGTGATAATGTAAAAGGTGCAGTGACCTTCACTGTACTTGGCAAAATTTGGACAAACTCCCATTGATTTGTCCTTGGAATATGTGAGCTCACAGTCACCTTACGCAGCCGGCTACTGTCATGGCTCCGTCTCCAGCAACCACAAGGACCCTGAGTTAGAAGAGACCTAAGAAGAAGTAATAAGATGACCTTTGGTTCTTACACTGCTTTTATAGGCAGTAGAAAATCCATAACACCATGATTTACATCAAAACAGTCTCCTGCATCTCAGAGGGCAAATGACCTTTCTACTTCCCCATGCCAGCACCAGAGTAAGCTCCCCAAGAAAGACATTTGGAAAGAGTCTGGACACTGAACAGACTGATTAGCCCCGCGTGGCCTATTTCTATTCCAGATGGCTGTCTCTTCATTTTAGCTCAGATACTGATTGATGTCGCTTTGGAAATTCAGTGAATCTGCATTTAAAATCTATAACCTACAAGAAAGACCCTTTTTCCTCCTCCATTCTAGTACCCCTTGTCTTTCCTTGGTGCAAGTTTTCCTGAAATGGGCCTTCACTAGTGACACTGTGGACTCCATGTTTCCTTGGTGCAAGTTTTCTTGAAATGGGCCTTCACTAGTGACACTGTGGACTCCATGGAAACCACCTCTCCAAGAACCCCTTCTCAAGTAGGCCACCCAGCACCTGCTCCAGGCCTTGTCCAAGGACTCTGCCCATCACCAGACTTCTGTCACTTACAGTTTCTGGCTAGTGATGTTTGTTATCAAGTGACCATGCAGGTCTGGCCTCAGGACACGCGTCTGGTCTCAGAACCTCCAGGCCTTTGTAGGATGGTCCTAGCAGATCCTATGCTGCTACCTTGCATCCCTGCTTGATGGTCTCTATGCAGACGCCATGGCTCCTCAGGTAAAGAAATAAGCTCCGTTGGAGCAGGAACTGTCTTTATGGATGTGGTATCCCAAAGGTCAGAGGTAGGTCTTCAGAAAATACATGATATTATATAAAGTATCCTTTCATCTAAAATGGAAGCTCAGAACCTATAGATAGATAATTTGGTTTATATTCTTGGCACACAAAATACTATCCCAGGCTGCAAGAAAGGTATGATTCATAGCCTTGGATAGTTTTGCCTCGAGTTTGTTCCTTTGCTAACTTTTACCTCTGTCCTATCTGCTAACTCCTATCTCTGACCCAAGTTTGGTGCCAAGGAAGGGTAGGAAAATTGTGAATGGAGATGGAAGGCCCAGATGATTTCTGGCCTGTTCTAAATGGTCAGCCCCCACCTCTATGGTCACCTTCACATTGGCCCCTGTCTACCCCATTACAGATTTTATTCAGAAAAAACCCCAAAGCACTCAGCCCATTCTGGACCTGGTCCAGTTCATCAGCTCTGCCGTGGTCTCTCACCTCTGTTCCTTGGCACATACCATCCCTCTGCTGAGCCCACACGCCCTTGCCCTTTGTCTTTGCCAAGCCTCCTACACCCATCACAAGTCTTAATTTAGAGGTTCTTTGTAGAAACTGTGTCTGACCCCCTAGAATATCTTGCGTCCTCTTGGAAGGGCACTTCTTTATTTCACATGATGGTGAAAATATCCACCAATACCCTCCAAAGTGTGCCAGGCGTTCACTGCATTTCAGGTGCTTACTGAATCACCTCCTCACTAGCACTGTCTGCCCAGGAAGGTGCCCAACCACCTTTGTTTTTCCAATGTGAAAATCATGTCTAAGAAACACCGATTCCCTTGAAAGTCACATAAATTAATACGGGCCAAACTGCTCCCCAGTGTGGCCCCAAAATTCATGTGTGCAACACATCCGTCCCTCAGCCTCCTGCGAAGTTCACCATGTCAGTATTTGATTCCACTAGGCCAGCAAACTCCATAAGGACAGGAATAGGTGTGTTCTTGTTCAATATTTGTTTTCTGAAGCCTAACCCAGGTGTGAACACATAGAAGAGACTAAGGAAGCACACACTGAATGAGTAAGTGAAATGGCTGGTTGGTAATCCCTCCTGGAACCTCCAAAGAGATAGATTATGCACTCTTTCTAAATAGAGCACACTTAATCAAAAGTGTATTAGGATTCTGTGAGTGTTTATTCTAGGTTCCCTTAATGCCACCCAACCCCAGCCAAACAAATCCAAGCATGCAGCTCAGGAAAGGGCACGTCCTGGAAATGAGTGACCCCCAACAAGTCTTTCTTGAAAGACTAGAAGCATCACTAGAGCACAGGAGGTGCAGGGCACACCCCAGGTGGACTCACCCCTCTCGCAGGTTCGGCCCCAGTACCCGGTGCCGGTGCAGTCACAGATGAAGCGGTTCCAGCCATCCTTGCACATGGCGTTGTTCTTGCAGGGGTAGCTGTCACACTGCTTGGCGCTCATGCGAGAACAGGAGGACTTGACCCCCGCCGCGTTCTGCATCTCCGCCAGCTGCCGGATGTTCTTGCTGCGGCCGTCAATGAACAGGTCTCGGATGCAGCCCACGTAGCCGTAGTTAAGCATAGCGGTCCAGAGCTCGGTGGGAAGGATGAGGCCCGCGCGGTTCTCGGGCAGCCCGCCCAGGTACATGTCCCCTTCCAGGTCAAGGATCTCGCTTTCCCCGCTGGCCGTGAAGGGCGTGCGCCTGCTGTTCACTGATATGGTACCTGGGGCGGAGGAGGGATGCAGCGGTGTGAGTTAAGAGCGCGCCTTGCTCTGTTCCCTTCCGCTCCACGCCCTGTGGGTGGAGCCTACCTGAGGGCCCTCCACGGATGTTTTGGACAGTACCACTGATGCACTATAACTGTACCATGTTTCTTTGTTAATTTAATAAGTATATAGTTTCTAGAGTTATAAAGAGACGCAATTATCAGGCGTAGCCACCCTTCCTATCTTTGAGCTGATGTTACAGAGCAGCAAAACAAACAAGCAAACAGCACAGCCCAATAAATAAGAATTTAATGGGTGCCACGAAAACAGCAAGAAAGGTGCCCTGGGAGGGGCCCAGAGTTCTATTTTAACTTGCATAACTCCTTATGCCAAATGTGATTGTTGTGTATATCAAAAGAGTACCAGTAAAATTAATTTTTAAAAAAAGTAGAAATTTTAAAGCTTCTGTAAATAAGGAGAGGGAAAAAAGGTTAATGGAAGGAGGGAGATGGGAAAAAGTAAAATATAGTACATACAGATACAAATTCCCTATAATGAATGTGACACTATGGATACTGAAAATGTACCAGTAGAATTATTTTTTTATTAAAAAAAGTGTGTTGTCATTGGTAGCCTGTCTAGATGCAATGCACTTAAGCTGAGACTAGCATAGGGAAAACTGTTCACCCTCGCATATTCTAAGGGACAGAAGAGCAGGGCAAAGGGACTAGCACTTATCAGATAATGTAAAAACATCCTGTCGGAACATTTTAAAAATATATTATTGTTATATATATATATATATATATATATATATATATATATATATTTAGTGCAGGGTCTACAGGTCTCACTACACAGATCTGACTCATAGTGGCGTTTCCTGTTTTTCAGCATCCCAAGCTCTGGGATTACAGGCACATGCCACCACCCAGTCTCAGTTGCTGTCTCAGCGTGCCCTGGAGTCGGGGCCGGCACCGGTGCATCTGCCTAAGCAGGCACTCATCCGCTGAAATAACTGGCCGGCCCTTATATTTATTATTGTTAAAGTGCTTTGGCAACATAGCCAGCTCATGCCATCCATCAGTCTGCCTTCTCCAGGCTGAGTCTCAATCCCTCATCTAAGCAGGGAATAAGCACGAGGGCTGAGCAGGTCGAAGGAGCTCAAGACTGTAAGGTGTGCTCTCAGTTACAAATCCAGTGTGAGAACAGAACAGGAAGGACAGAGATGCAACTGGGCTGGGACAGGGCTAGCTCCTACTCTGCTTCTTTACTTCTCACTTAGAAGTTTTATTGAAGAGAAATGCGCTTGGCATTTTTGTTTCTTACTGCTTCGGACTCCATGATGACAATAGCAATGTCCTGGCTACCATGTGCTCTGTGTATATATTTACTTATTTGCGTCTTTACTTAATTTTTGGTGCAGAGATGGGCCTCATACATAAGCGCACACTGTACCACTGAGCTACAACCCAGCCCATCTATGTCTCTGCTGAATTTCATCCTTGAAACAACCTTGACTGTTAGGAGATATAGTCTCTTATACAAATGAAGGCATTGAGGTCTGTGCCACTTAGTGTCTTCTCTTGTAGTTTCCCTTCATTATCTTCCACATGTCCATAGAGATAATCTGATCTCCAACTAACAGGGAGGGACATTTATGTCCAGTAAGGATAATAGCACAAATGGTTTAAAATTTGGAGTTTTAAATACAACCCAAGAATCATCCTCTGAATGCATGACCAATATTCTTTTGTGTGTACTTAATTATTTTTTAGATTTACTCTTCTAATTGAGGCAAGTTTCTACATCACACTTCTTAGTCATGTTAGCCTTCAGGGTACTCAGGAAAAAGAGGCCACATTTAGATATGTTACGTGCATTTTTATAAAAATTCTTGTTTCCATGGATTTATAATGAAAAACAACATATGAGCAACTTGCCCCATGGGAAAATAAAATGAAGTTTAATGGATCACATTAAAATGTTAAGTTATACTATTTTCCTGGGACAATTATTTGTTTATTCAATATATTTGTATAGGCTTTGATCAAATTCATCAGTACTTCAAACCCAGTCCTATAGCTTGCAGGCATGAAATTCCAGGCTTTTGAAATGCAAACAGATGAGCTCACTGGTAGTCCGAAGAAAACTAAACAAAATAGCTATCCTGCTAGAAAAATATGATTATTGTTGGGAATAAGCAGAAATAAACGTATGGCAATTTCATGTGTTCCAGCCTCTGTATGACATGGATAAATTTTAAGTTGTGTCAAAGTCTAGATTAGACACAAAACACCTTAACCATGACCCAGCACATGGTCTTAATGAACAATAGTATTTTTCTTTGTGTTTGTCTGTTTTTATAATTCTGAGACAGCTATCTAGCTCAGAGATGAGCGGACAGGTAGAAGGAGGGAGGGAGGAAGAGAAGAAAGGAAGGGAGAGAAGGAGGGATGGAGGGAGGGAAAGAGATTTAGCCTCCAGAGAAATTAATTTTTGTATGTTTTCTTTTAAAAGCCCAAACTGTTCATTCAAACTCAACAAGCACATTTCATCTGAAGCCTCTTGGTTCCGATCAAATTTCAGACAATCAATAGGGATTCCTACTAGGCAATAAAACATCTAGGGCTGCAATCTGCCTCTGCACAGAAGCCATTTGGCTCTAGCTAAGGGCAATGTTGCTCCTCTCTACCATTCTCGAGCTCTGGAACTATGCAGGAAATCCATCCCATCAAAGCTCAGCCATTTCTGATTTTAGCCTTCTGGGGGCCTCACTGCTTTATATCACTGGCCAAATGCAACTAGGAAGAAAATGTCCAAATGAAGCCTCTTTTCATGGTGGGGAGAATAAGTGCATGCAAAATAGTACATGTACCCAAGGCCCTTCTTGAGTGTATACTATTAAATGAGGAAGAAAAAATGAGTCCTAATGCAAATATTCAAATTACCGCTCCTTGGAAACACCCTTTCTGGTAGCAGAGAGTATGTCCTACATTGCCACAGGTTTGGGCAGACTGTTCAGGTATCGGAAGGCCCAGACTCTGTTTATGCCTCAACACCACCTCACATAATCTGCTACTATTCCAGAGTGGGTATGTATTGCCCAGGGCTAGCTTGTTTGATCCGTAGCTGCAGAAAACAAACAAAGCCATTTAAACCAAATGTAAAAGGTTATGAAGAGGAGGACAGAGTTAGTGAGGCCTGAGCCAACAGTGAAATATAGGCTCTCAGACCAAAGGAAGTCTTTAAATTGAATATGACTTCTAGAAAGAGCTATTTGTCTTTTCCTTTGTTGTCATAATTTCTCCCTGCAACATGACTCTTGGCAATTATTTAAGGGTATATTGTTGCATGAACTCTTACACAGTGAGGCTTATCAAGTAGAATAATTACATAATACAGAATCTGTGATGTCACAGTTGGTTTCTCTAGTGGTGAGAAAAAGAAAAGAGGGATAGTATACTAGTGACACAGCTGTCACTTTGGTAGTTGAATGCTAGCTTAAAATCACTCTTAGCTCCCAAGTCTTAGCAATATCATAAAGAGCATTGTACAGTGAGTAACAGGGAAGATGAGCAGGTGAGGATGAGCCATCCAGGAGAGAGATGAAACCGTACAGGAACTGATAAAGAGAACAGCCAAAAAACCAGCAGGCATGCACGTGTGAAGCTCTAGAGCTACGGGTTCCTGCAGTCACAGTCACATTCCCTGCCTCTTCTTACCTGATCTGCCATCTCGCTGAATGTCCACATGATACCACTCTCCATCATTAGCTTTCTTCTGGGTGGCTTTCACCTTGATGGTGCCCGAGCCCATGTCAAGCAGCAAGTACAAGTTGCCATCAAGAAGTTCCACCGCAAAGAAGTCAACTTTTGTGTTCTTCTGGCTCCGAGCATCTTTCCTCTCTTGGGGCTTTCCATGAGTAAAGAGGATCAGGCCATTGGGCTCAGTGGTGCGGAAGTCGAAGGAGATAGAGCCCATGCGCTTGGTGTTCCACTTGGGCAAGCTGATGTAAGCCTCTGGGGTCTCAAAGTTGATGGGGTCTAGTGTGGCCACATTCTCACACTTGAACACAACTTCACCATAGATTTTCATCTTGGTGTCCCCAATCCGGGCCAGGCGAGACAGCTCCAGACGGATGTCATTATTCTTATAAACAACCTGCCAGAAGCCAAACAGAAGTGTCACATGAATCAATCTTACAAACAGTATCCATCCATCACTCATGGGCACCCAGAAAAAGCTTCAGGAAGAGGCTTTAGGAGGTAATAGTTTGAAACAACAAGGGAAACATGAGACACAACACTCCAAAAGGCATCCAGAGAGCTTATTCACCAACTCTGAATAAGCCCCCATACTTCTATTATGTTCTGTCTTCCTCTTTCTGGCCAATTTCTTGTATTGTCAGAAAGTTATACAACATGAGCTTGTAATCTAAAATCAAGATACACTGAGTTATACAGATGTATATTCTTCCATATAAAAAGTTAGTAGAGCAGACTTGCTAAACGAACAGAAATAACCCAAATGGCCATAATTAACATATGACATCTTTCTAATATATTATGTGGCCTTGGAAAAATGAGGTATTACTTCTGGCTTTGACATGGAGGTCCCCCAAGCCATATTGTTCAGCAAAGCTATGACAGAGCAGAATGTGCATTACACTCATCGTGTGGGAGTTGGGGGAGGGGTCATGGGGAATCTTGCATGTGTACATGTTCATAGCAGCATGAAACATCTTTGGGAAGAAAAAGCATTCCAGTTTTGTCATTAAGGAGTAGATGTGTGAGATTTACACTGAAAGGCTGAAAAGACGCCTCACTTTTCACCTGTCGTCTTGTATTGTTAGACTTTAAAAATCACATGTGTATATGCATTTCTTTTATAAATTGAGAGTTAAGAGTTGGTAAAGAGGACTTGGGTTCTCTGTACTTGGAGGACGCACTTAAAATAGTAGCGTTTTTTAAGTGAATGAGACCCCTGAGGCCCTGGTTCAGTTAGTTGGGAACATTTATTTAAATGAGAGTCAGGGGGCTGGGGAGATTGTTCGGCAGTCTAAGAGCCTGCCTAGTCAGCACTAGGACCCAGGTTCAATCCCCAGTATCACATGCCATATCGGCCTCTGAAAAAACTGGGCATAGTAGTGCATGCCTATAATCCCAGCACTGGGAAGGCTGAGATAAGAAGATCACTAGGGCTCTGAGCTGCATAGTGAGACCCTGTACCAAATAAATAAATAAGTCAGAATTCAAGAGAACACCATGCCAGTCACTAGGCTGCCCTGTAAGAGGCAGGGATTCTGCCCCCAGCACGTAGGGCCCTTCTGCATGGCCATGCCCGCTGTCTCACACAGAGAGGTACAGAAAATGCCAATTTAAAAAAATCCACTATGGGGCCAAGGACATAGCTCAGTGGCACAGCGTCAACCTAGCAAGCATGAGGCCCAGAGTTTGATTCCCAGTACCAAAAAAAGAAAAGAGTAAAACAAACAAAAATCCACTATGACTTTCCAAATCTGTGTAATCATATGAAAACAGATAAATCTTGTTCCCTGAAATTAGAATTTTAAACAAGCTTTACTCTTATTAACACTGAATTTCGATGTAGTGTCCTGGGATGGTTGTCAGTGCTCTGACTTTTTAGTGATGTGAAATCCATACAATAATCATAAGTAGGATAAAATGGAAGGGAAAGAGCCTAACTTGTGAGTGTTGTGCACACAACCACGTTGCTAGCTTCTTTATGTTCTCTTATTCAAATATGAAGTCCAGACCTGGGCGTAAGTCTAAATTCTATACCTTCTATTTTCAAGTTATACAACTTCTGCAAAGTAACTTCTCTGGGTTCTTTTCCTCTTCTGAAAATAAGAATATACAGGAGCAAACAATTTTGTAAAGTGGATAATACATGTAAAGCACTTAGCCATGGTACAGAGCAAAGACAGAGTGGTAATTTATTAGGTAGCGGTGGTTTTGTTTGTTGTTAATCTTGTCCATTCTTTCCACAGCCCTGAGAATGCTGGGAAGTAGCAGCATTTCTACTTCTAGTAACAAGGTGCCAAAATGAGTCTCAAACCCATTTCTGTGAAAGTTCATTGGATGGGCCATTTTAGTGCATATCATTTAATTCCTAACATACAACTGTAGAACTATTTTTATTCTCTGTCCCCATCACCAGAAGATAATCAAGCAAAACCGTTTGCCTTGTAAAAGGTATGATAAGAATGAAACATAACTATGACAAAGCACTGAAAATGTCTCACCTGTGGCCCTGACTGTAGTCAATACCATTGAGAATAAAACCAATTCTAACGTTCATTGAACACCTACCACCAGACACTGAGGTTAAGATTTCTCACCTGACATCCTATTAGATCCTGACAATATCCATTTGGCATGCCTATAATAATTTCCTTATTTTACAGATGTGAAAACAGACACAGAGGGGCCAGGGAGATGGCTCAGTGGAATAAGCGCTTCCCTGGCAACTGCAAGGGCCTGAGTTCAATCCCCGGTTCCACTCAAAAAAAAAAAAAAAAAAAAAAAAAGACACAGAGCATATTTATGAAGCCAGCCCCCAAGCACAGAGCTGATATGTGGCAGGACTAGAATAGTAGACACTTGGAACTAAGCCAACTAGCATCACCCATGAAGTTCATTGTTAACATTGTAGAACGTCACGCACGCTCAGCTTCCCAATTCAGAAGTCGAATTTCCCACTTTCACTCTACTGGACTGGCCTTGTGCAAAAGGAAAATGGAAATCCCACAGGACCTTTACACAATTACTCAAGTGAGTGAACTAGAAAAAAAACAGTGGAAGCTAAATGACAGGCAGCTTCTCCTTTCTGACCCCCACTGTTATGCTATAGCTCATGAGATCTCTGTGCCGAAACACAACTTAGACTCTTCCTGACTTTGCATGAAATGCTTATGACCAGAGGTCTCCAGAAAGGTTAATTATTACTTGATAACAACAGCTCATCCCAAAGGAACAACAGAAGTTTAGCTCCATGGAACAATAAATGAAAGAAAGCACATGAATTCATCCCTCTGAGAAGTAAGGACAGAGGACAAAACAAATGAGCCTTTTTAAAAGAATGTGGAGAGAGCTCTGCTGTGAGACAGCACATCTCTGGGACTGGAACCAACATACCAATCTGGAGAGCCAGGCCAAGAGTGGCCAGGCAGAGTAGTGTTCTCTAGAAGCTTCTTGGAAGGTGAGCTTTCTAGCCCTGCCTATTATTACCTATTGACTAAAAGTTTCCTCTGTGGTGAGAAAAGAGCGCCTCTCTCACCGCCAGCTGGAGAACCTTTCTGAGTCAGATTGTGTTCATCTGCCAAAGTGGGATCCTCAAGACCAGTGAAGTGAACCAGCTCCATTGTCACCCTAGGGCTGTTGTCAGGATCAAGTGGGACACCATGCATGTTAACACAGAATATTCTAGGTTGGCGCACAAACCCAGGAAAATAATAGTAAGTCCTCCTCTTTAGCAGAGCTGGGGTTCTGTCGGAAACTGACAGGGCCCTGAAATGAGGTTCCTGGAGGATCTCCTATGAAGAAGGGACAGGGCATGAAGGTCTTGCAGCCCAGTGCTTCTCAGCTGGGAAGTTCCATTGCTGATATCTCCCCACCCCTACCTACTCGCACACACTGTGCAAAGCCACAGTCATGGTCATGGTCATGCAGAAGTACACTGGCACTTTGGGTGCCCGGGTATGGGGGCAAGCTGTGCTATAAGACCCCTCTCAGGCTGAATTAGTGTCTGGAACAGTAAGCTTTGTTGGTAAAGTCAGGCTCTCAACTAAGTGAATGTCCCCAACTGACTGAACTAGAAAGAGATGTAGCACCCAGTGACAGAAAGCAGCCTTGGCTGACAAGTTGCCCCAACAAGGAGCAATTAAAGACACAACACAAATAACTCCCCATGAGAAAGATGTCACACAGCTGGAAGGCACAAAAGCAGTCACGAAGAGTGACAGGCAGACTGGTTTCACCAGCTACTCATGATGTGTAAAGACTGCTGTTTGGATTTTCACATTAGGCTTAAGAAAACAGTAAAAGTAAGCCAATGTCACAGTTGTAGTAGACCAAGTCCCTGAACAAATGCACTTGTGTTGCTCCAGCGAACTTGCAATTAGATTTTTTTTTAAAAAAATCTTTTATCTATTGATTTAGTACAGGGTCTCACTATGCAGCTTGGACTCATAGTGATCTTCCTGTCTCAGTCTCCCTAGGGCTGGGATTACTGGTGTTCACCACCACACCTAGGCTCAGTTCCAGCTCAATGCAGGGGTGACGCAGCATGTGGTACCAGACATCGAACCTGGGTCCTTGCACTTGCCAGGGAGGTCCTTAGACCATTGAGCTACCTCCTCAGCCCCACTCTGGCAAACTTGATATGGAAATGTAGAGGAGCAACCAGGAGTAAGGAAAGCTTTGAGTGGTGGAACAGTAAAATGCAAATTGTAACTGCCAGAGGACAGCCTACCATGTTCTAGGTATTTGCCCCAAATCATATGGCTGATTAAGTGATCTCTCTCACTGCAGTGGGGCCAAATAATTCTGGGATGGTCCTGTCTAGGCTATCTAGTTCTATGCCTCTACATGAAGTAGAAACCTCTTAGTCATGTGTGAAAACCACATCAGACTCTACGTTCACATGCAAAGCCCTTCACACCTAATAGATCGATCAATGTCTCTCTCTCTTTCATGGACCCTTATATCTGTCCAGGCAGGAGTCACGTGGACTGCTATCTGAGCTCAGGTGTTAGTGCGTCTGCCTCTTTGCTACTTAGCTTTCCTGGCCTGCAGTGCCTTCCTTACCACTCCAAGACACTTGTATGATACGCCTTCCCCCAGTCCTACATGGAAACCCATTTCAGAGCATCCCTGGGCACTCTGGTACTCACTGATTCTCACCACTTGATAAATTAGAATCCTTACATTACCTGCTAATGAGGAAGCTAACAACAGGATCCAAAGCACTCGTCTTGATTGGAGAACAAGAGCATACTCCCCCATCACAACTCACTGGCTGCATTAAACTCTTCTACAATACCTGAGTTGCAAGCCAGGTCCCTGTGAATAAATCTAAAGGCTAGGCAATCTTGACTCGCAGAAGCATTTTCTTCTCCCTCTTCTATTTCATCCCAGGCCACTCTGCTCTCAACTTCCTGATAAGGTCTGTCCTTATGTTCTCTTAGAAATGTCACAGCTCTCTGCACCGTGACAAGTAACTGAAGGCATGGGGTAACAGACATGAGCCCTGCATTAGCCAGAGGGCTTCTTGACACAATTTCTTTCTTGTAGAGAAGTGGTGAATTCATTACCTGGCCTATCTTTTCTCCTGTTTTTAAAATACCTTTAATTTTCTGTGGGACTACACACAGGATGATTTCAGTAAAACCATCAGATCAGCTTTCAAGGCCAACTAATCCATAGCTATGTGACTTGGGCACTGGGCATTGCTGTGTAATTCCAGGTCACTGGAGGATAACTGAAGTTAAGGACAATGGGGAACATTCTTTGCACCATGTAAGCTGGACAACATGGAACAATGGAGAAACAAAGCCATTGTCAGGCCCTTAAGCAGAGCAATGGATCACAAATCCCAAGAGAGCTTTACAATTTTATGTGTATACATTTACAAAAACCAAAAGACAAAGATATATTTATTCCCACCCCAGACTGATCTTGTGACAATTAATTATGAGGGAATCAGCCTTCTCTTTTTAGCTCCCAGGTTGGTGTACCTTTTAGATAAAATTTTTGGGTTTATCATATTATGTGACATTCTGGGTTGGCACAGAATCACACATACTACTATGTCTACCCCTTTCCCTCTGCACCTTGGGCAATTCATGACTTGTGATTTCTTCCTGCACTAAACCATTGGTTCAGTGCATCTATCTCTTAAAGCACTCAGCTTTGTTATCACAGAATGAAACAGACTTGGTCTCTTCAAGGACCTCAAACACCTTATGAGCAAGAAATTATGCTTTTCACAATCATGATATAACTCTTGCCTGTTAGATGCTTAACAAATATTCCTATCTTCGTTAAATTAGATGTTGGCCCCAAGTGGCAGTATACAAGGCAGTGCTTAATCTCAGGGACTCTGGAGTCTTTCTCCTTAGCATTTGAGCCCTGATCCAGTTCCACTGACTATGTGACATCAGGCAAGACATTTAACTTATCTCAACCTAGGGTCTCCATGCAATGTAAATAACAAGTCTTACTTTACAGGATTTTAAGGAAAATATCACCACAGTTCTTGGCCTCTAGTGAGCACTTAACTTATGTAGTTAGCACTATCATTTTTGTTACTTCCTATAAAAGGCAAGAACTAAATCAACACAGGATATATTGTGACATGGAGTCATTAGGAAGGAAAGATTCTGAGGATGAGTTCTAAAAGGACTGTCAGCTCAAGAGGAAGGGCTGAAACTAATGACAGGCTTTGCATTTAATAGGCCTCCAGATATATATTCAAGTATAATAAATATTATATATATATATATAATAAATATTATATATATATATTCCACTGCTATGTATATCATTCGTGTGCCAATATACCGCATATACATAGTTTGAATAGTGGCCATTTCTTTGTTCCTCCCTCTCCTCCTCCGCCTCTGTATCTTTGCACAGATTTAGGATTTGTTCACATCCTTTTCCATCCCAGCATACCACTGACCAAACTGCAACAGTGAACTGCAAGCCCAAATGCGGCGGCAGATGGTGCTCTTAGCTTCCACAGTTAGAAGAACCTCACATTTGGTGTGACCAGGGCCACATCTGCCTCTATGTTCTCGTTAACAGGTCGATAAACTGACTCTGCCTGCAGAGCTGCAGCTGCTGCCCAACCTGCGGCGCAGTCTCCGCTGCTGCAGACCACGGATGCCACCATGTTCATGCTTGCTATTTTGTGAGCAGTGATCATGGGCTGCCAGTGTCAGGAAACTAAGCACTACGCATTGCCAGTAAGAACTGAGTGGCAGGTTTGTGAGGCAGGAGGCAGAAAATGTCTGTTCTTGAGCTCAAAAGGAAGACTGAAACCAGACTGCAGCTAAGGTAGAAATCTCTAGTAGAATGTGGACAAATAATTGAATTTTTACATGCTAGTTGATCCAACACCATGCGTCCAGCCAAATTCATCTGCAAATTCAGCCTCACCAAGGCCTCTAGCTCTTGCCTGCTGATCCGTAGTCTCCTTTGTGTGGGTTTGAACAAGAAAAGATGAGAGGAACGTAAGGCAAGCAGTGACAGAAACAATCCAGGGAGACTGATGTTTAACCAGCAAAAACCTCAGTCCCTAGCTCATCTTGAATAAATTCATTCATTTATACTGAGCATGCAAGCCAACTAACCAGAAAGAGAGAGATAGAGTTTACTTTTCTCGTGAAGGTGAACTTTCTGGACTTTTATTCAGCTAGAAAGGCTGATCAGGAATGGGGTTTAATGTATTCACTCATCCAATAGAAAAAAAAAAGTCACTCTAGCCCATCAACTCCCTGTATTTAAGATGCCATGAAAGCACAGTCTACCACAAGGAATAAGCCTTACTGGATCAGGCTTTACTATCCTCACAGAGTCTACTAAACTCTACCTATCTGATTAATGAAGAAAGAATTTGGTACAGATCAGGCAGAAAAATAAGACACAGACTTACAATACTGCATGGGCCGCAGGTTTTCTAAACAGGACTTGCCCGTTCATAGTGAAAAACAAATGTGCTGTTGCCAGCGGATCCCCAGTCACAACTGAATGTCAAATTTCTAGAACCACGCTGGCAGAAGCATGCCTTGGCCCGCCTCTTTTGGTACATGTGTTCACCATCAACTCAGGTTGTTCTTGTCTACTCTCTTTCCTATGCAACACAGCTGAGTGCCAGGATTCATTCCCACAAAGAGCTCCAGAAAGTGCATCAGTCACTGAGGACGAGCTCTGGAGGTGACCCTATCCTCTCATTTTACATAGTACCAACTTAATATAAATTGATCCACTGTATGAAAATCTTAGTGGACCAGTGAGATAGCTCAGCAGTCTAAAGCACCTGCTTAGGCAAGCTTAGGCAGGCACAAGAGACCTCAGTCGATCCCCAGCACCACATGCCATGCCAGCCCTGCCCTCAGGGTGGGCTAAACTGGCCAAAAAATAAAAGAAAGAAGAATAAAAGAGAATCTTAGAAACAAAGCTAAATCTATTAAGTATCCACTAAAGCCTTAGTCTCCACTGTGGAGGACAAGGAGCACGAGGAGCTTGCCACCTCAATGTTTAGAGAAGTCTAGAAAATGAGGGATGGAGGGGACCTTTTATGTCAGAATTAGAACATGGTAATTTTTCACCCCCAATGAATTCACAAAAACCTGTGATCCATACTCCATACTTCAAATGGCATTTTTCCTTCTGCTTTCTAGGAATGGAGCTGTTAGGACCCTCTACACAATAAGCTCTTTAAAGATAGACGCTGTATATCTCTCACATGCTTAGTAAGCATTCCCAGTATTTAGCAAGGTGCCTGACACAAAGCAGAGGCTGGATATACACACACTTTCATTTCCTGAATTTTTTTATATACTAAACAGATCAGAGAACACCTACATTTATTAACCCTGAAATCTACATTTCCGGAGAACTCCTACGTTTCCTCTTCTTTAAAATATTTGATGAAGGCACCAGTCTGACTAGAGTGAAAGTTATATGTCACAGAGCATAGGAAATCAGATCGGATGAGTAGGTGGCACTTGATAATTCATGTATTATGCAACTGGGAAAAATGGGGGAACCATCAGAGTAGAAAGGAAACCTTTAGAAGTTTAATTGGAAAAGTGACAAAGTTTTAAAGCTGCCTTCCTGAATCACTCACTAGGAATCCACTGTTATTTTTAGTTCAAGGACTAGAATCATCCATTTTCTTTAAAAACTTTTCTATGATTTTCTACCAAATACAGTCTGAAATGCAGACTTTCACTCGTCATATATAAGATACTTTCTAATCTAGACCTCACCAGCCTGATCGTTGTGTGTCACCAGCCTTGTGCATTACCAGCCTTAACCAAGTTAGGCATTTCTTCCAACTAGTCATCCCAGAGATACATTCCACATGAGTTCTCCAAAGAACTGGATATTTGGGTCACAGTTTAAGTATCACCATTTTGGTGACGTCTTCTCCAATATTCCCACCATCTCCACTCCCACCCACAGTTGATTTCTACCTCTCAGTTTCCAGGGCTCCATGTTTTCACTGTTATCATGGTATTTATCAAAATACTATGATTGTCCATGTCTCCCAGGGGACTGACATCTTCTCAGGTGGATTATGCTTTTGCTCTATCTCCCAATACCTGACATAAAGTGCGCTTGTAGGAGGAAGAAGAGTGGGGAGGGAAAAGGACAGGAAAGATCACAAAGCTTTTCCTACTGCCTCCAAGTCAAGATAATCCAGAAAGAAACTTCTATATTCATTTTACCTGACAATAAGTGAAGAGAAGGTAAAAAGCCCAAGTATCTCAGACAGCTAAAAGACATTTGATGGAACCTCTGAGTATTTAGGTGAGTTTTCCCCAGTGTGCATGCTTAGGAAATGTGCTTGAATTTTTAAGAATGTCTTCATGGAAAGCTCTGTATCCCAGAGTGGCAGCTGTCATTAGTCTGTGCACCTTGGCAGACACTAAGAGAGGAAGTACAATGTAAAATTACAAACCCTAGAAGGTTCTCTTAGAGATTGACTGACCAAGTTCAGCACCAACTCTGCCTCCCATTTTGAGACATGCAAGGGGTGATTGTACACATTTTTATATGACAATATAGCTTGCACTTAAATAGAATATATCTGCATATACTGAAACCATGCCTCAGAATCATTAGCCTCTGTACCCAGAGTCAAAAAGCAAGAATGGGTCCCAAACAATGAAGCTCTTGGCAGTAACTAGCAAGTTCTGACTGGCAGTAGTTACACTGAAAAAGACAACAATAGGCAGGCCAAACAGCTTTTGAAAAGAGAAGTTATATGAAAGGCCCAAATAGGAGACAATACTGTAAAGAAGATTCAATGGGACAGAACCCACAAGAAATCTAACACAGTTGATAGGAAACAACAATAGCATATGAGTTGATTGGAAACAATAGTAGCATACTCCAAGCAAGTATGCTAAGAGTCCAGGAGACAGACACTATGAATTCAGAGCTATGGGTAGTGACAGGTTACACTAAGAGGTGCTGACCTGCTGGTAAGTTCCATGAACAATCTCTGGAGCCCAGAAGACAAGTTTACACAGGGTCATTCCTTGAGAATGTGATGCTCACTCATTGATCCAAAATACACACAAATCGGAGATGTACAGCATTTTGATGCCCAAGCAAATTCCGAAGGAGGTATGCCTGCCTGTCAGAAGCAATTACAAACTCTGTTATGCCTGGCCTGCTAAGCAGCTCTGCTTCAAGCCTAATGAAGATGCTAATCAGATGGCTTTCAGAGTGGTCCAAAGAGCCCCTGTGCAATCAGCCGAAGAGGTAGGGGAAGCGTTAGGAAGAATGCACCAGCTAAAACAGGATCATTTCCAACCAAGTGCAGAAGACACCGAAAATCAAACTGACAACAGATCGAAATGCTATGACCCAAATTAGATTTTTCTGATAAAGTTCTTTTTTACTCTTTGTTAACTTCACAACAAAGAATCATGCAACAGAGAGCCCTTCCTTCCTTAGGGGTCCTTTCCAAGGTGAGTTCTTAGCCCCAATACTTACACTTGCGACTTTGCACTAACTTTAGCAAATCTGCAGAGACCTAAATAACCACTAGATGTCCCTTATGCCATGTAAAACCAACCTGAAATGTATTTCACTACCAGTTATACAAATCATGTTTAAAGATAGCTTTTCTAGGCCGTAGATCTGAGGTACCAACTGTGATTCCTACCACGACTCATGATTCTGCCTTATTTATTGTGCCTGTTTCTATAGTATTTCAATACTCTTTTATCACAAGATACTACATTTCAGTTAGTGTATAAGAAAAGTAGAAACAAGGGAGACCAGGTAGAGAGGATTATTAAAGGGAAAGGAATACAATAAGAAGAGATTCAAAATTTAGTATCCTTTAGGAATCAAAGAAGTTTTAATATAAATGTAGACATGTATAGGTCCAACTTAAATTTAAATTCTCTGTACACTGGGATCTTAGAATACTCGATTCAAAGAAAATAGGTTTGATAAATGATTAATTTCATATGTTGAATTTAATCAAATAAGTATGGCTTAGTGCTTTGACAAGTTGATGTTCTGGGATCGATGAAAAATGTCTGCTCCCAGTATGGAACTGGAGAACGCCGGCTCTCCTGATGTACATTTGCAGGCCGGAGATAAGGCCCTGGCTGTAGGGCTCCTGGACATCGGAGGGTGGGCAGTGGTGCTGGTGCTAGGGGAGGCAGCATCAGAAGTGTAAATGTGCATCACTAATCTTAACGGGGGACTCCCCATGGGTCACACGCTGTTCTCAGCCTTTCATGTACAATAATTGTTTAATTCTGAAGAGCAAACCATTCGAGACAAGACAAGAAAGTTCTGAGAGGAACTGAGGGTGCTGTTGGTGACTCCCTAGGGATCATACGTAGTAGGTGCACAGCTACCACGTACCACATATGCTCATGAAGTTTAACCACCTCCAGCAGGAGCAGCGGCATAAAATATGGCTCATGGCACTTATGCTGAAGCCAGACAAGCTGGGCCCAAATTCTTGCTCTCTTTTTTGTCACTGGATAACCTGGACAGGTTTCCTCAACCCCTTGTACCTGATTCCTCATCTCTGGAATAGGATAGTGACAGCATACCCCTTGATAGCACAGTTGTGTAGGTCAGAAGGCTAAGGGTATCTAGCATCCGTAGACTGTCTCTGGAACATGGTGTGGGTAAGTTACTATTATCTACATTTAACAGATGGGAAAACTGATCTTCTTTAGCATCTGCCTAAAACTATATTGTTTTTAGCTCACACCTAAAAGGAAAATGGGGTGATGGTGCAGAGCCCGTGTATTGAACAATTATTACTGTCTTACAACTGAAAATAAATGGAGAGTCACACTTGGGTCAAACTTTGATGCCAGCTGAATTATAAAATAAGTTACTAGGAATCTTCATCTCTCCTCCCTGTGCTCAGGGTAGCAGGTGTGCCTCAATCAGGCATGAGTGAAGCACGCTTAGGAATGCTTGTTAAAGCACTGAGAAGGAATTTCCATAAGCTCCAGTCCTTCTTGGGTTGTCAGAGAGAGAAAGAGATGGCAGAGTAGTAGGAGGGCCAGGAGTGACTCCCAACTTCAGCTGCTGAAGTCATTCACTAATTTATAAATTGGTTCAGCCCCTGCCCTGTCCTTGCACTGGGTGTCCCACACAGGAGCCACCAACTCTCCTGACACCATCTCAAAGCCCCTGCCAGTATCAGACAGACCTTCTGTCACTACCCGGATGAAACAGATGGCAAAATTACTACCGGACACAAGACAGTCAGTGCCAGGCCAACTGAACACACCTGTTCCCCCTAGAATGAGACCTCTCCACACACGACGGCCAGATGTAGGGACTGGCTGCCACCGATTCCTTGTCCAGAACTCAAACCAGCTTGGCCAGTGACTTGTTGGTTCCTCAATAAGTATAATTAATGGTTTATTTCCATAATGAGAGCTGGGAATGTTGCCATTCACATCTGTTCACTGGCATTAGACTGACCTAAATCAGACCCTTCCTGACAGCAGCCCTTGGATTCCTCTAAATGGTCCATCAATTTGGAAGTTGTGTTCCCATGAGGTAAATCTCTAAGCAAACCATGTTTCCAGAAGATCAAGCACTTTGAGTCTGTAAGAGAGAAAGACATCTGTCTCTGCATTAGACAAAAGAATAGTCCCCAAACACATCAAATTGCTGAAACCAGAAAATGCTCTCTGGTTTGGAAAAGTGTTTTTGCAGATGTGATCAAGGATTTTGAGATGAGGTCATTCTATGTTCTCAAAGTGGACCCTCGATGCAATTTCCTATATTATGGTAAAAGTCAGGTAAAGGAAGATGGGGCATACAGAGAAGATAATATGAACACGGAGGCAGAGACTGAAGGGATGCAGCCCTAAGCCAAGGAATGGAAGTTAACAACAATAGACTCTTGCCTAAAGCCTCCACAGAAAGCATAGCCCCACCAACACCTTGATGTTAGCCCAGTGAAAATCATTTTGCACTTCTGAACTCCAGTACTGTAAGCAAACGAATCCCTATTTTTGAAGCTAATATACTTATTTGCAAATACTACAAGAAATGGACATGATCTCTCTCTGCTCATTTCCTAGTTCTTGCTAACTTTTCGCTTGCAAAACCAATCAGTACAAAAGTGCGGCTCATTTGAGGACTGTTATCCATGGGCTGTTCAGGTCAAGAAAGAATCAAATTAGAATGAAAATTTCTCTAGATCCATCAACATTAGAAACCTAGCTTTGGATTGCAGCTAGTTGTGCAATGCAAATTACCAGCAAAACTTAGCAACTAGGCTTTTTACCTTACAATTTTCTCAAGCATATGCTCACGTAGTACAGTGAAGCTGCTTGACTCATGGCTCACCATAACCAGAATTCTCAGAGATAGTTAAAACATGATAATTGAACAAAGCATGAATTATGTATAATTCATTATAATCATGGCTAATTTTTGACACGATCTTTTCCCTGAAGAATTTAGAATTTTCTAAGGTTGACAGACTTGTGATACCATCTTTCATTCACTGACTATTTATTGAACAACAACTATACACAAAGGACCAGGATGCATCTGAAGGGAGAATAGAAAATTGGTTCTGCTTTCCAAAAACTTACTCTCCTAAAGGAAACAGACCTGCACACACTTACTTAGCTTCTCACATGATCATTATCAACATGAGCTTCATCACTCTATGCAATGTCATGTTCCTGGAGATAAAATCATGAAAAGGATATAAAAATCAAAATTAGCAATTTTCTTGGTAAAGATACTTTAAAGTACTTTCAAATTTCCATAAAAACAGGAATGATCTCTTTATTCAAGCCATAGCTAGAAGGAAGGGGCAGAAAAAAATGGCTTCCAGGGGAGAAGGAACTAAGGTAAGTTATACTGAGGTAAAAGATAGCAAGGTAAGATGAATACCATGGATGAAGGAAACAAGGAAATAAAATCTAGGCATATTCATGGGCTCAGGAAGAATCTGAATGCCTGAACTGTCTTGCTACAGTGAGAATGGAAGTGAGAAATGAGACTGGATAAGACACCCACCTCCCTCAGCTACAATATTTTAACCTGATCCTAGAGACACTGGAAAAACACTAAGAAAGGAGGGTGGAGGACAGGGAAGCACTGTAGGAAAGGTTACTGGGAGCCGCACAGGTGATGAATTATTAGTGGACAAGAAAAAGCTTGAAAA
Source organism: Octodon degus (assembly GCF_000260255.1). NCBI lineage: Eukaryota > Metazoa > Chordata > Mammalia > Rodentia > Octodontidae > Octodon > Octodon degus. The sequence goes on from NW_004524583.1 coordinate 8,071,308, forward strand.
ATAAGAGCAATATGACATTAATAAGACCAAGAGTATAGAAAGTACTATGAAGGAAATTATTACCGGCTGCATAATGAATGGCAACAGGTATGGGAATAAATGCTTGCAGAAAAAATATAAGCAATTAAGCTGATAAAACAGGCTCTGCCAAATCATAGCCATAAATACAAAGCTGAGCCTGAGGATACAGGGCAAGTATTTAAGCAGAAGAAAGATAGGAAAAGTTTGTGAAGAATGAGTGGCAACTATATATAGGATGCTGGAGAAAATCCACACAAGAGCATGCAATGCGTGGTTTGTAGCAGTAATAGTGAAAATATAAGAAGTGAGACTATTCTAGGAAAATGTCAACAATCTAGCTGAAAGGACTTGCCAATTCACTGAGGCCCTGGGAACATGGTACTGGCCAGAAGGGTGAAAACATCCTGTTTTGTATAAGTACTAAATGCCAAGAATGGTGCTAAATGCTGTTTTAGAATTTCCTACAACCACCACAGTCTTTTGAGGTCCCATCACTATGTCATTTTACAGACAAAGAAAACTGATGCCTAGCAAATCAAATGACTTGTTTTATCTCACAAAGGTTTGAGGTGGCAGGAGCCAGGATTTGCATTTAAGGCTGTCAGACTCTGGGATACCTGCTGAAGATCTCGAGGTCATAGGATTGGCTTGTGTCTGTATTCCGATCATGCTGGACAAAGCATTTTGGAGAGAATCTTCATTTGACTGCTTGTTACTATAATTTCTGAGGCAAGGGTCCCAATTTGAGAATACGATTATCACAAACAAAATCTCAACATTGCTGCAGATGTAATTTAGCATCATTATACTGTATTTAGAAAGTTTCAGGACTGGCCAAATAGCTCAGCGGATTAAAGTGCCTGCAAGCAGGCACAGGGGTCAGGGTGGGAGGGGTGGGGGGTGGGAGGGGTGGTTTATCTCTGGGCCTACCCTGCCGGCCCTGCCCCTGGGGCGTATTGAGACTGGGAGGGGTGGTGCCGTCCTGTAATCTCAGCACTTGGGAATCTGTAAACAGGAAAAAGAGTCTAATCTAATAGTGAGACCCTGAACACCCTGTAGACCCTTCCCTAAAATACAGCACAATTAAAAATAGATGGAAAGATGGAAAGATAGAAAGTTCCCTTGGAGTCCAAGTCACAAGCTGGTATCTCACCAAGCCAAATGGGAAGCGATAAGGGGACAGAGAAGAAGCATAAGGAATCCACGGTGATTGAGAGTGTCTTCCCAGTATCTGTCCAGAGAGGAAACCAAGACTCCCCACCCTCGCCTTGTGGTTAGGAGTTTATTTTAGGCCTGGCACAGAAGTAAGCACTTCTGGGAGCTTCACTAATTTCTTCTAAGGAACTATGTATACTGAAAATGAATATATCAAAGTGTTCCTACCCAAAAAAAAAAAAAAAAAAAAAAAAAAAAAAAAAAAAAACCACACAAGCAATACATAACTAAACCTAGGATGCCACGATATTTCCAACACACTTCTCTAAAACTTTCAGAATTCAGAAACAAATGCAATCGCTGAATTTCTCATTTGTAATGGGCCACTTAATAATGGTCATGCCCTTATGAGAGTTTTATTTTATCAAAGAGAAAGAGAAAAAACTTTGGTTTCCAGCCTGACAAAATGAGTCACTTTCTCTAGATGAGAAAGTATATTCTGTGTTCTCCACAATCCAAGGATTGAGGATAGAAGTGAAAATGGTGTCATCCATCCCTGGCCTCCTCATAGGCTGCCTTGGAGAAAATGCTAACGGTGTGGCTTGTCACCCCTGAAGGATTGTTGGTCTCTAACAGGGCTTTGTTGTTCTTATTCAATCCATAAATGTACAGAAAAAATGAGAAAATCAAGAGAATAGGACAAAAGTATTCTTAGATCTGGAGCAAAGTAAAAGGCAAAGTATCAACTTGAATTCCATCAGGAACCAAAAATCTATTGCTTGTTCTGATACCAAATAATGATCTGAGAAAGTCGAATGTGACAACAAGATAAATCAAAACACTTCACGTTTATCTCTTTGGCATCTATCACTAGATTCCTCTTGACAATGTCTAGAGGACACAGTTCCAAGAAAAACTAATAAAAGAAATTTTATCTAACCACAGATGACAGAGGAAAATATTTTTACCACCTAGTTTCTGCAGCATTCTAAAGGCTGTTTTAACTTAGTTGCTCTATGAGAAAAAAAAAAAAAAAAAAAAAAACTTACTTAATTCTTGAGTAAATAATTCTCACATTGTAGTACTGCTCACCTACTACTTAAATTTGAACAAGCTTCGGCTCTCATGATATTCAGTAACACTGCTGTAGCTGATATTTTTTGTTTATCTCTTCCTCCTCAAATTTCTCTTCTGCTGGCTTAATGACCGTGTGCTTTCACGGAATTCTCTGATGACTCATGCTCTGCCTCTATCATCGCCTCCTTTCCAAATTCCTAGAAAAGAGAATTTCCCTGCACATCTAATGATGGCAGTTACCTTCCCTGATTTTACTGCCTTCATTTGATGATTTCACACACTCTCAAAGCACATTTTTACCTTTAGGCCACAACTTCCTCCAAATTTTTAGTCCCCAAATCTGAATAGTCTTTGGAAACAATTCAAGTACCTAAAATTAAAATTAGTTGCAGAACTGAAACTCAAAGTGCCTGTAAGCAAACTCATCATTCCTCCTCCTGACTTTTGTATTTCTACTCATGGACATTGAAGTTCAAATTGTTCCTAGATGCAGCTGATCCTTCCCTCTTCGTCGACCCTAGGAACAATCTGTTACCCTGGACATCTTGTTCCATACCCAATGTCCATATCATTCACTTGATCCACTCCATTCCTACTGACATTAGTCCTGTTTAAGCCTAAATCCTATGTATTCATCCAATAAGCTACAGTGGAGAGCTTACTAAATGTTAGGCTCTCAAATACACAACACAGTCCCCAATCTCAAGGAGCTTACATTCTGAAAGAAACATTATGAAATAGAGATGCGATTCTAGAAGAAAAACATGCATGGGCTACAGTGGGCACTCCACACACAAGTGGTCGATTCTGCTCTGGAGCAAAAAGAGTCTGGATGCCTCACATACTGACTAGTAAAACGTATCTTCCTAACTGATCCAAGCTCCCAACTGTTACATTTCCTATCTTCAAACCAGCCCGCATCCTGCTGTCCTACATTTGGTGTCCGGGATTCATAATTTTCATAAGCACAACAACACAGGAGAGGGTAGGGGAAAAGACATAAAATGGAAGTTTTGAAATAAAATAAAATAAAATAAGCAAGATACAAATTAAGAGGGCATCGCGCTGATCCAGAAGAGAGTGATGGGCAGTTGCACTAAGTAGCAATAGGGAAGACATACATGAGTCAAGTGAGTATGCTTTAGGGATAAAAGAGGTCTTGGAGGAACAGAAGGGGCACAATATGACTTCCAGGTCTCTTACATAATTAGGTGGACAATAGGTTATTGATGGCAGATATTCATCAGAAAGTGTGAGGGAGATGGTGTGGAGAAAGGAAAGAGAGAATGCCATCTGATAAACAATCAGAACTGAAAATGGGAGGGCCAGCCAAATAGCTCAGGGGATTAAAGCGCCTGTAAGCAGGCTCAGGGGCCAGGGGTTCAATCCCCTGGTCTGCCATGCCAGCCCCTGGGCGCACCTAGATGACGAGTGAGACTGGGCATGGTGGAGTGCGCCGGTAATCCCAGCACTTGGGAGACTAAATAGGTGAATCACTGAGTCTGATCTAGTTGTGTGACCCTGAACACTCTGCAAACCTTTCCCTAAATTACAAAAAAAGAAAAAAAACAAACAAACAAACAAAAAAAAAACCTAAAAATGACCTAAATTACACCCCACAGAAGGGATGTCATAAGACCACAATATTCCTTGTTAGAAGGATACAGTTCACTGTTACTCCATTTTATGCTGATACTTTTGGTCACTATTTTACCCTGAAATACCACATGGTTTTCTTTTGAAGCTGAAAGAAGCATCTTCCAAATTATTCTAGTGACAGCATATCTTCCTATAGTCATTTAGATCTTAATACAGTGTCTTCTATTTTATTGACATTGGTTTCCTCTCTTGATACTTTGTTATTTTTCCTAAAAAAACTGAACTGAAAGAACTTATGTTAGAAATCATGTCCATCTAGGAGACGGGGAGATAGCTCAGTAGAATAAGCACTTGCCTGGCAGTGCCAGGGCCTGAGTTCAATCCCCGGTTCCGCCAAAACAACAACAAAAAATATCATGTTCATCTTTAAAGTAAGCCTTTCACAAGTACTTAGCATATAATCAGACAGGGCTGGAAAGATGTCCTGCTATATTAAAATGCATGATCCTCAGAGGCCAAGTAATGAAAACATTGCTAACTAAATTATTACAATACCAATAGAATTTAGTATTTAATAAAACCTAATGGTAATGATTACTTTGATAATAGTGATAATTGAAGATGATGTGAGCAGGAAGAGAGATGGAAGAGAAAATATTAGTAAGGCACTAACAATATCTTTAAGCAAGCACTAGAGAAATTTCAAAACAATAACAGGGAACAAAAATAAAAACCAGGGCAGGAGAGATGGCTCAGTGGTCTAAAGCACCTACTTAGAACAAGCTTAGCTAAAGCACAGGGACCACGGTTCAATCCCCCAGCACCACATGCCAGCCAGCCCCGCCCCCTGGTGGGCTGAGCTGGCCACACACACACACACACACACACACTCAAATAAATAAAAAAAATTTAAAAAATAAAATAAAATAAATTTTAAAAATTATAATAAAAACCAGATAATCAAAGAGTACCAAACTCTGATTTGAGATTTAAAAAAATCTATTATCCTTAATAGATTTAGTCCTGAACCGTATATTTAATCAACTAGAGTAGCATTTGCCAAAAATTTTTCCTTAGAATATAGAATACACATTTATGAGGACATAGAACTCAAGAGAAACATCTTCCACAGATATTAAAACATGATTTACCTGATTTCTATCATGAATAATCTACTCAATCTATTTTCTCTCATTTCTCAACTACTCTTTTCTCCTCATGATTTTATTAATGGTATATTTGCTGAGGGGTAACTTTGTTGTCATGGTTTGAGGTTTTCCCAAGGGAAACAATATAATACACGACACATTTTCTAACAGTATTTTATAATGAATCACCCAAGAATCACGTATAAGAAGTGCAGGAAATCTACCCACACACTAAATCCTAAAGACTCCAGCCAAGGGCTTGAACTCTTAATATCTTGCAGAGTCCACGTGAAAACAGAGAGCTCCTAACAATGCTTCCCAAAGTCCAACCAGAGCCCTAGAGCCCAAGACAAAGTCTCATGCAAGCCTGCTTCACGGATCAATGGTGGCAGCTAGGAAGTCCATGCCAGCAGGATGAAGGATCTGTGCTAACAAGATGAGAGATCTTACTGGAGCTAGGAAGAAATGCTCAAGGTAAGCACCGGAGCTCTGCTAAAATTACCACGTTCGGGCCTGCCGGTTAGCTCAGCTGTCTAAGCCCCTGCTCATGCAAATACAGTCAGGTGCAGGATACCGCGGTTTGAACCCCACCTCCACATGCCTTACCAGACCTGCCCTTAAGGCAGGCTGAGCCAGAAAAAAAAATAATAATAATTACCACAGTCATCCTCAGCAACACTGAGGTCCCAAGCTCCTCCAGTAATGAAGAAAACCAAGTTCTCATCCGAAAAGCCAATAGGACAAGCTTCTCCATGAGGCTGAGCAGTGCACCATCTTCCCCTCCAGAGGCAGGAAGCGATGCTCAATTTTAACATTTATTGTGTGTGTGTGTGTGTGTGTGTGTGTGTGTGTGTGTGGCCAGCTCAGCCCACCAGGGGGCGGGGCTGGCTGGCATGTGGTGCTGGGGGATTGAACCGTGGTCCATGTGCATTGCCAAGCTTGTTCCAAGTAGGTGCTTTAGACCACTGAGCCATCTCTCCAGCCCCGATGCTCAAGATGAGGACTAAAGTTCACTGGGAAAGCCAGCATGACAAGGTCCTCCAGCAGAACAACCCAAGAGAACTACCAGCAGCTTCTTGGAACCGCATCCCTAAGAGCGTTTGGCAGCTCTTCCTGTTCTGCCTTTATGCTGCCGGCAACAACCCTCAGGTGGGCCTCCCGCACCCAGCACCACGCTAGTCTAACTCAGCTGGGTGTAATAAGTTGACCACCTGTTAGAAATCCACTGCACTTGCTCTCTTTCCTCTTTGTTTCTATCATTTTCCTAACTGAACTCACCTATAGTCCATAGCTATTTTCTCTATGCACAAAACTAAATACAGGAAGCTCAAATTTTCTGTATTCAAATTCATAATTCCAATGAATGTCCAAGAATTTTTCACTCAAATGCCTTTACATTAGGTAAGGATATTTGAAAAGACAAAGTCATCACCTTTCTATCATGAATAATCTACTCAACCTATTTTCTCTTATTTCTTAACTACTTTTTTCTTCTCATGACTTAATGGTATATTTGCTGAGGGGTAACCTTGTTGTCATGGTTTGGGGCTTTCCCAAGGGAAACAATATAATACAGGACATATTTTCTAGCAGTATTGTATAATGAATCTCCTCTTTTGGACTTTTTAAAATTCATGTTCTTCCTCCAGTTATACCACAACTCTTCCGAAGGTTGTCTATGCTTGTTTTCATCCATTACGCACAACTGTTTTCTCCTCAATCCATGGCTCCTAGGACACTCCACTAGGAGTGGTTAATAACTTGCCAAAACCAACAAGTCTCATCTCATTGTGTACTCCTCAGGGACCCTCCAAATGCTCTCTGTGTCTTGTGCACCATCACTTCCTCCCTTTTAGTTTCCCTTGTTGGTGTGGCCTCCATAAGACCTCTGCCTGTTCAGAGCCCCAGAGTTCTGCCCTCAGCCAGCTTCTTTATTCCTCCTCTGCTCTGTGGTTCCTATCAGTTCTTGAGCAGCAGCTTTCTCTTGTCCCCAGACTCACACCTCCAGCCACTTTCTTGACAGCTCCAACCACGCAGCTATAGCCTGCTGTTACCAGCTATTAAGGAAAACCTGGCCAAAATGGAAATAGGGATTCTACATCCACTAGACTGGCTTGCATCAAACACAGATAAAGTTACTCACAGTTACCCAAATTTGGAAGATATTGCAGAGTTACCGGTGCTTCTGTTTGAATGGGTACTGATACTTTGTATCCCTGGCACAGGAAAGGATAGGATTATATTTCTTGGTCACTTATAGAACCACGTGATTCGTTGTGACCAATTAGGCTTGAACAGATATGATCTATGTCAATTTTGGACCAAATATGTAATTGTTCCCAAGAAGAAAATGTGTAAAAGTCTTCTTTCCCTTTTAAATGTCATACCTTTTCCAGTTAGTTTCTATTGTCCTGTCCCATGTCTCATAATGAGAACAATAACCAACAAAGCAAAGCCACCAGCCAATACACAAGCAGTGTGACATGTCAGTGAAAAATAAACCATTTGCATTTTAACCTCTGAAATTCTGGAGTACTTTGACTCAAAAAGATATTCTTAGATACTCACTTCTCACATCCAATATCCAATTCACCAATAAATCCTGTTGGTTCTACCTCTACAATATACCATACACCCGTTCACTTCTTACACCTTCACTGTCATCAGTCTAGCCCATACTGCTATATATTCTTACTTGAAGAGTAACAATAACCATCTGTGTATCTTCTGTCTCTCTAAGTCAGTCTTTCATAGATCAACCTTAGTTTTTTCTAAATTCAGATTATTCACTGTCATACTAAAAAAGATCCAGTGACTTTTTATTGTAGCTAGAATAAAACTGAAACTTCAGCCATGGCTCGGAGTCCACAGAGTGTGGCTTCCCTTAACTGGCTCTTTTTATATCTCTTGAGTTCAATAAGTCCCTGCTTATCAGGTATCTGAATCTTGTGGTCCTTCAACTTTCTGTCAAGCAAACTTCAATACCCTATCAAGTTGGATCTCAGCACTCCCTTACCTCCTACTCCCTTGCTACAATTTACTTTGTCTCTTTTCTTTACATCACTTATATCACTATCAATAACTTAGATTTCTTTCCTCTTTGTCTCCATGTACTAGAATATAAGCTGTGTGAAAGCAGGGACTTTTGTTATCATTATCATTGCTCACTGTTGCATGGCCAGGCTCAACAGAAGGTCCTGCTAGTGAGCTAGGACTGAACACAGAATTCTGCACACATTCCCCACATTTCCACTTCCCTAAGCTTTAAGAGTTCTACAGAGTCTTCAGGGTCCACTGTGACACTTCAACATTTATTCTTTTGGGTTCTGTGGGTCTCATGTATTTGTGCTGGAAATGCATTCACATACTCTTGCAGCACATGCACAAGTATGCACACATTTACATACACAGGCAGTATTAACCTAAGAACTAGTTCAGTGTGGCTGAATGACTTTCCCTACATTAGGATGGCTCTTTGGACAGGCACAGTTGTTTCGCCCTCTTGTCTCTCCACTCCCAAACCCTGCTTTCAGGAAGGCGTCGTCTTTCCCAATGCTGTGCTGCACCATCACCACAAAGATTATGGCTATTTCCACCCTGGAATGAGTTACTGTCTTGGCAGAACCCCGTAGCTCCTGACAAGTCCTGATTAAGTCTTTTATCCCAATGAAGAATTGTGAAGTCATTCCAGAGAAACAGCACATTGAGAAATAACGGCTTCAGCTGGTGCCAAGAGAATCTAGTCATCATTCATTTTCCATCCACTCATTAGGTAAATATATGTGGAAGCCATGCCAGGGAAGAAAAGTAAATTATTTATTCAACAAACATTTATTGAGTGAATATTGTATGCCAGGAATTTTTCCAAAGTAGTCCCAACAAGTCTTGCTCACATGCACTTTAGTATCTAAGTGGCTGGGGCCTGGAAAGAAGAGATTTTGTAGGATGTCAAGTGATGATTTTATAAAGAAGAACTAAAGGGAAGAAAGATTGCTGGGGTAGGACATTGGCTTGTACCATCTACACATAGTATTTCTTAAAAATCCCATAAAATACCATGACATTCCTTCATGGCCTCGAATAAAAGAGGGAGCAAGCAGGTAAACATGTGGGGGACCAAAATCCCAGCAGAGAGGAGAAACAAGGACAAAAGTACTGAGTGGTGAAGTGAATCATGTGTTCAAAGAACACAAATGGGACTGGTACTGTGGATCCCAGTGCACGAGGAGAAGCACATTAGTGATGAAGGTGGAGAGGCAGGAGGGGCTGGGCACAGCAATACCGCATGGATGTCTAGGCCTGAGTTCTGCCTTGGAGCAAGTCAGAAAGTCACGGAAAGGGTGTAGACAGAAGTGTGCATGCTCTTCTTTATGTTAGGGGAAATGTTCAGGCTGCAAGAGAACTATAGATGGAGGAGGGGAAAACCTGGGACAAAAAATAGCAGAAGCAGAGAAAGCATTTAGACAGTGGCTACAGCAATCTAGTGAGGAATGGTGGGGCTTGAGGGAGGCATCTGCACATGCAGATTGCTTTGGCCACTGTGATCCTAAAGCACTGAGCCAATGCTTTGTTGAAGCATGCCTCCAGTTGCACAATAACCATCTGTTTCCTTGCCTGTCCCCCTGGACAGAATTGGAGGCCTTAAATAAGGATATGTCACAGCTACCTTTGCACCTTTGAAAATACATTAGGTGCAAAAGAATTAATAGCCTAGAAACATTTAGAGCTCAATATAAGTCAATTTACTTTGTAGCAGAATAAGCAGCACAGTGAAGTTGCATTATCTTTACATATAACTTATACAAATTCAACCTTCCCTACGGGAGGGAAAAATGAGGAAACAGAATTTGCTGATTCTTCCTCATTCTAAGAGGACTTTGCCTTTATTTGTCCTAGAAAGGGATGTCTCAGAAAAAAATGAAGAGCAAGGATCACAGTACTCACTCTTGCTATGGCACTTTCAAGGCTCTTGGATTTAGGGAAAGGGTGCTGGTTAAAGGCCTTGTCTCCATAACCCTTAGGTAAGATTGACTATCAGGATTTGTTTGTAGTTCATGTGCCAATTTTGGAATGCAATCCTCACATAAATAAGACTCCACTGGATGCCTCCGGGGTGCTTCCACACTCCCACACCTGGCACCTGCTGCACCTGCTCCACCGAGGTCCATGGATCTGAACATGTGACCCTAGCTCATTTCTGAAGTCTTCCAACTCCAAGATCACTGAGTGAAGAAAGGATTCCAAGTAAGATCCAGAACATTATCGGAGTCTAAGGAACAAGAGTTGGTAATAGAACAAGACCCGCAATAGAAAAATGAGATCCTTTATTCAACCAAGGGCATTATAACTCCCATTTTTTAAGAGCTTTCTTAGATGTAAAACATCTTTAAAGTTATGTATATAAATACTGATATAATGACAACATCTTTCCAAATTAAAAATTAATCTAAAATATTAATAATACAAAGTAAATAGCAAAATTGGAAGCTTGAATATATTAATTATGAAGTTAATCATGATGAAATATTCTGTGGAACAATAAAGAATTCTGAAAGGAAGACACTTGAAAAGTAAACTTGGTGGCCATAGAGGAACTCTTTTCCCAATAGCTTCACAAGTTAACTCTCTAGCTATTTTAACTATGTTTAGAACCATGCCTCTCCTACTGCCACAGTGCCTTACATAGATCCTCATCCCACCTACCTAGGTTCCAAAGACCTAATTAATACCTATTCACTTTATCTGCCTATTTTCACTTGTTCCACCTTTTCATATTCCACTTGGTAAAGCTGAGGCATTTGGTGGCAAAATAAGGACAACTCAATAGATTTTTTTTCTGTAGCCTAAATGGCATATCTCTGAAATGGACCGTTACTTCTCACTCAGTTCCCATAATTTAGATGACCCAACAGGATCACAAACTAATTCAGACAAATGACTGAGTTTCATAGATCTGAAGGCAAGAAGTTTCCATACAATAAACTTTTGGCTTTGAGAGTAGTGTTGTTCATAAATTACACATGTGATTTTGAATTTTCTAGATATATTTCAAAAAATTCAAAAGGAACAGTTAGAATTAATTTGATTCATACATTCTATATAACTATACCCCAAATTGTTTCTCTTTATTGTGTGATTCACTTAACAAATGATTTATGCCATGTTTTACTTTTGTGTTCTACAGCTCTGGTGAGAATTTCACATTCTAGTTCACCTCAATTCAGATCAAGTGCTCAATAGCTAGACACGGCTTGGGACTTTTGCATACAGCTCTGAAATGATTTTCTTGGATGGCAACTCAATATTTTGTTTTTTTAGGTAGAGTACTAAGTCATTAATAAATTTTTGGCAGCCCACAAAACACCTTTTTGCTTTCTAAATAATGCTGGATGAACAGCTAATGAGGAAAAAGGCCACAGTAACTCTGAACTGGGGCTCTGGAACCAAAGTGTGGGTTTTAAATTTCTAACTAGTTGTTTAGCCTTGGGCAGGCCACCTCATGCTTTGTATTCCTCTCCCTCCAGGTGCCACTGACAGCATAGGATCATCTTCTAGAGTCTGCTTGAGTTTAGACACACAGGCCAGAAGGATACTGCTTAATGCATCATAAGTGCTCAGGAAATACGGACTCCTCATTCCCCAAAGTCAAAGCTCTATGTCTGTGAGATAGTGGCTGAGGCAATTTTAGAAGGACATAGGCAGCCACCTTCCTAAGGCCCAAACTCAAGCAGCCCACTGTTTGCTGAGATGTCACGGTTGGTTCTTCTGGAACCTTGTTTGCCAAATTCCTTCAGTGTGAGCATTCCATCTTCCTTTCCCTGTTTCCACCCCACATGGAAAGGTGGAGCAAGTATTCAAGTTGTACTGATACGCTGGACTCTTCTCTATCTACCGCTCTGGAGAAGAACTGGACAGAGCAGTGAATGCATAAACTGGATCACAATCTACAGAAACTGGAAAACCAGTTCCCAAGGTTACAGTCCCAGGAACCACCCAGACAGACTCCGAAGCGTGCTTTGCTAATCTCTGAAGTGTCTCTTAAGCCAATCAAGTTGACAATCAGGTTTAATTTGAGTCTGTGAATAACAATTTATGAATCATTGATTTGAAGTATCTCATTGATTTTGAAAACTGAGGATATGGGGAGAGTCTTTCTGTAAAGGATTCAAGCAAATCCTATTACAATTCCTGCTTATTTCTCTTTTTTTCTTCTCATGTCTGCATGTATAGAAAAGGATTTTTCTAGAACCCTGCAAAGCTGAAGGCAAAACTACTTGTCTAGGATATCTGCATGTGGAGGGAGACTTCCCTCCAGATGAGGTTATGGCTCTGCTATGCTGGATTTGGGTCAAGAACCAACAGATCCAGCATTAAAAAAACATTCATTTAATAGACATGTGTTGACTATCAATGTGAAGCCCCCCCTACAAACACACACACACACACACACACACACACACACACACACACACACACACAGAGCACCATAACAATGATTTGGAAAGACAAATCAATGACAGTGACTCTACCCACTTCTTGTTGCTAAGAGGGACTGTGGAAGCCAATTCAAGTTGTACAAAAGACATGGAATCTGTCCCTTCCTTCTGTAGCCACCAGGCTGCTGATAATGCTTTCGTTCCTGGGTAATTAACTCAGAAATTAAATGAAGTGTGTGTTTATGGTCTCTTTTTGCCAATCCATATCCCACTCAAAACACCAGAATATCAATTAAAAGTGCATTTCCCCAGTGGACAAGCTCTTTCAGGAAGTGAACCAGCCATCGCAGGCTAAATTCAGGGCGATAACATCCTAAAGGTAGAATTCAAGACTAAGAAAGTCACTGGATGACATCTATAAAAGACAGGGTCGGGGCCGGGGAGATGGCTCAGTGGAATAAGCGCTTCCCTGGCAAGCGCAAGGGCATGAGTTCAATCCCCAGTTCCGCCAAAAACAAAAAAAACCAGGGGCAACAACCACAAAAACTAGAAAAAACTTTGTAGAAGTTCCTAAAACCAAATCACTCTATGTTCAGTTGCTATAAATCATGAAACTAATTAAAATGAGATAGAAGTCTATGCATTCACGTATAAGCTACAAAGGTAGCAGGTTGCAGGAAAAAAAAGGAGGCAAAATTCTAAAGTGAGAACCCAGGTCCAAACTAGTATTTAGCTGTTGTTGTCCAAGTCAGGCAACCCAAAATTCACATTACAATTTCTTTTCAAAACCCTGTCATTTCTAGGCTTGGGAGATAGCTCTGCAGTCTAAGCGTCTGCCTGGCAAGTGCAAGGACCTGGGTTCCATCCCTGGTACCACATGCTATGCAGGCCACTGAAACCAGGCATGGTGGTGCACACCTGTGATCCTGGTGCTAGGGAGGCTGAGACAGGAGCACCACTATGAGTCTGAGCTGCGTAGTGAGACCCTGTACCAGATAAATCAATCAATCAATCAATCAATCAATCAATCTTTTTAAAAAAGAGAATCTGTCATCTCCTCATGGTTTTGCAATCAATTCATGACACTTTACAAGCAGGATCCAACTTACATCTTTGACCTAAATTTCTATCCATCTCAAATGCTAGTTTATTGAAAATAACATGAATTTTCTCATTTCTGTAGATATAATTTCAGGTGTTCCTCTTCACGGAATATTCTTTAACTGTCTTGCTGGCTTTGAAAATCATGGCTGTTTTCAAATCTCAGTTCGGTTAAGTGTTCTCTAAGCAAAATATACTCTGCTTCCTCTTGATCAACATAATCTAAAAACACTAACTTTTTATCCAAATAAAAAATGCATTTGGAATAGTGATCATTGTATATTCACCTCCAAACCATGAGTAAGCTCCCCAAAACCCACTCGCTTGATCCCACTGACTTCTTATGCTAGAGATTAATTTACTTTGTTTTAAACTTTGTATGAAAGAAAAAGTACAACATGCACTCTTTTCAACTAGGCTTACTTTATTCAGTGTTACGTTTGTGAGGGTAATTGTGTTGTATAGAGTTCATTTATTTTGATTATTTTATAACATTTCATTTTGTAACTGCAGCCCAATCTATTTATGCTATTGCTCATGGCCATTTGGGTTACTTCTGGTCTGGGACTATTTTAAGTAATACACTTATGAACATATTTGTTTTTGGGGAGTTTTTTGTTTGTTTTTTTACTTTTTTTTTTTTTTTTTTACGGAAGGGTCTATAGGGTGTTCAGGGTCTCACTACTAGATCAGACTCATAGTGCTCTGCCTATTTACAGCCTCTTAAGAGCTGGGATTAGAGGTGTGTGCCACCATGCCCAGTCTCAATCTCTGGCTCAGCATGCCCTGGGGGTGGGGCTGGCATAGCAGGCCCCAGGGATTTAGCCCCCGGCCGCTGCTACTGCTTGCATGCACTTTAATCTGCTGAGCTATTTGGCTAGCCCTTATGAGCATATTTGTATACATTGAATGATGCATCTATGCATGCATTTCTGTTGGAAAAATCCTAGGAGTAGAATCACAGCTTATGCTTATGATCCGCTTTAGAAGTTATCAGAATATTTTGCAAAATACTTGTATCAGTTTTTCCAAAATTTTTATGCCAAAATCAGTGCATACAAGTTTTGGTGACTTCTCACCCTAACACTTGATTGTGCCAACATTTCCCCCAACTGTCTTGCTGATGCAGCCTTGTTGATGAGTATGTGTTTGGCATTCATTGTGTTTTCTTTGTGACTAACATAGGTGAACACCTTCTTACACATTCCTTGTCTGCTTGGATATGCTGACTTGTAAAGTTACTATCCAAACTATTTATCTTGTTTAATTTTAAAACTTGATTATTTTTTAATTGATTAAAAACATTTCATTATATGGTGTGGACCCCAGGGTTCTGTGGCTTTTGTGTGTGTTAAGTCTATTCTTCCACTTTGGAATTGACTTCTTACTCTCCAAGGGTGCCCTTGATATGCTTATTATAATGTAGCTTCAGTTTTTTATTCCTGCCCTTTGTGGTTGGAACTTTTGTGCTGCTTGAGAATTTTTTCTCTATTTTCTTCTAAATGCTTATTGTTTTACCTTTTAGATTGAAATGTAAAAATTGGTTTGTACAAATGCTAAAAGACACATGTCTATATTCATTTTTTTTGCATAAAGTTATGCAAATGACCAAGAAATATATATTTAATGATTCTATTTTCTGTCATACAGAAAATATTGCTTTTGATATGTCAAGTATCTGTGCATGTGAGAGCCATTTTCTGAACTCTGTTCCATGAGCATATTTTGCTAATGAGACCGTGAAGTTTGATTGTTAACTTGTTTGGCTTGAGTGGAACCCAGCAGAGGGTAAAGCGTAGTTCTTGTCATGACTGGGTACGTCATGGAGGAATACTTTCTACTGTACACATTTCCTGTCTCCTGTTCTGGCACTGCTCCCACCTTGTTTCCCAGCTGCCATGGTCTCCCGCCTTGGAGCCAGCTGACTACGGATAGAGCCCTTTGCAGCCACGAATCAAGTTATCCTCCCCTAAGCTATGGGCAGTGTGTGTTTGGTCCTGGAAGTAGGAAGGCTGAATAATACCGCTGCTTTAACATTCACATCTTGGATCAATTCACCAGGAGTTGGCCTGGAAAAGTGTCATTTACAAATTTAGTTTCTTCTGAAAAATTTTCCTTATTAAAGCTTATTTAATACCATTTTCAAGGCTTCTTAAGATCCTTAGAACCTTTGAATTCATGTTCTCTTCTTCAATTGTTTGGGTTTTTTTATCATATAAAAGCTTCCACCTAAGAGATACCATTCTTTGTCAGCTATAGGGGCTCATGCCAGTAATTCCAGCACTTGGGAGGCCAAGGCAGAGGAAAATCAATGTAAATTCAAGGCCAGCCTAAGCTAGAAAGTGAGTTTCAGGCAATGCTGAACTACACAGTGGGAGGCCCTCTCAATATCTAGATCTAGATCTAGATCTATATATCTATCTCTATTCTATCTCTATAGAGAGACCATGTGATATCTGAGCATGTGTGTCTAATTTATTTCACTTAACATTATGCTAATTTGTTTCATTTCTACAAGTAATATATTATTTTAGATTACTAAAAAAAAGTTTTATAGCTCAGCATATTAATATAGCTTTACTTTTTATACCTCTTGGTTGCACTTTTCTGCTAGATGGTTAAGACCAAGTTAAAGCAAGACCTATAACTAAAAATATAACTTTTTCTATGTGATAAGGTCAGTCAAATCCCCTCAGGATTACCCTGGAACCATGTACAGCACCTTGTGGATCTTTTGTCTGTGTCAGTCATCTGGATGAGTCACGGCCATTGCTTGACCAATGTGCTCTCTGTGAAAGCCTGAGAGAATTTTTTCTCTCTAGGTGACTCTCCTTAGGCACACTATGCATCATCGATCACTTTCCTCTTTGGCCCCAAGTCAACAGCTTTGGACAATTGCCAGTTGTGCTGACAACCCACTACTATTATGGACTATTGGACTACATTGGGTTATTTTCCGGAACTCAAGTACCTATAATATTTAGACTGGCATCAAGTATGAAAAGGTCCTTTAAAGACTTCAAATACAGCTTCTCTAACAGTAATGGAACACCCATCTCTGACAAAACAAAATAAAAAGGGGATATAAATAAAGGACTATTTTGTAGTGAAAAAAATATATGATATATAAGAGGATAGATATAGAGCTACTCTTAATGCAATAAGAAGAATGGTTTGTACTAATATTGTTTAGACAAGATATCTTGTCTGCATCTTGTCCTCTGAATAACTACTCTGAAGGCAACAATATGCAATGTATTAATTATTGTAACTGTCCTACTAACTTGTTTCGAAACTGTTTCATTGCTGTTCTTTTTTTCTCATTAAAATGAATAAAAAATTAAAAAGAGAAAGTTTTGTGTTATCTAATTGTCCCTTTTTAAAAAGAATCTTTGCTTTCTGTCTTGTATTCTGCTTTAGACTACACAACGTATTAAATATCCTCTTATTTTGTTATGAAATTTTGTTTTGCCATAAAAATTTCACACAAATTTAAACTCTTTAAGATAATCTGATTTTTATAATTGTAAGTAATTATTTGGATTTACACCCCCCCTTGCTGTCTGCTCCCTAGGATTCCATGCTTCCTTCCTTCTACAGAATTTTCTTTAGTATTTCTTTCAGAGGAAAATATTCCAGCAATGAGTGTTTTCACTGATTACAAATTTCTAACAGAACAAGCAATTTTTCATATGGAATGTTTTGAACTTGTCATTCTCTTGTCTTCTATGTTTCCTCCTTTATTCTGAGCAGTTCAAAATTGGACAGTAACTTCTTGGAAGGAAACACATCCTTTTCCCTGGTTGCTTTTCAAAGTTTTTATCTACATTTTGATTTCAGCTGCTGTACTAACATATTCAGTTGAATTTATCCTATTCACTCTTCATGGCAATTTTTCTCAGTGGCTTGATAACTTCTTTCTATTTTAGAAAATTCTCAGTAAACATCTCTCCAACTGTTGTTTCCTTTATTCATTTTCTGTAGTCTTATGATCAAATTTAATGTGTATTCATCTGTTCACTGTGCTCGATCTCTTTTATCAAGTTTTTATCTTTCTCTTCACCCTTCATCCTGCTCTTTCTGCTTATCTGTCTTCTCAATAATAATCTTTGCTTCCCCTGTGTCCCACACTCTTTAGCATACTTACTTGGCTCTCCATTTCAGATCTAGTATTCCCTATTCTGGAGTTTTAAATTAATACTTTTCTCTAGACCATAGTTCTCAGCCAAAACTGTCTGTTTAATTGAGACTATGTATTACAATTATTTTAAAGTCTGGTTTTTTTGGTAATGCTAACATATGGCTTTCCTGTAGATTTATCTCTTGTGCTACTTTTTTGTTTTTGTTTGGGATTTTGGTTTTAGGTTTTGGTACATGGTCTATTTCCTGGTATATTAGAAATAGCTAATTAACTGCTAGACTTCATATATAAAAATAAATGAACAGACTATTGATAATCTTATCTCATTGAAGAAGGAAATAACTTTTTGGATGAGATAGGAGTAGTGGTAAATTCCCTTTGTTCTCTCCCAAACAAAACTAATTCAGAGTTAGGAGATACTCTGTGGGATTTTGTCTATTTGCATTAGCTCTTCTTATTTCTATATTGTACCAAAATAAAACCTGGAGTATTTATTTGGATCTTCCTCTTTGGGTAACTCTGAGCTCAATCTTTTCCTTCTAAGGTCATGAGATTGTTGAATGCTCTGTTCAAGTTCTCATCTTCTTTGATCACCTTCTGCTTAACTTCTTGGAAAACTTCTTACAAGGAAAATATCATGTGCCAAGTACTGGTTCCACTTCTTTATATTTCCCTTCTCTTTTCATCCTCTCTGCCTTAGTATATATTTGATGACTTCAATCTCATAGTTTTTTTTATTTTTTGCTTTGCACTGTTTTTCTATTTGTTGTTAATGACAGTCATTCTGATAGACTTATCCCTCCTAATTGTAATTCCCTCACAGTATTTTAAATATCGCTCAATTCAACACCTTTTAGAGTTTATCAAATTACTATAATTATTTTCAACCCATCTGCCATTTTTTTTCTAACTGGTCTGCAGGAAGCAAACTATGCCATATTAATTTCTTAGCCCTGTGCAGAAGCACAACAATTAACACATACTAGATATATAATACACATTGACTAAAAGGAATTAAAATAAAATTGGAAGCTATGCAATGACCACTTCACCAAAGTAAATAAAGCTCTCCAGTTTTTGACACTACTTGCAAGGAAATGAAATTTTCTCATAAAATTATGGAGATATAATAGTTTTCAGCCTTTATTTCAATATTTTGGGTTGAATTTTTATACTTTTTTTATTATCAGTGCCTATTAATTTTATAAAATACTGGGCTTCCATGCATATGTTTTTATTTTCATCATCCTCCATTGCCTTCTTTAATATAACTATAACTTTATTATAGCTACAGGTTCCCTTCTACTTCAACATTCTCTTCTTTACATTCCTTGTATTAGAGGAAATGTGATTGTCTTTCTGAGTCTGGTTCATTCACTAAGCATGATGATCTCCAGTTCCTCCCATTTTTCTGACAGTGACATAATTTTGTTCTTCTTTACTACTGAATAATCCTCCATTGTGTGTAGACGCCACATTGCCTTTATCCATTCATCTGCTGATGAGTGCCTAGGCTGAGTCCCTATCTTGATATTATACACAGTGCTGTAATAAACATACTGAAGCAGGTGTAATAAGTGTGTTAATTCCTTGTGGTATATATGTATGAGTGGAATGGCTGGATCAAATGCTAATTTTATTTTTAGATTTTTGAGGAACCTCCATACTGATTTCTACAGGAGCTGTGCTAATTCACATTTCCACCAAGAGTGTAGCAGGATTTCGTTCTTCCCCATACTCTCACCAGCACTTTTTTTTATTCTTGATGATAGCCGTTCTGACTGAGATGACATAAAAATCTCAGTGTAGTTTTTATTTGCAGTTCCTAATGATCAAAGATATTGAACTTTTTTTTCTCTCTACAATTACTAGCTATTTGCATTTCTTTTGAGAAGTATCTGTTTAATTCATTTCACATTTATTGGTTGAGTTATTTTATTTTTCAGTGGGTTTTTTTTTTTTAGTTCTTTATATATTCTAGATATTAATGCCCTGTCTGAAACGTAGTGGGCAAGGATTTCTCACATTCTGCAGGATGTCTCTTAATTCTTTAGTTGTTTCCCATTCTTTTCAGGGGAATTTGATGTGATACTATTTATTAATTCTTCCTACTATTTCCTGTGCTGCTAGAGTCCTGTTCAGTAAGTTCTTGCAGATGCCCATGGCTTCAAGTCTTTCCCTGTGTTTTCCTTTAGCAATTTCAACATCTCAGGCTTTATATCTATGTCTTTGATTCATTTTGAATTGATTTATATAGAGTGAAACACAGACCTAGTTTCAATCTTCTACATATGGACACCCTATTTTCCTGGTACTATTTGTTTAAGAGACAATTTCTTTCCAATGTATATATTTGGCTACTTTACACAATGTCAGATGGCTGTAGTAGTGTAGGTTTGTTTCTTTTATTTATTTATTTATCATTTTATAAGCCTTTTGATGGAGTCTTTAGCATGCCCTAAAGATATAAATAATGGATTTGACTTTTTCTTTCTTCATTGTATCCATTTTCTTTCTTATCCCTTATTGCTGTAGCTTAGATTGTAAGAATCGTACTGTATAGGAGTGGTGGGTGTGGATCATCCTGGTTACATTCCTGATGGTCGCATTAAGAGAAGATGCTTGTAGTTTCTCTCACTCAAAAAAAAACCCGTTGGATTCATATATACAAATCTACATCCTTAACTTCTACACTAACTCAGAAGCTGATGGAAACCAGACCTTAGATCTTAGCCCAGAAAGGGAGAACTCCATGTGGTCATCTCCTTATCTCCAGCCCTTAGAGCAATAGCTGATATACAGAAGTATCTAGTACATATTTGTTTCATAGGTTAGCCAGTGTACTCAAGTTGAGTAATTAAATGACCTCAAAACTTTCCATCTTTTTCAAACTTCTTTAAGCTATCTAAAAGGCCATCACAACATCTAAATATACTTCCCACTAATAGAAAAAAATTGACAATAATCTTAATAGAAAAATCTCACTGTATTTTTCCTGAAAAAATTAGTAATTTCCTGTGCACTGGTAGGTTTTCTAGTCATCAAATGGGAATGTATTAATTAAGGGCAATCTGTTACATTGCTAGTGCTTTGGGCTAAGCTGAAGGTATTTGTAGGTTTTCTTTTTTTAGAAACCATAAACCAACCAAAATAAACATTTTAACTATTATAGAAAATGTAAGAAAAAGTTCTCATAACATTAGTGCATACATGCACGTGTGTGTGTGTGTGTGTGTGTGTGTGTGTTGGGAATTAAATGCAGAACCTTATGCATTCTAAGCAAAGGCTCTGCTACAGACCTAAAATCACCACTTCTAACCACACATTTAAAATTCGAGTGGAAACACAGTAATTTCTTATTTACCCATCAACAACCTAGGAAGGGAGGGTGTCCAATGGGTGAAGAACGAATACATCTGGGCATTTTTTTTCTATGAAAACAGACTTTTATAATAGTTTTTGTGCCTTTGTTTTCCACTACAGCACTCATGGTATGAACCGTCAAGAGGTGGCTTGTGCTTTGCTTGATCCGGATCAGAGGACAGTCCGTGATGTTCTCACATATTCTGACATTTCTAAAAGACTGTATATGTGACTGTATATGTGAGAGACTGAGGCTGGGGTAATAAAATTCTATAATGTCCGCAAGCACTAAAACTATTTTAAAGACAAAGAGAGTAAGTTGCTATTAATATAGAAGTAACCAGTTCCAAGCTGACACCAGAATTGGAGACTTCTCATAGGGGATTAGTAGAATAAAAAATGAAGTTGAAATGTGCAGTTTATAGACTCTTGAGGTCTCTTGATTCTTAGTGGGATCAAGGAATTTGAAATGAGAAAGGACCTTAGGCATATGTTTTATAGTGTAAATCGCATTTATACTGTATTGAGTTGGCATATACTATATTATCTGGTTTATTATCAATGTCCAAAAATATCAAGGAAGCAGAGAAACAGGAACATATACAGCCTGCAAGAGTGTGAATTTATAGACAGTTATGTAGAGCAACTTGGCAGTACTGGGCAAAATTAAGGTTACACCAAGTTCATGACTTGTAAGCAACTTCACTTCGAGGTATATGTCCTAGATAAACTCTGGCACAAATGTGAATTAAAAATATACAATGGTATTTATGATAGTCTTAGCTGAAAGATGAAAGCTGAAAATGAAAAATGCATGGACACACTAGAAAAGGCAAGAATAAGGGAAATAAATTATGGAGCACTAAATAATAGTTAACAGGAATGAATGAAATCTATTTGAATCAACATAGATAAATTTTGAAAATGTTATGTCAAAAAGCTGTACAAATACTTGTATAGTACAATAGCATTTATGTACATTTTAAGCACTCACTGTATAATACATAATGCTTAAGCATGTACACACACCACCAGATTTTATTACTTATTTATTTATTTGGCGGAACCAGGGATTGAACTCAGGCCTTTGTGCTTGCCAGGCAAGCACTTATTCTACTGAACTAACTCCCTAGCCCCAGATTTTAAAATATACACTAGAAAACTACATTGCAGTTGGAATATAATTGTTCCCTATAACATCAGAATTTTTCTCAATACTATCAATCTATCTGAGCTGGCATAATAATCAAACTTATTTGCTCTTATTGTTTCCCTAGCGGTAGTTCAAAATTTTCCTCAAGCTCTGAAATTGATATAGGATAGTGACGGCAAATCTTTTAGAGCTTTCAATGTTAGCAAACAGCTGGTTGCTGTATGTCTGACATGTTTGCTACCACTGGTCCAGGGCAAAATTAACTCAATGAAGTCTTAAGAAAATTACTCTAGTAGTGTTGAAAGCTTAGAACAAAGATATGATAAATAGAAATGAACTGAGCTAGGAACTCTCCTGGATCTCTACACTTGTTTTTCCGGTAGGCCTCTTTTCATTGACTTGTTTTTAACATGCTATCAATAAATCCCTCTCACTAGTCTTTATATTTAGATACCTTGAGATTCCTTATTCCCTCTACTCCTTCTCTTTCATGATATCATCAGTATAAGATGACCTTGGGCTGATTCTTAGGTGACCGATTCTCTCCTACCTGCAATGCCCAGAGGCAAAGTGATCAAGAAATTCTTTCAATCTGTCTATCACTTAGGCAGTAACTGTGTTCCCAGAACAAGAAGACCAGTCAGACCATTAAGGCTTCAAAGTCACATGTGGTCCAACTCACCCTCTCTCATGAAGCAGAGTTTCTCCTGAGCCTGGTGCACCTGCTCGGCCTCTACTTTCATTGCTCATTGACCTACTGTCAGTACCACGTGACCACCTCCATACTCCTTCTCTGACTCAATCATCCCTCCACTGACATCTAAACCACTTTTACTATCCGTGAATATAGAAAGCCTTTTCCTCATTTATAATAGGAAATTATAAAGATTGATGGATACTTTCTATGGACACTTTCAACTAAGGCAGTAAAGCTGGAGTGAGGCAGAAAACACTACTTTTATCTGATTGAAATAAAACTTTTTAATGACACACGAAAGATATAGATGTCCTTGGTGTAGGGCTGACAAGCCATCTACCTCTCAGGTTCCCTTTCCCACTAATAGCCTATAAACTGAGCTGTTCATACCTTGGGGACCAATTAGGGAACTTTTATCCACCACGCTCACTGCTAATGGAGCAGCAAAGCAACCACAACTTATTTTTTCCCAGCCACGTAAACACTCATAGTGTGGTAAGAAACGTTAATCTTCACCAAAATCATCTGGACACCTGCCCTAGGCATGAAAGGATCTATTTTCCTTTATGAGCATTAATGATTCACTTGAAGTCAAGGATATAATCATTTTCTTATCCTTTAGATACCAAATTATCTCATTTTTTATTATAGATTCCAGTGTGCTTAGAGTAGGGTACATTAACTAGGGCTCCATAGATTCAGAGAACTTTCCCATTGTGTGCAGAAAAATCAATGGATGCCTGTAAATGTATTAGAAGTTCCTAAACATCAAACAGCAACCTTCCTTTAGAGTCAGACAGGCTTTGACTACATCAGCTTCCACCTTGTGGCAATGTCAAGCCAACAGAATTTGATTTGAGAAACCCACAAAGTCCAGGACTCCCGCATTCCTGAACCATCATAACAAAAACAGGAGGCCCAGTACTACTTCTGTCCTATTTCTGGTAGAAAAATGTTGGGTCTGCAAACCTAGAGGGCACTCACGAGCTATGAGCTTCCGTAACATAGGCAGGCTAAGATCCCTTGATTGTCATGGACAGATCTTCCCTTCAGAAGATTAGAGTATCAACTTCAGCTTTCTGAGCCTGAGCCACGACAGGCCTTCCCTCACCCTACAGCCTGAATGTCTGTGTCTCCCCCATTTTATATTGAAAAGTCTTAGTCCCCACTGCAACAACATCTGAATGTGGGACTCCTAGGAAGGGTGACTCCTCTTGAATGGGATGAGCACCTTTACATAAAGAAACAGAGAGACGAGAGAGATGGTCTCTGCTGCTTCTCACCCAAGGAGACTGAAGAGGCCATCTGCAAAATAGGAAGTGGAATCTCACTGGACCAGATCTGTGGGTACTTTCACTTTGGACTTCCCAGCTTCCAGATTGAGAAGAAAAAAATATTTGTTGTCCAAATTACCCAGAATGTGGTATTCTGTTGGAGAAACCTGAACTAAGACGTTTGGAGATCTGGATCTTTGCCTTAATCCTCACTGTACTAATTTGATATGTCTCTTGGAATTATACACAACAACACCTCAATTTTATAATCTCCTGGGTCATACTCATTAGCATTGATAGCGGCTTGGAACACCGGACTGCCCTGCTGCCCTGCAAAATGAACAAAAATCAAAACAAAACAGAAGCACCAACTACCTCTTCAGTATGATTATCTCACTGGCCCTTGTAGGGGACACACCTTGCACACTCAGGACTCATGAGTTCTTCCCATCTGTGGATTCATTATCTCTGCCAAGCCTAGCACAGGCAGCACCTGAGACTGATAATTTGGCAAGTTAGGTTTATCATTTGACATCTTAGATTTCAGGACACAGAAGTTAACCTACAGTAAATGCAAATTTGCATAAGGATAATGAGCATTCTATTATGCCTTAACAAATAAACCCTAGTATGGTAATTAATCACTGAGCACATTTACTGATAAGCTTTTCATTAGAAAGAAACCTGACAACTAACAGTGTTATCAGAGTCCACAATTTTCAAATCATTCTCAGAAGTGCTTTTTTGCCTAAAAACTGACAATAGTCACTCTAAAAGCTATTTTCATAAAACCTCCAGTATGATAAACCCTTAGAGGTAAAAATCAGTTTGTAGCTTTCACTTTTTTATATAGAATCAACCAATCTCTCTCTCTCTCTCTCTCTCTCTCTCTCTCTCTCTCTCTCTCTCTCATTTTTTCAGCATTTTTAGGGAAGGGTCTACAGGGTGTTCAAGTTCTCACTACTAAATCAGACTCATAGTGATTCTCCTGTTACAGCCTCCCAAGAGCTGGGATTACAGGTGCACACCACCACGCCCAGTCTCAATTGCCATCTCAGTATGCCCTGGGTGTGGGACCAGCACAGCAGGCCCAGGGATCGAACCCCCGGCCCCTATGCCTGCTTGCAGGCACTTTAATCCACTGTGCTATTTGGCCAACCCTAGAAGCTTTCTCTTAGCCTTAAATTTCTTTCAATAGGAAACTACAATAGTGGAAGCACTAGCTACTTCTTTGGCAATGTTAAGGCGGAACTGTCTCATTCACTGCATAAGATCCGGTTTCATGAATCAGTACCCTATAATACAGGGAGAAGCTTAGTGCAATTCCCAATTCCAATGATAGTGCATAGAACACTTAATCTTCTCTAGCAAGACTATTTTCACTCCAAATCCTTCAGCAGAGGTGTTCTCAGAGTTACTTTTTCTTGGATCATATTCTTTCTCATTAGCAACCACATAGGTAGCATGTGGTCAAACCCATCTTAGCTGCACTAATCGAATGGCCAAACACAATCAATTCACCACACACTATTCTACTTAATAAATGATAGCCATAGTGGATAGCTTGGGGTGCAAAGATAAATAAAATATCCTCTCTCAATATTTTGATGCCTTCGATTACCCTTTGTGCTCCATCGCATGCATTTGATCTCCTGTTAAAGTAATGTGGTTTGGTTGAATTCTGTCCAGAAAAGAAAAATATTTAGCCAGAAAGAATACATAGAGATATGCACTATATTCCAGTTCATGCTGGTCTCTCCCTTCTGCAAGTCTGCGATGGGAATTTCTACATGTCACTGATGCTGCCATGTGCAAATAGCCTTCTTTACGATTGGATGCTTCCAATGCTTTGCATATGTATACATTTTCTCACCAACTACACCGTTAGCTTTAATAAATCCTTTGTGCAATAAACATACAAAACAGATAAGATGGCAAGCTGCTTTGAAAGGGAGTAATCCTCTCATAGCATTGCTTAAAATGCATGACATTGAACAAATACCTTAAATTAAATTGAACTCAACCAGATTTACATTCTTCTAGATAGTCTTTGGTGCCTTAAAGTGACACATCTATGACATGTGTGTTTTATTTGCTAAGCACAGCCCCAGAGTATCACAGCTCTGAAGCTGTGACTTTGAGATTGCAATAAATAGATGCTGAGCCTCTTAAACTCACATTAGTAAAGCTGTGTAGAGCTTGTCGATTAGAAGAAAGGATATTAGAAGTGCAAAACCCAAATTAAAGGAATGCATTGTGATGCAAAGCAACTCAAAACTGAAATATTTTTAGCAAGGTTTCTTACATGTACTTTATTTAATGGACACTTAATAAGAAAAATTAGGATTTAACTTAGGAGGGTTTTTTTTTTTTTTTTTTTTTTTAATGTATTTGGTACAAGATCCACTACGTAGCTCAGACTTGTAGTGATCCTCCTGATTTCAGCTTCCCCAGCACTGTGATCAAAGGCATGCACAATTACACTGGGTCTCAGTGGCAGCTCAGCTGGCCCAGGGCAGGGCCAGCATTATATGCAGTGCCAGGGATCAAACCCAGGTCCTTTCACTTGCCTAGGCAGGGGCTTAGACTGTGGAGTTATCTTCATGGCCCCTCACTCGACATTTTAACATTAGTTTTCTTATATCTTTTGCTTCTCTTCTACTGATTCTGTTGCTTCTAAATTTCAAAGTGATTAAGTCCTTGACTAAAAAAATGACACAACATGGTCACAACCTCTGACTTCTGAACTCTCAGGGACAATGGTCCTTTCATTTTCCACTCATCTGTGCTTAACACTGAATGCTGCTGACTACACCACTTACTTGGAAACACTCTAATTTCTTTGTTTTCAGGATATTACTTTCTTTCATTACTCTCTAATTTTTCCTAGGTGTGTCCTTCTTTAAATATAGCTACTCTTGGGATCTTTTTTTAAAAAAAATACATTATTCTTCTTTACATATGCTTTCTTACTTGATTTCATCAATTCTAATTAAATTACATTCCTTATATTCTGGTTACAGTTATGTCTACAGCTATCTGAACTTGAATCCTATCTCCAGGTAACACAGGGACTTTCAACTCAACCCAGCCAGATGGCATTTCCCCCATACGCTTGCCTCTCTGCTAACATCTCTACCTTTGGTTAATGTCACCAAAGCCAGAAACGTGTGGCATCTCCCCACCTGTACCTCAAACACCCCATCAGTTGAGAAGTCTTACTACTTACTCCTCTTTGGTCTCATTCCCAGTTTTGATCACCTACAAAATAAATCCATAGCTCAGGAGCATGCACATATCCTAAACCTATCTTTCAGCAGGCCTGCAGTGCTGAGCTCCACTTCAGTGAAATGTGCTAGCATACACAAAATGCTTTGGAGGGTCCTGGGCACGTGGTGAGCACTCAGGAAATGTAAGCTGTCATTCCAACTACTGCCACCAAAACCGCCACTCTTTATTTTTATTATCATCTTTCTATGTGGATGTCTATCACATTTGTGTGTTCTCACTAATGTTACTCTTTGTCCCTCAACTGGCTACTTCTGCCTAACTCCTCACTCTTACAGACAGAGAGAGAGAGAGAGAGAGAGAGAGAGAGAGAGAGAGAGAGAGAGAGATAAAGAGACTGTTCATGTTCTTGCTCTTTAGTAAACCATGGATAATGTCTCTGATCACACTAAGTGCCACTATTTGAGCCTCTGTATAAACCTGTAAAAACCTTGTTCTATAAATATAGCTTAATAATTATAATTATCAAGTACAACCTTCCACTTCAACTAAAGCAAAATTTAGCAAGCTCTATCCCCTAGAGCCAAATCCAGCCCATTTCCTGCTCTTCTAAAAAAGTTACATTAAAATACAGACATGTCCATTGTTTGTCTAGTATCTATGGCGGTCAAAAGGGGGCAGAATTTGGTGGTCGCTTCAGATGCAAGAGCAGCCCACAAAACCAAAGCTTTTTTTTAACCATCTCATTGAAAGTTTCTCACCCTCAGCACTCTGAACCTGGAGCTGGGCACTTCTTTATCAGAAAAGCTCTGTCCTCCGCTCAGAAGAATGTAAAGTATAGCAACATTCTTGGCTCCGCCCACCAGCAGTGCCACCTGTAGTGTCCCTACCCTCTTCCTCTCCTTGTTCTTTTACTCCCATCCAACTCTCTACTCCACATCAGTTTTAACAACTAAAACAATTCCAAAACTTGTCAAATGTGCACTAGTGTCAAAATTGTCCCCATCCAAGAACCAGTAACCTAACTTCAGGATCTTGCAGAGGAAGAAACTGTCCAATTCACTTAGCATTCCAAACACCTTGCCTAGGACATAAAAGAAGTTCATTAAATTTGTCATTTAAAGATAACTGGGAGATTCTAAAACATTGGAAAGCAATTTAAACTTTCTAAGAATTTTAGACTCAGATGAAAGATAATGCCCAAGTTTACAACTAAATGTTGTTTCCTTCGGTATTTTAGACATTATACATCAGAATTGTTTTATTAATATCTATAAAGAAAGGTTATGCCAAGAAAAATAATCTTCATCACCAGCTATTTGATTGCTAGGAACTTGAAAAATAGGAAGTTACTGCATTCATATTTCACATACATTTATGCAGCAATAAGATTTTTAACTAAGTTTATAAGGAAGAAAGTATCCTCGTTTGACAGATGTGATCATTTTAATTATAGTCAAAATATAATATGAAGAAACAGCAACTTTCTCAGAGTTAGTTGAGAGGATAACTAATTTGGAGGATATAAATTACTTTCTACTTTCTTTAATAAATCTATAATATATTGAGCATTGTTGGAACCACAAAATGTCTCCTTCTTCAAAGAAAATATATGCAAGCCAGCAAAGCTAACAAATGTCTACAATAGGTGGTATGAACCAAATGAATGAAGATAATAGCTAACATTTCTTAAATATTCACTATGTGTCAGACTCAATTAAAAGTTGTATCATTTCACTTGATCCTTATAAAAACTCCATGCATAGGTACTATTGGAGAAGAAAAATGACTTGCATATAGGTAAAAAGCAACAAAACTAAAATTTGAACTCGACAATCTACTTTCGAAGTCTTAATTCACATTATATTGCATAAGTGTATTTGGAATTCAGAAATAAGAAAAACCTACTGTAGGTACAGTACCAGTCAAGCAGGATGCCATGAGATGTGCCCTAAAAGTAACAATAGGAGACAGAAGAAAGGGACAAATGCTTCACTAGAAGAATCAAAGAAACAAGATGTAGAAGCAAGGGTTCAGGATATACTGTTATAAATAGTTTCGAAGTATGATTCTGGTACAATGCAGAGAGGATCTATGAGGAAGGGGCAGCAAAGTGGAGCTCAGTCTAAGATAAGGTAAGAGGCCAAAAAAGATGGTTCCAGTGTGCTGAGTATTTTCTTTTTTATAGATTTTATTTTTTAATTAATTTTATTGAGAAACAAATAGCAATGAGACAGTTTCAAAAGCAATTAGTAGGACAGTTTCAATAATTTGGATATTGTTGTCTTCGTAGTGGTTATTCATAGTACAAGATGCAGACGTGATATCCTGCCAAACTTTATTAGTATAAATCTTTCTTCTCACTAAATTAAGAGAAAGTAGTTGTATATCTATCCTAACTATCAAAGAACACCACCAAGAGCCAAAGCAGGGAAGAAAGCAGAGAAAGGCAGGGGACTGGAAGGAAGAACACTTGCGATTCCACAATAGGCAATGCAGAGGTAGTGGAGAAGGGAAGGACCCAGAAGGGAAAAGACAGAAGCGTGTGAGAGAGAAGAGTGGAACTAACTACTAACTATGGGGTTTTACAGCTGGTTTGACAAGGCAGAGAGAAAGCACGGGGATGAAGCAAAGAGTGTAGCTCGTCCCAAGGTTTCCATGTTGAGGGAAAGCCTCAGGGAGGCTGCCAGCAGCAGCTGCCCCAAACCCGCTGCCTATAGGCAACCGTGAAATGGTTCCTCTCACATTTGCTATCTGTGCCCACCTCTCTTAGAAAACCGAACATCAGCCATGATAAGTTGGCTTTCTCATTTGTCCTTTTTCAATTCTCATGACTATTCTCTTTGGTCTCCTTCCCAACCACTTCCTGGAAAGCTGCATTCTTTCTCTTTCTGAGTTCAAACAGTGTCACCTCAAGGGAGGGATTTTATGAAAGAATACAGCAGAGAATGACATGCTTTTTTAGGAAACACATAAAAGTCAAAAGTTCAAGAGCCATATCTCGCCATACCCCTCTTGAAAATATCTTAATGAGCTGTTCTCACCATTACCGTTAGTCTCATTCAACCAAATGCCAATTCTATTGGCTCAGGGACCATATGGTGACATTGAACATGTGTTCCAATATCAAGAATAGGTCTAAGACAGCATAGGCATTCCACAAATACTGGGTGCACTCACGAACAAGTACTCTGTTAAAAAAATCAATATACGTAGATATTGTAACTCTAGAACAAAGCTTTTTTCACTGATGTTTATGGATATTTATTAACTTATTAAAGAATAGCTTCCAAAATTTATTTTTGAGAGTGTATGTTTAATTCTGAGGGAATAATTCAATCCACATAAACCCATGCTCTTCCTTTCTACAAACTCAGGCTATTGGTGAAACATCTGAGCAAAGATAATTAAAATAAAATGTGAGAAGGACTGTAACAATATTTATATGCAATGAAGTTCTTAGCTGAAGGCTGTGCAAACCTATAATACAGTGTTTCTAACGTAAGCAAGAGAAAACAGGAATGAATTACCAAAGAACTGAGGGTGCCAATGGTCAGATACTGCTATGCAAATGTAGAGGCTTTAAGTATGAGGTGCATGTGGACATCTCTCTCAATAGTAAGACATGAGCTGAGGTGTAAATTGAGGAGACACGATCCCGGAAATCATTTTGAGCTTGTCTCTAACTGAAGGGATAGAATACGGGTAAAACCCACAGTTAACTAGAAAAGAGGGAGTTTTGAAGAAGCTAAACATCAGAGAAGCCAAGAAATGTGCTATTGGTACTTGGAGAGAAGAGTTCTTCCTCTAACTCAGGAGGCAAGAGCAAAATGAGTGTCTCTGGTGGTAAATCTAAAAAGCAGAGGTCAAGAGCCTTCTTAAGCATAATTTGAACAGTTTCTAATTTCCCTGTGAAACATTAAACCATATGCTAATATTAGCTGAGGAGGACAAGGTTTTGGAAGAGGAGAAGAGAGTTTTATTGGTAGATAATTGGTGCTACCCTGTGCTGTGTCTTCACTGATTTGTGAAGTGAAAAATTTGCTTTTGCACACTGTCCACATGTAGGCTAGAGCTCGAGGTCACAAAAAGCACCATAACAGCAGTGGAATAACCATTCCTGCATCTTCAAAACAAATTTTAAAAACATTAGCCAATTAATTAGCTCAATGATTGCTTCATCCCTGTAGGTATATGTGTACAAGGCCTAGTTTGTTTTATCTCCTTTGAGGCATTTGAAGACACAAGAGATTTTGTCTCAGTGGGAATGTTGTGGTAGATTACATTTGCTGTAAATAAGTGTCATTTTTAGAAAGCAATGAGTTCCAGTGAATTTCTCCTAAAGAGAAAAAAAATTGCAAAGCTGTGTAAGAGACTACGAAAAAAAAAAAATCAGACTGAAAATTCATAATAAGTCTAGGGCATTAGAGACAATAGCTTCAACTTCATGGAAAATATTGAGCTGAACAAAAATAAAGATGTGCCACATATCTCAAGACAAAAACATTCTACTCCCTGGCATTTATACCTACAGCAGCCACTTCCCTCTCTGGTCTCATAATGAAAATCTTTCCCCCATTAACAGGCTGAGCAATGTCAATTTTCCCAGTCAAAGTGGGAAATCAAGCAAAAAACTACCTTCCTCTCAGAAAAATCAATGGCAAGGTGAAAGAAATAGGTAATTGTATCCAGTCTCCAAGCAAGACATTTTTGCCTGATTAAATGACCTTTCCTATGAAGTGGGGCCTCTAAACGATAATGAGAGGCCATTCCCTAGAGCATCTTTCTCCACAGAACAACCAGGCTTTCCCTGGAGGACTTACTTCCTTTTCCTGATGGTATCAGGATATGGAAGGAACTGTCTCTACCTCTCAACTCCAATGCTCATGATTGCAAATGAGCAAGACTCTCAATCTCTCTAAATTCAACCTAATCAAATAACAGGATTCTCCAAGGATTTTTGTGAAAATTAAAGGAAGAAATATGAATGGAGCACCATATACAGTGTGTAGTGGTTGATACAATGTGTCACCTTGGCTGGAACACCCGAGCAGTTCCATGCCATGCCCTGGGCTATGGAGGCCCCACCCCAAAGTGACTCAGCACAAAAAGGGTAAAGGGGTGGAGGAAGGATTCAGTGTTTCACTTCCTCAAAGGAACTTCATTCTTTGCAGTCAAGTTGGACTTCATCTCCTGCTTCCAGTGCAGACTCTTCGGCCTCCACCTTGGATCCTTTCGCTTTCCATCACAGACTCATCAGCCTTCCATCCCTTCCATCGCAGACCCATGAGCCAACTGATACAGACTTGCACAGAACACTAAAGTGAGCTTCAGATCTTGGGACTGAATCCTTCAGTCTTGGGTATGCAGATGCCCTCTGCACTCTTCCTCATCTGACTCTGTGGCTGACCATAGTAAGCCAATCTTGCAATTTCTTATACATTTGTACATCTTGTGCTATATCTGTTCCTTGCATAATATCTGTTTCTGTAGCAAAACCCTGGCTAATACACAGTGTAAACACACCCTTCTCATGCATACCCATTGTGGTGTGCTCAATAATTGTCAGTCTTTATTGTTGTTATGATAATTGCAGTGGCTGCAATGGTTTTGGAAATGATACCAACGAAGGACTGAGGGAAGGGAAATAATTATACATGATTAATAAGTAATGGCAGTGGCTGGAAACCTCAACTCTTACCACAAGGGCAGCCCAATAAGTCTCCATGGGATGTGTATAGTCAACTGATTTGGAGATTAATGAGACATCTTCAACACAATGTGTCTGGTCAAATCAATCATCCTCATTTTTTTTCTTTTCAAACAGCTCACTCATTGTAAAGCTCTAGTCTTCCTGGAAAGAACCTATAAAATCAAGGTCATCCACTCACTTGGTGCTAGTCTCCACTATAACCTGAGAAATTAGTTACCCACTCTTTGTTGGGAGGCCTTAAGTATCACCAGGCTGAGCACTCTGAAGGCATTTTGGGGAAGTTCTCATGGAAAATTCTTCCCTATATTGTATTAAGTACTCAGCTTCTACTCACTAGTCTTAGTTCTTCTTCAGGATATGACATATAAACAACGTTTAATCTCACATGCAGAAGACAGCCTTGTTATGTGTGATGATAATTCTCAAGGGCTGAGACAGGCATCTTTTCTTTCGTAAGTTATCCTGGACCTTTCATTTAACCTAAGTTATATCAGGCCCTTGTACACCATCATGTTTTTCAGAGTTCAACTCTAAACGTGCTGTAATCTGATTAGTGAACATTTTATTCCTCATCTTCCAGAATTGAAAGGAACCTTCCCAGTAATCATTCTGCCACATAGTGATGGCAATGATGATGGAGATAATTAATAAATGAAATTTTCTGAGCATTTTCTGTATGTCTCATTTAATAAGTAAAGTCAAATACAGAGAGGGCAGGATCACTTACTCCTCAACACATAGCTAGCAGGAGTATAGCTGAGATTTGCATCCTAAAACTCTTGTTCCAGGGCCTTCTTTCTTAGTGAACATACCATATGCTGCAGTACTGCCACTTCTTTGTTTTATAGATTATACTTTTATTCATTTAGGCTCAGTCATATAGGCACATATTTTGTATCATTCCCAGTTCTCTGCAAACCATGTAATAGATAAGTTTGTTCTGTTATGTATGCTCAAGTCCCTAAAGTAAATGTCCAATAAAACAGTGCCTTGTGGCACTCAGTGAAAATGTCAGTGTCAGTCACAATAGATCTGTTTATCAGGACCCACTGTATGTAACTATTCATTTACTAAGTTGTTCTTGTGCCCAACCCTTATTTTCCCCTCTTATTTATAAGAATATCACAATACGTATTATCAAAAACTTTGCTGCTTCGGCAGAGCTCAGTGATCAGGGTTCGATCCCGGAGTGTTGTGCCAGGCCCACCCCTGGGGGCATGCTGAGACAGAGATTAAGACTGGGTGTGGTGGCATGCACTTGTAATCCCAGCACTTAGAAGGCTGAAAACAGGAGAATCACTATGAATCCGATCTACGTGGTGAGACTTTGTAGACCCTGTACACCCTGTCCTAAATTTATAAAAAAAGAAAACCTTGCTCCTATATAAATATACGGGCTCTATATTTAAGTACATGGGCTCTACTATACTCCTGAGTCATCGGTACAATACGGTTGAATGAACGTGTCTGGTTGATGCAACATTTTTCTTAGTGTTCTTAATGAATGGTG
This sequence comes from Octodon degus, assembly GCF_000260255.1. Lineage (NCBI taxonomy): Eukaryota > Metazoa > Chordata > Mammalia > Rodentia > Octodontidae > Octodon > Octodon degus. The sequence goes on from NW_004524583.1 coordinate 8,105,924, forward strand.
ACCATCAAGTTTATCATTCTTCTCAGCCATAAACATGTATGTCCTGTCGATCGCATGCCCTGCAGTCTTACCGAGATCCCAGTTAAGCTGGTAAGTCCATAGTTTGCATTATCTACCATTTCTATCTCCGTTGTATGGAATTACCATCCCTCAAAAGCCTTATTTACAAGTCTCTGTATCATGAAATATTATGCCTCCAAGACAGGAAATCTAATTTAATACAAAGCAATTAAGTGTTGTCTAAAATGCTATCATATTAAATATTTTCTATCATTATCTTCCTGTCTGAACATCTACCTTCTTGCCAGACCAAACAAATAAAATAGAAGTACATGGATTTCCATCAAATCACAAAAGGCTTTGTGATGAAAGTGACAAAAACACAGTCCTCATTCGTTTCATCAGGAAAGATTCATTTAGTCATTACTAGAAATTCAGTGGCAATATTATTTCAAGAATATTTGACCCCAAAATTTCTAAGTGTCCCATGGCCTAGTTTCTCTCCATCTTTTCATTATGTTTCATCTTTGTTTTTCTATTCTGGCTTCGTTTTGGCCTCCGCTGGCAAAGGGTGGCTGGTAGCCCTGTTGAACACCATCACAGCTCCTGCTCCAAAAGCAGTAAGAGCTCTCTCCCTACAAGATGCACACCAGAGTGCCGAGCCAGTGTGCCACCACTCTAAGCTGTGTTAGGAACCCATCCGTGCACAAAAATGTCATGGTCAATGAAACAGAAACCTCTACATCTCAAAGGCCGAGATCTCAGAATCCCTAAAGGAGCTAGGCTTGAAACAAGTGGCCCTGAATCAATAGTCTTAGGATGAGGGTGAACAGAAATTAAGAAATATTTATATCAAGAAGGGGAAAGAATATCAAGTCGACAGAAGCATTTATTGTATTTATTATGTATTTCTATGTATTTTTCAAAAAACCCATTGATTATAAGAAGCAAACTATGGCTAATAATTTTACTTAGACATTAACAGAAGAATCTTCTTCTGTTTGTCATGGTGCTTATATCAGTCAGGGTTTTACTACAGGAACAGATATAACACAAGATGTACAAATGTAGAAGAAATTATAAAATTGACTTGTGACAGTGAACCACAGAGGAAGCATACAGAAGGCATTTGTGTGCTGGAGACTGTAGGATTCAGTCCAAGGTCTGGAGCTCACTGTGGTGTTCTGTGCAAGCCCATATCAGGAGATTGATGGGTCTGTGCTGGAAGGCTGATGAGTCTATACCAGAAGGCTGAAGGAGCTAAGGCCGAGACTAAAGAGTCTGCCCTAGAAGCCAAGAGATGAAATCCAAGTTGACTGCAGAGCTCTCCCAGGAAATGGAACCTTTAACCTTTTTTAATTCCTATTATATACTTTAAGAGACGAGTCACTCTAGAGTGGGGCCTCCAGTTCCTAGGGTATGGAATTGCTGAGCCCACTTAGTTAAAAATTTTAAGTTCTCAAGTTGACACAATGGATGAACCACTACAGTGCTGTAATACCCAATGTCCTTCAGGCTTCCTCACCCCTGATACTATTCACAGCTCCATAGCTACTGTTACTTGTACAACCACTCTTTGCCAAGTGCTCAGACCTGGCCTTTTGTGAAATAAACTTCAAACACATCACAAACCTCCAGGAGATCAGAGTCCTCTCCTCTCCTCTCTTCCCTTCCCCTCCCTTAGTCTTTTCTCCCCTTCTCTTCCTCCCCTCTCTTATTCTCTCCTATTCCTCCCTCCTCTCCTTTTCCATCCTTCTCTCATGCTCCTGCCTATTTCAATTTCTTATACTATAGAAAAGTATTCTCTTCCACAAGATTTTAGATTGTATCATAATATATTGCCCATGTGTGATTTTTTTCACCCACAAAAATGGCTCTACTCTGATTTGTGATAAAGCCAAATAAACTGTTATTTTTCCAGAGCTAGCCCAACAAATAACTTCAGACTAGAGACCTGAACAAGACCAATGTATTTTCTCATCCTCCGGGAGACTTGAAGTCCAAGATCAAGATTGCCATCTGGGTTGCTTCCTTCTGAAGCCCTTGTGCTTGGCTGGCTGTTGGCTGTCTCTGGTCTCTTTACATGGTTTTTCCTCTGGGTATGACTGTGTCTTGATTTTTCCTCTTATAAAGATACCTATAGCATGTACTGTCACGTCCTATTGGTGTCAATTTATATGTCTTATGGAGCTAAACTTCAGCTCATAGCAATCTAGTAGGTAGCTCTTTGAGTTGTAGTTTCCCCTTTTATTTTTGAGGTGGGGAGATACCATGTAGCCAAGTATGTCCTTGAACTCATGACCATGCCTGCCTCAGCTTCCCCAGTGCTGGGATCACAGGGTTGCACCACCACTTCCGGACCCCTTGTCTTTTATTCTTCTGTCATATTCCTCTTCTAGGTCTCTAATTCATGTTCCACTTCAGCCTACCTTGCTCCAATGTTGCCCAACTTGGTCTCCTTTTCATACTACTTCTTTTATCCTGTCATGACTCAGCCATGGACTGCTTTCTGCACACTTTTCTAACAGGAATAAAACCCACTTTGCTGTCCCAATTTTACTGAGCAGTAATCTGTATTTCTATGTGCATTTGCAAGAAGTTCTCAATAGTCCTATGTAGTTGTCTTTTTGAAAATTCTGCTTTTTTTCCTATTTCATTTTTGTGGGTTTTTTAATTTTTAAAGAGAATAAAGTCATTTTAAAAATTAAAAATGATACAGAATTTCACTAAACAAGATGATAGGAACTCAACAAGGGCAGTGATTACTGTGTTCACTTTACAGATTAAGACACCGATATCCAGAGTTATTGCTGCATTAGCATTAAAGCTGGACCTGGAAGCTAGGTTCCAATTTGGTTGTTCTTTTTATTAAGGTAGGCTGGACTCTCCTAACCTCTGCAATTCTTTAGTTATAAAAAGAACAAAGAGCCATAAGTTGTTTCTTGGCCAGAAAAAAATGCAGTTTTTGTTTCAATTAATAAATAATAAAATGTATAAATGATAAGTACATTAGCATGTGTATAGTGTTTTATATTTTATGAAGCAACTTCATTTTTCTAATTCTCATTAGATCCCTGCATAAAAATGCTAAAAGTAAGTTATGTCTCTCTGCAGATGAACAGTCTGAAGCTCAGCGCTGCTCTGTGCCTTGCCAATGTCAAGCAACTGGTAAGGGATGAGGCTAGGCAAGACTCAAACCCAGGGCTGTGTGTCGAGAGCCCCCCTGGTCCTCTCTGTCTGGCCCTCACTGGATCTCTGTTCAACTTAGCCTATGAAGTGTTCCCACAGCTAGGACAAGGGGATGTGCTGAGGTCCCAAGGTCATGACCTCAGTTCACCTGTTCACACGCAGTGGTATTTGATATCACCTGCAAAACCAGGAAAGGTACCTGCACTTAGTTTACAAAGCCATACATTAAGGGAAAAGGAGAAGAGGGGAGGAGATAAGGATGGTGAGTGAAAAAGCCAGAGGTCAATGCAAAATAAAGCCCAGGAGAGACATCAAGGGATGACCCAAGAAACAGAAGCAAAAACAGAGAGACAAGATAACATAAAATGAGTATATAAAAAAAATTAACAAACACATTATCCCAAAGCCCGCAGGTGCCAGCAATTCAAATAAACGTATAGCAATTAACAGAATTAACACAGCCTTAAATAGCTTGGCTCACCAGATGTGGACTCCTACCCTGGTTCTATAAAATGTAAAGTTATTGCAGATTAAACCATTAATCATCTGTTCCGAGACTATCTCTGGCTGCAGAACCCCATTCAGTTTTAAAGGGCTAATAATCACAAAGGGAAGTGAAATATAATAGGCACAATGATGTTGATCCACCCAACCCCTTTTCCTTTAAATATGCGTTCTGTTCTCCTGATGCTCCTGGCTTTCCTTCTTCCCAATTAGAGATGCCATGAGCAAGAGAACTGAGATGGTCCAATCTGTCCCAGAGGTCTCAGGCAGCACACGACTACCCAAGGGCAAATAAACACACTGGGGGAGAAGAAACAGACTGGAGAGAGAGGAGAAAGCTGTAGAAAGAACCAGGAAGGTGCTGTGAGGCTGGAGGAAGGTCCTGGGCCCTGGCAGAAACTCTCTGATGGAGTCCCTACTATTGCAGTTTCATTCTTGGCTTATTTTCCTTTGCACTTTTGTGCTTGATCCACACATAATACCTCTACAATGGTAGGGACTGAGGGAAGGCAGTGTGGATGTCCTGACAGCGACACTTTCCAGAAACCGAAATCATAGTCCCAAAGAAATGCTTTTCTGCAGGAACTTTAGGTTCATAGCAGTATTCTCCTTGTCAGAGGCTGAAGCTGAGAGACCACTATTTCTATCCTTACCCTTCAATTTTCCAGACAAAAGATCAGGAAGTGGATGGACCAACTTCTTTGGTCTACAAGGAATTAAGGCGCCATGACCAAAAGGCCACTGGGCAGTGTCACCCTGCTATTTAAGATCCTTGGATAGCTGCCCATTACTGAGAGAATAAAGCTCCAAAGTATATTATTCCATATATCCATCTATAACCCAGCTGCTACCTAACTTTGTGGTGTCTGCAAAGCTCCTACCTTATATTTTGCACTCTGAAATTGGCAAATTCAATTTTCTCACTGAGATCCTACAATACATATGCTCTTCATCTTAGCCTTTGTGTGGCAGCAACTGAGAAATCTGCTATATGCTGAGAACTGTACCAAAATACAAGGTGGAATCAAATACAGTTCTTGCGTTAGACCACCTACCAGTAAGGAGCATGATGGACACAGGTGGAATCCCAATAAAAGGTAATTAGTGCACAAAATCAAACATACCTCCTTGCCACAGAACTGCTGAGGAAAATGATTTCCTACATCCAGGGGTTCAGGGGAGGCACCGTAGAAGAGATGATACCCAAAGTGAGAGGAAAAGGTGAGTGGAGGGCAAAGAAAAGGAGAGGAGCAGGCTCTGCGTGCTGGAGCAATCATGAGAGAATTTCGGTACAGCAAACCTCAGAATAGTTTTATTTTTCTCCCCTGACAGTGGCTTGCTACTATGGAAATAAAGAGATGTGCATGCGCTAATTCACTTATATTCATAAACCATTTTATAAAACATGTTACATAATCCTTAACAATTACTCTAGCAAGACACCATTATATAACACCATTTGGTTTATGTACATTGTTTTCATTTGTTCTTAAGAAGACTGCAGCAGCAATCTCATGATTTTCATGTCCTAGGTAGAAAAATGAGATTCATCAAAACATCAGTAGCTTATTCCACTCCATCCAGCCCAAGTGATAAAGCTAATATCCCTAAACAGATTTTCTGGTTTTAAACTCAGTATTCTTTTCATTATACTATGATTTCCCTCAAAGTCTTTTCCGTCCTCTTTTTTCCCGGAGGAGGTGCCAATCCACTCCTATAAGCCTTGTGAAGATCCTCTGTGTACTATTTTCTTGATGTCTGATGTCTAAGGAGTTCTTCAGTCAACTATTATAGTAAGGAGATGTTTTTGGCATCCCAGAAAAGTCAAGTGATCAATGGTGTTGAAGGAGGGTGGGGCAGATAGCTCAGCTAATTAAAGTACCTGCTTAGGCAGACACAGGGACTGGGGTTTAGTCCCTAGAGTTCTGTGCTGGCCCCACCCTGGGGAGCATGCTGCGATGGAGATTGAGAGTGGGCATGGGGGCATGTGCCTGTAATCCCAGTGTTTGGGAGGCTGAAAACAGGAGGATCACTATGAATTTGATCTGTGTAGTGAGACCCTGTAGATTCTACACTAAATGAATTTTAAAAATAGTGTCTAAGAGTCCTTATCTAAGAGAAACATTTATTAATGTGCACACACATTACTGTACTCAGCAAATATTTATTAAGATTACACTATGGCCCAAGAGCCATCCTAAAGGTCTGAGGACATGAGAAGAACAAAAGACAACAGACAAAATATGAAAACAGGAAGAGTGACAAGATGCTGACTTTGTGATATTTAGGTAAACATGAAATTTGCTGAGGGTACACGGAGAACCAGAGTCACCTGGCAACAATTTCACCCCCTCGTAGCTTTTACAGATTCCAAGTGAAGAATCATGAACACAGCTGAAAGCCAGACACTTAACTCAAAAGCAGTGCTAGAACATAGCTTAGAAGAAAGAACTGACTAGAACTCCAAAGATCAAACCTCTTTGTTCCACAGATGAAGGTTATCCATCACCCTGGGAAGGACATCCCATCATCCCTTCCCATGTTCCAGGTTTGATGAAAATGACACTTAAAAACACCCAACTGATTTTAGGAAAATTTGAAGTCACAAATAGAAAGATACAATAGAAAAACCCAGGGAAATAAGGAAGGAAGGTGACCCTGAACAATAACTGGAGGGAAAGCTCTGAGGTTAAATTTTCAAGGTGTGTACCCAGCCTGTATCCAGGAGGGCCATCCCAGTACAGGGAAGCCCTTCCTAGTTATGTCTCCAGGCATTCAAGCAAATGAGAAGGCCTCCCAGTCCCTCAGAGAAACCACCCCTTTGCTGCAGAACAGAGAGGAGGGCAAGGCTTAGCACAGTTCTCATTTGACCTACCATTTCCTCCTCCATGTTTGTGACATTCCTTTTTCTGACTAGGTTGGAATGTAAATGTAGATTTGTTCTCTGCTTCAAAGACAAGTAATTTCAATTTTGTCACTAACCATGGTTATTTCTAGTACTGTTATTATTTTTCAGGACCACCTTTAACTTCTGTGTTACCTAACAGTGACACTGAAGACATGAACATGTGTGTGTGTGTGTGTGTGTGTGTGTGTTCCTTATTTTTTCTCTTGTTAGACAGAAATACCTGACACCCAAAGTTGAATGGGGAAATATTTATTTAGAGACTTTAGTCCATTATTTTTAGTCTATAATCTTCTGGCCCCAAGGCAGGGTGGCACATGGCAGAGGGCAGCATGGCAGAGGAAGAAGGATCACCCATCCTTAGCTGCAGCATCACACGCTCTAGATTCAACCACCTCGGAACAGTCCAAGCTCCCATGACTGCATGAAGCTTTGGGGAGACATCTAGACCCAAACTATAACTGTGTGTGTGTGTGTGTGTGTGTGTGTGCGCGCGCGCGCATGTGCGCGCGCATTTAGGTTTTATTTAGTTTAGGTTCTGCAGTGATAAAGTTAGCAGAGACATTTTAGTGTTTTCTCAAGCTTCTTTCAAATGTCTAGGGAAATCCTTCCTGATTTATACACTGAAGATTTATAGCTGAGCAATTGCTCCCCTGTCGCCAGGTATATAATTGAGATATGGTTCAATATAACTAGATATAGGTGAAAATATCCTACAGGCAACACTTGACCACCCCACCCGACCCCAAGGAAATGCTGTCCTTGGGGCTCTTGTACTACAGAAGAGGATGATCAGCCCACCCCAAGCAATGCTTCATTCACATCTCAGCCATTCCTTGGCAGTGGGAATGTGGAGATCTTTTTCTGATGAGAATGCAATTCCAATGTAGTGTGATTTAATAATGTTTAAGAGCTTTCAGCATTCATTAGACATTGAGTAGTTCATGTCTTTATTCTATCCAAATAAGCATAGATCCTAGGGAAGAAGTGTTCGATGCCTACCATAATTCCTTCAGAAATGACAGAGGAATCCCTGAAGCCAGCAGAAGCCAGGGTAATATCCAGCAGAGAAAGGAAAGCTGTCTTTGGATTCTCCTCTTAATTTGTCCTTCTGACTAAGAACAATACACAGCTATAATTGGATTTTCCCTTCTTTGTCATGTGTCTCCTTTCCACCCCTTCCTCTAAAGGCTTATTGCAGCAAAGCTCAGCTCCAATGTCATTTCTTCTCTAAAATTGACTCCCACCTAAAATTTATCTGTTTCCTCCACTCAATCAGAGCGTTTCATCTGTGGCACTGAACACATGGTGGCCTACACTGTAATTATTCACTTACAGATCTCATCTTCCTTCCTAGACAATAAAGTCTTTGGCTTGAGAAGAGCCACCAAATTTAATCAACAAGCACACTTATTTCTAAACTGACACTATTTTCAGAATTATGCTTAACATTTGTGTCACCTAATAGTGACACTTGGACAGACTTGTAAAGCTTTCTTTCTATTCTCTAGTTGGGCAGCTGAGAGCATGTGTGAGTGTGTGTATGTGACAACACATTAAAATATGCCCAATAATTAGTTGATAAATTGATCCATTCAGCACATCTTCACTGTGCACCTACTATGTGCCAGGCATGACACACACATTTTCTGTCTTGGTGTGCCTCTTAGCCCAGTGGCAAGAATGAGCACAAGCACGGTGCCACCTCATGTATGTCTGCAGTTCGACACACTTCAAATAACCATAATAAGAATAAAACATATGCCCTGGAAGGAAGCTCATAAGATGTCATAAGAGATTTCTATCTACAGGAAAGAACACTGTTAACTTCCCAAGTAATCTCCCCAGGGAAATGATATAGATATCTTAGGCAATCAAGCTTGGCTTAGATTAAACAAAATGTACAGTGTCCTGCTCCGGTGACACAGTGTTCTGAAAGAACTCCACCAAATCACTCTGATTCTTTCTGCTTTAACAATTGACCTCAGAGATTGAACTTACACTTGGCTGGGCTCCTTTGCTCTGAGACAGAGGTCTTAACACATCAGCTACAGTGGGAATAAATGAGCAATGGCAAAGCTCCGCTGCATTCCCACAGTAGCTGGAGCTCTTTTAGAGAAAAAGAAAAAATCAGAAAAGCCAGTCTTCTGTGCCTTAATGTTACATTCTGAAATTTTTCCGTCATCTCAAATAATGAGATGCATGAGAATGTCAAGCCTGGCAAAGGGTAAAATAATCCATATGTTATATTTTCGACAAGGTACACAATCTTGGGCCACTTTTAGCTAAAGTGTCTCTGTTTACCAAGTACAAAGCACAAAATCAACTTCACCTGCATTTAATTCCTTGTGATTTTAAGAACCTTTCTTCTGTGTTACTGCACTTAAGATTCTTAATGAGTTAGAGGAAGAAGCAGAGACATCAAACATTTAATTAGCAAAACCAAGATCACCCAACCAATTTAGGCTAGGACCAAAAGGTGGAACACATGTTTCCAAGTCCAAAGGCATTTCTGCTACAACCTCACATGTCATAGAAAAGATATGAAGGCTGATGTGGTCATTGATCTAGAAATCTCACCTCTCCTTTAACAGTTCTTTGACACATTATGTGGGGCCGTGCGAACTTTACCTCTTTCAGGCAGCCCATGAAGTTGTTGCTCACGGGGGAGCCTGGTAAATCAGCCGTGCTTGGGCTTCCTCCCACGTAGAAGAAGTCATCGGAACCCAGCATGGTGTAGTCCTCTTGAGTGTAGCCCGTTGTGGTAAGAATTCCATCCACAGAGATTGTCACCTGGTGGTGGGACAGAGGGACAAAAAAGAAAATCCCAACAATGATCTCAGAGTCCTATCAAAATCCAGTGGCTTCTCCTATGAATGTCATCACTCTCGTTAAGGTTCTGGTGAGGCAACCTGTCTACTTTGGTTTGATTTGGGTATGTGCAGTCAAGTTCCATTTTCTGGTCTGCCTCCCTGAACCCCGATCCTGCATCACCCCTGCACATCCGGAGGTGTGTTTGTTACAACTGCTGCACTGAGCACACTGTCCTACCCACTGCACTCTCAGTCAGGCTAGAAAATGGAACCATCCTCCAACCATATCGCTTGCTTTGACTGATTGCTAAAATGACTTTTGTATTTCTTACATGATTGTTATTTATGGTGATAATGAGAAACAGCAAAAGAGACATTTGACAATGGGGGGTCATTAGGGGTTGGCCTTTGGTTGTCGATGGTTTTTTGCCTTTTTTTCTTTTCTTTTTTATTTGTTTTCTTTTCTGGCTCATACCACACTGACAAACATGCATTCGGGGAGGGAAAGAGGAGGTTCTCTACTCTGATATGTCAAAGGCGACACATGCGATGGACCACCCCAGACACCAACCCTGCCCTCCCTGGGCTGCCCTCACCAGCACCAACAGAAAAAAAAAAAACCAAAACAAAAAAGCAAACTTAAAAAAAAAAAAAGGAAATGATGAGGCATGATAATGAAAATAATAACAATGCCCACAGGGAAGAAGTAGCGCCCAAACACCCAACATTCATAATAGGAGCGAAGGGAAGCGGGAAGAGATGGAGCCTCAGAGCATGCACACACCATACTATACCAACGCACCCATGCGAAAATTATCTAGAGCCAAGAGAAGGTAAGAAAAAAAAGGAGAGCTGTGGGAAAGGGTGAAGGGCAATAAAGGAATTGAAATCCACTCCACACGTACATGCATTGAACAAATGAAAGAACATGATGGAAGTGGGGGAAAAACACTCAGAACTAAAGGGTAATCTTTCCCCTACCTGCCACCTCCCTCACTTAAAAAAAAAAAAAGAAAAGAAAAAGTCCAAACCCAACCCCAAAACACATGAAGAATGACAGGAGAATGTAGATTGGGGAAAAAAAAAATAAAAGAAAGTGAAATTGGGTTGATGGTTTGTAGGTTGTTAGTAATGAGGAGGTAAATGTGGGAACAGAGTCTGATGCCAATGGGAATTCCACGAGACAGGACCAGGCCATGCAGAGTTGGGATGGAGAACACAGCTGGCGAAGCTCCCTTTGGTCATGGTGGGGAAGGAGGACCAAGAAGGGAAAGGAGGAGCGCAGGAGGTACAGTACTCTCCTCCCCAGATCATCTGTGGCAGCCGTGGCCACATGGAAGGGAAAGAGAGAAGGGATTAAGAGTAGAAAGGAGAAAAAGAGAGAGGGAGAGAAAGAAACAGAAGAAAGCCCTCACTAGAGATTTCTGTTATCCCTAGCCTGTAACTTCAAAATTGCAACATAAGAAAACACAATAAAACAAACAAACAAAAAATCCTCTTTTTAAAAAATGCTTTCAGAGAAAAAAAATGAAAAAAAAAAAAAAGAACTGTTCTCATCAAACTTGATCGAGTATCATTGCTAGGACAGGCTACCTTTTTTTTCTAAGAAAAAATGCTTTCATTTAACTTAACAAAAAAAAAAATGGAAAAAGGAGAAGAAATAAGTTCAAAGAGGATTAAAGAGGGGTTCGGGTAGGAAGAGGAGGGCAACACACGGCAAACCCAAAAAAAGAGACAATAAGAATGATATCTACCAGACAATGTAGTTTGTTTACCATAGCGTGTCCGATGCCTGAGTGCTTTGCGGAGAAGGGGGAAGAAAGGAAATTAAAAATTGTGAACAGAACGATTGTTAATTAAAAAAACTAAAACAAAGATGAGTCGTTAGGGTGTTAGTACATTAGTCGGTTAGTAAAATGACACATTGCATGAATGATCTTGTGTTAGTTTTTCAAAAAAAAGGCACCCAACACAGAAAGAGAGAGTGGGGGAAGACAATGAGACCAAGACTCTATGGAAAAACCTCGCCTCTGGGGCACAGCCAGGAAGGAGCCGCTGTCATCCGCTGCCACTAGAAGCGCGCACTCCTTCTGGGTGTCACTGGGACCTTACTGCGCCCCGTGAGGGGGAGCCTTCTACTTTCTTCCCCTGGGTTCTTCCAAATGAAAACTGCCCGTGTTCCCTTCCCACCCTCAACGCGTGTTGTGCTGAAAGAAACAGCCCCCGAAGTTTACTGTGTTCCACGTGTAGATAAACAGAACTGCAATCCCAGTAGGTCTTTTTAACATCTAAATCTCACTACGTGGATGGACCATTATGACATTCTCCTAGAAAGAACTTATACATTTACAGACCAAAGTCTACATCATACAGCGTTTTATAGCATACTCTAAGATTCCACCTGTAATTCGAAGATTCAGGATCCCCTTGATTTCTGTGCATTTGTGTAACCAGAGAACAGTCTCCTTTTTCCTTTACTCTCGGTTTAGAGTAACTGTATCATTAAGATACACGAAAAAAGTTAATCTTTCTAATTAACCAATCAGCTTATTATTTTGCTTGCCTTGCCAGAATGCTTTCTATAGGGATCTCTCGCACCCTGTTCCTTTTAAAAATGGTTTCCAAGCTTTCAAGGAACTTCTTATATAGATAGCAGGAAGAATGGCAGGTTGAATGGGATTAGTGAGGCACTACAATTAATCTCCTTGATGATTTCAAATGTTCAGCTGGCAACACATCCTGAGATGGGAGGCTGGAAAGTTAGAAGACACTCAATCGCAGTTTTGTGCTAGTAGCTTAACAAAAGTGGTGCTCAGATGTACAGGAATTAACATGATGGGTGTGACTTGGGAGCAAGGCATGGTAGAGGGCAAGCCCTTCCCCACACACAGGTATGAATACCTCACTGCCTTGGCCTCTAATCCAGCCATAGTTTGGAACTGATATAGATGGTCCACATTCCTTCAAATAGTCTGAAGCCCCAGAGAAATCCTTGGGCTTGGCTCTGACTTGGCTTAAAGACAGAATCATGAATTGTTGACCATGAAGGAAGAATTGAGGAAAGTTCTGCTCCATTTGGTAAGGAATACTCCAGGAGACTTCTTCAGGTGAAATTTCCTTAGCTGAATTCTTTGCCATGGCAGCCATTGAACCTTACTAAAACAGCACATGAGGCTGCCGTAAGCTTGTTATCAAATATTTATGAAGCTATTATTTTATTGAATAGATGGGGGCTGCCCACTCCAGTTGTATCCCAGGGAACTCAAAACAAGATGTCATAAATATTTTTAATGGGTAAAACGATAGTCTTAGATTATTCAGCACTGAAAGGTTCTCACTTGCAAAATCACACTGTTTTTTTAAAAAAAATATTTCCTTTTTTATTTTTCCAACAAATTGCATTGGATGCAAAATTCAATCAGGATTTCAATGAGATCTAATGGAAGGGGTACTTTTTTCTGTGAAATTAACACTACCTCTGCCAAGGAATACCGAACACCATAGGATCTCCGAGGCCTTGTCTGAAACAGAGAGCTCTGCTTAACTGCACTGTTGGCATCAGATGGAAGCAGTCACTTTTGGGACTGAATGCCCAGCCTGCAAATCATTTGCGCGTCACAGCAAGCCTAGCACCCAGACCATGCATGAGCTCATAATCCTTCTGTAACATAAGGTGCTTTGCATATTTAGACGCCACACATGGCTGGGGAGGGTTGTAATCAGCATTTTGCAACTGGAAGCTGTGATGTAGTGAGGTTAAATGGCTTGTCCAAGGGCACAGAGAGAAGCTGAGTCTTAGAACTTGGAACAAAACAGAAAGCTCCAGGGTGATTTGCCTCAAATTACTCTCCCTAAAACATCACAACCAGTACTTAGGTTACAGTTTGATTTGCCCTCTCTGGTTTCAAGGACTTATTTGGGACTTAGTACCATTTTTAAAGAGCATTTTTAACAGAAACAAAAGTATGCCTCTCACAAGAACATTGGAATTACACTAGACTGACTAGGAAGTTAAGAAGGCAAAATCTGTGAGAATCTTTACCTGATACTATTCTCTAGTACATCAAAAGTCTCTTCTCCACTAACCTATGCTTAAAGGGAATTATATTGGCCCTCCCAATAAAAATTTGCAAAGATTTTATTTACTTTTTGGTCTAACCTCTATAGCTCAGACATAAAAAATCCTTCTGTATCAGAAAATTGGAATTTGATTTGAGTTTTCTTGACTTTGAGGAGTTCTGTTCTGGGTAACTATGCCTAGAGATGATGAAAGGAATCATCAGCAATAGATCTCTTTGGCTTTGAAGAGAAAACATAGAATAATGACTCAAAAAAAGTCAAATTCAACATGTGTTAATGTCTTATGTTATCTGTCAGCTTCACCATGGATCAAATGGAATCTCCCAGCCAAGTGGCTCCTTTAACATACTTAAGTGTGGAAATAATTGTTTTGACTCCTGTGTGTTTCCATCATATGCCAGGCTATGCCATTTGTTTAATGTTAATAATGAGTCACACACTTATCAAACAGAAAACATACACAAGCACCTGTTTACGTGAGAAGTCATCCAATCAATCTATTGCAGGGAAAAAACATTTCAATAAGCACTTCCTGGAAATCTGCACAGTGTTTTCTGATTAATAGAGAATGAATGCTGTCTACCTGAGTTTCATGGTAAGTTTGTAAGTAGGAAACCAAAATGAAAATAGCAACATGAAAAGGGCACTGTCAGCCCAGACCTTGACTCTGTAGGAAATGCTTCCCCTATACTGATACGTGCTGACCAGGTAGAGTAGCAATAGCAGTTATGGAATTGCAAACAGCTGCACTTGGCTTGGGCTTAGGAAAATGTCACCTGACGGAGTTGCCTGCTTAGAATCGGCAAGTGATGGGAGTTCTCAGGCACGGGCAGAATCAGGAAAGCTGTTCCGAAGTTGACATTTTTATTTAGGTCCTTTCACTTTCCAGGCCTCCCAGGCAACTGAAGAGTCTTGGAGGTAGAGGCAGGGTAGTAATAAAGCGGGGTCACCGCATCAGGAAACAGAGAAAGAGGAGATCAGAAAGATCCCAGCTATCAATTCAAGGCTAGAGGTTAACGTATCAGTAGGGGACAGTTGCAAAGAGTTGGTAAATTAAAAGGAGACAAAAAAAAGAGAGAGAGAGAGAGAGAGAAATTATTTTCTTAAGGGAAAATTATGACATCATGGCTATGGCTAACTTAATTAAAAAGAAAAACATATTCAAAGAATGAGGAAAATCCATCAAGCTTCAGAAACAAAATGCTGTCCCTAATTGAATTTAACAGTAATACGATAAGATTCAAATGTAATTAAGAAAATGATAAAAGAAAAGCAGAATTAAAGGAATGAAAATACTTATAATGGTTATTATCTATACAATTGATTTTTTTTTAAATAGCAACTACCAGTGGAGAATTGAAGTATGAGTAGAAACATAATTCAATCATTTTCCTTGTGAAATTGCAAAAGCTGAGCAAAACTTAGCTTTCAACAGAGCTGGACCCACATCTGTGCCCCTCTCCACTCTCAGATCACCTGCCTCGCACACGGCCTACCTAGGAGGAGCCTCCCCGGCTCTCTCCCCTCAGCCATTACCTGTCGGAGGTTGCGTGTCACTTTGACATCATGCCAGGCGTTGTCGTTGAATTTTCCGTTCACCGGCTCCACAATGGCCTCGAATGCCCCAGACCCCAGGTTAATGACCAAGGAGACCGCACCATCCTTCAGAGCCAGGTTGACATAGTCAGCCGACTTTCCCGTGTGCAGGATGAGCCCGTTCCGCTGCCAGGTCTTGAAGGACAGGGTGATCTCATCACTACTGCTCTGGATCGGGTTCTGAGACAGGTCGTAGCACAGGTACTCCGAGCCTCGGAAAGTGGCCACATTCTCCTCTCGAGCTGAAAGCGATAGAAGTGGAAAGTAGTCAATACTTGACTGAGGAGAGTCAGATGTATGGAAATAACCAGGAGAACAATTCCAGGGCCACTGGCTACGGCCTTGGGCTGGACCAACTCAAAACTCCCTCCAGCTTCTAATACTGAGAAAACAGCACAACAGGGAATACAGAGAAGGCATGTGTTGACACAAGGGAAAGGCAACAAGAGAGCTTGCTGTTGCCTTCCTTTCAAATCTACTCAGGGAAAATCCTAAAGAGCAAAGTCACACAAAAGACCGAGTGAGGTTTAAGTTGCTTTTATTTCAGAGATGGCTTTAAATGCTCCTCGAAGAGGTGGTTTAGGATGGATAATTAACTATTCTGGTTAAAAGATCTTTTAGCTCTAGGTACCTTTTATTGACCAATAACTAAAAATTGATTACCCTGAAAGATTTGGCCCTGATTTTTATCCATCAATAACCTTCCTCATTTTAGTTTCTATGATACAGTCCTGTCTGAGTTAGTGAGTAGGAAGCTGACCTCAAGAAAGTGGTCAAGTAGGCAAGAGGACCAAAATGAAAATTTGGTGATGAGCTTTGACATGACAGCAATACCACCCTTAGGCCCAAGATGAAGGGGCTTTTGCTCTGGGTGAATGGGTCTCTTTATTAGATGGCTCTGGTTGGACTCCTCATGTCCATACCCTAAACCCAAAATAGGAGTCTCCATGGCCAAGGTAGCAGGCCAGAGGATCCCATACTCTCTTTCAAAATGCTATTCCAGACTCTGAGGCTCCCATAACTACATGCACAAAGAGCCTGCACTGTTTGCATAGCTCTTTCTTCACAATAGAACTTTCTGAAGACAAGCCATAGTATCAGTTTCCATACCTGAAGGTATGAAGAGAACCATGGGACTATGTTTGGCCATGTGGGCTGTGACAGTCATATACATTTATTCTAGAGTCCTTGTGATATAGGACAGAGCCAGAGGTAGGAAGGGAAAGACAGGCCACAGGCTGAGGGCCAGGAGGTGGCTGGTTCTCTCTGGAATACTATTTTCCAGTATAAAAACTAAAATAGGCTTGGGAGATAGCTCAGTGGTCTAAGCACCTGCTTGGCAAGCACAAGGATCCAGGTTTGATCCGCAGTACTAGATGCTCTGTGAGTCCTGGAACCTACGGTGCTTCATACTGGCCACCAAAACTAGGCCTGGTGGCACACATCTGTACTACTAGAGCTGGGAAGGCTGAGAGAGGAGGACCACTATAAGTTTGAACTGTGTAGTGAGACCCTGAACCAAATAAATATTTTTTTTTAAAAAATTAAAAACTAGAATATCCAAAAATTCTTGGAACAGCCTTCCAGGTAACTACAAGAGTGTGTTTGTCAAAGTAAGAGAATAAGCTGTAGTTTTAATCATTTGTTATTCTGATTTATGATTTTGACATATATCATTTACCTTCTTGTCAGGAAGTTTAGGACTATTCTTCCTATCAGGGCTGTTCAAATGCAATCAAAATGTACTTCATTAATGAAAGACAGTTGGAAACAATATAAATATAGATATGCATTTTCCCTCTAAAGACAGGGATATGAAAAGTGAGGTTGAGAGTCTTCTATTTCATTTCCAGAACTACATTCCAGTCTTTTTTTTTTTTTTTTCCAGTACTGGGGATTGAACTCAGGACCTTGCACTTGCCAGGCAAGTGCTTATTCTACTGAGCTATCTCAGATCCACCTCAAATCAGAACCCAATCAACCATCACAGACCCACATAAATTACTTAAGTAAAATACATATTTGCCTATCATGAGATAAGAAATACAGAGGGGTTACTCTTATGGGGAGATTTGACCACTTAAAACACAAACCTCACCTTTGTACCCCAGAGACCCAAAGAAGAACTCTGAACTTTCTTTCACCTGCTCCAGAGGGTTTCAGTGGAAAACATCTACCTACATTATTTCTGTTTATATACACACTGGGATAAACAAAGGGATCTGTCCTGCTATAAATGATGCTCATGCACCTGATGTATACACGACGTAAGAAAATCACTCAGCACAAAAATCATGTCTGATGCATGTTACACAAAGCAGACCACCAAAAGCATAAAACAAGACTTCAACACGGTCTGCATATTGGAAATAGATCCCTCCAGTCCTCTGGCGGTGCTCTGTCTGTGGCTGCGATTTCTCCTCTCATTCATGAAGAAATGTTTTTGTTAAAATACAACTGGACAACAGACCTGGAGGTGACTCGGGTCTGAAGCAGAAGATGACAAATCAAATGCATTTATCACAACTAATCTTTTCTCCTACAGAGACAACTACTGCATATGTCCTTGGGATTGCATGTGGCGTACAGGTAGTAGGCATCTTCTCTGAGCATCTGAGCCGCACCCTGTGTGCTCACTGATTTGGGATAAATGAGCCAGAAAGTAGCACCTATAGAGGGAGGCTTACATTCATCCCTGAATACAACCCAGACGGGGAAGCCTTGACACAGGGCAGCACCAGCATAGTACTTAATGGGATACATGTTGCTTAATATTTGTCATACAATGATGAAAGGAGGAGGAGTCTGTCAAAACAATGAAACATAGAGCTATAAGGGATTTTTTAGGAATTTCTTAATTTAATGCCTTTACTTTATTAAGGAAGAAACTAATGATGAGGAATGAGTTTCCCTAAATAATAGTTGCCTTTCCCTTGGGCCCCTTGAGATAGTCCACGTACCCCACTATACTTCTCCATGGCTGTGAATGAGTCCAAGGATCCATGGACTTGCAAACCATCCTAAAGCTTTGATAAACTGATCCAAAAACAAACTCCTCTTCTTATATGTAAATTATACCAGAAGAAGAAACATTTCCCTTTCTCCTGTGGGTATATTTAAAAAATAAAAAGAATTTGTTCCATGCAGAAGGCCATAGGGGGAAAAATTACATTGGCATAAAAAGAGAGTATCATGATAAACAAATAAGATGTAATACCAGTATGAAAAAGAAAATGCCTATGCAAATTATATGCATTATTTATGCTAATTACCAGACAAATATACCAAGAAAATTTTATGTAGACAAGTGCCTTCCATCTGATAAAAAAAATCTTTACAACAGTTCACAGCTTTCCCAATTTCTGCATTCAATGATGTGTTTTCTCAGTTTACATCTTCCCCAGGCCAGAGCAGGTAACCAAGCACAGCATCACCCCAGCTGCCAAGATATCTCCTCCCATTGGTTGTCTATTAACAAACAATAGACAACCGAAAGTTCCTCTAGGAAACCTATTTTAGATAAGCAAGCTTATTTCATTCTTAATTCAGAAAGTACTTTCCTCTGACAGTTTCAGGAGGAGAGGCCTCGCAATGCATGGCCCAGCCCAGCCAACATTAAATAAAGGGTTAGGAAGGACAGAAAAAGAATCTTGAAGAAATGATTCTTTTGTGAACTCTCACAACTGACTCTTTCCCCCCCTGCCGCAAGACCCCAAATGATCTTAATTTCCTTTCAGGAGCTAAGGCTCAAATGCTTTCTTATCACCTTGAAAGCCATACTGGGTTGACAGTCAACATAAGTAAAAGGGGAAAAGCAGATAGATAGTGACAAACACATTCCAAAGCCATTCAGTTCTCTGAAGCCTCTGTTAGAAAAAGGTAACAGTGCCCCCAATCTGTTTTCTATCCGCGGTGTTTACACTGAGAAGGATGCTGAAGAGACAATGCAGTCACCTTGTATGGATTCAAGCTAAATAGGTGGACAAAATGAATGCAGAGGATTATGTAACGCAGCACACAACAGCTTAGCATAAAACTACAGCTGGGCCAGAGAGAAGGCACTGACATAGCTAATGGACTGTTTAGATCCATTTAAATTATATCACCCCAAAGTTTATAATCAATTGCATAAGTGCTAAAAAAAATGGTATGCTCACTGTATGCAGTGCAGAGCTCAACTCTAAGAAAACAAATCATTTATCTATTATTTGTAAATGTTCAATTGATTAAATACTGGATGTAATCTAGAGAGGTATAACTCAAGATTTTAAACTGATTTACATGTGTGGTATATGTGGTACCTTTCTTTCAAATAGCTTACTAAATTGATACATATATATAAATATATTAAAATAACATCATTCACAATATTAACAAGCAGTTATGCAATCATTTTCTCTACTATCTCCCCACAAATACAACCAACTGGTGATTTGTACAACTGTTTTCTCTGAAAAATTCCAAAGTACATTAAAATATGCACTGTAAAATTCTTACTGTACAATATAAGCATTGGAGGTCTGTGATTCCTTCTGGTTTGGTGACTTCACAACTCAGATTATGCATTGACATCATGAAATTTGAACTTTATTTTGAAGGTTACATGAACCATTGTATAACTTCTCTGCAAGCAATGGAACAATCCAATTCATATTTTGAAGAGTACATAACCTTATGAACTTTTTCAGGGGTTGTCTGGGATAAGGCTCAGCTGGGATGTCAATATAATTCCTATAGAGAGTACATTTTACTGGACAGGAATGCAAGCAAAATGTTCCAAAAATAGAAACAGCCCAAAGGAGAGAGAGGTGGAGATTCTGATGGGTGAGAAACTACAGGAAAAAAGCATGATTTGGATATTTAAAACTGAATTTCAACTAGAGAAAACCAATAACCAGGGATTATAAAAAAAAAAAAAAAGGATGTTGTTACACAAGAAAAGAACATACTGGAAGTGCACAAAGAAAGACTTCAGGCCATTTGCAAACAGGCATTCACAGCTTTCTAAGAGAGCAATATATTTCCAAATGCTTTCTTAATCATTATTTGTATTCTCTCAACAGCCTGTGAGGTCCGTGTGCAGTGATACATAAATGTGAGAAAGCAGAGGAACATGGAGTTTTGACTGGTCATAGAAGACACTGTGGGCCGCCAGCTCCAACCCCTGCTAGCCATTGCCGTGGCTGCTCCACCACATCCCTACTGTGCCTGGAACTCAGAATCTCAGCACTAGCATCCCACATCTAAGGATAAGTGACTGTATGAAGTTTAGTCTGTCCAACAGTGAAACTCCTGGTCTACTACTAATAAAGGTCTACTAGGACCCCATATCTAGAAACAGAGAAATGAACTGACCTTTTCTCCAAATTCTCTAGAATTGGGTTGGAAAAGTGAGACATATGAAAGTGGGGACCGGTCTGGTGTGGCTGTGGCCCTGAGCAGAACACCTGCTGTGCTCTAGTGCCAGCTCCCTGCTAATGGGCCTCAGAGATGAATGTGATCTCATCACTGCAGTCTTTGTCCTTCAAATTGGTCTCCTGCAGCTGTGCAGTAATGTAGTCTGCACTGACACAAAGGTAACCTTGGCTGCCCATCCTGGCTTGGCCCACCCAGAAGCTAATGAGACACAAAACGTACATGGGTTGTTACTGTCCTGCCTGCTAGACCAGAGGCAGCCTGTGGTCTTCAGGCTGTCCTGAGGGCTCATTGCTTCTGACTGCAGGCATTCAGCAGGGATCGTATCATGCCTTTCCCTGCTGTAGCAGTTGTAGTGAGGGGATGGTGGGTTCTCCACTCAGGAATTCACATCTGATTGTGCTGCCCACTGCTTCCCAGGCAAAGGATCCTGGAGGAGGCCAAGAGAAGCACAAGTCCAAGACAAGGGACACACAAGTGCAGAGGAGGAATAGGCCTGCTGGTTCATAAGTACCCCGCTCATTTCTAGGAGAGGAGGATGGGGTGCTGGGACTCGGGTCTCAAAGCCACTCAATTCTGAAAACTCCATATACTGACACAACAACTTAACTCCTTTGCTGGAAAGTAAAGAAGGCAAAGAAAATATGGGTTAAGTCTTGCATAATTCTCTTTCTCATCCCTGCAACCTGCAGGGATTACAACGTGTAGGGTGAGGAGGCCTACCTGTAAGCTTAGGAGCTGCGGACAGGTGATCAAATTGTCCATTGAGCTGTGTGATGATCGTATTTGTAAAAACAGGAAGAAAATAGCAAACCTTTTACTAGAGCGAATTCTATTATATATCACGTAATCATACTTCCTACTAGAATTTCAGGAAGAATACACTGATTGAGGAAAAAAAGAAAAATTGTACAAGTGACTGCCCTCTGTCCTCCCCATCCTATTTCCCTGACAACGTATCTTAAGGTCAAACAAAGTGTTAAGAAGGATCAAACTGCAGAGCCATCCCCCAAGGACAAATAACAGAATCCTTTACCTGCCACATCCCATCACACAGGTGTTTTTAAAGCGGCGTGTACCAGCAGACAAGAAATCGTGTCGCCATAAGCAAGCCACATTACAAAGGAAGACACACAGGAAACCTGACCTCCTGAGGCCTTCTCCAACCCTGTCCTGAGATGCTTTGTAGGAAAGCTGCAGCAGAGAAATAAATGGGCTCTTCTACACTGCTGGGTCACTCACTCACCCACAGATGCTTCTTGAAAATGATGAGAAGGAAAATAGCAAATCAAGTTGTCACTTGGAAAATAAACAGCTTGCATCCTGGCGAGTGAATCTGCCTCAGTCCACAGAAGAATGGCCTGGAAAACTACGCTTGCTGAAATCACCAGAGAGCTAATGGACTCCGGAAAACTGGGCTGCTCTCAGCTAAATTACAATAAAGGTTGGGCTTTTGTTCATTCACTCAGGAATAAAGATTCACAGGTGCCTACTATGTGCCAGATGATGTGTTCTGGGCTGGCTGCACTCAAGTCATCTTGCACGCCCAACAGTGACAATAATTAGCTGACATTTTACAGAAAAAGTACAATTGTAAAGGTAACTAATTGTGGATGCCTGTCAAGTGCCAGGTTCTCATGAATTCAGAATCACAGGGCACCCCCTGTAGTTGGACTGCACATTTGATGCATGGATTGAAATGCAAAAGGCTTTGACATGGAAGACCTGGCTATAACAGGCAGCTTTGAAATTTAGCTAAGCCTACGGAAGCTTAGGTTTTAATTTAACTTCTCTAACACTTAGTTATTTAATCTACAAAATGGAAATAACCAGAGTATATATTTCACAGGCATGAATAACATGCATTTTCTTGGCTCAAGTTCCAGCCATAAAAATGTTAACTATTGTTGTTGATGAGAACACAGGCACAAACAAGTAATTATGATTCAGTGTAGTGAATGTTTTATATAGGCTACAGGCAAATGGAAAAAGGAATAAATGCCCATTGATGTTAAGGAGACTCCACATGAGAAGTCATACTTACATTGTGTCTTGAATATGGAGTAAGAGTTCACTTCCAAAGGGAAGAATGAAATGCTTATTGGAAGAAGCATATTCAGTGGTGTTGACATTAGAAAAGCAAAGGACATTCAGGGAATAGTGTGAAGTTTATGTCACTAGAATAACGGGCATTGCTCATGATTGAAGATGTAGACTGACAAATGGAGAACCAGCAAAGAACAACACTGGTTTCTCAAGTGGTACAATCACACTCACACTGTATCAGGGATTCAGTGGTTGGACAAATGGCTGAAGAGGTAAAGGGGGCTGTAGAAGACTTTTCCAAGGAAGGATGGATTTTGCTAAGAAACTATGGCTTCTACCAGTTGTGCTGTATATGCCTGCCTTCCCACTTATAATAATTATGTAATATTCTATGCATTTTATTTTCCCTTCCCCACAAGTTCCATATGAGAAAAACTGTAATTATGTTTCTTTCACTATTTGAATTGTGGGTCAGTCAATCACATAAGCATTAAGTACAAATAGTACATTCTATCTTCTACAGGGAAATCTATTTCCCTTCCCCTGTGATTCCATGAGAATGTTTCTTCCCTACGCCTCAGTGCCAATACTTTGAGAGCAATAATTTGACCTTCTGTTCTGTACTTATTCACTTCTCCAGCAAAAGGAAAAGTGACTCAGCAGCTTGGTGATGAAAGGGTCTATTGTAGCTGCTATCTAGACATCTTCCAAAGCTTCCAGCACTCAGAGGTGGAGGGGTTGGGAGATGACTGGATCTAGGGATTAAGTGTGTGTGCCAGTTAGTTAGTTCACTTATTGGTTTAGCACAGTTCTGGGTGGGGGTGATGAGAAGGTCAACCCTAGGTGTGGGTGGCACAAGCCAAAAGACTCCTTGTTCCACTGGGGAGATAGCGCAATGTCATAAGTGACTGCCTGGCAAGTGCAAGGTCGTAAGTTCAATCCCTGGTACTGCCAAGAAAGAAAGAAAGAAAGAAAGAAAGAAAGAAAGAAAGAAAGAAAGAAAGAAAGAAAGAAAGAAAGAAAGAAAGAGAGAGAGATTCCTTGTTGCTGCTGCTCTGGTGCTCAATGCTTGCTGCATTCTGCCTGCTTTGCCATGACAGAGATGCCCCTCTGCAACCTCTACAAACTATGAGCTAAAATAAACCTTTCTTCCTTAATGTAAAGGTATTGGATATTTTGTCCCAGCAATGACAGAACTAACTAAGACAGGGTCTGACATGAATTGGTCTATGGCTTTTAATTGGATGGTCACTATTTATAGGTAATCTGGCTTTCTCAATTTTCAGATCTACCCTTCCCATAAGGGTTGTCAATTTCCCTGCAGGCTCTCCCATGCAGAAAACTTGGCAGAGACTTTGCCCCTGAGGGAGGCCTTTCTTCCAGTAGCTCCTCTTTCTATTGATGAGTAAATTAAATTCAAAGGGAAAGTCACAGGGAAGTCTAATCTGGGTACAAGTCAAAACCACATTTTCTCACCTAACTGAATACAACTAACAACACGAGAACAATTGAACCGATGCAAAAGCTACCATTAGCTCAGGAAATAGAATGCAATAGTAGGTTATCACTTCAGGATCCAAAAACATTGAAAAAAGCAATAAAGGAAGAACAGAAGAAGAAATGAGATCAAACTGGAGCTTGAGTGGCTCCAACAACTTGGGATGATGGATGTGTTCAGGACCTCACAAGCTCCGTAACAAGTAAATAATAAATGCTAACTCTGTGTCACAGTATTTAGAAAAGACATTTATTTAAACTTACACCAAACAGGGATGGCCAGATAGCTCAGCAGACTAAAGCACCTGCTTAGGCAGAGCACAGGGGCTCAGGTTTGATCCCTGGCACCACAAGACATGCTGGACCCACCCCTGGGGTACAATGAGACAGCGACTGAGACTGGGCATGGTGGCGTGCGCCTGTAATCCCAGCACTTGGGAGGCTGAAAACAGGAGGATCACTATGAGTCTGATCTATGTAGAGAGACACTGTAGATCCTGCACTAAATACAGAAAGAAAGAAAGAAAGAAAGAAAGAAAGAAAGAAAGAAAGAAAGAAAGAAAGAAATTAAGAAAGAAAGAACACCAAATATATGGGTGATCAGAATGGCAAGGAATTTGACTACAGTTGCCATTCTAAAGATGTTTTAGATTGACTTGTGAAGTATTTTATTTTAAAAGAATTCCTGGAAATGTCTTCACAATCCTACATCTCCTGAAACCTTGATTTAGTTCAGAAAGAATAATCTTCATGTTTGCTTTCTTTGAACCTGCTTTTGATATCAATGTATACACTATGAAGGTTATTGTCTCAGGGAATCAAGTGTCACATTGTGAGGCCACATTCTGTGGACTTGATGAGGACAAAAAGAATTACTAGAACACAGAGCTAGAAAGTGGAAAATGGAGGACTACCATATTAATAAAAACAAATTAGCAATAATCAAATTTGAGAGTGCTGGGGAGATATCTCAGTGGTCTAAGCACCTGCTTGGCAAGAGCAAGGACCTGGGTTTGATCCCTGGTACTGCATGCTGTGCTGGCCCCATGCCAAGTTGGTCACTGAAACCAGGCACGGTGGTACATGCCTATAATCCCAGTGCTGGGGAGGCTGAGACAGGAAAATCAGTAGGCACCCGAGCTGGGTATCAAGACCCAGTATCAAATAAATAAAAGATTTTTTTTAGAAAATTAAGATTAATGAAAAAGGAGAAAATAGAGCTGGGTGTGATGGTGCATGCCTGTAATCCCAGCACTCTGGAGGCTGAAGTAGAGGGACTGCTGTGAGTTCAAAACAAGCCTGGGCTGCAAAGTGAGCTCAAGTCCAGCCTGAACCATATAGTAAGATCCTGTCTCAAAAAGAAGAAGAAGAAAAAGAACAAGTACAACTTCTACAATTATTCTTATTTTTACAGTACCACACACCAATCCTAATTGCTATCAAAATCTAAATACTCATTATACCCATACATACATACCCAGAAAGAATTACAGAACTCACAAATGGTTCACAGAATTTGGAGAACTGTGGCCACATATTTAAATATTTAGAAGTAGTAAATATAAATTGTAACCCACTAAGACTTTTAAAATATTTATTTCTATCAAATTTCTATTATTCCCTGATGAAAACAAATGAAGACTTCTCCATAAATAATCATCAACATAGTGTAGAAGAAGTTTGGAAGATGCTATAAGTTACTGCTTCAGTTAAACATGTAATTAAATTATATAGTTTGTTAAAACTCTATACCTTTAAGTATACAAAGAGAATTAGGTTTTGTGAGCAACATCTATAGTTCTTCCAGGAGAATATACTTCTAGTTATAAAAGTAACGTGTAGAAGCTATAAAACTTTATTTGACTGATCAACAATGAGGCTGATGGCATTTACTATATAGCTTACCTAATACTTCTTTCATTCATCCTGGAATACATAAAAAATAATGAATCTAAACTGTAGAGGACTCATAAAAATTTAACTTTCCCACTTTACACACACATATAAGACTAAGTCTTTATCAAGAATATGAAGCCAGAAAAAGGCAAAACACTGAGATAAGGTCAGTCTAAGTAACAGGTAATCCAATGTTTCTAATACCATCTACTATACTTTTATGTTTGGAGGATGTCATACTTTGTAATGGTCACATCTCTACAGATGACTTTAGTAAAACACCTAATCAACCAATAAATCCTGCATGATTCTTTGGTTGTTGTGTACATGATGTCAACTGTAGTGAGCGGCAACTTTGCATGCCTTTTCAAAATCTCATGGATAAACCAGAATGTGTAAAATACAAACACACACAGCTAAATTGGAATGCAGTTGAGTGGATTGCAATAATTTTTTTTTTTTTAGAACTGGGGATTGAACTGAGGCCCTTGCACTTGCCAGGGAAGCACTTATTCCACTGAGCCATCTCCCCGGCCCGGACCACAATAATTCTGAAGGACCCTGGCTCCCGCTCCAACTCCTTCTAGAGCCCAACCCCCAACACTGCTCAGTGTTTTAGTTTCACTGAATTCTGCCTGGCTTCTTTAAAGGCAAAAGGAGGCCAAGCTGATAAAAGTTGAAGAACAGAAAAGATATGAAGTTGTATGCACGTGGCTCCTCCACAACAAATACTGGACAAAGTCAAGCTGAAGTCTGGGACAGACCACGGCTGCATCTACCAGAAGGCTCTCAATCATTTTCCCTTCCTTCCTTCCTTCCTTCCTTCCTTCCTTCCTTCCTTCCTTCCTTCCTTCCTTCCTTCTGCTCTTCCTTTTCTTCTTTCTTCTCTTTCTCTTCTTCCTCTTACTTCTCCTCCTTCTTAATTTCCTCCCACAGCAGAAGAAAAACATACAGGTATTTTTAAGGAAACAGATTCTTTAAAGAAATCCCCCCTGAGGACCCGTGGTCAGTGCCTCCGTCTCCCTGCAGGGAAGCCACTACAGCCGGGTTCCTCCTCCGGCAGCACTGTGGGCTCCAGCCTGCACGTCTAGACAGAGCGGCTTGTTAAAAGGCCCTCGAGTCAATGCCTGCACAAGATCAATAAGGCTTTTTATGACACAATGAAAACTTTCTATTTTGTTAAATGTGGCTAATCTACCATTTCTGTAGAACTCTTAAAGCTTTCAGAGCCAAGCACTAGAACTGAGATGATGAAAACCTGGTTCAGAGACACCAAGTAGGAGCCTTGCCAATGCAGAGGTACAAATCTTAGAGACCCGCATGTGTCCGTTTTTATGGCAAGGTGTGCATTTCCTTTTCCTCCCAAGGAAACAAACAGGGCAGTGAAGATAGGCTTTTAATGACAAAAACAAATACTGCCCCACTGCAGAGTTTTCTAGGTGGGAATGAAAATGTCCAGTGTCTAGAAGAAAGACTCTGAGTGTAGAAGTGGATGAGAATGAAAGAGCTTGGTGTAGGGCTAGGGGAGCATTCCTCTCTAAAATGGACACAGACTTAAGAGTGAACTGCTCCAAAAAAGAGAAGAAAGGTTTGTACTAATAGTGTTTGGATAGGATATCATGTCTGCATCTTGTACTATGAATAAATTACTACGAAGACAACAATATGCAATGCATTAATTATTGTAACTGTCCTCCTAACCTGTTTTGAAACTGTCTCATTGCTACTTCTTTCTCAATAAAATTAATTTTTTAAAAAAGAAATCTTTAGCGACTGGAAATTCAAGTACAGCATTAATAGTGTGTACAAAACTGGAATAAAGTGTCTAGTTCATTTTCACCATCTTTTATCTCCAACTGTTAGCAGGGTCTGTTAGGAGTACAAGTTTGCTTATTTTTTTTTTTTACCATAATGTAAAAAGATGGGAAAGTAAGATTTATTGAACCTGGGCTAGGGAGATAGCTTGGTGGCAACCAGGGTTTGATCCCTGGTACCACATGCTCTACCGGCCCTGGAAACCTAGGCATGCCATGCCCTCCACAAAAGTGGGTGTGGTGCTGCACGCCTGTAATTCCATGGCTAGGGAGGCTGAGTCAGGAGGATTTCTATGAGTCTGAACTGCATAGCAAGACCCTGTATGAAAGAAAGAAAGAGAGAGACAAAGAGAGAGAGAAAGAGAAAGAGATTAAATAATATATAACTATAAAATTAGGGTATTACCATTTTTTAAAAAAAGATCTATTGAACCTATATTTTATGCTCCAAGCTTATATATACAGAGATCATCTCAAGAAGACAAATACTCTATGTACATAGTGTTTGTTAGGAATTAACCAAGACTTGTTTTGATGGTTTAAGCTTATGAGTTCTTACCAAAGAATTATTCAGAGAAGTAATACACCTCTGTGTTCATTTTGAAAGGAGGGTGTTTCTACTGGGATACTTGGTCTGTTTCCAACTTAACCCTCACTAAAATCTTGTGAAGTAAAGTTCTGCTCGCTCTACTTGACAGTTGATTAAACTGTGGTTCATAAAGCAGTTGATTAAGCTGCGGTTCACAGCTAGTAAAAGGCAGATCCAAAATACAAGCCAACGTCAACCTCCTAAGATTATGCAATTTCCAATGGACAGCACTACTTCCTATGTGGTGCTGAGTATCTTTTGCAAAGACCTCTGTCAGCAGCATTCCTGAAGGACTGGAACTATTCATTTCTTTACAACTATATATCTAAATTTGCATAGCATGTCACATATTCTTACCCACTTGTAGGTATATTATCTAATTTTGTGAAGTAGAAGGACATTCCAGAACCTGCTATTCAAGCCTCTGACTGCTCATCAAGCCTAAATTTTCAGTACTTACATATTTTAAGCACTTACTTGGGGATGTAAATACATGAGGTTTGAAGGATAAGGAAAAATCATGGGAATTCTCCATACTGGCAACACTTGAAATATATAAATGTCAAAAGAAGTCTATAAGAGCAGAAATAAGGAAGTCCATTTTTGATGCACTGATTGTAAAGTGGCAATACTGTACTCCAAAATCAGAAGGACTCACAAGCCATTTACACATTCTGGAACATACCCCACTGCCTACCCACTGGACTGTCTACTTTGGCCACTGCCAGGAACCACTTAGAACTTGTACCATGAAGCTACAGCCTGGTTGATTCATGATTACAGTAGGTAAAACAGGGCTTATCACACCTCTTAAATCAAGACTCAAATTGGTTTAGATTTTCAGCTTGCATAGCTCTTTGTGGTAGATATTTACATTTTATATGCAATTCATAAAACCAAAATCCTGGGGCCCATGAGATAGCTCAGCAGCACAGCGCCTACCCAGCAAGCACAAGGTCCTGAGTTTGTTTCCCAGTACAAAAAAATAAAAATAATAAAATCCAAATCCTGAACTTCTCCAGAAAGACTAGATAAGTTTCATCAGTGACTTTTAAAAAATCTTTAAGTGATAAGAAAATAATCAGTGATTTGGATATTTCAGCCATGGTATGAAGAGGAAAGCCCAGGCTAGAAGTGGCAGTATGTGTACACATCACCAGCAGGCTGGGCTTTCTGACAATCTGTAGTTGGACAAATCAGAGCAAAGAAAATTAAGAAGACTCAATTGGGATATAGAAAACACTGCCCGAGACTTAGGCAACCAGGACAGGTCACCCCTTCCTGCCAGACACAATTGAAAATCCTTACAGATATCAGCAAAGAAGCATCTTGATGTAATCAAAGTTGAAGTCTAAGAGGATGTTGATTGAACACAGTTCTCTGATTTAAAGGGCTAGAAATGTAGTCTGAGCTTTCTTCAGGAGTGATTGTATGTCATGAAAGGCTGGTCACACCAACTTCCAGTGAACGTGAGAGTGAGCCAGACTCCAGAGCACTGTTATAACATTTTCTATAATGAGCATCTAAACAGCAATAGTATTATAGCAAAAGACACATTGCCATTAATTCCCTTCAAAATATTCTCCATCATTGGAAACACGCCACATCATTCTTGCCACTATTTTTTATTAGTGTGCTTCTGGTGCATAGCATATTCACATGGGGTATCGGTACATATACATATTGCATTTCCATCCTTTTACTCCCTTTCGCCATCCTCCCTCCTCTCTCCCCTTACTATCAAAATCTCCCATTTCCCACATATCTATCAATCATTAAATCCTGAAAATTGGTCATAAATAAAATTTTCACTGATCCATGACCCAGTTAAAGAAATAAGAAAAGTGCTTGAATTTTTAATAAAGGCTAAATTTATACAGCATTTGTTCAATATATATTTATGTAGGGTCCTCACCATAACAGATGCAGAGGTGGGCACTGAGAAAAAAAATATAGAATCAATATGGAACTTCCATTCTACTCCTCTATTTTTTCAACGCTGGAGTTCCCTGTCTTTGTTAGTGATGAAGACAATGGGCAAAATTTGCTGATGTCATTTTTTTGAAAAATAAAAAATAGTCAGATTTACTTTGCTCCTTTCATTTGTGTAAGAAATTTACTTGTCCAAAAAAATTAAAACTTTGAAAAATCACTGAACAAGAGGATTTTCCCTGTTGTCAGACTTTGGTCCAAACATGGCACTCTATTAGAGGGTCACCAGGTGCTTTAAATAAAATACATCCAAACTTCTCGATTACCTGGAATAGAGAAGTTTCTGAGGATACAAGATTTTCAGAGCTAAAAACTAGGGCAGACTTCAAACAACCAGGGCTGCTGGTCATTCTATCCTGGGTCACATGTCGAATGGTATAAAATAATGTAGATTAAACTAAAATCTACAAGTACTTAGAAACATCATCAAAGAAAGCAGCTTAAATATGAAGAATGTTTTTGTTAACCCTGAATTTCTACACTTTTCAAAATCAGAATTCTGTTTTTCTGTTTGGTTTTGTTTTGGTTTTTTGTGGCCAGCACAGCCCACCCTGAGGGTAGGGCTGGCACAGCATGTGGTACAGGGGAATGAAACTGCAGTTCCTATGCTTGCCTAAGCTTATCTCAGCAGGCACTTTAGACTGCTGAGCTATCTCATTGGCCCCAGAATTCTGGTTTTTGAAGAAATCATTATTTACATTGATAACATAAATAATGTATTTATTGTTACAATGTGTCATAGTTTGTTTTTTGGGTTTTTTTTTTTTTTTTTGCAAGGGAAACACTATGCTACATGACACATTATATACTATTTTATAATGAATCACACAAAGACTATATACAAGTGCAGGAAACCCATCCACACATTAAATACTTAAGAGACCAGCTGAGGGCCTAGAGCTCATAACAATGCCTGCTACGAATCCAGCCGCCAGAGGCCTCCAGCCTACAACAAAGTCTCATGCAGGTCCACTTCATGAATCTGTGCTGGAAAAGCCCAAAAGTCAGAGGTGTAACCTAGAAAGTCTATGCCATCAGGATGAAGGATCTGTTCTAGCAGGCTGAGAGATCTGAACTGGAGCTAGAAAACGATGCTCAGCATAAGCACCAGAGCTCCCCCAAAGTACCACAGCTATCTTTAGCAACAGTGAGGCCCCAAGATCCTCCAGCAATGAAGAAAGCCAAGTTCCCATCAGGAAAGCCAATGCAACAAGCTTCATGAGGCTGAGCAGTGCACCATCTTCCCCTCCAGAGCCCAGAAGTGATGCTCAAGATGAGGACCCAAGCTTCTCCAGAGTTCATTGGGGAAGCCAACATGCCGAGGTCCTCCAGCAGAACAGCCCAGGAGAACTAGCAGCTCCCAAAGGCTCCAACAGCTTCTCCAAACAGCATCCCAAACAGCATTTTGCCAGCTTCTCCTGTTCTGCCTTTATGCTGCTAGCAACAACCCTCAGGTGCTCCCACCCCCAGCACCACGCTAGTTTAACTCAGCTGGATGTAAGAAGTTGACCACCACTTAGAAATCCACTACACAACTTATGACTTCTGAAGTAATGAGTTTTGAAAAATCTCAAAAGTATCCTAAGAATAATTTGGACTTCCTCTGAGATTCAGAAGGCTCTTCAAGATTTCATGGCACCTAGGACTCATTCAGCTCATCATCCATGACCACCGTACACCACCATGAAGACAGCCTTTGCTTTCCCATTGTTTGAGCTTGGAATCACAGGTGTCCTCTGCACTGCAAGTGGCTCATTATCTTGCATGGGATGATTTCTGTAGGCAGGGAAGACTCAGACAATGCCAGAACCAGACAGAAACAACTGAAGTTTGAAACCAGCGTGACAGAAAACATTCATCTTCTGACCACATCTGCTCTTTCCTTTCCCTTCTCTGTAGCACCATCACTGCTTTTGCTTCAGCCAGCACAGATCACCCACTAGCTGGGCCTTTGGAGCGCCTAATCAGTTATTCCCTGACACTATCGAGTGAAAAGTAGAAAGTGAAAAATCCTTGTGGAAGTGGAGAGGGAGAACCAGGGTTGCAATGTTCCACTAGATCCCTGCATAGCAAGATGCTCTTCACAAACACTGTCTTTCTAAGTCAAGGATAACATCAGTGAGTAGACATTACCAGCCCTCTTACACGTCTATGTCCAAAGTCCCTGAGATGGTGGCAGTGGTGATGGCAGTCATGATAGCTACCATATTAGAAGCCGATTGTGTGTTAGGAGTTTTAGCTCTGTCACAGTGCTGGAAGACAACCTTCGCATAATCTTCGCAATATAGTTAGGAATTTTTCTCTGCAGTTTTCAAAAAGGGAAATGGAGAATCAGGGCCTCAGAGCTATCCAATTAGAATAACAACAACTGACAATAAAGAAATGTAAAAAGCTCTAACTAAACTCTGGGTGTTCCTCCTACCCAAACAAGGATTTGTTTGCAGAAAGACACTGTGCTGGGATCAAAAGCCATGTGGCCCACTGGGTGGTCCTCCCTGGTAAAAACAAAAGAGTCCTGCCAAATCTTAGTATATTCTGTTTTTAGAGAAGCTAAGTTAGAGAATGTCCTTATAACAGGTCATTGTGAAGTGTGAAGAGGATTTAAAAACACACACAAGGAATCATGCAATTCTATGATATTATTATCCATGTACTTATTCTTTTTTCCCCTCAACTCGGAAGATGTTCACTATTTTTTAAGCTTCAGAGTATTCCATTATGAAATATTTAGGCAGGATATATGAATGAATTCCAAGAACTCTGACTTTGGAGTTACCTCAAGACTTTTACATAGAAAAGATTTAATTATTCTTCATGGCTGTGCTGGGAATTGGAGGTTATGACATATGTATGCCCAGATCCTTCTCTTCCCAGGTGTCTGGTACACCTGGCTCAGATGCACACCTCTCTCCTGGGAAGGCTGAGTCTCCTGCCAGCAGCAGGTGACAAGGGAAAGCATGTTCCCATTGTACTGTGCTGTCCTCAGTACTGTGCAATGGCTATGTTGTTCCCCTCTCTTCAACTGAGCTCAGTTCTCCACAAAATTGATAAGTGGAGAAGCTTTGCCATCTCCTCTTCACTCACTACCATTCACTGTCTACTTTGTAGACAAATGGATAGGTGAAATCCAGGTATTAGTGACAGAGGTCACGCAGAAGCTATCCCTTCTGCATTTTCTATACCGCAGAATAGTTTGGGGTTGCCCCAGAGTCACTAACAATAAGACCAAGAGTAGAATCCAGGCTTTCTGATTTTTACATGACTGTGTCAGCTATCACATAGTTATTGAGGGGACACACAACAGGAGACAACTTTGGAATGTTGATCCCCGGACACTAGATATCTAATGCCAAGTTAAGTCTTTTCTCCTGAGCTTCCTGACTTCAGCCTCATACACACATTTGCATCAGTGTCACAGAGCCACAAGGCTGACGTCAAGCAGCTTCTGGCCCTGGAGAAGGGCTCCAGGTAGGCAGAGTGACCTTGGTGCCTACACTGGGCTTCTTTATTTCTTCACCCTGAAGCAGGGTAGACTCCATGCACAAAGGAAGCAAAGGCTGCTTAATGACTCCAGGCCAGTATCCTGAAGGCTTTGCAGGGGTAAACAGCGCCTCTGCTGAGAGCTGACCTTTCCCAGTGTGCTCAAGTCTGGGGAAAAACAACAGCGTCAAAATGATTAAAAGCAGTGAAAGAGGAAGGAGGGGCAAAAAAAAAATGTCTAATGCACAGCAGTTTGACAATGTGATTTTTTGGAAAAGAGAGAGAGAAGGAGGAAGAGAGGGAGGGAGGGAGGGAGGCAGGCAGGCAGGCAGGAAGGCAGGAAGGCAGGAAGGCAGGCAGGCAGGCAGGCAGGCAGGCAAAAGACAAACCAGTACTGTGAATAAGGACCAGCAAAAGAATATTGTATTCTCCAGTCCTCTTTATTTCTCTTCCTGATGGCTGCAAAAAGCATGAAAAGGCTGATAATAAATCTGAAAACCATGCTGGTAGGGAAAATAAAGAGGACAAGAAAAGAAGGAAAAGCTATGGCATGCAATAACTTTGCTCTATAAAATGTCTCTCCACTCTCCATGGCCCTGAAGGGCATTGCAAGTGGTAAGAATACTCTAGATCTCAAGGACTCTTAAAAAGAAGTTCTAGGTAGGGGAGATGGCTCAGTGGAATAAGCACTTCCCTGGCAAGTACAAGGGCTTGAGTTCAATCCACGGTTCTACAAAAAAAAAAAAAAAAAAGAGAGAGAGAGAAAAACTCTACCATTGATAGGGTTGTGGAATCCACCCTGTGGCCCCACACCGACACTTTTCAGGCAGGGGTAGCCCTGTGGCACCCCATGAGCACCATGTTCTCTGTTACCATTCTTTGATCACTTGCAAACCTTTTCCCACATCATTTGAAATACTTGGATTTGACAAAGATATAGACCATTTATTATTATTATTATTATTATTATTATTATTATTATTATTATCTAATGTATTTAGGACAGGGTATACACAGTCTACAGGGTAACTACTTAGATTGGACTCGTAGTGATCCTTCTGTGTTCAGCCTCCCAAGACCTGAAATTACAGGTGCTGGTCAGTCTCAATTGCCGTCTCAGCGTGCCCTGGGAGGGAGGCCAGCATGGTGTGCTTGGGATCGAACCCCGGCCACTGCGCTCTGCCTAAGTAGATACTTTAATCCACTGAGCTATCTGGCCAGCCCTTAGACCATTCTAATCTAGAAACATTCCTGGACAAAAGAAGTTGTACTGGCAACCACAGCCTTCTGTCCCACAATCCACCGCGCTCTTCCTTTCCTACTTGGGCCTGACAGAATGGCTCCTGCAAAGAAGGGTGGTGAGAAGAAAAGCTCTTCTGCCATCAACCAGGTTGCGACCCGAGAATACACAATCAACCTTCACAAGCGCATCCACAGAGTGGGCTTCAAGAAGCGCGCCCCTCAGGCACTTTAGGAGATCCGGAAGTTTGCCATGAAGGAGATGCAGACTCCAGAGGTGCGCATCGACACCAGGCTCAGCAAAGCTGTCTGGGACAAAGGAATAAGGAATGTTCCATATCGCATCCAGGTGCAGTTGTCCAGGAAACAATGAGGATGAACATTCAACAAACAAGCTATATGCCTTGGTAACCTACGTCCCTGTTACCACGTTCAAAAATCTCCAGACAGTGTATGTGGACGAGAACTAACTCTGAAATAATTACAGAACTGCCAAAAAAAAAATTAAAAAATAAAATAAAATAAAATAAATCATCCACAAGGAAGTCAGAGCATTTTTAAGAGTTTGTAATGTAAATAGTATAAACTATGCATTCTTTTTTCTTTTTCCTTTTTAAATTTTAGGGAAGGGTCTACAGGGCGTTCAGGGTCTCACTACTAGATCAGACTCGTAGTGATCCGCCTATTTACAGCCTCCCAAGAGCTGGGATTACAGGCCCGCACCACCATGTCCAGTCTCAGTTGGCATTTCAGCGTGCCCCAGGGGTGGGGCCGGTACAGCAGGTCCGGGAATTGAACCCCAGGCCCCTGACCCTGCTTGCAAATGCTTTAATCCGCTGAGCTATTTGCCGGCCCAAACAATGAATTCTTGAAAGCAAAGGAGAAGATTTTTTTTTTTTTTTTTTTTTAAGTTTCAGTATTTACTTTGAAGGAAAAAGGAAAAAACATTCATCCCTCTGTTTTATTGGAGTTTAAGAAAGGCGGGTGGTGACAGTTTGATGCAGATCTGGGGATGATGTAGCTCACTTCCCGGTCTCTGCTGAACATAGCAGGGCTGATACCAGACACAGATGCTTTTCCAGGTCCCTCTGGGGTTCCAATCCCCTGCAGTCGGAGAAGTGCAGAGATTCCTAGCTACGAAGATATCACACATTCTATGAAGGAAAACAAATCTCAGAAGAGATAAGCGCTGCTCAAGGTCAGGTTTCCTCCCCCCAACATTCTAAGTGGTCCCCTCAAGTCAGGGGCTCCCAGTGCTTCCCTCCACTCTAAGCCGCGTGGCCCGCCAATCGGGCTGCACTGCTTCCTAATGGCAACTGCTGATTCTAGAAAGGCAGCCATGTGTTGCACAGCAAGCTCCCTGAAACTCTACTACCTCACTGAGGCATCACAACTCCGGAGTACTGGGAGCGTCTCTTCCCCCGGGATGGAAGCAGAGGTTTTGGAGCCGATCCATGGTAAAAGGCAGCTTCAGGGCTCCAAATCAGGTTTGGCTGACCTCAAAACCTTCACTTCCCTGTTCTGTTCAGCTAGGTCACCTGGAGTCTCAGATACTTGTGGAGAGACTGACCAGTGGACGCTGGCCCCAAAGCCTCTGGCCAAAAGCCTCGTGGCCACTTCAACCTCCTACGATTCAGCCTGAAGAGATCTTGAGTCGGGGGCTAATTGGTAAACATGATTTCTCCTTGACAGCCAATGAAAGGGTTACCCTTCGCCCTCCAGTCCAGGAGACAAGAAAGATTCCCTTCCAGCTTGGGTGTGGGGGGCTAACATGGCCCATGTCTAGATGTCCCCTGAAGGCCTCTCACAGCCATAGGTGGGCTTCACAGAGGTGGCTGGATGAAGAGTGTGTGACTGATTCGGGGGGCAGTGCTGGGAGTGGGGTATGTGCTTGCTGAATCAGCACCCTGGTTGGTTTAGTACCACCTTAATCCCATAGGCTGGATCAACATAAAGGACAGAAAGAAGCTTGTCTTCTCCCTTCCCTGCCTGTTTTTTGTTGTCACCTGCTTGCTAGCAACTGGTTCTCTTCTGTGTTGCCTCTGCCAAGCCACCCTGCTTTGGAGCCAACCCATTATGGTCAAATCTCTACAAACTAAGAGCTAAATAAACCTTTCTCCCTTTAACTTTGAGTGTTGGGTATTTTGTCTCAGCATGAGAGAATAGTAATTAAGATAGGGACTTTCTTTTGTACAACTTTTCTTTCAGGTGCAAGAAATTCAGCTAAGTCCCAGAGATGCTTGATTCCCTGGAAGGTACTTCCTTTTCCTTGGAATATTAGCGTCCCTGATCTTCTGCCAGCCACAAGTGAAAACAAACAAAAACCAATAGCACTGCCTTAACAACCTCTGGGTGGCTAGACATAACACTGGGTGTGGCACATTGCTAAGATTTCTATTCTTTGGAAGTTAGAGCCTCTTGAACTGTTTGATTTGTACTACACCACTGATAAATCATGACAAGAAAAAAATCCTTTGTGCTTTGCGTAAGATACAGAAACTAATCTCTAATTTGTATTCACAATTTGAAGCAAACCCTGAGATCTACCTGGTCAAATGTCTTCACTTTACAGATAAGGAATAGGAAGCCATGGTGTCAGAAGACGTGGACTGAGTCACAGAGTCAATTAGTCACAAAGGGTTGGTTGGGGAGACAGCTAGGTTGTCTAAGTGCCTGCCTGGCAAGCACAAGGCTCCTAGTTCAATCCCCAGTACCCCATGCCTTGCCAGCCCCAGAACCAGATATGGTAGTACACACCTGTAACACTAGCACTGCAGAGGCTGAGACAGGAGGATCACTCTGTCCAAGCTATGTAGCAAGTCACCTCGTATCAAAAAACAAAGCAAAACAAAAACAGAGCCCAGGGTCCAGTCCTATCACCAGAGTCCCAGGTCAGGGTTCCCACTACAGGCTGCTGGCTTGCTCCTTTCCAATCTGCCATCCTAGACTTGCAGAGCCTTCTCTTTCTCAGTGGCCTCATGCTCTTTGCTCAGTTTCACAACTCTCATCGGGGAAAGCTGTCTCTTGTCTCCTCCCAGCAGCAGGTGACAGGTGGAAGCAGGACTTCACTGCACAGCGCTGTCCTCGATCCCATGCAGTGGGCGTGTTATCCCCTCTTGCCAATTTAGTCCTCCATAAAATTGATCATTTGTGAGGTTTTCCCATCTCCCTCTCCACCCACATCCTTAATAAGTGGCTGGTGTGCTAGGGGCAGAACAGACAGCTCCCCGTGGGAGAATAAGTTGCCTTTTTAATGGAGAGGGCAATTCAACTGCACCAAGCCATAATGGTGGAATTTCAGGCAACAGAAGTGTTTCCGTGGGGACAGGGGTTTACTCGCCTTTCAAATCACAACTCGTCATAACTGCCAATTCTCCATGCAACACTTACCCCGCTTCCGTTTGAGCAGGATCTGGCATTTTGACTACTCAGCTCTCTACATAAAACAAACAAATCTGCATGAGTCTGCTCCCAACTAGAGCCCAAAAAAATAGAACCCGGAACTGGTTCTCTTCCACATTGCCTCTCTGCCAATATTTTAGCCAATATTAAGCTAAAAGCCAAAGCAAACGCATCATAGTCAAAGCTTCATCATAGATCAATTCAAGTCTCACCTCTCCTTTTGAATCACTTCCTGATTTCCCTAGCTGGGGAGCAAGGAGTATAGCTGGTATAGAAAACGACACTAGACACAACAGTTATCTACTATAAATGTGGCTGTCTGCTGTAGCCAATCCATGCTGTTTACAGACAAGAACGAGGAAATCTAAAGCATGTCCATAAACAAGTCAAGTGACAACTTGAGTCATC
The DNA here is from genome assembly GCF_000260255.1 of Octodon degus. Classification (NCBI taxonomy): domain Eukaryota; kingdom Metazoa; phylum Chordata; class Mammalia; order Rodentia; family Octodontidae; genus Octodon; species Octodon degus. The sequence goes on from NW_004524583.1 coordinate 8,144,789, forward strand.
AGACGACAGAAGACAAACAGAGTTTTTCACACTTTAGAGACTGCCAAAGGCTTTTCTTAAGTAAACAGTCCCCATTTTAAAATAACTCTTTCTCTCTACTGGAGAGAGGGAAGGATTAATATTGAAGGCCACTGAAGAAGCCTAGGAGACAGAACCATAAATTCTCATGAACTCTGAGCTCTGCAGTTCGGGTGTAAAGAAAAAATTATATTTTCATGCAGAATGTATGAAGGAAGGCAGTGCCAAAATATTGCTAAAGCTTTTCAATCAGATGGAATTACTCACTGTACCTCTAAGTCTGAGTTTACTCGCCTGAAAATTAGA
>NW_004524583.1:8145212-8147726 GCF_000260255.1 Octodon degus
ATATATATATAATTTGTAAGTTCTGAACTGGTTGCAGAGAGGACAGTAAATGACATTATACATGAAGAACACTGCATTGGGATCATTAGCAAATAATTATTATACAGTAGCTCCTACTATTAAGTAATAGTAAGGTGAAACTTTCAATATTAAAACAAACTGTAAATATTATTGAAAGCTTAACACAAAAGCACAGCCTTTCTACGAAAGCTTCTGCTTTGTAAAGTTCCAAAACAAAACGTGAAGAGGTCAAAACGTACAAGGTGCAGAATATTTCTCCCACAAGCTTGTCACCATAAAGACTTGGTCAGAAGCCTCTTTTGGGTGTTTCCTCTTCTCTGTATCCTACTGTGCCACACTCACACCAGTGCTCTGTACATGACAGAAGATGCCCCTGTGAGGAAGAGCGTGACTGGTACACTATAACAGAGTGTGGATGTCAAGGAGGGGCTGAGAGATTTCCCCTTCATAGATCAAGGTTATTTTGTGGGAAGAAAAGGAAAGAAAATAATCTTTGGGGGGATTCTTGGATCTCTAATGGAATATGCAAGACCATAAGAAAAAAAGGCTGAATTTTATGTAATAAAGTGTTACACTTCAAGAAACCATTACAGAACAAAGGGTTAGTGAGATGTCATGGGGTAGCAGAAAATGCCTCCCCTCCAACCCTCTAGTATACCTCAGTTTCTGAGTTCCCCAGGTAATAGTTCCTGTTCCAGCCCCAGCTGCTCCTGTCTCTTAGGAATGACTGCTCCCTGTGATGTACATTGTATAAACCAATCTCCAGTGGACCAGCCATTCTGCCTCTGGACTTCCTGCTTGCTTATCTCATACAAACTATAGACCACCAGAGATCAGGGCCTAGTATTCTGGGGATGGTCCCAATCAGTGCTCATCAACATAATAAGATCTGCCTCCAAATCCCAGCTGTTGCTTTGGTACTGCTCCCCGTTGGAATAGAAGATGGATGAAGGGAGCTTTCAAAATGTCTGCTGTGGCCATTTTGTCACTTCTTTGTTGTTCACATCCATGCCTGTGCTCTGTCTTGGGTGAGAATGGAGGGCAAGTGGATGCTCTTTGAAAGGTTCTGACCAGGCACAGGGTAGGGGTTGGGGAATGACTCCAGTGTATCATTTATTCAATAAGGCCGTGTGCACTGACCCAGTTCCATCACATTCACAGCTTCACTTCAAGTTATACATCTTCCTTTCTCCTCAGTGAGGAAAGCCTCATCTCACAGAACCAATGATTAAGCATGAGCACGTAGCTGTGAACATAGACCACTGACATCAATCTTGAAAGTTTACCCCCGTTACAGCGCCAGTACCACTGTTACAAGTCCAAATGTCCATTTCATTCAGATACATCATTTCCATCTATCTGGCTTCAAAATGGTAGTGGTTTAAAAGGTTTATCAAAAATGATTGAAAGTGACCAAATACCTCAACCAAACTCAACGGAATCAAGGTAGAAGTCAACTATTCAAGCAAGGGCAGCTGTACTATGTTCAATTAATATAATAAAATCTCACTTACTCCTTGTAATACTAAGAGAAACTTCTATGACTAAATAAGAAAACAAGTATTTTTTTTCTTTTTATTTCTTTGTTTAGTGAAATATTGCTTTATTATCTTCAAGGGTATAAAATAGGAAAAAAACAAAACTACATTGTATCTATGTAGGACTTTTGCAAGGCATTTAAAAAAATAAACATTCTTTTACAATTGGTTGTTATTTGCACTAGTACATTAGTTGTAATTTGTTAGTAGAATATAAGTAGTCTTCCAGGGTTAGGAGATACTAATCTGCTGACCTGAGCCCATAGAACGGACTGACCATGTTCCCTTTGGCTTTACAAATCTTCCTCTCATCTCAACTGTGTAAAGTTAATGTTTTAGCTAAGTCTGACTAACTTAGAAAACCGTACAACTAGTAAAGTCAAAATTAATGAAATTTTGTAGAGAAAAAGGAAAAATACCATCCTTGATTCTTACCTAGGAAAGAAAACTAAACTCTTGGCACTTTGCACACCTCTGGGCCCGCACAGGAGCTGGAGGGGGTGTTATCCCACCCAAAGGTTTCTTTGCCTTCCCAACAGTGTTTCTGTGATGCTCACTCTCTGCCACTCTAGGCCTGAGAGCAGATGAACCCGGCCCAGGAAGCACCTGCACCCACCTGCTCTCCTTGTAGCACACAGGAGTTCAGAGCTTCTCAGAGATATTCTAGGGCCTTCTCAGGCTGAACCTCCAGAATCACAATCCCTCCCAAACTGACAAAGTCTCCTAACTTGCTTGCCATCTCCTGGGGAATTAAGGAAAGTTCTTATCCTGATTCTATTTGCTTGCATTTTGTGACCTAGGGCAAGTTATGTTAACTTTCTGAATCTCAGAGTCCCTATCTATTTAATGACCATTAAAAAAAAAAAAAAAAAAAAAAAAAATAAAGGAAACCATAAAAACAAAGAAGACTAAAGTGCCTTCTTAGGTAGAACTCAGCACCAGGGTTCAATCCCCA
>NW_004524583.1:8147826-8178954 GCF_000260255.1 Octodon degus
TTTCTGAATCTCAGAGTCCCTATCTATTTAATGATCATAAAAAAAAAAAAAAAAAAAAAAAAACCTAAGGGCCACCCTGATAGCTCAGCAGACTAAAGTGCCTGCTTAGGTAGAACTCAGCACCAGGGTTCAATCCCCAAGGTGCCATGCCGCCCTCCACCCCCTGGGTGCACTGAGAGGACAATTGAGACTGAGCATGGTGGTGGGAGCCTATAATCCTAGCTCTTAGAAGGCTGAAAACAGGAGAATCACTATGAGTCCAATCTACGTAGTGAGACCCTGTAGACTTTGTAGACCTTGCCTAAATATAGAAAAAAAAAAAAAATCACTTTCACCTGGCGTTGTAGGGAGATTTAAATGGGAATTGCACGCATAATCTCACAGGAGAGGCCTGGGTAGAGTAAGCGCTTGACAAAGCACCACCACCACCAACACCATCATCTCACATCAATTAGTGCTCAGCGTAATTTCCAGCGTAATAAACTGAGACCATCCTTCCCTCTTCTCCATTCTCTCACATCAAAATAGTCTATTGTAGTAGCGTCCACCAAAGCTCACAGGTGATGCTAATAAAGAAGTGTTTATTTACTAACTGTTCTATATTGATTTGTTTACTGTGAACAAAGACACAGAGGGAAGAAGAATAAATCAGAAGCCATTGAAGCAGGTTATTTTTCTAGCTGCCTAACACGTTATCTGCATGCAGCGAAGAACTATGCTATCCAAATATTGCATAAAGGCCAGAGCAATGCCTCAGTAAATATTCTATCTACATTTGTCTGAAATGATAACAAGTGTGCAAATCTGGAATAATTTCAAATTTCAAATGCATATGGTGTTTTCTACTTCTTACTTTTTAACCCTCTACCATCAATAAGCCAACTTGCTTATTGATTCTCAAAGGAGTAAAAATAAGGAATTCTGAGACTATAAGATAACTTGTGGCCCTATTTCACCTACGAGCCAGTGTGTTAGTGAGCAACAACATGATTTTAACATATGGTAGGTGGTTTAAACAATAATTTTTCATAGTTGTAGAGACTGAGAGTTGCAAGACTAAGGTGCTGTCAGATTTGAGGTATCTGGGGTGGGGGGATTTTCTGGTGGGCAGATGGCCATCTTCTTGCCTGGCTCAGAAGAAGAAGGGGCTCTGATGCCTTTCACTTTCTAGGGGAACAAGATCTCATGTGATCCTAATTGCCTACAAAGTGCAACACCTTGAAACACCATTGAGTAGGGCATTACAGACTGAATTGGGGGCAGGCCACATTCTGCACATTCAGTAGGAATAAGTAGAAAGCTCAGAATATAAGTTTAGAGGGACCCTAGTCTCCAAAAGGTGATATTGGCAGGTGGCAAGGCTGTCCAACATCAGCTTCTTCTCCTTATATTCAACAGCGTTTATTTCTTTGACATCTTGCAACTCTCAACTGCAAGACAAGGAACTCTCTGGGGAATTCAAAAATCCGGTGCGAACTTCTGGCGCCTGAATAATGCCCTGGTGTCCCTTCTGCAGCTCCAAGTGGAGGCAACCCCCATGCCAGCAGTAGTGGGAGTGAAGGTTAGTTGCACATGGTTCCAAATCAATTGATGGAACAAAGCTGCAGCACTGGGGAGTACTACAAAACACTCACAGGAATCATCAGAGTGCAAGGAAAAATCGAAATTCCTGAAGTCCTAGCTAGCAATGCTGTTTTCCTTATTTAGTTCCTATAGATGTCCCCATCTAAATGAAAAAAGAAATTGTTTTCTCTCGCTTGGCACCAAAGCACTAAAAATGTTACTACTGCAGCCCCAACTCACTGGATGATTTTGAATAAAATAAATCAATTTCCCCAATCTTCTGTGTATCTTACCACATAAGGAAGATAGCACTAATTCTTGGACTGCTAGTGGGTAGAGCGAGACACTGACATATATGGAACACATGGAGGAAGCTCACTGTAGCTGCTCCTCCTGGGAGAACACTCCTCCTGGCTGCATTCCAGGCCCTGATGCTCAGCTTGTGCACTTTCAGAGTCAGCATTCACGAACTGCACAGTTTTCCAGAGGGACAGTGAATGCAGTACATCCATTCCAAAGCCAGTGTGTTGACCTCGTGCTTCTGCAATGACCCAGCACTCAGGCCTGAGTTTTGCATGTACTATCTTTGCACTGCCCATGTGGATTTTCTGGATGAACATGTGTCTGGTGGCACTAAAGGCCCAGAGGAAAGAACTTCACTAGCTGTGAACCTCAGCCCAGGGCTTTGCTTCTCACTTGTTTGGCTTCTGAGTTGTTTTGTTTTTACCTCGTCAAAGCAGAAATATATGCATAATTGATGTGATAGTTTAGAGATGCTCTGTGCATTGTGTGCACTAAGCTTGAGGTTTCTTTTACTCTGATTTATATGTGGATACATTTGGGTAACTAAAATACATACTAAGTCAAATCAGAAACAGAGTAACACCGACAGGAGGCCATGGTGCTTTTAGGGAGTCATCTGTAAAGCAGTAGACTGAGAAGAGGAGGAGCAAGAAAGTTGACAACAGATAGATAGATAGATAGATAGATAAATAGATAGATAGATAATAGATAGATGATAGATAGACAGATAGATAAAAGATGACAGATACAATTTTACACACTTTTATTACAGGCATGTATAATTTGTATACTTTTGTCCTAACCTAGACTCTTAGAACTAAGGCAACAAGGCTCTTCTGCTCTTTTGATTCACACGAGAGACTGAAGGAACGAGCCCAGGCAAGGGAGGGCCTGCTTAAGTCCCAAAGGTGACTCAGATCAGGAACCCAGGTCCTCTGCCTCCCCCGTGTGTCCACCATTCCCATGGTGTAGGACAGATGAGCAAATAGAGGACAGACGGATCCGTCTGACAGGTGAGCAAGCACCCTGTCTGTCTGCTTATAAGAATATTCAACCTGGGCCTTGCTTTAGTGTTTTCAGGGCCACAGAGATTCCAAGCGGGCATGCTACAGGATGGCGCCCCTGCAGAGGCCCAGCACAAGCCATGGAAGCCTGGTTCTACCCCCCAGCCCACAAAACTGAGGACACTGCCATTTTACAGCAGTGCTCACCCAAGACAGAGCCCCAAGTGGCGACTCTGGCCACACAGTGTGGACCAGTGCAGGATGGGGACGTGCATTCTCTCCTGCGCTTCTCTCTTGGTAGCTGCTCAACGGGAGGTGGCCGCCAGCAATTCCCTTCCTCTAGCAGCTGTGAGATGGTCCTCTGCAGTTAGCTGCCCTTTGTTTCAATTATGTGTATTAATCATAGCCTTCGTCCCGATGGTATTCTTCAGGAAAAAAAAAAATATCAGGGCTTTTGTTTTCCAACCAAGCTGTCTCCTCATGCAGAATGGAATCCGGTAGTGGCAAAAGGAAGGGAAAATGCTGGGTCAGAAGCTGTTTGGGCTCGAGCGCAGCAGTGAGTGCTGGGGGCATCTGGCCCCTGAGAGAAGAGAGGCTGGCAGCAGGACTTGGAGTCAGCCGTACGCTGAGGCCAACAGCAGAGCTCAGCCCAATTTATCATGATGAGTAAATGTCAGCTGTTCCCTCATTATGCACTAATTCATTTATTCAAACAATAACCAAGTTCCTACTATGTGCCAGGTTGCATTTTTTTTTTCTAGGAACACCCCAATTATATTTTAAGTAGGAACAAAAGATAAAAATCAAAACTTGCTTCACAGGCAGAGTCGTGTTGTTTCACACCACCTGCCTCCACTGGTGCCTACTATTTCCTTATTCTTTATTTAATGAATACTTATACCAAGCCAGTTTCAAAGCAGACAGTGATCTATGTGCTCAATACTCACTGGTGAACACACGCCATGGACCACGGATCAGTCTTGCAGTGCTGTGGAGGACACAGCCCTCAGATAAAGAACCTACAGATGGCTACAAATCTGACATGGGTTAGGCATAGTCACCCCAAAGACAAAAATCAAGGTGGGAGCAGAGATCACAAGAAGTGGGAGGGGTTAATTTATTGGGAAAGGTTGGGGGAGATGTCTTAGGGGAGCAAAATTTAACCTAGAGCCTGCAAGTGAACAAAAAAGGTAGCCTTTGGGAGGATGGAGAAGATTAATAGCCAGAAAAGTGAAGTTGGAAGGTGGATAGAACCAGGGGATCTAGAGCTAAGGCAGAGAAACATAAGATGTGTGAGCAGAGAGGTTGGTCCAGGGCTCAAACATGCTGGGCTCTGCAAAGCTTGCCAAGAAGTTCACGCTTCACCCTAAGTAAAATGGGAGCCATGAAAGTTTTGAAGGAGCTGGTATGATTTATACTTTCAAAAGATCATTCTGGCTGCTTTGCAAACAGACAAGAAGTAGGTTCTTGTCTAAGAGTGTAGGAGGGAGGGCTACTGGCCAGTGACAGATGAGGGTGGACTGGAATTGAATAGTGACAGTGGAGATGGAGACATGGAAGTGGATTTGAGTTTTAATTTGGGGGTGAAATCAATATGTGTTCATTCATCTGAGCTTTCAATCACTTGCTTACTAACAAGGAACTAGGAGTTGCTCTGCCTGCTCCATAGGATCATGGTGAATACTTAATGAGGTACATGTGCAATACTATACAAATGAGACTCTGCTGTTATTGTGGCGCTGTGACCATAATTCCATCTACCTAACCGAGAAAGTGGGAGAAGATTCTTAGATTTGGTCCAGTTGATTCTGGTCTAGCTCTCATGTGAGTAAATGCACATTTTCACAAGGTTACAGCTAAACTCTGAGTACTAGAGCCCCACAGCACTCCATAGTAAAAAACCAGGCAATGAAGGATGCTTAGTCATATTTGACAGCACCTAGAGCTCTCCAAGCTGTTCAGCCCCAAGCTAGTCTATTACCACTCAAGAACCCTAAATGGTATCATAAGGGCCCACAAGAGTGCCTTCATTACCTAACTGACCATTAAGAAGTGCCTTGGGCAAAGTTGACCCAGAAAATTGCCACCTACTATGGCCCCATAACCTTTGATAATTCCTAGAAACAAAATGATGCCAAAAGGGACCAACAAAATTTGAATGAAAATGTTTTCTGTGGGGCAACATAGTTGTAGGTGCATATATAGCAAAACCTCACTTGAAATGTAGAGTCTGGAGAGGAAGGATTAAACCTCTTAAAAACCAAGAGTTTTCATATGCTTAATGTTTATAAGGAAATATTTTAAAGCTTTGCAGTATCTTTACCCTGTATTAAAAATGGTGCTTCCTTAATAAACTCTTGTTGATACAATATCATTTTGGTTCTGCCACAGAATTTCTAGATTGCTGAGAATAAACCAGCTTAACTGTAAAAGGGGGCACTTTTTGATGAAGAGCTAATTTTGTTTTCTTTTGGAAGGTTCCAAGGGACCTAGGCCAATGCAGTTCGTGCTTCTCCTGTGCAGAGCAAATATCTCATACCACCCATGATCCTGCAGGCAACTGGACAAGACAGAATAGTTTGGTGCCCTGTTGACAAAAGCCAGTTTTCTGAGCACTCAGCCCCACGCTCCCATGTAGGTAATTGCTATCATAGTGTTTAAATACAGCACTTACTATGTCCTATGCATTTGCATCCTCCTGGATGAACAAGAAATAATTCTTGCACTGCATAATTTTCAGGAAACACTTTGTGTGTAGCCCTGACATGGATGATTGCAAAGGTATACCCACCCCAAAGAGTCTAGGTCTTCGGATCTTCATGAGCATCACTTACTTCACTAAAGTTGTGGAATAGCTGTCCAGAGATACTGGTTACCAACCATCCTTTTCTTTCATTCTTAATAGTTTCTAAGATTTTTCTGGTTTATCATTAGTTGTGATCCTCTTGAGGCTGTTATGTATACCTTAAAAGAGTTTGCTTTCTTGAGCTATCCTCTTAGAATTTCCTTCTGTGGCCTCCAATGTGGCACTTCTGTTCTGCGGCTGTCCCCTTGCTAGTGTAAAGTGGACCACTTTCAACATTTTCCATCAATTTCTTTTGTTGTCTGCACCCCAGCTCCTGGCCCTCCTGCCTGGAATTCAAAGTAAATCCTAGCCCCATTTTTTCCTATGGAAAAAGACTCATGTACTATAAGACAATTTTCTCCTCTGATTTAAAGGTTGCCCCCCCATCTCTGATGAGCTGAAGATTCATAGCTGCCTTAGAAGTTTTATAATTCCAACAGCTAGATAAAGAGCTTATTACTCTTACATTTCCTTAAATAATGAATAAAAATCAGATAATGGGCAATTTCTGAAGAGGCTTCTAAATACTAAAATGTAATTTTAAAATTTATTAAAATGATGAAACATATAAAAATATTTCTCAATCCTTAGGAACATTCATTTCCTTAGCCAGTCCCTTTTACATTTTAAGAATAAAATTTAACTATAAACATAGTGTAGATACTAAGGAAATTCTATATTTTTTGTCTTTATTTTATATCACTCCTCGGTCTAGCTAAGTTGTGGTCCAAAATCCACTTGAGAACTTAAAATAATCAATCAGATCAAAAGATCCAGAGAGACAAGATAGCAAATAGTTTGGTCTGCAAAAAAACCTTTGGTTATACACCTACTTCCTGAACAGAAAAATTTTAAACTGCAGACTAAAAGTGTAGAATAAGAGCCTGCCAAATAGCTCAATGGATTACAGTGCCTGCAAGCAGGAACAGGGGCCAGGGGTTTGATCTCCTGGCCTGCCATACTGGCCCTGCCCATGGGGCGAGCTGAGAGGGCAATTGAGACTGGGCGTGGTGGCACATGCCTGTAATCCCAGCTCTTGGGATGCTGTAAACAGGCAGATCACTAGGAGTCTGATCTAATAGTGAGACCTTAAACACCCTGTAGACCCTTCCCTAAAATTTAAAAAAAAAGTAGAATAATCTCTAGTTCGTACCAGTTCTACCATCCCACGATTACATGATATGATGCTAAAGTTCATTTCATCCTGAGAATCATCCATGAGGATGCTAAGAAGCCACACAGGGACACAAGCTAAGCAGCAGCAGTCAGCAACTGTTCGTAATTCCAGAAGCCTACATTCCTTAGCTCCCGCACAACCAACACCACCAAGGATTTTGGCAATGGTCTCCTTGAGTTTCCATAGCAAGAAGTGGGAATTCTGCTGCTAGAAGACAACACTTGCAGGCAGAGATTTAGTACACAGAAATTAGAATAAACAATTACATTGAGAAGAGGAACAAACAGATTACGTCAAATCCCTGTTTGAGTCACAGACTGCTTCCAAAATCTCAGCCCTAGAGAATATAACTAATCTTTCCAAAGCTGCAAAGCTGAAAAATGAAGATCCAAAACTGGTTAGCACATGTGTATGTATCATATTGTCTCCCTACTGGAAGAATCTGAAAGAAGAAATAAAATCTGAAACATAGAATAGATACAGTAAAACTGAAAGAAACTGAGCTTGAAGAGTAAACAACGAAGATGAGAGAAGGAAAAGATAGGAAAAAAGGAAGGGGAAAAAACCATATATACGCAGGATGGCTGAGATGATTGTACTAATAATTTGCATCAGGTTTTTTTTTTAATAGCAGTTAACATGTAGAATTTTCACCTTGACTAACTCTGTACGCTGCTATCTGTGACCTAAACACTACATCGAGGCTAGCAATGTGTAAAACAAAAACCATGCTTGAATACCACTCATCTTGGTCCTCTAAATGGGTACCATTTCTAATGTCTTTTCAATTGTTATTATACTCTCTTTAAAATACATTTTTTAAAAAAATAAAAAAGACGAGAAAAAATTAAGTTTTCTTGAAAGCAAGCAGTGATATTCAATTATTTGTCCAATCTTGTAATCTGAGCAACAGACTTGACAATAAAAATAGATAATATAAAAACCATTGTTAACTAGTTATTCTTGGGCTGGTGAGATAGCTCAGTGGTCTAAAGTGCCTGCTTAGGCAAGCTTAGGCAGGCGCAGAGGACCGCAGTTCAATCCCTGGAACCACACGCCATGCCAGTCCCACCCTCAGGGTGGGCTGAGCTGGCCCCTCCTAAAAAAAAATTAATTAGCTATTCTTGGTTTGAAAAATCTTTAACCTACATATTGTTGTATGTTACCCTGTTTCTGTTATTTGTTTTTGCTTTTGTTTTTACTCTTCAAAATAAAATAAAATTTAAAAAATACTGGTTAGTACCTTCAAATCTGGTGCTTTGAACATTGCATAGCCTAGCCTGCCCATACAAAATTTTGTGCCATTTCAAGGATCTTGGAGATCCCAAAATAAGAAAGCTTTGCCATGAAATGTAGTGTCCTTTTTACTGGGACCCATCATTTTTTCTTATGCTAAAAATACTACCAGAATCATTACTCATACTGTTCCTCCTATCAGTGTTCACATACTTTTTGGTTGTTCAGTTATTTCCTGTTCAACCATAACTAGAAAATACAGCACACTTGAAATATTCATTCTTGCTCCCTTTGAAATCCTTCCACAACCTGGAGAATGAAAGGACTTGATCTCAAGTCTCACTAGACCTCACCGTCCACTACGTGCTATTGCCAGTGAAGATGTGAGTTCTATGAAGATCAAAAAAAAAAATAATTAATAGCTTCAGTATAGAAAAGGGACCCCTCACCCCAAGTCCATCCAGCAGTGGGACCCTCTAGACCTCAATGTATGACGGCCTTTGGCAAAACCAAAAGCTATCTGACACAAACTGCCCCCTTTTGGGCGGGGGAAACAGCTCAGTGGTCTAAGTGCCTGCCTGGTAAGCGTGAAGACCCAGTTTCGATCCCTGGTACCACATGCCATGCAGGTCCTGGACCCCCTGGCATGGTGGCATATGCCTGTAATCCCAAAGCTGGGGAGGCTGAGACAGGAGGATCACTATGAGCCTGAGCTGCATAGCAAGACCCTGTACCAAATAAATAAATAAACAAATAGATAAATAATTTGAAAATATTTTTAAAAAGAAAAAAATTTAAAAATAAAAAATTATTTCTAAAAAAGAAAGAAACAAAACACCCCTTTTTCCAAGTCAGAGTATACTGTATGTCTTCAGCATTTCAGGATGGCAGGATACATAATGATGCAAATGGAGGGAATGAACAGACTGACACACTGGATTTAAAAACAAAACCAACATAACCTAATCTTATCAACAACTCAAGGCTATTTGGCTGGGGAAGTCTGTAAGAAGCTAGTAATCTCAGGGAAGTTCTAAATATCTTCTTAAAACCTAAAGGCTGATAGACTTGTTCTGGTATTGAAGAGCTGTTAAAACAATATTAATAAAATACCATCCTTTATTTTGTATGTAGAACAGGGTGTACAAGGTCTCACCAAATAGATCAGACTCATAGAGAGCCTCCTGTTTACAGCCTCCCAAGTGCTGGGATTATAGGTGCATGCCACCATGCCCAGTCTCATTCGCTATCTCAGCGCACCCTGGGGACAGGGCCAGCACAGCAGGCTTGGGGATTGAACTCCCCGCCTGTTCATCTACGAACACCATCTTTCTAAAGTGAACAGAAATTTGTGGCTTTGAAGTTTTCCAAGTATTAGAGTTCTGTCTCCAAGCAGGAAAACCTGTCTTGGAACGTAGGTTCTGATACTGACTTTCTTGTGTAAATTTAGGCAAATTGTTCAACTTCTCTGAATTCCTTTTAAAATCTTCCAAATAAATATCAGTCTGTAGGCTTTACCTACCTCACAGGGTTATCTTACCACTCAAGTAAGAATTTTTAAAAAGGGAAAAAATTCTGCTTCCAAGTGCTTTACAACTTGTAAGACATTATGCAAATAATTGCTATTATTATAGATGTCTGCTTTTATGTATCGCCATAAGTGATTCTGAGAATGGATTTTTAAAAAAGAGGGAAAGATGAGAAAGCAAAGTTAAGAAAATAGAAAGAAAACTGTAGACTGGAACTGTGGGAAGGAAAAGAAGAGAGAAATCCTTCCTTAGGAAAGAAGGGATAAAAAGGAAGAGGGGTAGAGAGAAATGGGTGCTGGCACAGTAACAAATAAATCCCCAGCATGACAGCCTGCTGCTGAAGCATTTCATTTTCCCAAAACATAATGGTGTGTTATTGCCCATTATCTGTTCTGTCAGTGCCAGAGTCGATATTAAATGAGGGGCAGCTGCATTTAGCTGCCATTTTTCAGCTGTCTCCATGTTGCCATGGAGACTCGGTTGTTTCTTGGTGAACCTGCCAGGAGAGAGAGGGGTGTCGGGTGAAAGGAGAGCAAATGCTTTGAGGAGGTGGGAGCGCAAGGCCAGTGCCCAGGGCCTGAGGTGTGGCAGAGCAAAGAACAGTCTGGAGCGGGCTTGTCCTGTTCTGCCTGCATCTCTATGTCAGCCGTTCCGAAAACACAATCTATATTCCAGCAGCAGATTCTCGTCTGTCATGCCAGATTCTTTAGGAATTTGGATGTGAGATGATCAAAGATTCCTTCCTTCTATGCTATCTGTGCTTCTCCATCCCCTACTGCTTCAGCACCTCCCTGGCACCCACCTTCAAGAATGGCTTTGGATTTCAGAGCAGCCAACCATCAAAATAGCAAAATAGTTTCACAGCGAACCATTACATCTGAGCCCTGCCACGTCTATACGTTTTGTTTGTTTTTCTAAAACATATTTGGGGTTTTCCACAAAATCATCAAATTTTAATAGACTCACACTTTTAGAAGCCAGTGAGCTTCCCCTGATCACAAATTTTACTACTGAACAGAGCCAGTCAAGTTCTCTAACGGAACAGTGGGCCTGGCATTAGTGACTGGCACACAGCCTGCCATTCTGGCCTCAAGGGATGTAGAAAAGCAACTCTTTCCCCCAAAGAGTCCAGCAGCTTTGTGTTCTTGGAGAAAGGAAGGCTGGTCAGTCATGTCTTTGGAGATTTCATCAGATTCCAGAGATTTATGTTTGGGTGAAATCTCTGAATTATAAATATTGGCTCAATTTTTGGGAAATATTTCTAAATGTTACTTACATGTTTGCAATTGGGTGCCAGTTTGCAATTGGACTTAAACCAACATCATTTAAAACTGAGGCTCAGAAACTTGACCAGTTTCTTCAATTTCCCAAATGTAACACTCCTTCCATAATCAATAATCTCAATCTCTCTCTCTCTCTCTCTCTCTCTCTCTCTCTGCCTCTCTCTCTGTGTGTCTCTGTCTGTCTGTCTCTCTCTCTCTCCCCACTTCCCTCTTTCCCCCTTCCTCCCTCTCCCTTTCATGTCTTGTTACAGACCTTGAGGGGAAAAGGCTATTTCAATTCACTTTTCCAGGGACCCTGCAGTTTCACTTGTACCAGGCATAAATTTGCTTTTGAAGGAAATGTTTTCCAAGAGCCCTGAAGATTTTGTGCCCATTGTCAAGACACTGTGGCTGCTTCCTGTTAGACTAAGCCCCATTTGTACCCATGCTTCATCACCCCCTTTTTGGCTTTTAAATTCCAATTACAAAAATGTAAGAAATGTGGTCATTTATTGAACACTCGCCATTGTTTTTCCCACTATTTTCCAAATGGGCTCAATGTGCGCTTTCTGACTGAATTCCCACAAGAAATCTGAGCCATAGATTGTCATCACTCTACTCAACAGATGAGAAAACCAAGTCAATAAAAGGCATAAGGTCACTCAACCAGCAAGAAGTCAGGCCAGGAATCACACCCATGTGTGTCATACTCCAAAGCACATGTACGTAGCCACGAAGTTACACTACCTCCCTATAAAAGATGTGAACTTCCCACAGTCTAGTTTTATGATAACATTGATTTCACTTTGTCGTCAAACTTTAAAATACTGCAATGCTGTAGCCAAATCCTTGAACAAAGGCAGAAGCTTAATAAGTAACACCATTAATTAGAACTCTGACTTGGAGCTTTCTTTCCTGTTTCATTTCCTTCACTCTCATGGCAGCTACCTTCTGACATCTGTCTAACTCCAACCTGTCCTTACATACTTCCTCCTCCACAATGAAGCCAGAACGACCATCCCACACCTAAGCACAATCCTGGTTGTCCTTCAGCCAATCAGTCTCTAACTGTCAGTTTCAGAGTGAACCTGGATCCTAACTGGCCACTCAACTCCTCTTGACCTGACTTGCTCCATGTTCTGGTCCATGCTGTCCACTGCTACCTCAGCTCCATCCCTCGCATGCTTTGCACCACCCATAGCTTCCCCACCACTCCGAAGTGCCACAAGAACAAGGCTGAGCCCCATTCCCTGCAGAGGGCCTTGGTGATCCACAGGCCTAGGCCACACGCCCCTGCTGAGTGTGCTCTGCCCCCATGTACCAAGGCAGGAATCATCCTATCATACCCACATCTTTCTTGAGAAGCACAAGGACCCAGGCTGGGCCACTCAATTCTGCATCCTTGTACCCTGCAGCTTGTCATGAAATGATTGTTGGATAAATTACCTGTCCCAGTTGACAAAGAAATAAGGTTACTTGTAAATTCCTTCTGTGAGGCTAAATACAATAGTCCAAGTAACAAAAAGGCCCATAAGGAGCATTTCTCTGCCCCTACTCCATCCTATGACAGGGATCCCCAACAGTGCTCGCCTGTTGCTTTGCCTAAAATAATGAACATTTAGCATAACACATACATAAACATGTACACAAATACATATATAAATAAGTTTATTTACATAAAAAACAGCAGAGAGAAGTTTTAATACACAATGATATCTAGGATACAATCATTCTATGGAGTGGGTTTTAGATGACAATAAAATGTATCTCTATGCTGAAGGTGTATTCTAGGTTAGGGTGACCAGAACACAAATGACATCCATCTCCACCCAAGCGTTCTTATGTAGAAGGGAAGCTGTGGCATTGTCCCCTCCAATACCCATCAGAGCAGGTGCCTCCCATCCCAGACTTATCCAGACTTCAAATGCCGCAGAGATCCTTAGCTTTGGATTTCTGCTTTGTGTCTCTGGCAATCATTGCCACTCAACATTTTTCTCTGAAGAAAAGATCCCCTTCCCTCCTATCTCTACTTTTCATTTCTAAAACTTCGACTCAGCCCACACCATCCACATGCTAATTAACTTCTTCAGCTTCTCCTGATGGCCACATTCCTCTGGCTTCATGGCATGCAGAAAGCACTTGGGAGTGCTTGCCAAGGTGCACTTCTGCTCTGGCATGTTAGAAATCCTAAGCCCGAAGTCTTCTCTGATGTCTGAAGGCCTCTCTGAACATCAGAGAACATGAGCAGGAGGAATAAGCTACCAGTTCCTTAAGTGAACACACACGTTCATGGAAACTTTAACACAAACTACAGCTTCAATTAGAGAACAGCAACCTATCATGCCTGGCTCTTCCATGACATATAAGAAGGGAACTACCCAGTGTAACTCCAATAATAAGCCTGAATGGAATGAATCTGGTGTTAAATTTCTCCCTAATTCTCACGAACAATGAGCCCTCTGCACTCCATTTTGCACCCGCCATTCTGGAACAGCAGGTGCCTGATTACAGAAGTGATGTAAAAAAAAAACAAAAAAACGGAGTATAGCTACTCCCAGGTCCCCCTGGGAACTAGGGCAGTGACACCAGAGGGCTCTGAGCCAGAGAAGGGAAGGGCAGTGTCCCAAGGCAGTGAGCCAGCGCACAGGCTGGCCTGCAGCGACCACTGTCCTACTACTACCATTCCTCAGGTTATACTATTCGCTGCTCCCCTAATACAGGAGAACCAGTAAAAAGGAGGTGCTTATTCAAAGCTAGCTCCAAAGCAGACAAGAGGAGCCTCATACTGCCTCAAATCTCTATCTGCCTCAAAAAACCCACCTTCAGGGGTTTTGCTGCAAGGAAAGCGAGGAGGGCAGAATACAATGAGACGGTAGACAAGGAGATGCTTCATCCCACAGCCTCGCTCCTAGTGGAGTGGAAACTGACACAATCTCCTGGGGGCACACCAGCAGTGTATTCTTTTCAGATTGGTCTGACAGCGTCCCTTGTTTCTGCCCATTTATCCAGGCTGAGATCAGGTCAAAATGGTGGTTTATGCTCTCAGCAAAAAGTAGTTCAGAGAAACAATGTTTCTCTAAGAGAGGAAAAAAAAAAAAACCTAGTTTTTAAATAACTATTTTATCTTCTTGGTTACAATGTCAAGTTATAGACTGTGGTTCCGTGAGATTTATAAAGAAGCCAGGTCAAAAAGGCAAACCAAAAAAAAGGCTTTCTTATTTTTTGGCCTACAGGAGTTCAACAGAAAAGGACTTCATATTCTAAGATTTACCTCTGAATCCTAAAACTACCGGCATTGTTATAATTCAGTTATGCCACCAGGTATGATTTGCCTTACTAGATGTATCTCTGCTATTCTGGGGTACTCTTCCAGGATGGAACTGGGACTCTATTTGGTTTCTAAAATTTAACAAAGGCTTCTCACACAAGATTATAATGACCTAAGATCTAAGGTGGGCTAAGGTGACAAATACTATATAGGCATGCCAAACAGAATCTTGGAGAACTTATCCTAGGAGGATAAAGAGCAGAAAAATGATAAACTCTACTTAAAACAAAGGGCAGTTAAAATATACTTTTTCTTGATAAATAACCATTATTGTTGAGACACTTAAGTATACAGGTTACTCAAAAACAAGCACTGCATTATTTTATTTCCCATTAAGTGATAATGTTTATAAAAAATAAAATGCCTACTGGCCTTGCAACAGAATATACCGTGTTTGTCAAAAACACATTAGCATGTGCCTAACCAGACAAACTGACTATCGTCTCAGTGAGTCCTGGCTCCATCCAGGTCTGAAACATTAAACTGGTCATGAATTGTCATTACACTGTTCATGGAATGCCTGGGCTACGTGTGAGGACCAGGACTACAGCTTTGAATAGGTCGTGGCTGTCCCCTTCAGAAATATGCATACTAGTGAGGGAGAGTGTATTTATTTGAATATATCATGAGCTCAGGTTAAGGGGCTGACAAATGAAACAAAACTATCAAAGTGG
Organism: Octodon degus; assembly: GCF_000260255.1. NCBI lineage: Eukaryota > Metazoa > Chordata > Mammalia > Rodentia > Octodontidae > Octodon > Octodon degus. The sequence continues at coordinate 8,162,748 of NW_004524583.1, forward strand.
GAGAAGATAAACTGCAGGGACATTCTGGGCAGGTCTAGAAGAACGAGTAGGGAGAAAGATGGACAAAAGTCTCTAGGCCAAGAAAATAATCAACACCTAGCCTGGTGTTTTCCAACTAAAAATGTCAAATGAGGGCATGGCCCTGTCATATAAACACCAAGGAATCAAAGAGCCAAGTCATTCAAGAGATATGCATGGAAGACAGCTTGTATTTGTAACACAAATGCACTGGATAAGGTGTCAATGTGCAAAGCTCTAGAAAAATATGGTCCCTGCCAAAAGGGAAACCTTTTTATTTGTTTTTTGCCTCCTTAAACAAATTCATCTTTCTTCTAGTCTTATGCCAATGTCTCTTTTCTTGTAGAGTTTTCTCTCTTTCTCTTTTTCACTCTCTACCTCCTTCTCATATGTTGTGCACTTTCAGATAGGTATATTCTATCTTTCTTCATACCGTTTACCATTCTGACAAACCTTAAGGAATTAAAAACATATAGATATACACGCACACATATCCCTGAATTTCTACTCACTTGAGGAATTCATAGGTACAAATTTATAATTATTTTATTACTTAAATGTTGAAACGCACCACTATTTATTTTAAAAAGGGTTCCAATATTTACATAGAGACATTTCTACACCAATAAAAACAGAAGCCTTTCCTAACTTGTCAAATATGGTTTACTATTCCACTACTGAACATATGCAAAATGTGACTCTTCTGTTTGTTTTATTTTCTTAAGAAACCCAAACAACTGTAGATGTTCAAATATAGCACTTTGGGCTTGTGTTTCTAAAGAGTGTGAAATGAGTGAAAATTTGATGGAAAACTACCCAGAGACAGTGCCTCACATATTTTTTCATGATCATGTGTATTAGAGTTTCTTGCCCAGTAGTTTTTTTAATACAACATTAAATTCTAAGTCCTCACAAGGTTGGTTTTGGTCTGACCTGAATACCAAGTAGGGGTGAGACATGTGATATATATTTGCTACTCACATGGATTATTTTCCCCTCTGAATTTCTTTAAAAATTCCAACAGCATGACTGAGATGGCCTTTCTTCTTCCCCCCTTACAGGGCACAGTCATTTCCTTCACACAGAATCTGTGTGTTAGAGTTCCGAATTTCCCTCTGAGCTCCAAGAAAGAACTTTAACTTATATAATTAGATGTCAAGATACTAATGATTCCTTGTTCTTGGAGAGTGAAGACTGTGACAGCAAAGGTGACTCATCCCATCAAAATACAGCAGGCTTCCCCTTGAGCCTGAGGGAAGATTATGATTTCAAACTCAAAAGGACCAAAGAGAAGCCCAAGCCAACCTGTAAGATGGGTGTGAGGATGGAGATACGGCAGTGGAGAAGAATGGAAGCCTTTGCCTTGGTCTAAATAACTGTGTGCTGAGAAAAACATTTGAATACAAATGCCCACTCCTGACTATGTGTTTCCTGAGACTGGCTGCTCTCTGAGACTGTCCAGAGACTTAGGGTTCGTTCGGTGCCTGTAAAGTCTCTGATCGGTCACATGCGCGCCCAAGTTGTAAGAAAATTTTTCAGACAGTTCTTTCAGTACATTGAATGTAGCTTGCTATTGTTTGTTATCCTTCAAAAACTGGACTAGCAAGGGGTTTTCAGGAGTTTCTAAGGCTGAGCAGCCTGCAAGAAAGGCAGGCTTCTTCTGATATGCCCATCTGGAAGCCACTGGCTGCAAATCTTAACATGAATGTGAGTGGTCGGACTCTCAGCCAACTCAGGGTCCTGACTCCCTCAAGTCTCAGATTCCTCGCCAATAAAATAAACAGAATAAAGAGGAGCTCCAACCCCTTTCCAGGGCTGAAGAAGCAGTTATGTAGAAATGAGCTCACTCTCACTTTCTCTATTTATCATGAAAAGAACAGCCCTCAAACACTAGGGAAGGAGGTGCATGCCTGTAATCCCAGCACTTGGGAAGCTGAGATCAACCTGGATTACACAGAGAGTTCAAGGGCAGCCTGAGCTCCACAGTGAAATCCTGTTTCAAAGAAAACAAAATAAAATAAAAATACTAATGTTATGGAGAGTTTTACTTTAACTTAATACTAAATTTCCTGTTTCTCATTGGACACTGTACAACAGTTGAGATGCAGCTGTGGATTGCTTGGGGGCTTGTTTAATGTTCTTGGGGTTATTCCTCTGTTCAGTGATATCAAAAGCATTTCAGTCCATTCTTACAGTCTTCCTGTCATCGCCCCACCAAGTGAAGGAATCATCTTTATGAATCCACTATTAAAAGAATGGTAGGGGCCGGGGAGATGGCTCAGTAGAATAAGCACTTCCCTGGCAAGCACAAGGGCCTGAGTTCAATCCCCGGTTCCACAAAAAAAAAAAAAAAAAATTGGCAAAAACAGAAGACAGAGCATAAAATCTGGAAGCTGAATTCCCATTTTCATAGCTATGATTGACACTGCCAACAATTTCATTTCTAAAGACTCCATTGAGTCTAGGTCACTCTTTTTAGCGCATGGATAGTCCATATGCCCTTGAGCCTTAGCATAATAAGCAGTGCAAAGTCAACAAGGTCCCAGCAGGCCGAGAAGGGCCTTGTCCTAGAGATGCTGATTGCTGTTAATCATAACCCACATTCACAAAGAGGCGAGCGGTAAAATGAACATGTGTAAAGCAACGGCAGCCATTATCATAATTTTTAATTATGACTGTTTAGAGGTCTCTCAAGAAATATAATTAAGTTTAACATGCCAAGTGATAAAGAAAAAAATATTAATCCATCTTCTGTCCTCCTCTACCACCCACCAATAATGCTTCTCTCCTCCTCAGTTATCTGTAAGATCCTCTCCCCTTGCTATGCTTTTTCACAAGTAGCTTTGTCAAAGGGAATTTATTCCTCAAGGAGCTGGCAGTTGGTCAGGAACCCGCAGCTCCTGCAGGCAGCCCAGGATTTCAGTTAAAGGCTCTTGATTGCAAATCTTGAAACTAAAAAGAAGGTAAAATATGATGGATAAAGAAATGAGGGTCCTTGTGAAGTAGGCATGCAGGTCCTTTAATAGCACAGAAACAAAACAGGGCAGAGGAGAGCAACAGGAGACTGAAGGGAGAATTTTAGACATCCTGGGAAAGGAAGGGTTTGAAGAAATTGCAGGCCCAAGCAAGGACATACTGCTTCTGACCACTTACATTTGGAAGAACTTACTTTTTTAAATTGCACTATCTACTACTCAATAAAGCAAATGTGAAGTTGCCAATGAATGAACAGCTTTGAGGCGGAAGGCTTGGGGGGCCACAGTGCTGCCTGGCCCTCTATGCTGAGTGTAGAGTGGGCCTCCGGCTCTTGCTGCCTTCCCAACTGAACAGCAGTAAGTAAAGAGAAGCAGTTCTTCTGGGCTTTCCCCAGATCCTATCACAGCAAAGGGGGTTTACAAGATACGATATGTGCCAACCTATCTCTGATCGAGGACCCCAAGGATACCAGGCTGGTTGGGAAAACCAACCACAGTTCCCGCTGTCACTGGGCATTCAAGACCATGAGAATCAGGAGAAATCAGAGCAGGGATCTGATTCTGTCTGAGCTCCAATCCATGGAAAATAAAAAGCATTCATTTCAGACAAGAACTGGCCTGTAGAAATGGTACAAGAGAAGCTCAGAGGTGTCTGCAGATCCGACAGCTACTCATCAGGCCTCTACCATTTCAACTAAAGCTGCATGTATTACATCAGACATGAAGAAGCAAAAAAATTACCAAGTTGACTTTCTTTGCTCAGGGAATCCATTATGCTAACCATCAGTCAAGAGGAAGGACACCCTGGTTAGAAGGCCTTGTGGGGAGGGACACAGAGCAGAGAGGCAATGATTCAGGCTTTCAAGTTCAGGGAATGCACCACTTGGGAAAATGATGTTATTCTTCCTGTAGAGGTAGATTTCCCCTGAATTAAAAATAATGCCTCACATGAAAACAGGTCAACTTTCTACCAAGAAGAAGCCTTTTAAAAAGAAAATTGTTTTCTGAAGGTGATAATACTGCGACTTCAGTAGGATGAATCACCTGGAGTGTTTGCAAATGGACAGCAGAAAACCTTGAGTCTGACCTTGAACTATGACAGGCACCCACCCAGATGGCTTCACTACATTGCATTTAGAAGAGCAAATCTTAACTCTGTGTCCATCCAGAAAAGTCAACCCAGTGAAGCAAAGCTCATTCCCAAGTGACTTGCTTTTCTCCCTGTCTTCTGAATGAACAAATTTTCCAAGTCAGGGTCTTAACCTTTGAAGAGAAACTGAAGGAGGGAGGAAATTAACTGAGTATGTTACAAGCCCGATGGAGGGAGAATGAATGAAATAAACTTCTACAAGCTATATCTACACTGATATAGGATCAAACAAGCTGGCAGAGGATGACATTAGCCAAAGCAATCTATTTTCAAAGTACCAACACTTTGAAAAGAAATACTTTTATAGCTAAAGAAAGTTCTTTCTACGAAGAACCGCTCTTAGCCATCATGGGAAACTCATTGCCATAAAGGAACCTTATATTTCACTCGTGAAGATGCCACATGGCCAGAAGGAAAGGCTCTGCTAAAGAAATTTGAGAAGTGAGATCATTTCAAGTGGATGTTTATTTAAACCTAGGCATCCACCGAAACACACGTGGCTGCTTTTCCCATACTCATCAAAGCTATTTAATATTGTGTTTGAAAATATGACTGTCCACAACGTAAAAATTGCATTAAAATAAAATTTGGCTGATTTTAAAATTCATCTAGACTTTCTAGAAATTAACATTTCACAACTTCTGAATGCATGGAGGCAAATGTCAGAGGCCAGATAACGAAAATTGAGACCCTGAACTATGGTAGTGAAGTGAGCCCATGGTAGGGCATAGGAGTCTATCTGGAAAGATGTTTGAAAGGTATTTGTAAGGTTCAGTGGCAATGGCCCAAGGATGTAACTCAGTAGCCCAGCATCTGTCTGGATAGCACGAAGTCCTGAGTTTCATTCCTAGCACCAGAAAAAAAAATGATTTAACAACAAATTAGAGGGTAAAAGAGGGAGGGCAAGAAGGCTGAGCATAGGGAAGAAGTCTAGGTCATTACCAAGTGACGGAGAAAATGGCAGTGTCCTAATGGAAATATAAGTGCTACTGTGGAACAGACAATGAATTCAGGATTAGAGGTGTGTTGTTGGAGGTTCATGTGGGACAAGGAGATGGAGATATTTAACAGGAATCTAGAAACAGAAGTCTGGAACACATGGTAACTAATGTGGCAGTTTGGAATTGAGGCACTAAGGTGGTGCTGGAGGTCATCCAGGAAGGGGATGCTGAAAGACAGCAAAGGAGCCCGAGGACAGAACCTCAGAGCATGAGCACTTCGTCACCGACCAGACGAAGTGAATCCTTATAGGAGAATGAAGGAATTAGAGGGAAAGAAAGTAGAACTGTTTCTCTGGGGGTACAGTTTAAGGCTGCTCAGCTCTGGTCTCTGCCAAGTATAAAGAGTGAGGGTAGGATTAAATGGATCTGGGCCTCAAAAGACTAAAGAGCACCGATTTCTGACATTATCACAATGTTGTTATGAGGAAAACATAAATATCTATGTTAGGGCTCTTTTAGTGCCCAACAAGTGACAGCCACCTGTTCTTTATAAGCCTCAGCCATCTTCCTCCTATTTGAATTACTGAGTAAAAAGCAGAGGGGGAGTGAGAAATGGGCCACTATTAGGTACATGCAATAGTAGAGAGGTTTCATTGTTAGGCATCCAAGACCAAAAGTAATGTAGGGAAAGCTGCATAATAGATGAATTTGTCCTTCGGGTTCACTTATATGTCTATCTCTAAATGAAACTTGGTGGAATTAGTCTAAGGTGATGCCTCAGACATCTGTGAGCTGAGAAGAAATGGCGTGGCTTGCAGTAGAGTGAAGTGCTTCTAGAAATTTCTTAAGTCACCCCATGCCATGCATTGGCTGCCTCAGCCTATAGCCGAAGCTGAAGGTATTCATTCTGTTTCCTTGGCACCACCAACCAACCATCTCCTGAGAGATGCTTCCTGCTTCCTTTGATTCCACCGCCCTGCATGTGTAACTCTGCCCGAAGAAATACGTTGGACATGTGCAGGTCTCTCCAGCACTTTCAGGCATGAGGACCTCTCAAGGTTGAAGGGATGTTTGTACAGAGGGAAAGAAGAGTGACTTAGTTACATGCTGATGAGGTTGGGGGGAGCAGAAGTCAGCAGGATTGGGTGAGTGACTGAACTGGCTGGACAGTAACAATGTATGACAGTAGTGGGGACTCCAGAGGGGCAAAGTCAAAGAAGAACCTGCTGAACTTCATGAGCAGGTGGGATGCAGACAGGCAGTGTAAGTTTGGGTTCTGTACAGCAAATGCTCACTTTTGGGTGAGCTGGCATTAGAAGGCACCAGATTGTTTTGTGTTGATGATATACAGAGAAGTAGGATTGACTTTCCACTACAAGGTGAGAAAGGTAATTCAAGCTCCTCATTTTCAAAGGAAGAAATTCACTGTGCCAGAAAAGGGAATCATTTAAACCCCAATAGCTTTATCCGCATAAGGTGACTTCCAAATGTCCACAGAAAGAGGCTATGTTGTCAAAGAACCCGTCTTCAGTGCTGTGTGAAGTCTTACTTTCTACTTCCTTTCCACAAGTCAAACTGTTGAATGGGGAAGTAGAAAGGAAAAGGTCTTGCTGAGCAAACTGGAGGTTCTTATTCCAAAGGGTGGGCTAACACATCAGATTTAGCGTGGTTCCTGCCACCTAGACTCCGGGACGCTGTCTTGGCCACGTTGCAGAGCTCCTCGTGCTCCTGCGCTCTGCAGCCTTTCCATAAATTCTCTCCTCTCATTGTCTCTTGCAAAGAGCAAAAGTCAGAAGAAAGGAGCCTGGCTGAAAATGGCCTGCCTGAACCCAGGATCCACAATGCACATGGGGTCTCCAGCAACTCAGCTCTTTGGAGGCAGCTAAAGCCCAGAGTCGTAACCCTCTTGCAAAGCATTTCTACACTCACCTCTGCTCTCCTGATAAATCCTTCAGACTGTACTATAACAACACATTCTACAAAGACCCCGCATCCCAGAGACGACAGGTTCCCCAGCCTGCCTTGCTCCTCTCCAAGTGCTACCCAATTACTAAGATGTTGGCTCCTTCTGTTACAACTGCATAGAACCCTCTCTTCAAAGCCAAATGTTAAAAAGCCTCATCCATATTAACCAGCTCCCCTTGGGAAGTGTTAATTGGAAAACCACATAATGATATCTGCTTGCTAGAGACAACATCTAAGGGAGGTGGAAGTGACACAGCAAATGCGTGGCTCTGAAAGCAGATCCCAGGTGCGCAGAGACCCCCCAAACAAGGACACCTGACCTCGGGAGAAGCAAGCACATCCCAGCTCTCAGCTGGGTAGTGTGTGGCTCAGCAGAACAGGAGCTCTCTAGGCGGCAGATCCGCACTTCTCCAGGAAAACAAGAAGGGTGATGAGTAGCCTTGTGCACAGTGTGGAGTCAAACTTTGTCCCCAAAGGAGTGCCTGAGCCCGCTTCCTATTCCACCCTCAAGCCTTCCATCACCACCCACCTGTGGGGGTGCAGCGGTTGCCTCACATTCTGTTCCATTCTAGCCACTAGAGGGCAACAGAGTCACATGCCTCAGACTCCTTGTGCCCTGTTTCTATCACCTGAAAGAAGAGGGAATCTTTGCACAAATACACCAACGTGTTCCTAAAATTTAAAGCTACAGTCATCTATGAAAAAGAAGAATTCACAAACTGTCACTGTGTAATGTTATCCAGGCTCTACTCTATCTAATCTATCTATTCAAATTGGCCCACAACCATAAGCCAACGACCTTCTAAGTTCCACATCATCCAGAGTGTGTGTTAAAGTCTTCTTGCTTCTAAGTCTAGCAAACCATAGTCCACCACCCACACTTCCCTGAGATGGCAACAAGATGTGGCATGGGCGGGGGGCTTCCAGGCAGCTGCTTGTGTTCTCTTATGTCCTTGTATCCTTTCAAGTGATAGACACTGTTGGGATACCTTGAGCTGAGGCCACCTCCTTGCACCCCCTAGAAAAGACCAAGGTGGGACAATATCGACTGGGAATGGAATAGAAGGCGAGGCTTCCTTGAATGAAATGGAAAGCAGGAAAGTCCACCCCAATCCCTAACCTTACGATTAGAAGGGCCCTTGAGACACCCAGTCCTGGATCCTCATTTCACAGAGGAATGAAGGACAAGATAGTTTGGATTGCTTGTCCAAGGTCAAATATAGACTACCAGCATCAGGTTTACATCTGATGTCCTAAGCCCCTGGCATATTTGTTCTTGTACTCCATGGAGCTTCCACCAGGCTCATTGTAGCCCAAAAAATGGGGACGGGCACAGAAACTGGATCAAAAGAATATCTGCTTCGGGGCCGGGGAGATGGCTCTGTGGAATAAGCGCTTCCCTGGCAAGCGCAAGGACCTGAGTTCAATCCCCAGTTCCACCAAAAAAAAAAAAAGAATATCTGCTTCACTGTGTCCTGTGCCTTCAGATTCAGAGGACCAGGAAGAAATAGCAACGGTCTTTGGGTCACAAGAAGATTCCTGCAGGTGGTTTCCAGGGAAAGCTTACAGTTCTAGTTCCTTTAGCCAACAAGTATGAGGTTGATGGCAGAGCAAGGTGGTCCTACTTTAGAGTCCTAAGCTCCAACCAGGGAGGTCAGGAAAGGAACTCTTCAATTTTTGTGATTCTATGATAGTACTGTTGGAGAAATTTAAGAAAATATTAGTTTTCTTTCTTTGGAAGAAATAGAATCTCACCTTGAATTATAGAAAAAGATTTCCTTTCAAAGGAATTTCAATGACCAGTCTAGAAAAACATTTGTGTTTATGTTTGAAGTCAGACCACTAAGCTAGCCTTTGTCTTGTCCCTTTCTGTCAGCCTTCTTCTGTATCCATTGTACTGCCCAGGCCACCTCCCTGCCATGCACTGTCTTCTTCAGCAGTGTCCTGCCCCAGGTCAGTCAGTGGCTGAGATGTTGCCCTTGTCTTTTTTTTTCCCCCCCCAATGTATTTGGTTGTTACAGGATCTTGCTACACAGCTTAGACTCATGATCCTCCTGCTTTCAGCCTCTCCGTCACTGGGATTACAGGCATACACTACTATGCTCAGACTCTGTGGCCAGCTCAGCCTGCCATGGGGGTAGGACCAGTGCAGCATGTGGTGCTGGGGATTGAACTCTGGACCCTATGTTTGGCTAAGCTTGCCTAAGCAGGCGCTTTAGTCTGTTGAGCCATCTCCCCAGCCCATGCCCTGTTATCTTTTCTAATTTTTCAGTGCAGGGGACAGGAGCATGTCCCCAACATATTGTACCTGTTGATCTGAAATCTGGAGGCTTTCTTGGCCTTCTTTGTACTGCCCATTGTCAAAAATGTCAATATTTTTGCAATTCTTTCCTTGTTATTTGATCTTCTGTAGCCATCACTTGAGTGCTTTTCTCTTGATTGTCATCAATTAATTATTGTATTTACATCACGCCCTCAAAGGACAGGGTGGAGAAGGGTAGTGACTTTATTAATGAATTTACTGTATTATTTCTAAAGGCAGATATGATGTGAGGAAGGACATTTGAATGCCAGAATAAGAAACCATAGGGACTGGAGAGATGGCTCAGTGGAATATGTGCTTGCCTGGAAAGTGCAAGGGCCTGAGTTCAGTGCCCGGTTCTGCCAAAAAATAAAAAAGAAAGAATAAGGAACCGCATGTCTCACCACCTCACCTGGATAATTCCCAGGCGTAGACTGGGTCATCTGCTTACATGAGACCTCATGAGGTGTTCCCTCCAAGGCTCTCCAGTGCAGTAGCATATAGGATGCTAATGGTTCAGTTGTCAAGGACAAGTAAGGATGCCTTGGCCTTATTAGTGGTTTAAGGACTAGTAACAGCACATTTTTATAGCACTTCTATGCACAAGCTTTCACATCTACTATCTCATGGAATTCTCAGAACAACCCCTAGAGGTTGGAGGAGGTATTATTACCACCTTCATTGAACAGATGGAGAAATCTCCATGCAGTTAAAGGTAGCCTCCACGGCAGGACCACCACGGCCCCCAAGAAGCTCGCTACTTGGAGATCAAACTCTGCTTCTCCATCCAATGACAACAGCAAAGAGAGCTTGGGGACAAGTATCCAGATGGGATTTCCATGTTGCTGTTAGCTCTGTATCTGGCAGTGTAGTGTGGGAGCGACCCCTATAGCAGCCTTGTGAGTTAGGACAGCAGGAAGCTGAGAATAGTTAAGTAAGAATTTACAATGTAACCCAGGATTCCTTACTCTTGGCCTGATGGACACTTGGGGACAAAAACCTATGATGCTGTCCTGTGTGTTCTAGGATGTTTTGTAGCTTCTCTATAGTAGCTATATGCTAGATGTCAGCAGCACGTTCTGTGCACTCCCAATGCAACAAATGGTCCACAGATATTGCTGTCCCTTTTTGTTGACAATGTGTACACATCTGATATGACATTAGCCTTCCTGAGCCACTTTCAGGAAGCATTTCATGGGCTATTGATCTGCAACCAAAAGTCTATCTTTCTTCCGAGTTTGGATCTTCCCAGCTGAACTCATTGGTCAAATGTGAATTATGCCACCTTCCCAACTTTCAGGTTTTTATGAGAATCAAACAGGAGAGAGAGAGAGAGAGAAAGAGAGAGGCTGAGCACAAGGTCTGGATCAGAGTAAGCAGCCACCAGGAACACAGCCAGTATGATGGAGACAAGAAAGAAAAGGCTTTGGCTGACGGGAGATCACTGAGGATGATCCCAAGGGCTCTCTCCAGCTGCCCTCATGGTCCACCTTTCCACAGGCCACAGGCAGGTCCCTGCTCACTCTGTGCTGCACAGGCCCTTCCTCGCCTGTAAGGGTGGCAGAGCAGATATTGTCATTCACTGCCACAGTTTCACCTTGGGAAGTCATTTCGGTCACATGCCCAAAAGCTTAACATTCTGATGAATCTGGTGGCCTAGAAGGCTGCATAAAGTCTGTTTTCTGCCCTTTTCTTCTTTTTGTCACACACTACCTCCTCATTCAGACTGTCCTTCTTTCTCTTCTGGGCACCTCCAAACTTGTCCTGACTCAGGATGTTTCACCTACGGTTGCCTCTTCCCGGAATGACTTCTCCTAAGTCTTCTCACAGCTATCTCTTTTGGCTTCCCCAATGGCTCAGTCAACATGTCACCTCTATCACCCCCAATTGCTCTGTCTTCCTTCATTTCCTGCTTGGCTCTCCTTAGTGTCAGCTGCAGAGACCAGGATGTGTTCTGTTCACCACTTAACTATGTCAGGCCTGCTGTAAATAGTCCAGAATATTCGCTGAATAAATGACCTCCTCAGAGATATGGAAGCCTCTGACACCAGCAGATAGAAGGTACTCAATTAGTGGTTATTTAATTGACAAGTTGTATTTACAGAGCACCAGCTATGATCCCTGGAAGCAGCGAAGCCTCAGAAGACTTGCCCTGAGAGACCAGAGCTGTCCTTGAAGAGGTGTTTTATTAAAGAGAAGAAAGCCTAATCAGCAGTGTCCTTCTAAATCCTCCAGTTCTACATGGCTAAAACCACCACTGATATGAAGTAGTAGGAATGAAGAGCTTGGGTGTGGATGCCTTGTCTGATTCAGGAGGCTAAGTTTGTACTTACAGAGGACCCCTGGGGTACTCTCTGTGGTTACAACAGCTAACCACTGGTCACCCTGGAAAGCATTCTCGTCCTCAGCACCAGCCCTGGCTGTCACCCACCATGGCCCAGCCAAGCGTTTCTGAGACTCAGCCTTCTTTTCAAACTCTTTTGCCTTCTGCTCTAAGAAAGACTTCATGGGGGAGCAGAGGACAGAACAGCACAGTGTACTGGGTGGGCTGAGGGCAGGGAACAGCAGCGACAATGCAGAAGCTGCCAGCCAGTCACTGCGACCCAGCCCCTGCCTGGTGAGCCAGACTTCATCTGAGGCCTAGAGAAGCCCTTGGAGACCTCGTCCCTCAGCAGCTGGCGGGCAGCGCAGGCCCAGCGAGCGAGGAAGCGCGCCCTCAATGCTGCTTCTGCTGCTTCCATATTTAGCCTGCACTGCATTACCTCACCACCAGCCAATCGGGGCCTCCCAGGGCCTGGCACACGCGCTCCCCTTTGCCACAGACATTGCCTCATGTCACTCGCTGCCCCTGGAGCTTGCTGCTGCTGTGTGCCCAGGGCCTGCTAGGGATGGGTGGCGCAGAGTGGCCAGGAGAGGAGCAGAGACACCAGCAGCTCTCCCCTGCAGGCCCTACCAGAGCATGCACATGATTCTGCTGCATACTGTCTGCCTGTATGCCTGGACCCCCTCACTTGGTGCTGGGTGGGGACAGCAAGAGAGCTGGACAAGGTTAGGAGAAATTTCAGCCTCTCTAGAAGAAGCTGAGCCCTGATTTACTCTGGAAGCCCTGAGCTCACCCTTTATGGAGATCAGTGGTGTGGCCACCTCTTGGAATCCAGCCCTACCCATTCTGCACAGGGTGACAGTGACAGTTCTCAGACTGACCACTCCCCAGCCCTTTTCCACCCAAGACTGAATTACAGCTGCTGGTAAAACGAAGAGCAGGGGCCCACATGGACGAAGACTTGCAGCCCTCATGGAGCTGAGGAATGGCCCAGCAGAATGGTCAAGACTGTGAACGTGAGTCATTTATCCTGTGTTGCGTGCCCAAGAAAGCTGACCTACAATGGGGACAGAGCCCAGGAACAGAGAAGCCATAGCCTTTGGTGGAGCTGCCCCTCTCCTGGGCCTCAGGTGGCTCCCTGGCTTCTCAGAAGGTCTCCAGCCTCACTCTCATGGAAGGTTTCCAGAGTAGGGCATGTTATGTTCACCTGGTCTCACTTCAGGAAGTTTTTCCTCCAGGTAGAACAAGAGAAGTTAATATATCTTTAAATAGAGAAGAGAGGCTAGGGGATAGGGTGGGAAAGCATTATAAATCTTCCCAGAGTCTTCAATATTTTATACAAATACAGCCATCCAGCAGCAGTAACAGCTCCACAGATGCGCAGCTGTGCACGTGTGTGCATTGTTAATAGCTTTCAACGTGCCCAGGAGGAGTGTGGCCAGGGAACTCAGAAGGAAAACACTAATGAGAAATCAGGTGATCAAAACACCTTCCATTCTGGCTCCCATGCACAAGTGAGAGGTGGAGTCATTTACTGCCACCATCACGCCTCAGCTTCCGATGGACTTCCTTTTCACCTCTGAGCCTAGATAACATCTCACATGGATCACCCAGGTCAGACTGTGAATCACCTGCAGGATTCACTGAGCTTCTTCCCGGGTAGATGGATGCCATCTTTGGCTGGCCTCTAGTTTTCTAGTCTCCAGTTGGCACACACCGTGTGCCATAAACACATTCACCAGGAAGCCAGTCTCAGTAGAGCCCAACAACGGCCTTTTGCACATGGTCCAGCTTGCATGACAGCTGAGCCAGTCTGCTACATTCAGTGAGATGTTGTGGAGGGACAGGAATAGGGATCTAAGAACATCAAGCAGTCTTGACCCTAGATCCCTGAGCTATCTTCCTACCTTTCGGCCTTGAGTGATACTTCTGTGTAGAAAGACACAACTGCCCTTCACACAGTCATAAGGAAAGTGACTTTTTAGGGGGCAAAGGAAGGAATGAGGCTTGGAGTGTGGGAAACATCCCATGTCAGAGGACAGGAGAACGTCTTCTTAAATCACCCCCATGCCCAAAGGAACTGTCTTGGGGCCTCTTCTTTTGCATCAGGCCAAAGTCTCAATGTCCAGTATTTTCAGATGATCTGAGCCCTTAAAAACAGTTAAAAAGCAATAAGAGTTCCTTCAACAGCAGTAAGAATTTAAAAAAAGAAAGAAAGAAAAGCCTTCAGTCCTACTTTGCAAAACTGATTTATTTTCCAGTTTTTATTATTTCATTTATTACCTAAAGGATAACGCACACTTTTTGAAGACCTGGATAAAAAAAGAAACCTATTACATAACTGTCTCCAGCTTGGTAGCTATTGTTGTAGAGAATAAGCTGGACGTCTTGTCTCGGGGAAATGGACTCAGAGGTCTGAGGCCAAGGTGCTTTGCTTTGTTTTGTTCAGGATGGTTGAGGACCCTGCCTGCTAGATGAGGTCAAAGGCATCAATCTGTGTATTCCATAGAGGAGAGGGGAAGACTTCTGAACTGTTAGAGTGATGGAGGTGGGCCAGAAGCCACTGAACTGCTGTCTCTTCTTCCCTCTTCTTTCAAATAATATAGCAATAGAATCTGGTATGCAGTTCTACAAGCACTGGGTAGAGGTTGGTCAAATGCATGATTATTGGATAAACTAAGTACACCCCATGTTGCAAGATGACTTGACAGAACCCCAAGGTCCATAGCTAGTTGAAGGAAGAACAAAATTTTCTCTTGGTCCATAACAGAAACACAGTGTTGTAGAACTGGGAAGGGTCTTTCTATCCCATTTCCTTCCTTTGCTACTATTGAGGAGGTTGTGGGTCTAAGAAAGTCAGTGACCTGCCCAGGGCCATATGCAGGCTTGACCTGGGGCTGGAACTAGGATTTTCTCCTTCCTCCAGTGCCTATTGCATTGTACTACTCAAAATACAGCCCAAGCAACATAGACAGAAAATGGGAGAGGGTTAGAAATATGTTTTTGATTCTCCTTCAAACCTTAGGGATCAGAATGTACAAGATCCCCAGGAAAATAGATGAAAGACTGGGTGGCTCTACTTCACACTGTCTCTGGGCACAGACAGAGGACAGTGCTCAGCAAGGATAACTCCGCTAACCATGGAAACCAACCTGTCTACCTTAGAGTGCTTCTTCTGCTCTGAACTGAGTCCTGGAATAGTCTCAGTGACATAGCACACCACTAAGCATCAGCAAAGTAAAGCCAGAGGTCTGCTTGTCACTGTCCTTTCACTTTCTTTTTCTTGTTTCTCTAGCATGTACTTTTCTGATCAGAGTCTCTACCATTTTTTTTTCTATTCCCTGTATTCAATTCACTAAAATCCACTGCTCTTAGGAGGAACATGCTCATCCTCTAACCTCAAAGTCTTGCAAGCTTTTCTTTCTATTCTCAATATACAGTCTTTACCGTCAATGAAGAAAAGATGAATGTTCCTGTTAGAAATGCTATAGCTTTGTTCCACAGGCTCTACTGCTTATGAAGGGAAATGTTTCTATGTTTAAAATGGCTCAGAAAGAACTTCATGGAACATTCAGTTCTTTAAATAAGACTGTCATCCACTCTCAATTTTCACAAACCATTTGCTAGGACCATGGAAGATGAAAGGATCTGAGTTCAATTTCTGCATTGTACAGGCAAGGGAGGGATGAATGCAGGCTCTACACTGGTTAATCTGGAGAGACTTCCAAGAGGTGTTCAGATCTCAGAGTCACCAACCTCATTGATGTGTCTGCCTATCGATGATTTATAGCTGAATGGGCTACTAGGACACAGGCCTAGCTGGAGGACGCTGGCCATGACTTTGGGGCACAGTATCTCTTCCCTGACCCATTCCCAGTCTCTGTTTCCCAGATGTGATGAATGGAGCAGTTTTCCTCTGCTAAGCCATCCTGCCTTGGAGCCAGCAAGCATAGACGGAGAGCCCTGCAACTATGAGCCAAGCTATATCTCTTCTTTATCTCGTATGTGTCAGATATTTTGTTCCAGTAGCAGGAAAGCTGACCAATACAGTCTCTTTATGAACAGGACCAGAGAGAAGATTGAGAAGGACCCATGCTTGGGAGCACACCACGACGGAAATGTTCAATATTTACAGATGCTTTAAGGAACACAGCCCATTTCCACACCACAAAGAGGCTTCAAATGCTGGCAGGGACCATTCACAGCCTCAGTCTTGAACCTTTCGCCTGACTTTTGACCCCTGACTCTACACCTCACTTGTTTCCCTGGTTTTGACCTTCCTTCTTCTTGGCTAAGAATCTCAGCACTAACTGTCAGGCACTGAGGCTATATGACTCTTCCATATTTCCTGGCTTTACTGCTTTTGGTCTCCCCGAACAACCTCCTGCAGAGTTCCTGAGCCCAGGTGGGAAGGACACTGCTGCTGTCTCATGTACGTCCTGCCCCAAGAGCAGAATCAGTGTTTATGAAACCTTGTACTTCACCCACAAGATACTGAAGGAAACAAGGAAAAAAAATCAGTGAAGGAAACAA
>NW_004524583.1:8179099-8219487 GCF_000260255.1 Octodon degus
GTCTTCAGGGGCTTAATGGAAAAGTTCAGGCTTAATCTGAGCTTTAAAGAGTAGATAGGAAGGGGATGGATAGAAAGGAGGTGAAAAAAGCTGTTCTAGTGCTTCCAGAAGCTTTCTGCAGAGAGCAGGAGTACATGGAAAAATCTTCTCAGGTGGCCTTTAGCTATGGGTGTTTTCTTTGGGGAAAAGGGAGCCCCAAATTGACTCAGCCAAATAGAGCAGCTTGTCTGGGAGAGTGGATACTCTTCTAGATCCAGTGATGGGGGACCTGGGGACACTACTTGGTCTTCTGGATGTGTTCACCCCTGAGGTGCCGAATGGCTTTTGCCGAGGGAATCCTTGTTTCTGCCTAACTGAGGATCCTGGTGGGCAGCCTGAAATGTCCCTTCAAGGCATCTGCAGGGTCAGGCAGCCATGATGTCTGACTCCGGTTGTTCCCTGCTCACTAGATTTCTTGGAAGCAAGAACAGCCAAAATACCACATTACACCACATTGTGCCTTCCCCAACAATAATGAGGACTGTTTGTAGAGTTATCTCTGAGGACTTTTGTCTTCCCCTCCAATATTTTCTGTAGAAACACTGGCTTTTTCACTGTGGCTATATTTTGTGTCTGTGTTGATTGGTCATGCTCCAAAGCATGAGGAAAACATTGCCTGGTTCCCAAACCTTGGAGCCAAGGCAGCTGGATATGGAAGAAACAAGGGGCTAGAGAAGTTGCCTTCAGGCCTACACAAGGCCAAGCACCCTGGATTGGCCTCACAGTGATGGCTCTGAGGTGCAGAGTGTGACAGGTTTCCACTTCCTGTGCTTATTTGGACCCTTGCTACGCTGCTACAAGGAAGGAGAAGCAGGCATCACCATCCTAACTTGCAACACTGCAGCTTAAGACACAGACAAGACTTGTCTTGCTCTACACAGGCACTTAGTGCCAGAGCCAAGCTGTCTCAGTTACTCTTCTCTCATCGCTGTGACAAATACCTGGCACACAAAAGGAAGGAAGGAAAGGTTTATTCAGCTCATAGTTACCGGAGGTTTCAGTCCATACTCAGCTGGCGCCAAGGCAGAGCAGCACATGGCAGAGGGCAGCAGTTCATGGCAGTGGAAGGCAGCAAAACAGCAAGAGCAAAAGGGAGGAGTAACAGCAACAATTTGGCTATAGAGGGCAAGTCTGTCTCTATGTTGCATTTCATCCTTATGTTGCATTCAGGCTCTCTGCCCCAGGCTGTTTGCAGGACTCACACCCGTAATCCCAGCAGCACTAACACCCATAATCCCAGTGGATCATGAGAAATCACAAACTCTACTTCCTTGCTGGCCCTGGACCCTGCCCTTGGGGCACACTGAGAAGGCAATTGAGATTGGGCAAAGTGGCGCACCTGTAATCCCAGCTCTTGGGAGGCTGTAAATAGGAGGATCACTATGAATCCAAACTAGTAGTGAGACCCTGAACACTCTGTAGACCCTTCCCCAGCCCCCCCCCAAGACCCTCTAGAATTGTGCCCCATGATTGCATGAGGCTTTGGGGGGACAAATACACACAAACCATAACACAAGTCTAGACCCTAGGGTCTCTCACATCTCAGCCCTGTATCCTGTCCCCTGCACATCATTAAGAGCCCAGGGGAGGTAGGCCAGCAGCCCCCAAGGAACATGTCAGGAGTGTCTCACACTTAGATATTACCTTTCACGTCAAGGAACCATCATTTACATGTGAATGGATTATGTCATCTACAGCCTGTATCTTTTAGGAAAATCTGTTCGTCAACAAAATACATAAAATAGACAAATACAACACAACATGGGACATTTGGGAGAACTGCTGGGATGGGTACCAATCAAAAACTTTATTTAAAACATCAACCATTCACATCTTCCAAAACAATCAGAACATAATCAGAAGTAAACTGTAAGCACCCAAATTTTGTATGCGAAATTCCCACTACAGGCTTTAAATTCAGGGTGTTTAAAAAAAAAACACAAAAGCAAACGCCCAGTACCCTCTTTATGCTGCTCATCCAAGACTCTTACTGGAAGCAAAAGCCCCAGCCCTCAGTGGGATATCCAGAGCCTTCTCCAGTGTCAGGGCCACATTGTCTAATTCCTCTGGTGAATGCTGCCAACCAATGTTGTCCCAGGCATAGCCCTGCAGGAGCCTATAAAATCCTGATACACAGAATGTGTTGACATTAGTAATCTCATAAAGATGGATTTACCATTTGCTCAGAAGCTTTCAGCAAAGACTGTTTGTCAAAGACAGGAGCTAAAAGCAGATGCTGGAGGTTCAGAACCCTCCTTCAGGGTCCTCTTGGGGACAACATGTGCAGATAGGGTCAGGGTGGGGGGCATGGCTCACTTTCTTCTGAGAACCTCAGGGCCCCAAGAATAAGTCACAGTGCTTACTCAATCACAGGGCTAGGACAATCAATGCACATCCAGAATCTCGTCTCTACTACGCAGCAAGGCTGAGACCACCTGCCATGCAAGTATAAGTCGGTGCTGAGAGCATTTACTGAAAGCCCACTACGTGCCAGGTACACAGTATCTTACAGTCAGTGAAACACGGCAAGTCCAAAGCTGAATCTGCTTTGTGGCCTGCTCCTTGGCGTGTCCCATTCCAGAGGTAACTCCTGGCTCCTCCAGGTGCTCAGGCCACAAGCCCAGTGTGCTCGGCGTCTCGCTTACCCTCTCTCTCACCCATCGCTCTGGGCCATTCATCACCACTTCTGTCTAATACAGCTGAAAATACACCCAGAATCAGACCCCCAGCACTGGCACCCTGGTCCAAACCACCAGCACTTGGCAAGTGCCTGTTCACTGGTGTCCTCCTGCCTTGCCCCACCTCCTAAATCACTGTCTACACTCAGCAAGCGCAGTTAGAGCACACTCCTCTGTTCACACTTGTCCGCAGCTCCATCTCACATCCATCCCTTCTACTCACTGGCCCCTTTGATGCTCTGAACCCACGACCACTCTCCACCTTTCTCCCTCTGTCCCAACCACATAGCTGCCTCTCAGTGCCTCCAATTTAGCAAGCACATTCCAGCCCCAGGACCTTTGCAGTGGCTGCTCCACACCACCTCCCTGATACCCCTTTGGTTGACTCCGATGTCCTCAGGGAGAGCTTGAATGCGATGTCAACTTGACGGCTTTTTCCTGAACTTCAACACACACTCCTTGTCTCCCTCATGATCACAGCTTTTCTTTGCTATGTAGCCCAGGCTGGCCTCTTACACTCACTTATATAGCTCACTCTGGTCTCAAACTCCCAGCCCTCCTGCCTCAGCCTCGTGAGTGCTGGGCTTACAGGAGTATGCCAACACATTCGGCTATCACCCTTATTCTGTCTTATTTTTTTTGTAACACTTATCACTTGATAAGGCATTTATTTACTTCACTCTTGTTTTATCTCTGGCAATAGGATGTCAATCTTCTGAGGAGTAGGCTTTATCTATTTTGCTTAGTGCTGGACTTCCTAAAACTAGAAACTTAACCAAGCTTGTCATGGAGTAGCCATTCAGTATTCTTTAAAATAAGGAAGTGAATATGCCAGAAAAATGACAAAGACTGTCATCTCATTCAGTTGTGCAACTGTGCCCCTAAAACAAAGGTGCCCTGGTAGCTGGACTTGCTGAACGTGACAAAGGAGAGATGATTGGATGCCAGAATGGGCTTTCTGATGGGCGGTGCAGTCTGCCTCTCACACAGACTATAAAATTCCTAAGCTCCCTCCAGAGATTGTTTCCAGGGAAAAGGTGGTTATGGTGCAGTTATTTTTGCCTCCACAGATGACTCTCAAAGCAACGCGTACCAAGTCATTTCACTTCCGTCCGTCCACATCCCAGACACAGAAGACGTCATTTCCTCTTGCTTGAGAACCAGACAGACAGACAGGGCTGGAGGGCAGCTGGCTGAGAAAGAAGCAGAGTGGCATGGATCTGACTCCTATGTCCTCCACCTTGAGCAATGAGTTTCAGCTTTGGGGACCACAGCCCTTTGAGCCCCTGGAAAGTCTGGAGGATCGCCCCAGAAGATCCATTTATGGGGAAAATACACATCTCAGAAAGGTAATGGAAAATCAGCATTACTCTTAAATGAAAGTCCACTTGTCCAATCCCATGATGCAACAAAGATCTCCAAGACACAAGTACACACATACAAGTCACAAAGATCACAGTGCACACAGAGATAATCCACACACATAAGGCAGCACTTGCTTCTCAGGGAGGCAGTGTGGTGTAATGATCGGAGGGGAGCTCTGCAGTGAAGACAGGATGAATGGCAGTCATAGCCTAACCCTCCAGGACAACTGTCTTTACCCCTCAAAAACTCATGGTCTTCATCTATAAAAAATTAAATATTCTGTTGATTTAATTGATTGCTGCATTCAGTAAGTAATGCATGATTAGAACAGTGCCTGGCACACAGCAGACCCTTGAAGAATAAAAAGTGTGCTACTTGGGCATACAGTGGGTTGGGTTGCAAAAGGTCCATGGTCCACCACCAGCAATCTTTCAGGCTCAGAGACACCAGAGCCCCGAGAATAGGAGATGCTTTACACAAAGTGATTTTACATAATGGAGGCAAAAAGAGGGGATGGAGTTGTGCATACTACATTTTTTTATTTTTATTTTGTATTTTTTGGAAGGGTCTACAGGGTGTTCAGGGTCTCACTGCTAGATCAGACTCAGCAATCTGCCTGTTTACAGCCTCCCAAGAACTGGGATTACAGACAAGTGCCACCACACCCAGTCTCACTTGCTGTCTCAGTGTGCCCCGGGGGCGGGACCCGCATGGCAGGCCCTGGGATTGAAGCCCTGGCCCCTGGGCCTGCTTGCAGGTGCTTTAATCTGTTGAGCTATTTGGCCAGCCTTAGTACAGCTTTAAAAGCACCTGGGGATCCTGTGATTCATGTGCACCTCCTGGCCCAGGAGAGCCTCCAAGTCCCTGTGCTTATTCACTGCACATGTTCTGGGGCCAGTGCTACCACCCTTATTTCATTTCTACTTTCTGCAGACTGTTATTTCTATCATTATGCTTATTAGAACCCAATTCTATTATCTCAAAACAACAGTAACTGTCCCCTGGGGTTCCTTATAAAAGGATTGTGTATCTGTTTGTAACCAATAAAACCTTTATTAGTACATTTAATAAGTTGAGATCTTTAGACTCTATTTCAGTGGGAACGGATCATAATTTTTTCAAGTGGGTTGATGTTTTTCATTTTAAGTGCATGATCCTTATTAAAAGTTGTGGGAATATATACAGGACATAATCTCCCACAGTTCTTCCCTCTCCACCCCTCAACTTTCTTAAAATATTGGCAGTCTTCAAAAAGAATAAATCTTACCTCCTTATTCTGGCTTTTCATCTTCTAGAAGACACTGTGACTTGGGCCTCCAGTGAAAAGTGATCCCCTGAGTTTTAACAGACCTATTTGATGGCCTTGAGCTGGCTCCAGAAGTGGCATAAGAAATACTACTTTCCCCCGGTACGTGATACTTTCCCAGAGGCCCTGTCTCGAGCGACAGGACCCTTTGAAACAGCTGCAGCAGAAGTCACCGCAGCATTCCCCCCAGCCCCATCTATGAAGACAAAACGGACTGAGATACATACGTCTGTGTACACCTCAACATTCTCTAGAAAGAACTGAATGAAATATGTGATGGTTGTTATCTCTTAGGAATGGGACTCCATGTCTAAGGGAGGCCTTCTTTGCACTGGATGTATTTATTTAATAACCATTTATGGAACACTTCTGATAAAATATACTGCAGATAAATTCTTCTTTTAATATTAATGTTTTCTGATGGAAAAAGAAAGACATGGCTGCTTTTCTTCTGTGGTAGAAACCCAAACAGTTATAGAGGGGAAGAACAGAGACATGAGTGGAGAGCACACTTCTAAACTACAGCTGTTCTTTTTTAATTAATTAATTTATTTGTTACTTTTAGGGAAGGGTCTACAGGTTGTTCAGGGTCTCACTACTAGATGAGACTCTTAGTGATCCACCTGTTTACAGCCTCCCAAGAGCTGGGATTACAGGCGCATGCTGCCACGCTCAGTCTCAATTGCTGTCTCATTGCGCCCGGGGGACAGGACTGGCACGGCAGGCCCAGGGATTGAACACCCAGCCCCTGCACATGCTTGCAGGTGCTTTAATCTTCTGGGCTATTTAGCCTGCCCTAGCTGTTCTTTTTTTAAATGTAGAGCAAGTTGAAGCCTCAAGAAACCCCTCAGGCTTCCTTAATTCCAGTTCTCCAAAATCACCTAGTGTCTCTTCTGGACATCCCCAATGCCTCAAACACCTCTCAGTGGAATTCTGTCATTTACTATAGGGACCAAGGGCACAATACTGTCAAGCACAACAATGTGATAATGGCATGTCCATGGAAGATAGATATCGGATCAAAAAAGTTATAAGCAGAAAATAATAAAGGAGACTGAGACTATGTAAGCCCTACCATGATTGATCTTAGGATGAGCTGAATTAGTTTGTGAACAAATTATATAAATTGTAATTGTTGTGTGCACAATTTGAAGTTAATTCTCATTCTTTCACTCCAGATTCTCCTGTTCTAGAATAACCAGTAAGCTATCAAATGGAGTGCAGGATAAGTAACTTATACATCCTTAGTATATGAACATTCATAATAAAACCATTGCAATATTACATGGCAGGGAAAGGAAGATCAATTAATGCATTCCTGTATTTAGAGAAGAAATAGATGCTCAAGTAAAAAGAAATGTAGTTAAAAGATACTTCAGTGTTCAGCTCCTGAAATCCATGAGTTGAACTGTCACTGAAATAGTCTTGAAGGTAGATCCTTCATAAG
Organism: Octodon degus; assembly: GCF_000260255.1. Classification (NCBI taxonomy): domain Eukaryota; kingdom Metazoa; phylum Chordata; class Mammalia; order Rodentia; family Octodontidae; genus Octodon; species Octodon degus. Next base: position 8,185,935 of record NW_004524583.1, read on the forward strand.
TGGGACTAGAAACTTTCTACATGGTTGAGAAGGGAACCAGCACTGTCCCCTCTGGCTCATATGCCACACAGGGACACACAGCACTCATCTCTTCTAGAAGATGCCACAGTAAGGAGCCACCATGGAAGTGGGTAGCAGACCTTACCTGGGACTGACCCTGTCAACATTTGATTTTGGACTCCTCAGCCTTCATAAATACAAGCAATAAATTCATAGTGTTTATAATTCATCTGCTCTGTTACATTTTTGCAACAGTCTAAGACAAGAAGTTCAAAGCAAGACCAGTTAAACCATGTTAGTATTAAATCAGTGATTTATGCCAGTCAAATTACCTTTTGATTTTGGTCAAGTAGCTACCTACATCTCAGTTTCTTTAACTTTAAAAATGGAGTAAATTATACCTAATGCTCAAGACTAATGAGCAACTTATGTAAGGCAGCTTCTTTTATAGAGCACCTGGCATATAGCAGATTCCTTATAAATACTAGCCATTATTCTTGTGTTTATAGAACAGTGTGTGACATAAAATATCATGATAAGTGGTGAAAAACACCCTTCTCCCTTTTAAAGAATGATGGATACAAACATTTCAATATCCAGATCAAATGAATGAAAACAGACCTTCAGGGAGCTCCTGGAAAGTATACATTTGCCCAAAAGTCATCCCAGCTGCTTACTTCACCTCTCTTATGTTTTGTTTCACAGGCAGAAGGATGACTTTTTTCTGCACATGATCAAAGCTGCCGTAAGGACTGTGTATACAGAGAGTGGGATTCAGAGAATTCAAGCAGGAGGGCACTGCTGGAAATTCAGTTCCACAAACAGTTCCTATGGTCTCACCTTCAGTGGGTTGGTGCTCCCCAGGGGAAGTGAGCCTGACCTTTTCCAACTAGGAAGCAGGATCTTGGGGGTGCAAAGCTCTGAGCTGGGTGCTGAGAGATGAGGGAGGATGGAGAAAAAGGACATACGAGGTAAAAAGAACTCACACTGTGTTGGAGAGAGAAAATACCCGTTGGGAGTCAAGAACGTTTCAGAGAGAGGTCCACAACTTCAAATAAGCCTGGTAGCAACTAAGGACAAGTTCTGAGCAGCAGTAGGAAAGGGGCAAGTGGAGGGCAGTCATGAAAATTGGAATTTAATGAGATTGGCGGTCCTTGCCTTCAGGCCATTAGCAGCAGCTGAGGTGGGCAGGCAGGCCTGGGTACATTTCAGCAGCTGTCAGGTATCCCCCAGTCCCAACACACAGCAGTGGGACCCATGGCTTCCTTGCCTTTCTCTTGGGTAGAAAAAAACAGAAATTACAGCAGAAATAGCAAATGTTCTCATGTGAGTTGTAGCTACCAATCCAACTTGGGCATAACAGGTAAAAACAAATGACAATTTGTATTGAAAGGCCAGGTCCCCATGCCACACATGATTTTCATTGTCTCAATTGCATTCATACATTAAATCCTCCTAAAAAGCCTGAGGAGACAATAGTTTCCATCCTTTCTATAACATTTTAGAGTAGGAAGCCAACAGAGAGGTGAAGTAAGGAGATAAGATGACTCGGGAGAACTTTTTGACAAATGTGCGCTGCTGTCATTCATGAATCCTTGTGCTCCCTGCTAGCTCTTCTATAGCCAGAGCTGCAGTATGGGGTGCACAAGGTGGCAGTGATGTTTAATAAAATCAAATATGATAGGTGAACTTTATGCTTCTCACATTACCTCTCTTCCGCAGTTGATATTATGCAGCACAGACCCTATCCTTCAATGTTCTAGGGCCGTCACACTGACCAAGAGGAGGTTTCCCCTTACGCTGCTTTTGGCCCTAGTTTACCTCCTTGCCCTCTGGCTCTGTCACTCTCTGTCTGTCTATTTATTCTCCAACTCACCCTCCACAAGGTGTCTTAATCATGCCTTGTAACAGCTATGTGCATGTCACTGTGGTCATTAGTAATTGCTAAGACCACAGTGCTAAGAAGTTAAATCTGAATTTGGACTCAGCTTGAAAATGGAGCTAGTGATTTTCATAGCACCAGTGAAGTGGAGAAAGTTAAACTATGCCCTGAGGGAGATATGAACTACACCAATTTCATCCAAATCTCTTTATTTTGGTTCTGGTGACAGGCTTGTTTAAACTGGCTATAACCTAGCACCTGGTCATAAAGAAACAACCATGATTGATCAAGATCTAAGCCCATCTCCAAGACACTCTGGGGTGAGTTATGTGGAGCCCAGAGGCCTATGTGTATGTGAAAAGAGCACAAATCTGTGTTCTGTCACAGGCTGCCAGGTCCCTCTCATGTGCAGAGTGTCAGCCTCCACAAGCTGAGTGGTTCAGTGGAAACCCCAGAAGTGTGAGAAGAGAACCTTCTCGTACTTCATACTGAATCTGGGTTTATTTCTTAGGATCTCAGATTTCTGCTTTTCTGGTGTGGTGAAATTGTGCCAAGACCCAGACTTTTTGTCTCTACTGGGTTTTGCCCATTTTTTAATGTCAGTTTCCTCTATGAAGCATTCCCCTAGGAATGCTTACAAAATCCCTAAAAGGACAACAGGGCTAACTCAGCTGTGTTCCTAGTCCTTATATGACTCAATTCAACATCTAACTTTGGCCCAGAACCATGTGCTGAAGATACTAACATATTCTTGACATGTAGCAGGTTAGTGGATATTAGATGTATGTTTTTCTTATCCTTACCACCATGGCAGTATATGAGCCAATCCTTACCACCTAAAGAAATACCTAAGATTGGTGGTGTTCTTTATTTTTAGTGTCCGTGAAACAGTGCTGAGATGAAAGGAAAATAAGACAAAGGAAGATCAGAAAGCAAAGACTTATTTCCAAATGCCATGGGCATATGTCTGTGTCCTGGCTCCTAACTGATCCTGTAATTATTCAGAAAAGCCCTAGTGAAGTTTGGCTCCAGTAGAGAATACTCCATCATAATGTCCCACCTCAGTCTGCTCATAGTGAGAAATTTAATCAATTAACCAATTTAGATGATCTTGAAAAGCTTATCTGATTCTACACTAAATCTTAAGAGCTTTCTTTTGCATGTACAAAATAATTCATATAATTATACAGAACATGGAATGCCTATGACAAATTATATGTCCAGAGCTCAAGATGCACCTATTGGGAGCCTGAATGTGATTTAACAGATAAAACCTATTATTCACCTAAATCATTCATCAGATTTTAAAGATATAGGAATTTATAAATCTAGACTTTATATGAATATGCATACTAATATCACATTGCTAACCTAAATAACATGATCATTTTTTTAAACTTAATTTTGAAGAGTAAAAACAGAGGCAAAATCAGAAAAAAAGACAGAAACAAAGTATCATACAACAATGCATATGTTACAGATTTTCAAAACAGGAATAGCTAATTAACAATGGTTGTTATATCATCTATTTTTATTGTTAAATCTGTTGCTAAGAATAACATATAGTTATGTAAGATTGCAGAAACAATTGAATATTAATGCTTGTTTTCAAGAAATCTTTTTTCACTTGTCTTTTTTGTTTCAATTTATTTTAAAGAGCATATAATAACTGATAAGGCATTAGAAACAGTGCATATTTAGAAGACCAAGATGAGAGGTATTCAACCATGGGTTTTGTATTACACATTGCTGTCCTTGATGTAGTTGCTCAGATTGCAGATATCAGTATACAGAGTTAGTCAAGGTGAAAATTCTAAAACTTAACTGCTATTTTCAAAAAACTGATGGAAATTATGAGTATAATCATCTCAGCCATCTTGCATATATACTTGAATATTTTCCCCTCCTTCCTTTTCTGCTCTTTTCTCCTTTCTCTCACCTTCGTCGTTTAATCCTTAAATTCAATTTCTACTTGGATCTATTGCCATGCACTAAACTAAAATCAAAATGGATTACAGATCTAAACATTAAAACAGAAACACTAAATCCCTTGGAAGACAAAGTAGGTGGAAATCTTGAAGACATAGGAGTAGGCAGACAGTGCATGAACAAAAACCAAACTGCATGGGAAATACTCCAAAGAATCAACAACTGGGATCTCGTCTTACTGACAAGTTTCTTTATATCAAAAGAAATCACCAACAGAGTGAAAAGACAACCCAGAAATTGGGAAAAAATCATAACCAACGATCACTCAGACAAAGGACTTCTACCTAAATTATATAAAGAACTAAAAAAAAATTCAGACACCAAAATTTCAAGACCCAATCCAAAAATGAGCATCTGAGATGAATACACACTTCTTAGAGGAAGAAATATATGTGGCAAATAAATACATGAAAACATGTTCCATAGCTCTGGCTATTCAAGAAATTCAAATTAAAACAATATTGAGATATCATCTCACCCAAGAAAAAATGGCTATCATAAAGAATTCTAATTATAAAACTAATAACAAATGTTGGAGAGCCTGTGGGGAAAAAGGAACACTTCTCCACTGCTGGTGGGAAAGTTGACTAGAACAACCACTATGGAAATCAGTATGTAGACTCCTCAAAAAACTAGGACTGAAAATCTCAGTCAATCCAGCCATACCCCTTCTGGGTATTTTCCCAAAGGAACTGAAAACATCATACCACAGTGATATATGTGCACCTATGTCTATAGCAGCACAATTTGTATATCCAAATCTTGAAAACAACCAAAATGCCAATTACTTGAGGAATGGATGAGAAAGGTGTATTTTTATACAATGGAATACTATGCAGTATTCCATTGTATAAAGAATGACAAACTCGAAGCCTTTACAGGTGAGTGGATGCAACTAAAGGCTAGACTCATAAATGAAATAAATCAGACCCACATGTGTAAATATTGTATTGTCTCTCTTCTATAAGAATATGAAAGAATAAATAAAACCTGAAAGGTATAATACATATGTTAAAATGGAAAGAAACTGAACTTAAGCATTTTTTAAAGAATAATCTTTCTTTTCTTTTTAATGACATAAAACAAAGCACCCTTGCAAAACCAAACCAAATCAACCTACCAATGCTGGTTGGATATAAACAACCCAAGAAAAAGGGACAGCTGGATCTCAGAGTGTGGAATTGCCTTAAAGGAGTGTTAAAACAGGAACCAGCAGAATTAGATCCTAGTCACAATTTTGCTGTTACTTCTCTATAGAATTTGAAACAGATCACCTTCTCTGAACCTCAGTTTCTATATACAGTGTTGATTTTTTAAATTCACTTATAATTTTTATATAAAGAGACATTAAAATTTCAACAGTGGGTGGTTGATTTGCTTGGAAAAATTTCTGTCTATATTCATATCCATAATGTCGTCTACATACACACATCCATATCAATAACTACTTATTTGGAGTAATATCATATATAAATGAAACTAAATTTTAAGTTCTTCTTGGGCCCTGAAAATTCTAAACAATATTCAAAAATAATGAAGACTAATAATTGGCCCATTTCCGTGTAGGCAGAAGAGTTTAAAAACACATAATAAACTCCTGCTGATGTGGAAAACTTGGGGTAAGGGCTATTAGAAACATTTCTGAATAGTCCAGAAAGCTGAAAGTCTGTCATCACATATGCGAGATAAAAGAGGCAAAAGGAACTAAGAGGAAGAAGATAGATAGATGAGAGATGTGCAGTTCTGAGGCACTCTGCAAGAATCACAGCAAAGAGGAGCCCTGAGTATGAGAAGTCATCCTCAGCCAGAGTTGAGAATTGGAAAACCATTACTGGTGTTGGCTCCATTTTTTTAGAGAGTAATTTGGAAATATCTATCATAAACCCTGAAAAGTAAGATGCTGTTTAGCCCATTATGGGAAATAGTAAAGGTCCCCCTATTTTTTTTACCCGGCACTGCAGCCATGATCTTCGTTATCTACCCAACATCACCACCTCCTTCAACAGCGACTAGGGAAGATGTCTGTTACCTGACCCTAAACTTAGTTAGATGACTTGTTTTGTGTGTTCATAAATGTGATGCCAGTATAGATTAGAGAAGAGTACATTGAATGAAACTCCTCACACTTCTGCCACTGACAAGCAACTGTGCTGGTTGCAGCCTGCTATACAGTGAGAAACAGAAGTACCGAGTCCTTGAGTCACTCCAGCCCTGGCTAGCCTGGGGCAGCCATTAGTCAGCCTGCGAATTTCTAGGCATAAGACCAGGCCTAGCCAAGATCAGCAAGCAGTAGACCAGTAACGCACAGTTATGTGAGCAATGATGCTTCCTGCTTATGCCACGGGGCTTTTGTCTGTTTTGGATAATTCTTATTGTAATAGCTCTATATCTAAGAAACCTCCCATTGCAGATCATCATGGGTAAACACAAATATTTAGCTACAAGCATTTCAACACAATATTGTTTGTAGAATCTAAAATATAATGAACAACTTGCAAGTCAAAAAGAAGGGGTTCATTAATTATACCATGTTATATCTACATAATAAAATACTATTCTTACTAGTTGAAAACTGATCACTGAACTATATCTGATATGTACAAAGACTAAAACACAAACACCAAGATAGTCATGACAGTTTTCTCCAGGTCATGGGAGATTTTTGTATTTTTATTTTTGCTTACTTGCTGTTTTACAATAAATATCTGTAGCTTCAGAAATATGTTTTAAAGTTCTGCTGAAAATTAAGAAGAACTCCCTCGGCAGGCAAGGCCACTGGTTTCACTCCAGGAAATATAAAGGAAGACTTTCAGTGGGTAAGTTTGGCCCGATACCAGTCGGAAGCCTCTGCCACAGCTATGTCAGGGCAAAGGCAGAGGAAAAGGCTGGCAGCAAAGGTCTGATCAGGGCAAGAGCTGCTTTTTCACCTGCCTCTCTCCATTGCCTCCTTTTTAACTCGAGATAGGGAAAAAAAGGACAGCCACATTATTAATGCATTAATTATGATAATATTCAGTGCGCGACTAATACATGTCAAACCATCCTCATACCAAATTGAAAACTGACATTTTTGCTTCATGAATATTGCTCCATCAGTGACATTTATTGTACGTTTCCAATCTTGCAACAGTGAATGTCAGGTCAACTATCAAGCATTTGCTTTCCTTCCACTTTATTTCCCATTTTGAAGCGCTGTGCTGTCACTGTTAATTGGGATGCAAAGTCAGATTGCACTTGGAGAAGCTGAGACCACTGGCATGCCAAATGTCTTGCTTTGGCCCCTGAAAAACTATGTTATAACTGGACTACCTGTTTACTACATTTTCAGTATTCCACCTAAACTTCAAATCACCATTGCCCCAACCCCAGCTTGTTCAATCTCTGTGTCTTCTTTCATTTTTCTTCAGGTACTTAGCATCATCTAGAAGACTGTCTATTCATTTATTATCTAGATTTCCTATCACACTCCACTAGAATACAATCTCCATGAGGACCACAATTTTCCTGTTTCCCACTTCTGCATTCCTGCCACCCAGAATAATTCTAGCACATAGAAGGTGTTAAATACTTATTGAACCACTGTGCACAATTTGTGGACTGGGCATAAGTGAGCCTCTTAGAATCTTCAGTGAAGTATTCTAACCAAAACTCTTATCCTATAAAATGATTTTCCAAATCTCAAGTTGCTAAGGAGTCACAAATACATTTTTCTAAAAAGCTGTATCACTGAGATACTCATCTTCAAAACTCTACTGTCATACTTGCTCCTAAGAACCCTCAATGATATGCTACTGCTGCTGCCATGGGTCTATTACATAATGATCCTATAAGCATTCCTAGGTCTCCAATCCATACCTGACATATTTAAAAAAAAAAAAAAAAAATCACCAACCTCCATTCCCATAGCTTTGAAAGCAATCAGTAAGCATTGGGCTTCAGTTGGAGTTTGTGCTTGTCACTGGACCCAGAGGGGAACAAGAAAGCAAAAGCATAGCCTCGATGGCAGCAAATATAATGCATAGTAAGGAGGAAAGAAAATTGTGGTGTGGTGTGGTCTGGGAATTTTACTGACTATTCTACCTGAGCCTGGTACCTATCAACCAAACCTTCTTGCCTAACATTTTCCCAAGAAAATGGCATGGAGCTGATCATACTTACTATTTTAGTAAAAATACTTCATCACTCTTTATTAGCTAACATTTTATTATTAATGATATTGACTATAGTCCTAGCAATTACATAAAAGATAAATCATGATTTATTTACTAATAAATTAGAAAGAAAATGAAAACTGTTGTATATGCTCTGTGTGTCTCCTTGTCTCTCTGTCCCTCTCTCTCTCTGCCTCTGTGTGTGTGTGTTTTATTGGGGAAATGAATACAAACCCAGCCCTTTTTTACATACTTAGCACTTTAAGAAAACTTTTTATTGATTTATATTTTTATAGACAGAGGCTTAAGTTGCTTGAGCCGGCCACAAACTTACAATCTTGAAGCCTCAGCCTATTGGGTGACTGGAATTCCAGGCATGTGCCGCTGCACCTGGTTGAAAGGGTTACATGTGCTAAAGAAATACAGGGTGCATCGGATGTGTCCGGGTGTGAATACATATGTGAGTATGTGCATTTTTGTGACGATCCAGGACAACATGCTTGTAGTCAATACATTAGCATGAACAGTGCCAAACTGCACCAGGACTTCATGGCGAACAGTTGCAGGTCCTAGTGCCTGAGGTTAAAGGGACTTGGGAGCAGTCAAGGAGGGAGATGACTTAGGCTGCGCTGCCACTAAAGTGGCGCTGGGTTGGTGGCTGCAGAGAAAGGCAAATATGTAAGATCTTCCCGCTGCCACCCTGTCCCAGACCCCCTGCAAACTAGGAAGTTGCACAGCATCTTTCCACTATCTCATCATATAGCATTCATCTTGTAAAAAAAAAAACTGCAGATTTTTAAATTAAGCCTTCATGTATTCAATGTAAAGATATAGGGGCTGCAGAGATGGCTCAGTGGCACAAGTGCTTCCCTGGCAAGCGCAAGGACCTGAGTTCAATACCCGGTTCCGCCAAAAAATAAAAAATAATAAAAAAAAAATATATATATATATAAAATATTGGGTTTAAGCAATATATTTCCTCCATTTTGGGGTTAAATATCCCTTTTATGACACATTGGAGATTATAATTGATGAAATGTAAAAGAAACGCAAGATGCTTCATTAACAATGCCATATTGGTGGTTATGTTTAACTTTGAAAATAAAGTTATTTTGAGGCCTATGAATTAGTACCTGCTCTACACTGTACCTACCACCAACAATAGAATTGTGACTAAAGGAAAGCTATCTACTGAAAACCATGGACAGGGATATGGATGTGCCTATTATTGAGCCCTAATCTATCAAGCCATTAATCACAAAAATAAATGTAAGATTGCATCCTACAATGGACATAGCCCTTTATGGATACCAGAAGTCTGCAATCTAAAATAAGGCTGTAGGGTCCCTGCACTGGTCTGATTCAGAGTCTTGGTATTAGACTCATGTTCAGATGATGGTCTATCTTGGCTCCTGGGAGACAAAACCATCAGGGGCACCCTACACAATCTCAGGCACTGACATACTGGCGCAATAAAAATGAGCAGGCTCCCTAGGCCGGACTACCCAGAGGCCATGAGAAAGCCAGCTACCTTTCATGTGTGTGCATCCTTGACACACAGCCGAGCAGCGAAAGAGCAAGAGTGAGGGACAAGGGGGGAGGGGTGCAGGTGGAGGGAGGGGAGGGGGAGAGAGAGAGACAGATGAGAGAGAGAGATTGTACTCTGTTCAGCATGTCTAATAAATCTAACTTTCTTACTTTTAAAATCTGCATATCATTAAAGTAACCCACCAGAAAAAGAGAGAGACAGAGAGAGAGAGAGAGAGAGAGAGAGAGAGAGAGAGAGAGAGAGACAGAGAACAGATGAGAGAGAGACAGATGAGAGAGAGAGAGAGAGAGAGAGAGAGAGAGAGAGAGAGAGAGAGAGAGGCTGCAACTGAAAAGACAGAATGAGAGAAGGCTCAGGAAAGAAGTGCAGTCAGGCAGCTCAGCGTCCTGTCAGCAGAAACGCCAGATGGGAACTGTAATTACTTTTCCCCCCAACTCTGTTCATGTTTTACAAACCAATACTGACACTTGAACAAAGAGCTTTGAAAAAGCAGGCAGGAGCTAGGCATGTAAATAGCCAGCATGCTGGATCCACCCAGAGCCTTTTCTGAGAGTGGGGAAGGTTGGGTGGCAGCTCCCAATAAGCACGCGAAGAGCAAGAACATGGTTGCAGAACAGTGCAGGTTCACTGGGCACAGGAAACACTGGGCTGCGGACCCTTACACCTCAGGGTTCTGGGGATGATGACTCAGTGGGAAGAGGACAGCAGGCTAAGAAAAGGTGGCCCAGAGCCTGCCTCCAGGACGCACCTGATCACGTGCCCATTGGGGCCCTCGAGGGACTGCAAGACCAATAGGGTGTGGGTGAGTGTGTGTACAGGTAAGGATACGTTCATATCTGATACCTGCCAAGTGCTCGGTGTTGGTTAAGTTGAACAGAATGAAAGTGGAAAAGAGTGCTTCAAGAAGCTTCACGCTGCCTTCCCCATTTCCTTAGGGCCTTGCCAGAGAGACAGATGCTCCTTCTCCAAAGACGAGCTGCCTACACACAAAGCCGCAGATTCGTTTTTGTCTTTGAAGTTCAAAGACGCATCTTTTAACTCATGCTCTAGATGGTAAACAGTTATCCTTAACACAAGTTGCGAGGACACCACTTCCCTGCCCTATGTACCTAACTGGTTGGGTGCTGTTTAGAGTGATCGCAAAGTACCGTGCTGAGGAAGCAGGTAAACAGCACACAGAGATGGAGAGAGTGGACGTGTCAGCCTGTGCCAGAGCAGAGGACACAGACGTACAGGAAAGGCCTGCTCGGGTCTCCCTCCTGCTGGTATTGCCCCTGCTGGGCTCAGACCCCGGCCATCACCACAGCGAATGTTTCCTCCCACCTACTGAGCTTGCTTCTCATGGTTCTCTGGTCTGGGCAAGGTGAGAAGAAGCTTTTGGGGCTTCGTTCATGTAATGAGGGTCCCATCCTTTTACACTTACACTAGTGAGCTCTTCAAACCCAGAAAGGAAGCTCAGCCACTGGCAATCTTTTAAAAATCGTAAGTATAATAATTGAATCAAAACGTAAGTTACGTTTTGTCTGCCTGTCTCTCAGAGCACAATGAGCACAAGAAACACTTCCCCTTTACTCACTGGTCTCCACACAGACCTAGACTGGAACAAGAGGAAAACAGACCCCCATCTCTTTCTGCTCTTTTACAGGTTTGAGTTCTTGGTATCACCAGAAAATGGCCTGGCCACCTAGATTTGTGCAATGGGCTTCCACTTAAGATCTTAGCCAGCCAGAGTTACCTGTATTTCCAAAGCTGAATGTCAAAAACCTACAGTTCAGAAAACTCCAAACAGGTAGTCTGAGTCCATTCGGCTACAATAACAAAGAACCATAGACTCAAGGGCTGGTAAACAACAGAAACATATTTGTCACCATTCTGAAGGCTGGAAACCCAGGATCAGGACATCTATCTAAAAGGGTCCTGGTGAAAATTGTCCTCTTCAATTTCAGGGTATTATCCAATCACTGTATGCTTACATGATGGAAAGAAGGCAAGAGAGCTCTCTGAGATCCTTTTTATAAGGGTACTAATCCCATCAGGAGAGTCCCATCCTTATCATTTAATTATTACCCAAAGAACTTACCTCCAAACACAACAGTTGGGGATTAAGATTTCAGATATGAATTTGAGGGGACATGAACATTCTGTCTACTGCACAAGGAGAGTGGGCTCCAATCATTCTGTCTTGTATGGTACTCACTCCACCCAGTCCTTCTACATATGATCAGTAATTAATTTAATGACCATCAGCCCTGTGACATAGTAGAAAATGTGCACAACCTTGACCACCAGGCTGGTGCCACTGCAAGTGTGGAACCCCCCCCCCATTCTGAAGTGTTTGTTTGAACCATCAAGCTATGGTTGCCCCTGCAGCCCTGCTGACCCAGAGTGTCTGAGAGGTCTACCCAGCTATAGTTCAATGACCTCTGCTTGCGTTTCTTGTGCCTACTAAAGATTGAGACCTCACTGCTCCGTAGTGATGATTCCGAAAGGGTAATTTATTTCCTCTCAATGGCCACATACTTGAACTTTTACAAAAAGATTGTTATTAGGTATTCATTTTAATATATATCCAGCTAAAAATCTGATTCATATGTCAAATTCATGACTTCACAAACATATTGCTTAAGAAGATGCCAAATCTATTTAAGTCAAATGTCAACGCAATGCAAAGAAAACCATCAGTGTGATAGGAAGTTATGACAAGAACACTGAACCTCATACATGCAGGACTAAGGCTTATGACACACTTCTCATGCTGTCCCTGCTGACAGCCTGATGTCTTAGTCTACTAAAGCAGCTATAACAAAATACCACAGACTTGGAAGTTTATAAACAACAGAAATTTATTCCCTGCTGTTGTGCAGACCAAGAAGACTAGACCAAGTTATCTGTAGAGTAAGTGTCTCATGAATGCAGCCTTCCTGGTCAGTAGATGGTGCCTTCTTGCTGTGTTCTCACATCAATGAAGGAGCAAGCCTGCTTTCAGGGCCTCCTGTATTCAGGAACTAAAGCCAATCATGAGGGTTCTTCCTTCATGACCTAACTGCCTCCTCCAAAACCTCCTCACCTACCTTCCTACATATCTGTCCCTCCTAATGGGTCCTAGTCCCCACTCCTATGTGGCTCTCCTCATAACATCACATAGATGATCAGCTTTTTGCACATGAACTATTAAGAGACCCAAATATTCTGAACTTGTCCAGAGATGGAAAGATAAGCTTCATTCCTAACTAAGCTACCTCCATTTCTACTACCTTCAAAATCCCCTCTCACTTCTAAATTTATTCATTTTTGCATTTAGTACGGCTTCTAACAGGGTCTCACCATGTAGATTGGACTTGTAGTGATCCTCCTGCTTACAGCCTCCCAGGTGCTGGGATTACAGGCATGCACCACCACACTCAGTCTCTATCATCAGCTCAGCGCTTCCTGAGGGTAGGGCCAGCAGAGCACACCCAGGGATAGAACCTCGGGGCCCTGCCTCTGCCTAAGCAGGCGCTTTAATCCACTGAGCTATAGGGCGGGCCCTCACAGCTAAATTTAACCTTAGAACTTTTCCTGGCTCTCAAGCCTAAGTAAAATAAAAGAAAGATGAACTCAGTTCCACTTTCTATGATAGAATCAGGGCTTGAGAACACTGAACGAAAGGGATGAGGAAGCGAGAGACATCGTAGAAGTGGAAAAGGGCTCAGAATTGGGAATAAGCTTGGGAAACAAAGACAAAGTCTGCTATCTGCCCCAATCATTAGTCCCAGTGTCACTCACTACTCTTCCCTGAGGTCAAAGGACCTCCGAGCTGACAAGGTAAAAAAGGGAAAGAGCAATTAGGGGTGACATCATAATTTTCTACTACTAATAATATTTGCTTACTACAACTATTATTTATAATAAAGCCATGTAAACCACATTCCATAAGAGGCTTAACAAGCCCATTAACAACAGAAAACCTACTTCCTCCCTGGCACTGTTAGTACACATCGCTAGGAGACAGTCTCTGGCTGGGGGAGCCCCATTAGCTCTAACCAAGAGTCTTGGCAGGAGCTTAGGGAAGGAAGATAAATCCCTCAAGTAGAATTACTGTGTCAGTGAGGGCACAGCTCCTGGCGGGCCCAGCTGCACTCTGGACGGAAGAGCTGGGGTTGCACCAGGTTGTATTCTTGTCATGTTGGAGACAGGGATCCTCTCATCCATCTACCTTCCAAGGCCAACTGGGCACAGCTTATTGGCATGGCCAACTCCAGGGAAAACAGTGAAGTAGCCAAGACCAGTGGGTCACCTACCTTCCTACATATCTGCCACCCATAATAGGTCCTAACCCCCACTCTTGTCTGGCTCTTCCCATTCTTCTGCTGCCTCCTGGCTGGCCAAAACCTTCCCTTTTCAATGAGCCTGGGAGACTTTCAGGCTCATTCTTCTACAGCTGCCTTGAGACAGTTTTGTTGGTCACCTTCCCTTAAGAAAGGATGGAGCCTACCTAAGCCAGTAACCAAAGTCACTGATGGCAAGTAAGAGTCACGCATGATGGTGGGTCGTAGCATGTAACGTCCCACCCAAACGAGGAGGGGGATCCCCCCGCCCCACAACACACACACCTCTTAAACAGCAAACATGAAACACCCAAAGCAGTGAATTCTTAATGATTGGATTCCAAAGACCTGTGCTCACCTGAGACCATTCAGGAAGCACTTTGTTGGGAGGAGGTTTTGGAACTTTTTCCCCCTCCACAAGCCACATCCCACACTAGCACCAGCCTGACTGGCTCTACACTAAGGCTGCTTTCCTCACCCAGTGAAGCTCTGTGACCAGCAGAGGGCAGCCGCCGTCAGAGGCTGGAGCCACTGGTGCACAGCCATCTCAGAAGCACAAAGTAAAATGGGAGAAAAGAGAAACCGAGGAAAGAAGGCAGGCGAGGGCTGAGAGCAAGCAGGGTGGGCTTGCCACTTCATTGTCCGCTGCCAGCTGTCACCTCCAGTAGGCCTCCCTTTCCAGCTGGTACCCCCATAACCCAGTGTCTTGTGGCTGAGCTGTCTCACCCTGAGCAGCCCATTTAGAGGGCTCAGGGTTATTAATGTACCCCAGCAGACAGTTAAGCCTAGCAGTTTTCCCTTACTTGACTACTGATGCCACATGGAAACCAGGAAGAAAAAGAAGAGGAGAGAGAGAGAGAGGGCCACTGTAGCCAGGGCAGCCCTGCCTCCACAGCTGACAGCCCCTACCTGGCTTCCTGTCAAAGCTATGACATTTACATGAAAATAAGACTGAGGAGTGTGGACTCCCTGGGCCTGGAGCCACTATTTGTCCTTCCTGGGCTGCAGCCAAGCCAGTAGCAGCAGCAGCAGCGGCAGCTAGGTCAGGAGAATCTGGGTTTTTAGAGTGTCCTTTTGGAGGCAGCAGGCTTAGTTCAGTCTCGTGAAATTGATTTAGAAGGATGAATGTGATGAGGAAGCTGGACACAACTGGCTGACCAAGAAGCCAAGAAGGCGACATAACAGCAGAGCTGTCGGTGCTCGAAGGGAGCAAAATCAGTGTGTTCAGAAATGGCGAAGCTGTGGAATCCGGTGAAGTCCAAAGCATCCACAGCACACCCATGATCAGTTTTTGCCACCTATTTTACCTTTCCCCTTACTTAATTATGAATGCCGTACTCGTGTGATTGCCTGGCTATGAGTATTTTCAGCTTTCCACTATGTGTAGCTCATGACTCAAACCATGCAAATTATCAGTTCCTAACTCCTTGGCCAGTTTTTTATTTGTAGAAAGGCCTCTGTCTACACCTAGCTACATACAGGACAAACCCTCAAAAAATTATCAGCTGATGATTGCAAGTTACTGCAAACCTAATCTCTGATGTTTGTACAGTGTCTCACATTATCCAAAGGACTTCTGTACCAATCACCGTGTTGGCACTTCGTAGCAACCTCTTAAAGTAGATCACCATTATTAAATCAGTTTCATACATAAGGAAATTTACAGAGAGACGGACTGACCAATGAATGACAGAGACAAAACCGGAACTTTTGTGGGATTCTATGCCAATCTGCTCTGGACTTGAGCTTAAGAACACAGCCTGATAACTAATCCCATCCGCCCTAATAATCAAGGTAATTTTATTGTCAAAGTACTGGACATGGCAAACCTCAGGAGCTGTCAAAATTCTCCCATGCTAAGAAAACTCTTCCCTATCAGCCTTAGGGATCAGGCTGAGAGAAGAGTCTGCGGAATTCAAACAGTACAATTCTACTTACAGAATAATGATAGGCCAGGATTTAAGGCAAGTTTATGATTTTCAAACTAAGCAGAATGACAACACAGAGCAGGCTTCTGAGGATGCTGGCTTTCATTCACTCTTTGATTGAGTCCCTTACTCAATGAATATTAACCAAACACCTTCTGTGTTCAAGGAATTTAGACTCATAAGCACAGGACAGTTATCTCTGCCCTGACAGGTGCTGACAACGCAGTTCCCTAGTAGACAACACATGGAAACATGAAAAACTGTGAGAACGTATCTGCCAAGCATTAAATCAGTACTGCAGACTGCACGTACCTTAGGTTTTCAGAAACAGAGGCTGCATTGAGTACTGAGCATTCAGAGACAGATTCGCAGAAAAAAAAAGTAGGACATAATCTGACCCCTTGGGCCTGTGAGATAGCAGAGCACACTAAAGCACCTGCTTAGGCAAGCTTAGGCAAGTGCAGGGACTGTGGTTCAATCCCTGGCAACACATGTCATGCGAGCTCCACCCCCAGGGGGGCTGAGCCTTCCACAGAGTCCAGGCATAGTTGCATATGCCTATAACCTCAGTGCTGGGGAGGCTGAAAACAGGAGGATCACTCTGAGTCCGAGCTGCGTAGTGAGACCCTATAGCAACAAAATACATTAAAAAAAAATAATCTGACCCCTTATGGATGGACAGGAATTAGACACACAGAGATAGGATCTAAAGGATGGATTCTGAATATAAGGGAGAAGAGTGGCCAAGATGCCTCCCACCCTATCACCGTGTGACAAGCACTGTGGAAGACCCCAAAGGATTTGGATAGAAGAATATGTACAACCTACTAGGGAGGCACTGAAGAAAAAGCCCACTAAAAATATAATTAAAAAGATCACTAGAAGGGGAGCTGAGACATGCAGGTCAAGATTGAAGGACATTCAATACCAGGCAAAGGAATGAGGCTGGCTTTCAAGGTTGAGAGGCATATGCACTACAGTTTCTCGACCATCTGTCCCCTACAGGTAAGTCTGGTGGAGATACAGGAGCTGAAAATGTCCCAGGGTTGAGGAATAAGAAGAGGTGCCCAGTAAATTCCCAGATCCCGAGATTCTAGGCACAGGTAGCAAGTGGAACAGGAATGTAGGTGTCTACAGACAGAAGACTGAATGTTCTGGGAAGACTTGGGGCTCCCAAGAAGGGGCTGCAGGTACTGCTGCTGCAAACGGCATGACCCTCACTTGGAAGCAGGAATCTGAGGGAGGGGACAGAAGGGTGAGAGCAAAAGTCACTCACTTCAGTCAGGAAACAACGGACATCAAACCCAGACTTTACTTCTTCTTGCATTATTATTGTTTTATGATTGCTATTATAAGGGAGAAGCTGCTACTCACCAGGCTTTTTCCTCCTAAGTATTTAAAATGCTGCTGCAACAGTAAATATCACCTCCGGCATATTTGTCCTGGAAGCAGAGACTATGATTTGGAATACCTAATTGAAATGTGCTACAGGAGATAAGGCAGCCGCAGAGACTGACATTTAAGGTATGAGACACCACGGAAGACATGAAATATGACTGTGGCCTAAAAGCCAAAAGCCACTTTCACAGATGGAAACATCCACTGGCTGTGCTTCCTCTCCCAGATCCTCCTGGGCCCACACCCAGAGCCACTTCATAGGGCTCTAAGCTGCCTGGTTCCGTCTTTACCACCCTGCCCTGATGGCACTGAGAATCCAGAGGGGCAGATACAAGAGAATGATATTTGAGTTCTCTTTGTTCTTCCCAAGGCCTATTCATAGTTTATTTTACCTATTTTAATTATATTGTATTATGTTGTGTTGTATTGTTAGTGCACGCTAGCAATACATTGTGTTTACCTTCTTTGTTTGGAGCTAAGATGTGCACACAACACACCTTAAATCTGTTTTCCAACCCCTCTCCCTCCCTCCACTCTCTCCCACCTCCTTCCGTCTTTTGCTCCCCTTTCTTTTCTTTTTTTCTTTTTTTTTTTTAATTTAGTGCAGGGTCTACAGGGTCTACAGGGTCTCACTACACAGATTGGACATGTGATTCTCCTTTTTTCAGCCTTCCAAGTGCTGGGATTACAGGCATATGCCACCACGCCCAGTCTCAACTGCTGTTTCAGTGCACCCTGGGGACAGGGCTAGCATGGCACACGGGGGCGGGGGGGAGTGAATCCCAGCTGCTGTGCTCTAACTAAGGAGGCACTTTAGTCTGCTGAGCTATCTGCCCCCCAATCCAGTTGAGAAAGCACAGCCCTTCTACTTCCCATTACCTTTCACTTGCTCTTTATTTGTAATTTGGGTGCTATGGCTTGTGTCTGGATGTTCCCCCAGAGCCTCATGTAATCTGCAAACTGAGATGGCTGAATCTGGAGTTTGCAGTTGACTTATGGTGCAGCGATGGGATTTGGGGGCGAGTGCCCAAGGCGCATATGATCAGTAACCTGGTTACAGTATAAGGGACAGAAAGAGGCTTGTGCTCCCTCTCCCTCTCCTGTTGCTTTCGCTGTCTTAACTGTTGCCCCTCTGCCATGTGCTCCTGTGCCCTGCTGATATGGACTGAAACATTTACAAACCATGAGCTAAATAAAGCTTTCCCTTTAACAATGGGTGTTGGGTATTTCATCTCAGCAAGGAGGGAAACAAACTAAGATATTCGGTTTCTCAAATAAAAGAAAGCATGTGGTATTTTAGGTTATGTGCTTTTGTGTGTGGGTGTGTGTGTATGTGTGGGGGGTTGTATTTAATACAGGGTCTACAGAGTCTCACTACACAGATTGGACTCATAGCGATTCTCCTATTTTCACCCTCCCAAGCACTGGAATTATAGGCATGTGCCACCATGCCCAATCAATTGCCATCTCAGCGCGACCCCCCCAGGGCAGACCTACCTGGCACACTGGGGATGGAACCCCAGTCTCTGCACCTGCCTAAGCAGGTGCTTTAGTCTACTGAGCTATCTGGCTGGCCCATGCGTGTCTTATTTAGTTCACTTAACATTATGGTCTTGAGGTGCCTCCACTTTCCTACAAGGGACTAAAATTTATCTTGAGGGCAGAGTAGTGCTCCATGGTGTGTAAGTGTCAATTTTCTTCATGCATACATTGCTAAAGGACACATAGGCTGCTTCCAAGATTTGGTGTGCATGTCTCACTGTAGTGTGATGCCTTTAAATCTTTCTCAAAGGTACTTGGATGGGAAATAAGTGTGTCAAGTTAAATTTCTAGTTTTCCTTCTTTGAGGAATCTCCATACTGATTTCCATAGCAGTTTTCATAGTTTATATTCCCACCAACAATGTAGAAGGATTTCTTTTTCCCTGCAGCCTCCCAACATTGGTTAATATTTGATTTCCCATTCTATAGGTACTCATTATGAACTCCTAAGCCCACTTCCTGCTTAAGACATTAATAGGACTATAAGTAGGCTAAGAACAAAAGGGAAAGAAGGCTCTGTCATACAACTCAAGGAGTCTTATCAAAAGAAAGAGTTTAGGGCTGAGGAGATAGATAGCTCAGCAGTTTAAGCACCTGCCTGAAAAGCACAAGGATCCAGGTTTGATCCCCAGCACTGCATGCCATGCCAGCCCTGAAACCAGGTGTGGTGGTGCACACTTGTAATCCCAAGGCTGGGGAGGCTGAGACAGGAGGATCACTATGAGTCTGAGCTGCACAGTGATACCCTGTATCCAGTAAATAAATAAAAATGAAAGATTTAAAAAAGAGTTTAATGCCAGTGTAGAAAAGGTGTCCTAAGAGACTAAAGCATTATTACTTGTGCTTACAGGCCACCAAGTCCTATTATTAACTGGACACAGTTATTTATTGAGGATGGTTCTATATAAAAGCTAATGCACCTCTTTGTTCCTATCTCCTCAATCTCCAGGATACAGCCCTACTGCCATTTAACTTAACTACATGTCTTCCAACCTGTCTTCATCGTTATTTCTCTCCCCCACCAAGTTACCCCACCCCATGGACCAGGATTCCTACTCCACATGCAAATGCAGTTCCTTCATCATAAATATAGGTTAGCCTTGCTTCTGTTTGAGGTTTTTGTTTTGTCTTGTTTTGTTTTGCTTACTCTTGCAGCACTGCAGATGAAACCCAGGCCTTCATGCATGCTAGGGAAACACTCTATGACCCAGTTACATTTCCAGCTCTGTAACTTAACATTTGACCAAACAGAATATAACAGGACTAGTACAGAATGACTCCTGAAGCTAGATTGTAAGAAACTAGGTGGTTTCTGCATGGCTTTCTAAAAATGTCTGCTCTTGTGGTCACTCCTCTTGGAAGACAGCCATTACGCTATGAGAAGCTCAGATCACATCATCACCTGTAAGTTCTCTCCAGTTGAGTTCTCTAATCAACTGCCAACCATGTGTGTGATTTGGACATTCCATCTCATTAAGACACCAAATGATCACAGCTCCAACATACAGAATAAGATATTTAAAAAAGAAACTCAACTAAGCATAGTCAAGCCACAGAAATGTAAGACATAATTATAAACCTGTTATTTCAATGCACTAAATTTCGGATCACTATTTAATGTCACAATAGATAATCATAAAAGAAATTAATTTAAAAAGTAGAATACTACCAAAACAATGACCTAAATATGTTGCACTGGCTTCTGGACCAGGTAAGAAGCAAAAAGTGAAGGGTCTCAGGAAGTGCTCTCTGTCAGTGGAGGCTAGAAGGATTGTGGGAGAATTATTATTGGAGCTGGTGGGCAGATGATAATTATTGTGAAGGAGAAGGAAGATTAGCAAAACTATTCCCTGTCATAATATTAAATTTGAAATGTACCCCCCAGTGTGGTGGAGCTGGCTAAGAAAGTTTCTGGGTAACCCATCAAAAATACTATCTAGATTCTTTTGTCTCCATATAATAAGGCACAAATAGAGATGAGCTACAGAAGGAACTGTTCAATTTCAAGCAGAAGACCAAGAAAACAGACAGAAGCCAGGACTTGACATGTTTTGAAATAGAAGTATTTTTCATATTCCATCTTTCCAGTCCATAAAGGGTTCTCAAAATAAAAAATGGGCACATGGCATAGATAAAATTTAGGAGCCTTCCTTAAAAATCTAGCCTGTTGGATTATATTTAGATCAAAAAGGTGATTGAAGACATTTTGAGACCTAAGAAAGATTAAGATGATTTCTTACAGAATCACTCAATTAGAAAAATGATGAAGATCTAGTCTATGGAATTGTGTCTTCTTGATATTCTTTGTTGAATGAAATGATTTGTTTTTCAGTACTAGGGATTAAATGTCCAGTCTTTGCTAAGTCACTAAATTGTCAGGCAGTGTTCAAATTAGTAAACTTTCTGCCTCAACCTTCCAGAATACTGGGATTACAAGTATGTACCACCATCACTTCTGACTAAAAAATAACTTCAGAATTTTAAGGATTTGTGACTGGTACCAAATTCTATTCTGAGTCTATTGCTTCAGAACAAATGATCCCCAAGTATAATAGCTTAAAGCAATAGCTCTCTAGGTTGGCAGGGGCCAAGTGGACTGTAGGGTTTCTTATGGAGATGGCATCCGTTGCAGCTGGAGCTGCTGTCAGGTGAAAACTAACCAGGGCAGGATGCTATGGATGGCACTGTTACTCACCCTCCCAGGACCTTGTAACTTCTCTTTTTTTTCCATAATTTTATTGAGAAACAAATAGCAGTGAGACAGTTTCAAAACAAATTTATAGGACAGTTTCAATAATTAACACACTGCATACATTCTTCCTAGTGGTTAATTGCTGTGCAAGATGCGGACTTGAGAAACACCATTAGAACAAATCCCTCGATTCATTAAGAGAATGTAACTATGTATCTATCCCAACCACTTTGAATACACAGATACAAAATGGACATTCATCTGTATCCCCTTTTTTTGTTAAGTTCCATCATTTAAATATTATAGGTGTGTAAACTCAGCAAAATATTCTAAAAGAGTTCGGTAGTCCATAATAGTATTGGGTCTTCCGCTTGACTGGCAATGTCAGAAATTGCTGACCTGAGTCCCCTACAGCTCAACATAACACCATGGCTTTACTTCTTGTGCTTCGTTTTTATACGTTTCTACTGGATGGTTAAGACCAAGATAGACTTCTCTCTTTCTCCATGTTGCAGCTCATTCCGCAAAACCTTCCTACTGAGTTTGGGCTTCTTACAACACAGTGAGGTTTAGCAGTGACATTTATTATATGCAACCAGCTTCTAGGAGTCAGAAAGTAGAAGCTATCAAAGACTTCATAAGACTAAACTAGATTTAGGAGAGTAAAAGAAATTTGACACTTCTTTTGCTTGCTAAAATAGCACCAAGGATACACTGAAAAGGAATGCAGGGGATAGGAATGCTACTACAGTGCTGTAGTGTATAGAGTCATATCTTCTATGTCTAGATATACCTAGTGTATAGAGTTATATCTGCTATGCTATAATTCTAGAAATAGTATGTGCTGTGGCTATCTTTGAAAAATACAAATAACTACAACCTATTTCCTTTTATTTCTTTTAGCTCTTTGCCTCCCTTAATTAGAATAATTATAGCTCCATAGTGAGCCGCAGGAATGCATATGATTGTCAGAAAGGCTAATGCAATGTTCATTGCCAAAATAAAGAGGAAGCAGTGGTTATTCTGTCCCCTACACTGATGAGAACACTAATGGTAGAATATGTTCACAGTATATACTTTAAGAAGGCCAGTGATGAGAAACTGGAGATGTTTCTCAAGAGAGTGTTCTGTGTGGAATAGGAGTGGCAATCATATAATTTTAGAAATAGTATATGTTATTAAAGCACAGCTTTCCCCCTTGGTGGAGATGTGCAGACAATGTTTGTTTTCAGTCCTCACTTCTTCCTGTGTGCCTGTCCATGGTGTGAACCTAGAGAACTCCAAGATGTATATTTGGAATCTTCAGGCTATGTTTCCTCTAAGATAGTTGTCTTAAGAGCCTAAGTTCATTCCTCTTCAAGAATATGTACTTGATGCTTATTGGATTTAATTTTCTGACATTTATTTAAACTATCACCATTTTCTCATGCCATGCATTGCCAATATTTTCTATTATTCCCAGACTTTTCTTTTTTTTTTTTTTTCTATTTTGAGGAATAAAGGAAAAATACAGTTTTCCAGGGTATCATAATTAATCATGGTCGTGTGACTTGCTTTGGTCAATGAAAGTTTTTTTTTTTTCTCCGAATGCCTTCAGGGCAGGTTTGGTTGGCTTGAGTTGTGGGGCTCAAACCACAGCAACCTGAGCCTGACTGCTTTGTTGAAGCAGCCACTTAAAGAACTGAGCTAAGGGGCAGGCCCCCATGGCCAATGAAAGTGATTGAAAGCATTTTAAAAGACAATGTACATGTTTCTTGATGTCTTTTCCTGCTGCAGAAAACCCTAAAGACTCAATGTTGCTTTGGTAACATTATCAATGGCTAAGCGACTAACACTCTAGGTCACTGATTTCTATGGTAAATATAGCCCTATGACAACTGTTAAACATATAGTATGAGTGAAGAGTCAACCTATGTTAAGATGCCAAGATTTGACAGTTAACTTGTTATTGCAGTATAATCAAGCGTAACCTGATGAATACAATCACCAAGAAAATGGAAACGAATCCTCCACAAAGCAACCCCTGAAATGTAGCCAATCTTTTAAGAACCTAGTTTTACAAATAAAGACCTGAAACTTACATACAATATTTTCTATTATTCCCAGACATTTTTTCTATTTTGAAGAAAAAAGGAAAAGTACAGTTCTCCCATGCATTATAATTAAGCGTGGTCATGTGACTTGCTCTGGCCAATGAAAGTGATGAGAGCACTTTAAGAGACAGTGTAGGTATTTCTTGCTGTTTTTCCCTGCTGTAGAAAACCCTGAAGACTCAATGTATCACACTGGGGTAAGACTTGCAAGAATCGCTGATTTTCCCTTAAAGCCATATAGGGTAGCAATCTTCCTGTAGAAATTTACCTTGAATGATTTTCCCCCATGTTTCAGGATCTGTGGCCCCAAATCTACCTCTAATCTAAGTGGTTTGGTATAATGAAAAATTCTGGCTTGGCCATTCAAACTCTCCATCAGAACCTGAACTTCAGCATCTGAGTGATTCAGCTATGTTGGTCTCTTGATCTAGCCCAATTTTAATAACCCCCACATTGTGTACTACACCAGTTTTTTTTGAGCGAGTGCAGCTTCACACTTTGAAGACACAGAAAATCCATCCAGGAATGAAAGGTTACATCCTATATCTTCAACAAGAGTTCAATTGGAAAGTGCTGCTGTAAAAGCAAAAGCATGCATTATGAAGCAGGTCATTGACTCTGCCCACCAAGCATGAGACCTGAATCCCTGGCTAAGAGACACATGTTTGCTGTCACTGGAAATTTCCCTGCCCCGGCCCAACCAGGAGGTTACCATTGAAGACAAGGAGTCTATAGTCTGGTCTAACTGTGATTAAAGTACAGAAAAATAGTCAAAAAAGAAAATAGTAGGTTGAACCACCCCTTTATAACAGAAAAAGGACAGCCTGTGCCCTTTTGCTTGTAGATCTAATCCAACCTTTTTCCAGCCAATGGCCTCTGACTGACAGGCAGCACTTTCCAAGAACACCCAGATAATTCAAGTTAGAAAACACTTCCTGGGGTCTTGCTCCAAACAAAACATTTCATGCAAGAGGAGAGAGACACAAATTACAGTCCATATTGCTCACTGCAGACAAATATGCGAACATTCATTGCACAAAACCAAGCAAGGCTCATTATTAGAAGAGAATGTAAACTTGTAAGTTCAAGAGGACTCAAAGGAAAGTCTGTGCTCTCCTCTCTGTTCTCCTCAATCAGCCCCCACTGATTTTTAAGCAACCTTAGTGGCCCATTCAAGTTCAAATCAACTCTTTCCAAACTTGTAGAAGACCATTCCTTGTGAAATACAACTTTAGATATGTCATATGGCAGTGATGATGAAGGTGGGTAGTGCCAAGTATTGTCAAGGATATGGACAACTTGGAACATTTTCCTGTGCGTGACTGGTGGGAGTCTATGATGGCACAGCCCTCCTGGAAAGCAATCTGGAAGTACTCGGTGCCACAAGCATGCATACACCCTACCACCCAGCAGGGCCACTCTTAGGAATCCATCCCCAAGGGACTTCTGCTCATGGTCATGGACCACACTGTTAGTAATAGCAGAGTTGGAGCAGCGTGTATACTAGCAGAACAAGTACCACGACACGGTGACTGCAAAGTGGAGGCATAGCTAAAGGGAGCACTTTTACAAAGCACACACTGGATGAACCCAGCAACATGAAAAGGTCTTATAGCATAGTACTAAATGAAAAAAGTAAAGTAATGCACCAAAATATATAGCATGCTGCTGTTAATCCTAATTTTAAAAGAATGACAACAAAGGGCTGGCCAAATGGCACAGTGGATTAAAGCACCTCCTTAGGCAGAGGCAGGGCCCTACTGGCCCTACCCCTGGGGCATGTTGAGATGGTGATTGAGACTGGGCATGATGGCACATGCCTGTAATCCCAGCTTTTGGGTAGCTGTAAACAGGAGAATCACTATGAGTCCAGTCTACACAGTGAGATCCTGAATACCCTGTAGACCCTGTCCTAAAAGAAAAAATCCAAAAAAAAAAAAAAAAGGAATAACAACAAAACCATATTACCTACCTTACAAAAGTATATATGCATAAAGAGATAGATAGATAGATAGATAGATAGATAGATAGATAGATGTATAGATGTAATATATAATGTGTATGTGTATTTCTGGGGATAAAAAAATAATGATTAGGGTTAAAGAGGAAAAATAAAACCAGGGAGACCTTGTACTGTTGACAATGGTATGTTACAAAGGAAAAAGCTTATATTCAACTTTCTTCATCTGAAGTGAGAAGGAATAAAAGGCTTTGCTTGATTTGGCAAATGGGAGCTACATCTGGACTAACTTCACATACAGGGTGGCACAGGGATCTGCCAGCTCAGACAGTGAGGGCAGGAAGGGTTTGGCTTGGAACCGGAACCCCATTACTTATTACTCATGTCTGCAAGGATTCAGAAAAGCTAATGTATGCAAAGCATGTGGCATAGGGCCTGGGCAAAGTGAAGATTGAACAAACACTACCTGTATAATAGGTACTATAATTTACCACAATTTGTATTATCTGGCTTTTCTACTTTAGTCCACACAACTTGAAACACTTACATGGCAAGAAAATAACCATAAACTTCTTCTTGTCATGTTGCTTATACTATTCCTACAGCCAAGAGATACAGATGTATTGTATCTACTTAATTAATAAGAGACAGAACAATCAGGAATAAAGCCAAGCAGATGTCCAATAATGGGAGCAGAGAAGGTGGGCAGGGCTGGCAACTGCATCTGGACAGAGAAGTTGGCCCAAAGCCACAGCTGTGCAAGAAGACAGAGAGTTTTGTGAGCCTCAGAGTCTGCATCTTTGGGCAAGGCAAGTGAAGGCCTCCTGCAGAAGCACACTCTGTTCCTGGACTTAGCACATGTGGTTTCACGTTACAGCTATTGGGTAACACGGAAGACAGCACCTGCAAGAAGTCTGGCTATGACACATGTCCAGCCACACAGGTGATTGGGCATTAAGGGCTGGACATCAACTTGTTAAGAAGGAAAGAGGCTGTTAGGGTTTGTGTCTAGATGTCCTCCCAAAGCCTCAGGTAGTCACTGGGCAGCTTCTGGAGTTTGTGATTGATTATTGTGGGTGTGGATGCTGCACCTGCCCTGGGACAGGTAATTTGCATTACAATGTAAGGAGGGGAGAGAGGCTAGCCAGCTGCCTTAGCTGCTGCCACTCCCTTTGCTTTCTGCTCTTTGCCTCCACCCTGAAAGATTACTCTCTGCCATGTGCCGCTCTGCCTTGGAGCCTGCTGAGTATGGGCTGAAACTGCCAGTAACTGTGAGCTTAAAATAAACCTTTCCTTCCTTCATTTTGACTGTCGGGCATTTATCCCAGCAACAAGAGAAGATTACCTGAGACAGGTCTAAATGACATGCATTTGGATCTCCTGATAATCTCCCCACACTTGAGGAAAGGACTTGATGAGTCTTGCAGATTGCTAGTGAGCACAATTGTTAGAAAATCCTCTTCGTGTCTAGTATAATAGTTAGAGTCTCAAGTACTAGAGCTAGACCGACTAGGAGTAAAACTCACTCTACCATTTACTACCTCTATATCCTAGAGGAAGCTATTTAATGTCTGTGTACCTTGGTTTTCTTATCTATAAAGTGGGATGACAGTAACTACATCGTAAAGCCTTTGAAAAGACTGAATGAGTTCATGTTGTTAAGATAGTGCTGGGAACATAATAAACACTACAAATTACATGAGCACT
Source organism: Octodon degus (assembly GCF_000260255.1). NCBI lineage: Eukaryota > Metazoa > Chordata > Mammalia > Rodentia > Octodontidae > Octodon > Octodon degus. The sequence goes on from NW_004524583.1 coordinate 8,213,132, forward strand.
TGTTAAATAAATAAAAAGTAAATATCATATGCATTAAGCAAACTTCTGGCAGCTACTGGACTCCAGTAGCTTCTGGCTGAATTATCTAGCAAGTACCTGGTTCATAGAAACTCTTTGATACCTTAAGATTAAGATGTAGATGCTTTAAATTTTAGCTGTGAGGGATCCAAAGTTTTTTATTTTTTTGTTTTGTTTTGTTTTTTGTCCTCCTGGGTGCTGGGGTTTATTTCACAACAGAACCACTGGGAACCTGGCCTGAGGCACACACAGGGCTCCAGACATGGAGGGACACAAGGTGACAAGCATGACGATCATAGCTGGGGTCAAGGGCTCCGGGCAGCCCTGATGGCATCCGCAGAAGCAGTGGCAGGAAGGGACCTAACTACCTGGGCCCGAGGCCCAGGCTCTGGCCTGCTGCAGCCTATTTGCTCAGCGGTTTCTGAAATTCGGGCCAGCGAACTTGGCCTTGCTACCCAGCTCCTCCTCGATTCTGAGGATCTGGTTGTACCTGGCCAGGCGCTCGGATCGGCAAGATGTGCCAGTCTTGATCTGCCCAGTGCTGAGTCCCACCACCAGGTCAGCAATGAAGGTGTCTTCTGTCTCCCCGGACCGGTGGGACACCATGAAGCCCCAGCCGTTGGACTGCGCCAGTTTGTACGCCTGCAGGGACTCGGTCACTGAGCCGATCTGATTGACTTTGAGCAGCAAGCAGTTGCAGGCCTTCTCATTCACGGCCTTGGCCATACGCTTAGGGTTGGTCACTGTGAGGTCGTCGCCCACCACCTGGATGCCAGCACTGGCCGTGAACTTCTGCCAGGCGCCCCAGTCGTCCTGGTTGAAGGGGTCCTCGATGGACACCACTGGGTAGTCCTTGATGAAGGACTCATAGAGGTCGCCCAGCTGGTCGGGTGAGATGTACCTACTGGGGTCCTCAGGAGACTTGAAGTCCAGGTCGTACTTCCCAGACCTGAAGACCTCGGACGCGGCCACGTCCATGCCAATGACCACCTTGTCCGAGTAGCCGGCCTTCCCAATGGCAGTCTTCAGCAACTCCAGGGCTTCCTTATTCTCCAGGATGCTGGGTGCAAAGCCACCCTCATCGCCCACATTGGTGGCGTCCTTGCCGTACTTCTCCTTGATGACGTTCTTCAGGTTGTGGTAGACCTCAGCCCCGGTACACATGGCTTCCTTGAAGCTGGCCGCGCCCACAGGCAAGATCATGAACTCCTGCATAGCCAGCTTATTGCCAGCGTGCGAGCCACCGTTGATCACGTTGAAGGCAGGCACAGGCAAGATGACCTCGGGGTTGCCTGCCAGGTTGGCAATGTGGCGGCACAGGGGCACCCCCTTCTCCACGGCGCCAGCCTTGCACACTGTGAGAGACACCCCCAGGATGGCATTCGCTCCGAACTTGGATTTGTTTTCAGTCCCATCCCTCTCAATCATCAGCTTATCAATCTTCTCCTGCTCCACGACATTCAGTTTCTTGCTAACCAGGGCAGGTGCAATAGTTTTATTGATGTGCTCAACAGCCTTTGACACACCCTTGCCCAGGTAGCAGGTCTTGTCATTGTCACGCAGCTCTAGGGCTTCATAGATGCCAGTGGAGGCCTCACTGGGCACAGCAGCTCGGAGGAGACCTTTGGAGGTATAGAGGTCAACTTCCACAGTAGGATTCCCACAAGAGTCAAAGATCTCTCGGGCATGCAGCTTGAGATCAACATGTTGGATTTCTGGCTACCGGCTTTCATCACCCAGGAAGGAAAAAGAGGGTGCTACACACACCGAGATGCACGTTGAAGTGGTGAGGTGCTCTGTGCGCCACCTGCCGGACTTCCTGCCTAGCTCTCAAGGCCCCCCAAAGTTTTTTTCTTGTGAACAGTTAGATACTGGCCTGTATTCTCAAAATAAATATAAACATAAATATGTAATGTAGATATATAGATATACAGCTATATAGACATCTAGGTATCTTAACAGGCACTGGAAAAATACAAATTCATTGGTACAGCACTAATTATGTAATCATAACATCAAGAGAATGCCACCAGATACATGACTTGGTACCAGGATGCACATGCATTTGAACTCTCAACTAAGACAAAACTATGTCATTTTGCTAGCCCCATTGTACAGATGAGAACTCTAATGCTCAGAGTAACTGTGTGACCTTGGACAAGTCACTGTGCTCTTGGCACTAAGTGACACTGCCTTTCCTGCTCCAGTTAAATAGAAAGGAAGAGGAGAAATTGGAAGCTGGAAGATCCCCTAGATTTCTCTTCTTGCTACTACTACATCTTCTTTGGAAGAACCTAATGATTCCAAGTGAAGGTCTATGAAACAAAATCAAATATTTGTTTAAAAAGAAGACTTGAAGTTGATAGATTCCTTTTTCTAGTGAAGCCAACATATTAAATAGTATTCCCAGAAAAAAAAAATACTGTAATAATATAGTATTCTTGTAGTCAAAGATCTCCAGGCACCATATCAAATGCAAATATGTAGAAATGATGTTATTTTAGCCATACCCCTGCATCTGATCTAACTTAAATGCTTGGTAAATCTTAGGCAAAAGTTTAGTATCTGAACTATTATTTAGTACTGTATTACACGTGCCGTACTTCACAGTTCACAACAATACATCAGTTTGTTCCAGAGCCAGAGCTGACCTTTGATAATTCAAAAACTGCTAGTTAAGCCTATTGTCATGTAAATACTTCCTTTAAAGTTAATAAAATGCTTATCTTTTAAGATTTAGTTGAAATTTGAAGGATTTGGGAATCTTAAAGAGTTGTATTAAAATGGAAATGCCACCTATGCTACCATTTAACAAGTTAAAGACTGATTTCCAATTTAATCAATCTCTTGGCATGCATAACAGAATAGATGAATGACTTAGTGGTAACAGAGGACTGGGTAGAGGAAAGGTCCTGGCAAACTGATGAATAAGGAAAACCAATGAAATCTGCACTTCCCTTCGATTTGCCTTGGAAGTGGTCTGTACATCTGTTTCTCAGCAGTCTGGTTGATGGAGAGTTGCCAATGAAAGGGGACAGGCTGACTCCTTGAGGGTATACACAGGGAGATTCACCCCTGAAAGGGAGATTGGAGCTCCTCCCATGGAGGATCCCAGGCTCACATTTCAACATCATCAAAATTTAACATCTTTCCATAATAGCCAGCTGCATTATTCATTTTGTTAGAAAGACATCCTCCAAATCTGAGACAATAGAAAAACAATTAAAGGTCTCTCTTAGACTCTTCTGTTTCCTTCCAACTACATTTCCCTCACCTTTACTGCTGCCCTTGCACATTGTTGGAAAGAGCGTTCTTCGGTTTTTCAATGATTAGCAATGTTCTTATCATAATACTTCTTGAAACTTCATTTTATTTATTTATTTTAATTTTATTAAGAAACAAATAGCAATGAGACAGTTTCAAAACCGATTAGTAGGATAGTTTCAATAATTAGTACATTGCATATTGTTGTCTTCATAATGGTTATTCATAGCACAAGATGCAGACATGATATCCTGTCCAAAACTATTAGTACAAATCTTTCTTCTCATTGAATTAAGAGAAAGTAGCTGTATTATTATCCTAACTATTTTGTATCTACAGATACAAAATGATTCATTTGTATCCCCTTTTATTGTTTAATTCTGTCAGAGATGGGTATTCCACTGCCATTTAAAAATTGTAGGTACATGAATTCAGCAAAATAATCCAATATAGTCCAGTAGTGCATAATAGTAGTGGGCTATCCACAGGACTGGTGGTGTCAGAAGTTGTTGACTTGAGCCTTTTACAGCTCAGCATATTAATATGGCTTTACTTTTTATACCTCATTTTTATGCTTTTCTGCTGAATGGTTAAGACAAGATAAAGCAAGACCTATATAACAAGAACTGTAACTTTTATTGATACTTCATCCTCACAACCATCATTTGAACTGCAAGCCATTAAGATCCCCAGTTTATAGATGGGAATGTAGAGACAAAGGTATGCAAGTTACCTAAGACAACCCAAAATGGTGAGCGGCAGAAGTGAGGAGTACACTAACCTCCAGCTCCCCCCAGCACCTGTGATCTTGATTTCTCTGGGCTGTATCTTTACTGAGCTGCATAAGAAACATGGAAGGATAGATAATGGCTTTGTTAAATGACAAGAACCAGTGGCTGGGAGCTCTTTCAAGGAGACTGTCTCTCTTAGAAAATGGAGTTAGTTGTCCAAGTCTGAAGCATGTTCACGGACACCTTGCTCGTCCTCTCCTGCTGATCCAGGAAAGCTTCCTGCCAAGGCAGAGGTGTGAGCTCTCAGGTGTGCTCTGTTCAAGCTCTTTGCATTGTGAGCATCTTGTAGTGAAAAAGATGCCAGTTCAAGCTGGTATTCAGACGCCAGGATCATGTGTGGGTCCTGAGAGCTACTTTCAGTGTAGCCAACCTGGGAACTCCATAAGAAAGCTGTGTGTGATGAAGGCTGTAATGATTTTCTTTTTCTTTTTCTCTGAAGGCCAAATTCTGAAGCCTCTGATCTGTACAGGATCCCCCTGAATGTAACTGATGTAAGAGCAAATCAGAGACTGGGACCAAAACGCCAGTTTGGGCCAGAAGCAGCCTGTTCTGGGCTGTGTCTCCACCCTAATTGGGCAGCAAGGGCATCACTGGGCACAGGGAACCAGAAGGCAAGGAGCCCAGCAGAAGGCTCAGGCTTCAGCTCACCCACAGGCGGCCATACGCCCTGCAGCTCCTCCCTCGGCCGTGACTGCTAAGTGAAGTCCCCTGCATTCTCTCCTCCATCCTTGAATTGGAGCAGCTTCCTCCACCTTAGCCTACTCTTACTAAGCTGCTCATTAGTTAGAAGGAGGTGTTAGTGCATCAACAGAATTAGAACTTTCCATACATCCCTAAAGTGTATTTCAAAGCAAATGAAGGCTTGGTCACTCCTTGGTTATTTTTGCTTCCCACCACCCACCTACCTTTTGGGCAATCTGTTCCCATTGCAGTGCACCCTTTATCTCCCTCAACACATTCTCTTCTCCCTGCCTTTCTGGCTCTTTTTATAAAAGATGCTCTGTGTGTCTTGGCTCCTTCCCCAACAATGCTGATAAATCACAAGAAGCCTCACCTCTTGCTTCCATCCTCTCCTTGCCAGGCATAGAGAGTTAACTAGCCATTTACATGGGCACAAGTAGCATCAGGGGTCATAGCATTTGAACATTAAGAATAAAATCAAATGGGCAAGAAGAAAGAGGAGGAGTGAGATTGAGATGAATTAGCCCAGAGTGGGCAGAGTTACAGAGCACATGCAAGGATGGCTTATGACAAAGCCCCAGCTCTAGACTTACCAAAATTGGAACTTGGTTACCATGAAAGCACCTCAGAGAAGGAATCTGATTGACACATCTCCCAAGGCCCTCCCAGGATTCTCACAGACCCAGAGACTTTTCCCTGAGAGGATAGAGCCAGCTGGAGCTTCCCACCAGGAGCAAAAACAAAGCTTCTGGAGGGGCTGGAGGAAGACTTTGAGGCACCCAAAAAGACTGGGTCTTGAAATCAGTGGCTATCACTCAGCACACAGGCTCATCAGAGGGCACATGACCATGACCCGGTTATGAGCTTATGTGCTTCGTCTCCTGGCTTCTGCCACGGGCTGCTGGCTAGTTCTTCACAGTAATGAATCTCAGCCATTCATTCCCACAGCAAACATAAGGAAAGACTGAGAGGAAGTTAAGCATACGGCCCAAGGGGAGAGAGTCCTGGTCCCTTGTCCCCTCACAGTCTCTGGGAACAGATTTCATGGGGATGCAGGGAGAGACTTAGAACATAGAACTGGGTGCTTGAGTGCCAGGAGTGAAGAGACTGTCGCAGATGGAGGGCTGTCAGGACTGGATGGAGTTCCTGAATCTCCTATGGCTTGTTGGGGGAGGGCACAGGGCTTGGGTAACAGAACAAAGATTTGATGAGGACATAAGGGCCCCACAGATGAGCCAGAAGTACACAAAAGAAGAAGAAGACAATGGAAATAATGAACGACAGAGCCATAGAGAAATGTACCATAGAGGTAGTAATGGAAGAAAGTTTGGGAGGGAACCCAGCGTAGAATTTATACGCATCTTCTTTTCTTTTTTTTTTTTTTTTTTCTTTCTTTTTCATAATTTTATTGAGACAGTTTCAAATCAAATCAATAGCAATGAGACAGTTTCAAGAGGACAGTTCCAATAATTAACACATTGCATACTGTCTTCCTAGTGGGTATTTGTTGTACAAGATGCAGACATGATATCCTATTTACAAACACTATTACAACAAATCCCTCTATTCATTAAGAGAATGTAGCTATATATCTATCCTAAC
>NW_004524583.1:8219784-8232401 GCF_000260255.1 Octodon degus
GGACTTGTGATCCTATTTACAAACACCATTAGAAAAAATCATTCTATTCAATAAGAGAATGCAACTACATATCTATCCCAACCTCTTTGAATACACAGATACAAAATGGACATTCATCGGTATACCCCATTTTTTCTAAGTTCCGTTATTGAATATTATAGGTGTTATACGCATCTTCTTGAAACCTAGATATAAAAATTCCTTTATTTTTTCTTTCCTTTCTTTTTTTTTTTTCTTATTTTTTTTTCATCCTGCTCAGTAATTTTCCCTTGGGGAGCCACACTGGTTCTACTAGATATAGCCCCAAAGGGCTTTTCTCTCTTTGTAAGCGCAGAGGGAGTGGCAAGTGGAGTTCAGGTGCTCTCTCTGAAATTTGAATCTTGGACACTAGACATCACTGACTAGTAATAATAAAGAAGCAGTGATATTACAGACATATCCAGACAGCTTACCAGATTATCTTTTCATATTTATTAATGTTTTGCTTAAACTTCTTCAAATATAATCATAGCACGGGGTAAAAAATAAAATTTTACTTCTGATGTTTATACTAATTCTTTTTTAAAATTTTATTTCCTCAATGGTTCTAGCATATGTAATATTTAACATTAGTAATAGTGAACATCCTTGAATATTTTCAATTTTTAATTAAATTATTTCCATTTTTGCCAACACTGCTGTTATTTTTAGTAAATTTTTATGCTTCTAAGCAATTATCCACTGTTTACATCTTACCTAAATTTTATTAAGAGTAATTGCTGAAAATTTTAAATATTATTCCAGCCTTTATTGATACAGCTATCTTTTCTTTTTAAACTACCTAATAAAAATACAATATTGATATTTTCTTCATATTGATTGCATACAAAATACACAGAACCAATACTTTTTCTCCATGATAATAATAATCATTAAAAAATACAAATGAGGACAACATGCTATTTAAATCCATAAAACCTTTAAAGTATTTATGAATAAATTGAATCTAAATATGTACTAGATAACATAAAGAAGAATATAAAATTTTACTGGAGATTTTATATAATATCTGAATAAAGATAAAACCCAAAATTTTAAGTGGGAGTTCCTAATATGAACCCCTAACTTGAATATGTAAATCTCATATATTGATGAAATACAATTTCACTTAGAATCCCATCAGCTATTTTAATTGAATAAAATAAACATAAATTCTATATAAATGGCTGCAGGGAAGCCATCAATATGTGAATGAAAGAAGAAAGACCAGGACCACACAGATAGCACACATTATAAAACTACCATAATCAAAGAAGCAAGCATCAGAAGGGAATGGGTTAATAGATCAGGAAGCAGATAAGGAATGTAGAAATAAATGTTGGTATATATGAGAATTCAATAAATGACAGTAGAAGTAATATATATAGTGCAAAAAGCATGACTTATATCCTAAATAGTTCTGGCTCAACTACCAGCTCAGCCAGTGAGAGGCACTGTACAGTAGGAGTAAGGATTTCAGGGACAGGTTCCCAGGGTTTAAGCCTCATGTCACTATTTTACCTGCTCTGTGGCCTTTGGACTGGTGAGTCAACTTCTCTCTGCTTTATTTTCCTGAACTTTAAAATTGATACAGTAAGACAATATACGCTGTGTCTTGTGAAGGCCAGGAGTCGAGCTATTTAATTCGCATAAAGGGCCTCTGCATGTCTGTCCGTAGCACATAAGTCTTCAGGAAATTATATGTATTATCATTGTTATTAAAACAACAATCAAAATCAGCATAGATCTAAACAAAACATTCACTAAACAAAAAAGTAAATTTCCAGCATCCACTAAACAAAAAAGTAAATTTTCAAAAAAAAAAAAAAGACCAATAAAACACGCCACCAGATTTCTAAAGAAAATTCATCTAAAAAGTTTAGCACAGTCTTTAAAGGTAGGGGGTGGGGAAAATTTTCTCTAGGAAGGCTGGAGACCAGAGGCTGTAAAATTAAAAACAGACATTTTACTTAATAAAAAGTAATGTATCTGAGGACAAAATAGTCCCTAAGCAAAATAGACAAATAATCAACTTTGGAAAGATAAGCAAAAGATCCAACAAGTGAAGAAATGAGCAGAAGCCAAGAACTTCTCACTCAAGGGCTCCACTAAGTGGCCCACTCACAAATGCGAAGATGCCCAGATTCTCTGTCGTGTGAGCAAAGCAAATTAAAATAACAAGGAGCTAGCTCTTTGTGCTCCTCAGACCTATGCAACTGAAAAGATCAGCATCCTCCACCGAGAGCAGGGATGAGTGGAAAGGGCACTGTCAGAGCTCCTCCAGGAAGGCAGAGGGCTCCAATACTTTGACATCAACAGGAAAAGCACCCGCCCCTGTTTGCAATACGCATCCCCTGTGTTTACTCCAGGCTTACACCAGCTAACACGCACACGCACAAGGACGTTTACTGTAAGAGTCTTCATGATGGGAAAATGAAGGTATCACTGGGAGATGGCCGTGTACACAGTGGAACATTAGGCAGTTATTAAAAAGCCTCCTTTTAATAAATTATTACCAAAGTGCTTATCAATCAGAGCTCTGATTTATGTCAAAGAGATTTCTCAATGCTCATGAAGCACGAAAAGCAAGAAGTATAAAGAGCAGCACAGGGCTGACGTCAAAAAGCAGTGTTCCCATGGGACACCAGGAGCCGGTACTGCGGAGCAGCAAGAAGGCAGACGTGATTTTCTACGTCTTAATCCAGGGGGTAGACACGAAACACTGATTTTTTTTCTTATTACTTAAAAAACCTATATTGTGACTTCTCTTTTATATGTACTCTATAGCTCACCATAATGTTTTTTCTAAAAAAGGAAATCAAAATGCAATGTAAGTACACAATATCCCTTTATAAAGCGATGACCTCATAAACTCATATATATGTCTACATTTAAAAATTACATGAGAATTGAACAGAATATGGTAGCACATGCACTAGATTACTACATGAACTATCCCTCACGGGAACTAGGGGACATACAGGCAAAAAAGTGAAGTGGACAAAGAGCCAGCATATGGAAAGAATGCACCTAGAAAAGCTTTGCTTCCACCCTTAAATGTATGCATTTATATATAATTGTGTGTGTATAAATTAAGAAACAAAATTCAGAGAAGAGAATGGAGAGAAGGATAAAAAGAAAAAAAAAACCTTAAAATCTATTTCCAATTAGTCCCCAGTTCCCATGCAGTTGTCGTAGGTTTCTATTGCTGCCACCAAAGGGCCCTAGCTAACATAACACAAGCGGGAACTGGACCTCATAGCCTCAGCCCTACCCAAAGAAACTTGTACACGTGCACAGAATTTCTCATTAAATAAATAGCTGACTGCCCCATCCCTCCCGTTCACCCCAACTCCCACCTTCCTTCAAAAATTTGGAAAAGAACAAAGTTGTGGTTTGTATCTGGACACCTTGCCAAATCCTCCTGAGCCCATAGGTTGAGCTTTGGGGAGGTGACTGGATCAAGGGTGTGAAATCCTTCCTCATCAGGGGACCAATGAGGCCTGGGAACAGGGCTGGCTCTCTCAGGGTGTGGCCAGGCAGGGCCTACCTGCTCCCCTCCTTGGTCGCTCTGCTCCATGTCTGCTAGCCCATGCATAAGCCTTCTCTGTGACGCCATTGGCCAGGCCACCATGCCTTGGACCCAACCAACTATTTACTGAAATCTCTATCAACTGTGGGCTAACACAGAGCTTTCCTCCTTTAAATTGTATATACCAAGAATTGTGTCATAGGGTTCACAAATCTACTAAGACATCCAGCCAGCTCATGAGAACCACGAGTATTAAATTGCATCTGCTGCAATGCCACTAAAGAACCGTCTACAATTATAATGAGAAGGGAAATGAATTTTAAAGCCAATCAGACCCTATTGCAGCCTGAAAAAAAAAATGCAATAGCAAAACTGCACGTTGCCATCAAATTTGGCACCTAATATATGTTCATGTTCAGAGTCCCAGTGAAGTATTTGGGGTAACTTCTCTCTTGTTACCTCTCTCATCACCTCTACCTGAATTATAGATGAAACCAGTTACATACAAAAGTTCCTAGTGTTTCAAATTTGGCAGGTCCTATGTGCATTTCCTCTCGATAATCATAAATTCCAGACCAGACTTAGCGACTCCGTAAGACCTTATTTCAAAATAAAATAAAAATGTGCTTGGGATATAGTTATTATGAAGGCCCTGTGTTTCCTATACCACATGTGTGCATTCTTATAAAATAACTGAGCCCCCATTAGCATAGCTTTCTCTGTTCTTTTTTTTTTTCCTGTAAAGCATAATTTGAGAATGGAGTGATATGAAAAAGATCAAAGTCAGAAGATATATATTTCATCCTGAGTCAACTAAGGGATCCTTGATTCACACAGTCTCTACGACCCCTTAGTTGCTTATACAAACAGGAATTTTAGAGAATCAAACACAGTAGCCCATGGGAATGCACTTTTCCCATTTATGAAGTTCAAGTTGCTGTACATTTCCCCATCCTGTTGAGAAACAAATGGATGTCTGTGCAGGGCTTTCTTCTGTCAACTCCTATGGTAATAGCTTTCACCTTAAGAAAGTGAGTAAACTACTCAGTTTGGCTTCATGCATGGTTTTGGCTTCATGTATGAACACTGCGTGTCAACAAGTTGAAATGACCATAATCTCAAAGGGGAAGATGCCCGCACAGGGGAGATATCTCAGACCCTCTTCAGCCCAGCCTGCCATCCTTCCTGCTCTTCCCTGTTCTCCCAGGGATTGCCGCTGACATTAGTTATAACTCAACAGTAGCTTGCCTCTGTTGTTTTGTGTTTCTTACAGTTGTAACCCAGGGCTCTTCTGCTCCCTGGCCGTAGGGAGCCTACAGAAACCCTCAAGGCAAATAATCAAGGCTGGAAATGTCAGAGTTACTCCCCACCTCCACCCTGCACAGGAAGTGACCCTACCAAGGAGGAAGTGGAGCAACTGCCTGCCTTCTCCCACCCTTGGCAGCCAATTTCACAGTGACTTCTGCCTAACTCTTCCCAGTGTCCCATGGGGCCTTGAGCTTCTAAATCTATCAAAATGCCCATTTAATAATATATCCTTGATTTTGACTTTTCCTTTTTTAAAGTTTCACTCTACCTGAAATAGGCTACCTCTTCATAAGCCTCTCTTTTGGAGGAATAGAGGTTAAGATGGCAGGAAATCAGAAATAATTCCTAGAAGCATTCATATCAAAAAACAATGTCAACAATATTTAAATGGTCAAATTGCCAAGTATAATTTATCACTTAAATATATTAGCCACAATTCTGTGGTATTAGCCCCACTAAACTGAGTAACACCAACTCCCCACTCCCTACTGTACCCTCCCCTACCTCTTTGTAAGGGACAAATTGCTCATTTAAGGATGAGGACTATAATCCAAGGTCTCAACTTACATAGAATCCCAAAAAGCACCAGTATTAAAACAATATGACCAGTGCTAAAAAATATCACTGCAAGGAATTCCACGCACTAAAGTTAGATATTAAGCCAAGGTAGATTTTAATGTTGACCGTGTTACTGAAATTCAAAGTTTATGGCTATTTCCCAGAAAAATGAATGGAAACAGAAAGTTTAGGATAGTGGTGGCAAAGCTACAATATGCGCTTTTTCTTTTAAGTCAAAAGATGTTAATGTCTGAGCTGTTTTTTTGCTAAATTAAAACCTCAGCATTCAGGTTTAATTGCAATGTTGGCACTCTGTGATGAAGAAGTGGTTTGAAGCTGTAGATGGGGCACTTGTCTCTGAAATGTTTGTTATCACCTGTTTAGGATAAAGTCTCAGGAGGTTTTCCAACCCTGTGAAGTCCATCCATGCCCTTGGGCATAACTACACCATTGTAAGTCCCCAACTCAAATGACCATAGGTCTATTGGCCACTTGCCACTAAGCTTCCCAGACATAACTTCAGCTTACCATCACCTTAATTCAAGTCAGCTAGTTTAAAGATATCCCTGGTCAAAAGGAGACTATAAAGCCTGGGCACCATTGGAGCTAGAGGGCCCCTCAAAAATCTCATGAGTCCAGAAATCCCTTCTTCCTTCCCACCTAGAGCAGCTTCAACGACCAACTCTGAAGCTGGAACCAAGGTGAGCCTCCTCGCCTACTCATGCTATCCCAAATCCACAACATCCTCCTTATTATAAGGTCAGATAAGATTGGCATGCCCTTTGTCAACCCAAACACACCAACAAGTATTCAGATACATATTACCATTTTAAAAAACACAAGCACTGCCAGTGATATTTGTTTCAAATATATATACAACAGATCTGCACAGTAATAATCCTGGTGTCAAGACCTCCGTGCACTGGGCCGAGGGCTTCAGTGTCTTACTCTGGGTTTCTTCAGAAGCAAATTTTGAGACCAGCATTGCAGAGCAAGTAGATGGCATTGTGGGGCATCATCTAATGATAAGCAGCAGCCACTGAAAGGAGCAACACCAACGATAAACTTGAGCCATTGGCAAGAAAATTGATGCGTCTTGAAACCATGCTCTATAGTCTCATGATAAAATGAGTCAGACATAGAAGAAATACTGCATGGTTTCTCTTATATGAGAAGCCCAAAATGTAAATAATCTCAAGGGCAAAATAAAAAAGATATGGTAGGAAACAAGAAGATAGAGGAGATAGAGTTTGTGGAGATGGGAGAGGGAACTGGGAAGGAGAGGAGAAAGGGGAAGTAAAAATGATCATGATATGATGTGTGTGTGTACCAGTTCCCCAGGATATATGTAACTAGTATATACTGCAACCATAAAGAAAGAATAAAAATAAAAATAAGTAAAGTATAATATCAACCCAGCTACTAGTATGGTCGAATGGAATTTCAACACACTGGGGAAAATCTATAAGCAAACGAAAACCACTACCAACCATTGGTTGAAAAACACAGAAGTGGAGGACCAGTCATAACTCTGCACTGCTGGATGCAAAGCTGATCCAGTCTCAGGAAAAAAAAGTCCATCAGACAGAGTCACATATGGACCGATGCAAGGTATGCAGAAGTCATAAGGCTAAGCGGATATGCGAGGGCCCTGGCAGGAACTGCCACTCCACGAGACACTCCCAGGCACCAAACTCTGGCACAAGAACCAGAAATTATGAGTTGGTCAAAACCTTGCAGAAAAGGACATATAGATTTATTTTTAAAAAGTCACATGCTCACCCCAGAAAGAATGGCTATCATAAAGAAATCAACCAACAACAAATGTTGGAGAGGCTGTGGGGAAAAAGGAACCCTTCTCCACTGCTGGTGAGAATGTAGACTGCCACAACCATTATGGAAATCAGTGTGGAGACACCTTAAAAAACTAGGACTGGTAATCCTATTCAAACCAGCTATTCCCCTACTGGGGATTTTCCCGGAGGATCTGAAAACATCACATCATAGTGATATATGTGCACCTATGTTTATAGCAGGACAATTTGTGATAGTCAAATCTTGGAAAGAACCAAGATGCCCATCACCTGAGGAATGGATGAAAAAGGTGTGGGATTTCTATACAATGGAGTATTACACAGCTCTAAAGAATGATAAACTTGAAGACTATATTCAAGTGGATGCCACTTGAAGATATACTCATAAGTGAAATAAACCAGACTCACATATGTAAATATCATGTAGTCTCCCTAGTATAAAAACTCAAAAGAAGAAATACAAATAGAAAGGTATAACACAATTAAAAGGAAAGTAAGAACTTGAGGACTAGACGATGAAGAGAGAGCAAGGAGAAGAGCTAGGAAATATGACAGGGGCAAAGCCACACATTTATATGCACAAGATGGGTAAGGCAATGATGCTAAGACTCTTCGGAAGGTTTTCAAAGCAGGAAGTTAATTGGCAGGATTCTCACCCTGACTAACTATATATGCAGATACCTGTGAACTAAGCAACTGCACTGAAGATGGCAATGTGTAACACTAGGGTCATGCTTGGAGTGCCTGTCATTCTGGTCTTCTGAATACATGCTGCTTGTCATGACATGCCAGTTGCTGCTGTGCTGTCTCTCGGGTAGATATTTGTTTTAAAAGGAAGCGGGTGGGGAATGAAGGCAGGAGACAGGAAAAGGGGTGCTGCAGGACTGTCCTGCTACAATGCTGTATATGGTTAGATTTCTAAACTTCTATGTGAAAATATGCATTTGTTTATTTCTATTTTTTCAAATATATTTTAATCTTTAAAATCTTTTTCTTCATATTCTGTAGGGCCTTAAAGTTTAACATATCAATACTTGATGAAAAATACTGGTTCCATGGTATGCCTAAGATGTTTGATAATCAGATAGTGAGGTTAAGCTCAACAGCCTAGGTTGTAGGGTAATAGCAATAAGCTTCTCTTCTGGAGGGTTAGCAACTTAAGTTTGCAGACCAAAAATTAGAGAAAAAGGAGGGGTATAAGGACAGCCAACATTTTGGCCCTAGCCTTTCAAGTTCAGTGAAGACTCAGGACATAGGAAAACCTGTACTATAACATCATGTAACTCAGCTATGTCCCAAATTTTCTGATCAAGGAGATTATGGGGCCACAGAAGAAAGTGATCGATGATGTAGAGTGTGCCTAAGGAGAGCACACGGAGAGAAAACATTCTCTCAGGTTTTCACAGAGAGCAAATTGGTCAAGCAATGGCCGTGACTCATCCATATGGCTGACACTGACAAAGGATCTACAAACTGCGGTACAGGGCTTCAGGATGAATCCAGAGGGGATTTGACTGAGCTTATCAGATACAAAAGCTACATTTCTTGTTATATAGGTCTCGTTTTATCTTGGTCTTAACCATCCAGCAGAAAAGTATGAAAATGAAGTATAAAAAGTAAAGCCATATTAATATGCTGAGCTGTAAAAGACTCAAGTCAACAATTGCTGACATTGCCAGTCTTACAGAAAACCCACTACTATTATGGACTACGGGACTATTTTGGAATACTTTGCTGAATTCACATACCTATAATATTTAAATGACAAAACTAAATTTAAAAAGGGGACACAAATGAACAACCACTTTGTATCTGTATATTCAAAATAGGATAGATATACAGCTACATTCTCTTAATTCAATGACTAGAAAGATTTGTTCTAATGGTGTTTGTAAACAAGATATCATGTCTGCATCTTGTACAATGAATAATCACTAAGACAACAATATACAATGTATTATTGAAACTGTCCTACTACTCGGATTTGAAACTGTCTCCTTGCTATTTTTCAATAAAATTATGGAAAAAATAAAAAGTCACATGGATGGAACACAAATCATACTCTACTGAGCACTCATAGCACAGCACAATAATTAGCATTTATTTCTTTCTAACAGCATGATAGGACACAAGGCACTGACACATATATTGTTTTGTGTAATACTCAGAACTGCTCTTAAATAGACATTATTCCCCTTTTTATGGTTTGGGAAAACAATAATTCTCACAGTTCAAGTTGCGTTATCCAACAACAGAGAGCTAGTAGAAAAAGGAAAGAGAATTTACAGGCTGAAATGTCCCTCTTTTCAACTACACAGCTACACTACACCTTCCTTTGAACTTCTTGGTCTTTTTGTTCCATTTCTTTTTTTTATAGAGAATTTCACTGAGTCCTGACTACATGTAGGCACTGACACAAGCAACATCACATGAAGTTCTACAAAAACCTTGTGACACAAATGTTGTCACTGATCCCCTTTCACAGCCAAGAAAGCTAACTCTTGGAAAACTGAAGTAACTTCTTAAAATCACAAATTAATAAAGTGTCAAATCCAAGACCAGAAAGCAGGTCTTTCTCACACCAAAGCCCCAGCTTTTGATCATTAAGCTACTTTACTGCATAATCCTAAGGAAAACATGGGTATGAATGGTTGGGTGCCGGCTGTTCAGTGTCCGCTGAAATCAATATGCCGTATAATCCACAGTAAAAAATAAGCCCCAAATTCAACACATCGCTTCTTTCCCTTTCCCATCCTCCCTCCAGGATTTTGTCTGGCAAACATTAGAGAGGTTGAACCTCAGATAACTTTGGCCCCACAGAAGTAAGGATGCCTAGCACTCGGTCTCACTCTACTTGCAGAAAAAAAGAAGGCCTTTATTTCAATTAAAAGATAAGACAAACATTCTAAGGAACTGGCTCTCATTTCCTTGCATTATTGCTCTAATTTGCTCATTATACATAATTATTAAATGTGTTTTATTATGATTAGGTGGTCTTTACTCATAACAAAGGAACAATCAAAGCTGTCCTTGTTTTTATTCATTTGTGTATGTACATATATGAGGAAGGGGAAGAAAAACTAATTTTAAAGCGAAACTATCATTAATGTATAAACAACTATTATCACTGAAAGTGTGTGTAATTGTCGAGTACAATACAATGCTGCTCAAATACAGGTTGAGCAGCACCTGTTCACAGTAAATATCGAAGGGAAAGGGAGAATCTAAAGGTCTCAGTGGAATATCCAAAAGGTAGTTTAGATAAAGGAAAATGTGATTGCAGGATGCCAAATGAACTTGTCATGGTGACCATGCCAGAATTGTACACCAGAGAATGGTGTAGATCTTTTAAATATTAAAAAGAAACAGAGACTACACAGAAAGGCTCTGAGCAATGCTCTGAAGATCCTTAGAGGAAAAGAGGATGCAGAAATAAATGCTAGAGAAAGGATGGTAGTAGGAACAGTTGCCTGACCTGGATGGACTTCGCTCTAACTTCCTGTACTAGGTGTATTCTTCATGAGCTAAGTAGCAACACAATGCACGTTCACCCTTTCTATGCTCTCTGTGTACAGTGAGGCATTGTCTAAAATCTTAAGGCACAAAGTTTCCATTTGTATCAAATTCAGGGTAGCCCCGCACATTTACTGTCATCACGTGTCTGTGATTGGCATTCTTCTTCCAGCTGACAGCATTTATCTGTAGTTATTATTGTCAGTGAATATTTCCTCCTAGTTATCATAGTTTTGATACAAAACATTATCATAGGTTGAAATTCTCCACAGTGGATTCAGTTTATTCAGAGGAGAGTTAGCCTTGTTTTTTTCTTTTCTCATTTTTTTTTTATGTATTTAGTACAGGGTCTCACTACATAGACCAGACTTGTAGTGATCCTCCTGTATTCAGCCTCCCATACACTGGGATTACAAGCACAAGCCACCACGCCCAGTTTCAATCTCCATCTCAGCATGTCCCAGGGGCAGGGCTGGCATGGTAGGCTGGGGATTGAACACCAGCCCCTGAGTCTGCCTAAGCAGGCACGTTAATCCACTGAGCTATCCGGCTGGCCTGAGTTCACCTTGTTATCTCCCAATGTCAGGGTGAACCAAAGACTGTTGTGAAATCATTTGGTTTAAAACAGCATTTCTGTAATCAAGGGAAATAGATTGCAAAAACTAGCTGCAATTTTTTTTTAACCCATTGACCCCAAATTGCCTCCTTACTCAATGGGAAAGCTGAGCTTCCTCAAAGCTACTCTCCATTTGGCACAAATGCTTCAACTGAGCACCGCCTGTTGGAGAGCTCTGTCCAGCACTGCAGATACAAAAGATACGTTGAGAGAGGAAGGAAGTGCACGGAGGAAAACAAGAGCAGACAGGGGCAGAGGCCACAGCTCAGTGCCATCAGTGCAGCACTGTCCTATGCATAAGGTTTTACAGACACAGAAGGGAAGGAGCCTACAGGATGGTGTGACAAGGACAGAGCAACATTATGGAGCAGGTCCTCCCGGGGGGGGGGGGGGTGAGGCCTGAGCTGATTCTCAAAGAATGAGAGTGACTTAACTGAAGAAAAATGGAAGGAGCAGTACTAAGTGAGGGAAAGCTCAACCAAAGCTTTGGGACTGTGTAGCAGCATCTTAAATAGGAGGACCTGCCCACAACCACATGGTGCCTAAAGCTGAAGGGTAAGTGAGAGTTGGTAGTATCTGGGCTGTGGAGGGTCTTAGGCAGATCAGTGGATCAGTCATTATCCCTTAGGTAATATGGAGGTGGCATAAGCTTTGCTCAGGACAGCTTTGTATTTTGCATAGTGAAGGCACTGGGGAGATCCTTTGGTGATGTGGAGAATCGGCTTGAGTAGAAGAGGACTGGAGGAAGAGATGTCAGTGCAAGGATGATGTAGTAGCATAGTAGGAAGCCACAAAGGTCTGAATATAGGCCCAGCTACTCTGAATAAAGAAGAAAGGGGATAAAGAGCTGTTGAGGAAAGAAGCAGAGCTTCACTGGTGTAGGAGATGGGACAAGTAGCAGGGCATAGTTCTGAGTCTGCTAGCTTGACACACGAGAGCCACATTCAGAGATGGGAAACACTGGAAAACAAATTTTGTGAGAAATCCTTGGCTTAGGCAAAATTCATTTGATCTGGTAGAAAAGAATGCAGAGTTCATTAAGTCAGGTAATGAATGATAGTTTGGATAAAAAGAAAGAAACAAGAAAGCAAGAAAACTAGAGGGAAATGGTGTCAAGGCAAAGATATTTGGTAGCTGGGGACATAGAAAAGACAACTCTAGGATGACAGATGAAGCCAAAGGAGGGGGGAGCTGAAGATTATTGGGAGGGAGTGAGGGAAGAGGGAGGGAGAAAGTGAGATAGGGAGAGAGACAGAAA
>NW_004524583.1:8232501-8259332 GCF_000260255.1 Octodon degus
AGAGAGAGAGAGAGAGAGAGAGAGAGAGAGAGAGAGAGAGAGAGAGAGAGAGAGAATGAACACATTGAACAAGGGTGGTAGCACACACCTATAATCCCAGTGCTCAGGAGCCTGAGGCAAGAGGATCATTGTGAGTTCTAGACCAGCCTGGGCTATACAGTGGGCTCAAGGCAGCCTGAGCTACATAGCAAGTCACTGTTTCGAAGAGAGAGAGAGAGACAGAGAGACAGACCAGACAGACAGAAAGACAGACACAGAGATACAGAGACAGAGAAAGAAACAAAAATGGAGAAACAGAGATAGAAATGTGGAGAGAGACAAGGACAGAAAGACCAAGACAGTCAGAGAGACAGAGAAAATGAGTTCATTATAACGGAATATATTGGCAGATAAGCAGCTGGACTTGAACTGAGGAAAGCATCTCAAAGCCTGAAGAGAATGATGAGAATGAGTGTGTAGGACAGAATGTTCCTAGGTATTGAAGAACTGAAAGAGATGCCACAAGATAGGATCCATTTTTTTTAACCCTCTCATTAGCCCTGTTGGAAAACTAAACAAAATACAGAACAGAGTCCCTGGGTAAACCCTTAATCCTTCTTCAAGCCAGAATTTTGAAGGAATTCTCACCTCCAGTGCAGGGTAAGTTCCTAGCTCTTACTCCTCCACCAGGAAGCCTTGGTTCTAGGCATTGCAGCTGGAGGAACGCAAAGACACAGCATGAATATCTGTGAGACACCCGAGAGAAGGAACTTGGCATCAGGCAAATGATGATCTCGCTTCTTAAAGCCACTTGGACTTGGATCACAACTGAGGTACAAAGTAGACCAACGCCAACCTCTGAGCAATCCCCTCAGCTTCTGGGACTGACTTCCTCACCTGAGAAGCTGCAGAAGTCTGTTATGATGGGTTGAAGGCCAGCTCAGTTGGCGTGTGGCAAGCAAAAAAAAGGAACAAAAACAGAAGAAACAGACTACAGATGCTAACATTTCAAAAGTGGAAGAAAGGCAGAGAAAGTTAGAAAATAAATGAAAGTAGCTCTACTGAGAGCACCCAGAGCGATGCGTGGGGAGAGACCTATGGTTTATGAAGCCATTTTGACGTACCCTGGGAAAATCCCACTTTAGAATATAGCTAATGGGAAGATAAGGAGACCTTACGGGAGCCAGGAGTGGGGTCAGCATAAACCTGGGTTTGTAAGGATTTAATTCGACTGGGAGTGGGTTAACAAAGTTTGAATTATATAAACAAATACGGTCAAACCTGGAAGTTTGGCCAGAGCTTTCTCATGAGTATGTGCACTCCACTAGCAAATTCCTGGAAGAGTATTAATGTTTCCAGGTCTCAATCTGGCAATATGCTGACCCTGACTTTAAGTCTGACCCTAAAACTAATGCTCCATGAATAAGTAGGCTTGCCTTTGACCTACGTGTGGTTACTGAGATGGAAGCCATGCCTAAGGTAAAGACACAGTTCAGTCACTAGCAGACACCTGTCACTGGTGGTTCCCCTGGAGTGTCAAACTTACAAGACAGCAATTTCCATGGCAACTCTTCTCTATCCTCCAGGCACCTGAAAACTAACCAGTAGAAGCCCAAGTGCTTTGACAGCCAAAAATGCAATTTTTATCAAGGGAAAGGGGAAATAAAAAGATTCTAAGTGAATTTCCTTCTGCTGAAAGGGGCAATTTCCACCACGGTTGCTGAAAGCCTTGTCCCAAACCCTGAGCTCTTCAGTGAGCTATAAACAAGCAGAAATTCGGTGTCCCTGTCCATTGTGCTGAAGAAATCTATGCGTGAGCAGAATGCACACTACTGCTACTGGACTGTTTCCAAAGATAAGGCCCACGGCCCAGGTGCCTGGAGCCCACAGTCATTTATTGGACTACATGCAAAAGTCATAGCTTTTTTCCCCTTTCACCTCCCTGTTTACTCAAGCAGTGGTTTCACTATGATATTCACTTGGGCTATGCTGAAAATTTCTGGGTGAATTGTAGATGACACCCAGTTTGGAGGAAATTAACTTGCATTGTGTAATTATTTATTTATTCAATAAGTAGGATTCGCATTGTACTCATGCAGTGGAAAACTATGTTAGATGCTAAGCATTCAGCACAGAGCAGAGTAAAACTCCTGTCTACATAATTCTCACCAAGTCTGGAGATGTGCTGCCCTACAGAAGTCATTCAAGAAAAGGCAATATGGTATCAAGGTGACTTCTTTGTGTAGGGCGAGAAGGCCCAGGGTGGAAAGCTGGAGAGACCATCAGGAGGATATGATAAAGTCAGGGTGAATCAAGCTGAAAAGTGTCACTGTGAAGGGGCAACACAATGTTGTAATCCAGAACCACAATCTACATGAACAGATATATCAGGGAAACACGGGGAAAGTGGGGGAGCTGCCTCTGTGGACCAAAGCTACAGAGACAAAACAAGGAAGTCACGGTTGTGAGTCAGGATCCATAGTTATTAGTGCTAGCTTTGTGATCTTAGGTCTCTGTCTCTTCGTGTGGATCAAGGGAGCTCCACATACAGGAAGGGAGGAACAGACACTCCTGAGGTAAGCTTCAGGTTGTTTCTGAAAACAATTTTGATCTGAGATCAAAGAGTATGAGGGGGAAGGAAGGAAACAGAGAAAGAAGGTAGAGTGGGAGAAGGGAGAGAAGAAAGAAAAAGGGAAGGAAGGAAGGAAGGAAGGAAGGAAGGAAGGAAGGAAAGAAGAAAGGAAGAAAAGACTGCTTTTTTAATGATAAAGAGAATTATGAAAGAGAATTAGTTCATACGCATGTTCTTTTTCCCCAGTTTATCAAAGATACTGCCAATTAAAATAAAGCATTTGAATTTGCCACTTACAAATTTTAGAACATTTTCTAAGAACCAGCAGAGCACTTCACCTTCCATATTGTCAAGTGTTTTGATCTGAATTCCACCTTCTGTAACTAATCGCTCTTTGTACTTTGATGCTAAACAAGCATGCACTGTGCAGAGACGACACTTTTTGCCTTAGCACATTCAGTCAGCCTCCATTCTAATGTCACACTCTCCTGATGCTCATCTTTCATGTTGTTTTGGCACCACTCGCTAAGCAGGAAAGGCAGTATATTGTGAGTCAGAATCCATAGGTTTGTTGGTGCTAGCTTTGGGATCTCAGGCCTCTGTTTCTTCATGTGGTCAATGAACAGCTACGATTGGTCAGTTAGCTAGCATTGGGCCTGCTCCACAGGTCTGGAACTTGGGGGAAATGATACTTCCCTTGTTGCAGGCACAAAATCTAAGAAAGTAAAAAAAAAAAAAAGCTATAAACAATATGTGAATGTAGCCTTTTGAAGAATCAAAATGAATGACAAATGCTTGATAGACAAAGTATCAAAATTTCACATAAAAATAAGTACCCAATTGTACTTGCAGAGCCCTGTGTCACTCACTTTATCCTAAAAGATCCTCAGAGAGAGATCCTTTCTGGTTGTGGGATTCTATTACTCTCATGAAACCAGTTCAAACTAATTCCATGGTTAATTGTTTCACTACCTTTATCCTGAATCTATTGAATGCTCGATTTAGGAATAAAGCCTACTTTTTCCAACATGAAGTATATATGTGGGCTCAAACATGCCTCGCTGTCTGACCAATTGATGCTACTTTTAACTTTAAAATAGGGAGAGTGATATTCTACTGTTATGTCTTATATCCAGATCCCCCCCCAAGCCTCATGCACTCACAGGTTGGACTTGGAGTGGTGGCTGGATTTAGCCTATATCAATATGCCTTAAGGGTGTGCGCTAACTAAATTGGTTTAACAAGGCTCTGGTTGTAGGCAATGAAGGCCTCACCTTGGGTGTGGGATGCAACAGTCAAGAGCCTGGACAGAATATAAAGGAACAGAAAGAAGACAAGGTGGCTGCTCCCACTTCTGCCCCTGTGTGCTCTGCCGTGGACTGTTCCTCCCCTGCAGTGCCCCTCTGCCATGCTGCCCTGCATTGGAGCCCACTGCCTACGTACCAACACCTCTCCAAACTCTGAGCTAAACTAAAACTTTCCTCATGTAACTTTGGATGTTGCTTATTTGAGAGAAGTAACTTACCATCATGAAGATGTGGGCAGGGAAAAGAACAGCCAGCCCAGACTCATCCCATACCCTAGGTAAACTCTGAAAGTCAGGGGATAGTTCAGAGAGACAATTGGGAGTGTGGAGACACAAAGTGTTCTAATCTTTCTCCCAGGAAAACAACGCAAGGGCGCATTCCACCAGAGGAGTGTGGGCACACAACCTCCATCTCAGAAGACAAATTCCCTGAAAATCAAGGCTTCCCTTTGCCTCTGCTAAGCTGATAAAATTGACAAAGCAAAATGACAGAGGAAGAATGTGTGCTAAGATTAAAAGCTCTCTTGGTCCATTTAAATTTGAGTTGTCTTTCTTCCATGAACTCCCTCAAACTCATGGAAAAATTTGTCAAAGATAATCTATAGCTAGCAATTTGAAAACCAAAGTGCTATAAAAGAAAGTGAATTTAGTTTAATATTTATACAAGGCAGTTATAATTAAATTAACACATTCATGTATATGCTAAACAGCAGTTTTCAGCTCTTCCACTCCTTATCATTTCCTACCAATTATCACACATAAAGAAACTAAATTCTCTTTGCCATGCTTTTATTTGACAAAGAAGACAATAAAAAATAATAATCTTGTTAAGAAAATAAATTCAGAAAATTTATTTCTTCCAAATAAGAGAAATGTCTTTCTGTAGTCAGTGACAAATAATAAATCAGAATCAACAAGGTCTCTCATAGACCTAACAAATTTACTAGTTCACCATTGATAAAATATTTTAATGTCTGCTAGATCTTTCAATTCTCCTATTTTTCCTCCCTTGACTGTTCATTCACAGGTATTATTAAGCACATTTTTCAGACCATGAAACTGGAACTTTTAAAGTTCATTAAGGAAGAACATGAAAACGCTACAGAAAAGAACACATAGGGAGAACAAAGGAGCTGAATTTAATCTGTTAATCTTATTTTTGGTGAATGCTAGGAAGTTAATCAATAGAAGCTTCTCACAAGTGAACTCTAGAATTCAATCCAATCCTTCTTCTTCTTCTTTTTTTCCACACCAGAAATCAAACTCAGGACCTTGTGCTTGCTAGGCAGACACTGTGCCACTGAGCTCTATGCCCAGCTTCTAATTGCTTCTTAAACAAGTTATTTCTACCCATCTGCAGATTACATGCCATTCACTGGTCATAACTCCCTACCTACCTCCACTTATACCCAATAACTTCCATCTGGTCCTCAGTGAAGTCAAAGGACTTTATACATCCAGAACTAAGACAGAAAGCTCCTTTGAGGTATCATTATATGATGAAAACAGTCTTCTGACTGGAATATTTAGGAAAAATAGCATAAAGCCTCTTCCCTCTACAAACTCCTACTTTGTCCAATACGGTCTGACACTGTAAAATGGAAATAGTCATAATCCTTATCTACCTGTTAGGATTATTGTATTAGGAAAATGACGCATTAACAATGCTTGCCTCAGTACCTGGTCCACTGCAAACATTAAGTAGATGCCAATACAACTGAGGGACAATGCAGAAGCATTCCACTTTTTTTTTTTTTTTTTTTGGAACCAGGGATTGAACTCAGATCCTTGCGATTGCCAGTCAAGCGCTTATCCCACTAGCCATCTCCCCAGCCCTACATCCCACTTTTATTGATAAGGAAATTGGTGGCCCACAGAAGGTAACTACTGAAAGTTACAACTTGAATGAATAAAGTCTATAAAACATTGAAGCCAGTGTTAAGGGTTATCGGAAAGGCAGAAGCTAAAAACAGCAATGTT
The DNA here is from genome assembly GCF_000260255.1 of Octodon degus. NCBI lineage: Eukaryota > Metazoa > Chordata > Mammalia > Rodentia > Octodontidae > Octodon > Octodon degus. The sequence continues at coordinate 8,238,339 of NW_004524583.1, forward strand.
CCTTTTGTTTTCTTTTATTTGGCTTTCGCAGTCACAGTTCTTGTGATTCCAAATACTGTATGCAAAGATACATTGGCACCATGTTGACACAAGAAAGCCAGGCGTGCTGGCTGGAGTGCTATCTGTACAGATTTGAAGTTTGAGGCCTGGGGGTCTCTTCAAAGTCAAGAGGGATTTCAGGCCTTGTTCAGCCAGCCACTTGATGCCATTCTGCGCAGCAGATGCCTACAATGGCCTGGCATCTTTTCTGATCGTATCAGCCCTTCTTTTTTGCTGTTGAGCTGTGACATCGCATACAATGCCTCCCCTCTGCAAACTCATTCCTGGGATGCAGCTGTTAGAGTCTTTCAGCTAAGCAATTCACAGCTGACTTCCCTAGGGCACTCACTCTCTTTTTGTTTCATGTGCTGTGAGTCCCAGGGACACTATGAAGAAAGCCACGGAGCGAAGAAGTCTCTTACTTGCCCTTTTTCAGTTAGGAGTCCAGGAATGCATGGGGGAAGTCAGAGGTGCTATCACCTAGTGCCCTCACTTAATAAACAAAGATCTCAGGACTTAGAGCAGTTAAAAATATCAAGGTCACACCACTAGCACGTGGTAGTGATGCCAAAAGACCACATTTGGCCATCACTCTCTTGATTTCCATTGGTTGCCAGCTAATCTCTCTAAAAATATTAATTGATAATTATAGAGTAAGCTGATAAAGGGATTAAGGTTAGGCTGCTCTCAAGGGTATTTTAATTTAGAGGGATTTGAGTTACTAACTGGAAAAATTATTATGGCACAAAGCAAGCCAAGAGACTGAAGTACTAGGGCAAGTTGTTATGCATTTTAGTCCTCAGATCATTCTGTACAGGAAATAGAACACAGATAGGACTGGATCTACCTCTGCCTTAATCTTGGTAAATGAAGGCAGCCCCCCATCTTGCTGTCATTTCCTGTCATTTCTGAGCAATGACCATGCTTATTTAGAAATGTTAAACCCTACTGTCCTGCCCAATGTTCTCAATATCTTGGCACATGGGTGAATGTTACCTTTCCTGGGTCCTTTTATGATACATCTTCTAATTCAGAACACCCTCCCTGATCTGTACTAATCATACACAAACTAAGATCCACCTCTGAGACAAGGAGAAAGTTGCTATTCAGGTCTCTTTCTACCCAAGCTGAAATCTCTGCCCCTAGACTTTTCACACAATGGTAAATTGTACAAAAGGCCTTACCCATTGTCTAAGCATCTCAAGAACTCAAAAGTGCACGAAATCAGAGAAACAGGAGTGACTTTCCCATGTAACATCTAGAGTTTCTCAAAAAATAGGGGAAGCTAGTAAACATAGAAAGGATTGTCAGAGAAGTAGATCAGATAAAGTACTGATGGAACGCATGCAGTTAAGAGGATTATGCTGAGAGGATTAGCTACCAAGGGAATGCAAACGAAAAAAAGGCACTATTTGGAATCATCATTTCGTCTTCCTACAAACCCACATTCAGGCTTCTAGACTCTTGCTCTATCCTCTTTTTTGATCCTCTTCTCTCATCCCAAATTAAAATGATAGAATTCACTCTGATGCCATTTGTTAAATCATTTTACTGATGTCCAGATGGAGTTCAAGTAATTGATCTTACTAAGAAAAATGGAATCGGAAAAGTAAGTAAGTAAGTAAGAAAGAAACAAAGAAAGAAAGAAATCCTAAGCACAGATATATGGGAGTCAGGAGTCAAATAAAAAAATAGAATGAGGAGCCAAGATGTCAAGTGAGCACATCTGTGACCTTACCTGCTCTCAGTAGCACCACACAACAGAAACAATCACAACAACAATGAGCACACATTGGAAACACACTCACTCTGTAGTGCCAGGGATTCTTGTAAGACAGTATTTTGAACATGAATTTTATTGGATTAAAAAAAAATCTGTTGCTGAAAGAATTTACAGATATCTTTTTTAAAACACCTTTGATTGTAGGTTAGAATCTTGAAGGCGAAAATCAAAGGGATTTTTAAAGGTTATTTTATGGCTGGGCAAAAAAGTCACCTGGGAGAAATGTATAAAATACATATTCCTGTGCCCTACCCTAGTAGATTCTGATTCGGTGGATCCTGCATAGAGCTCAAGCCTTGTGTTTTTAATAAGCTCTCCAGGCATTCTGCCATGCAACCAGGCTTGAGAATCGCCAGGTTAGAAAGATGTGCTCAGGTTATTCCTCCGGGACCCTGGCTCTGCTTCAGTGATTCTGTTAATAGACAATACACACCCTCTAACACAATTTCTTGCAAAATACACACATGTAGCACTTTTTCTCCTGCGGATCACAGCACCACAATGTAGAGACTTTTTCCTACTTGATATATCCCAGAAGAGCTGGCCGGGATAGAAATCCACATACAGGTGGAAATATAAATATATCCAGTAAAGACAAAGAAGTAACACACACAGAGATTTCTGAAAATAGTATAGTGATACCCATAATGCTGACTAAGTCTCAAGCTGTGCTTTTGTAGCAGAATCATTCATGAGGTATATAGTATATCTCCCATGCATTTTGATAATAATAACAAAGTAGCAAAATCTCAGTGATTTACTTGTTTCCTCCATCCTCAATGGATGGTATCCAGAATATTGGTCACATCATGCTTTGTAAAAGACAGAAACACTGAAATTAAACGTGCATTTATTAGGGGTAGCTTTCTTCACTGTTGACTGGCTGTGCAGGAAGGCACACTTAGATTCTTCAGGAAAGTCTGATCTACACCTTACCCTCTCTATTTTCCTTACTGGTCTTGAGTACTGTGGGGTTACATTGGTGGGAGTTAAGATTTGGTTCAGAGGGCAGAAAGTGTCTGTTTAAATTAGACCCTAAGTCCTATATGCCAACCAAGTTCTGTATTGGAAAGTTGCTGGAACATCATGAACATGAACACAAACACAATTCACAATGCAGCAGCGTGTCTTTTCTCATTTGGCATTACTCCTCGGGTTTACAACTCCTCTGGGACTTCACAGAGAGAGATGGCTCAGTCAAAGCAAGTCCAGTGGCTTCCTCAGCAGTACACAAGGCCTAAGCTACAAATGGTGCTTGTGAGCCAACTGACTGATCTCCCCTGGGCAATCCAGACCTCCATCCGGAAGGCAAAGGCAGAGCCATACTCTGAAGTCCAGAACACACTTCTGTGTGACCCACTGTCATTGGCTGCAATTGCTTCTGTCTCTTCGACTGCAGATAAATGATTTATCAACCATTCACTCAATAAGATGACATCATATTTTTGACATTAGTTTGATTGCAGTAGTATAAATCCCAGATTAAAATGTGTGGATTCCTATCCATTTTCTAAAAATGTTTTCAGGTGTGGCTGGATCCAGGATCCTAACATCTACAGCTAAGGTTTTACTCTGTCCCCATCTCAGCCAGGTACTTCCTTCTCCACTTAATGGGAATGGTGCCTACTTGAAGTCTAGCCTGCACTCTACTTACTAAAGAAGAGAATCAAACAGAATGTGGTCTGATAATCCTAGCAGAGAGGCAAATTCATCCTGAGAACATAAAAAGAAAGTTGTACATAAAATAAATTATTCTATTTAATCAGACCTAGATTATATGCTCAACCCTATAACTCCAGGTGAGTTGTTAGAGACAGCTCCCATCCCTATCAGAAGAAAAGTACGCTTTATTCTGGTATTAAACATCCAGCAGAATAAGCACAAGGTATAAAAAGTAATGTCATATTAATATGCTGAGCTGTAAAAGGCTCAAGTCAACAACTTCTGACAATTGCCAGTTCTACTGATAACTCACTACTTTTATGGACTATTAGACTATATTGGATTGTTTTACTGAATGTAAAATACCTACAATCTTTGGACTGGCTTCAAGTGTGAAAAGATCCTTTAAAGACTTCTCCAAATATGGCTTCTCTAACTGCAGTGGAACACCCATCTCTGACAAAACAAACCAGAAAAGGGGGATATGTTGGGAGCCACGAAGCTAGAAAATTGATCAAATATGTATAGGTGGGACTAGGCCTCAGTGCCTAAACCAAACAAGCTCCTGCACTCCTGAGATAAACATCTTGTCTGGTTAAGGTCAACTATTAGTTGCTAGGCAACTTAGTGTCATGTGTCACTAACATTGCAAAAGTATAAATAAAGGACCGTTTTGTTGTAAAAAATATTATATATATATATACATATATATATATGCATATATACACAAGATAGGATAGATATACAGCTGCTTTCACTTGGTTCATTGAGAAGAAAGGTTTCTACTAATATTGTTTAGACAAAGATATCATGTCTGCATCTTGTCCTCCAAATAACTACTATGAAGACAACAATATGCGATGTATTAGTTATTAAAACTATCCTACTAGCCTGTTTTGAAACTATTTCATTGCTATTTTATCTTTTTTCCTCATTAAAATGAATAAAAAGTAAATAAAAAAAGAACAAAGCAACTTCTACTATACAAAGGAAAAGAAGATGCTCGGCAGGCAGCAGGGAGGCGTACACGGGAGGAAATGATACTCGGAATCGTTCTCGAACTATTTGTTCACAGACTTATGGAAAAGTCCAAGAGAAATCAGAGAGAACATTCTACTGACTTGAACATAAATGAGTCTTTTAACCAAATTATGCCTTGGGTATTCTCATATGACATGAGGAATGCAAACTTGGAATTCAGGAATTCAGGTATTCAGATTTAAGTCCTGACCCTGAAACATCATAGCTATATAATAATGACCAAGTTACTTAGCCTGTCCCATCTTAGCTTTCTCATCTGTCAGAATTATATAATTCATAGGACTGTTCCACTGTGTAAGTGAAAAGCACAGTTACTCACTTGGTGTAGAAGTGCAATAAAGAGTCCTCTTAGCCTTTGCCATTATGGACGTTTCTTGTGATAAAATGATACCTAAACTACATTAGCTAGATAAGAAATAGCCTACTTTAAAAATTTGTGACACAGGAAATAAACAGTAGAAATATTTTATGGAAGCTTGACCTACATCACTTATCTTCATCCCTTACCTCTTCGTCTCTGCTTATTTACTAGGGAGATTAAAATGGGTCACTATTTTCTAGATTAAAAAATCTTGAAGCAATAAAAGACAAACTTTTGCCTTTCTCTTGATTCTTAAGCTTCCTTTTATATCTCTTCCAAGAATATATATTCTACATTTTTTTTACTTTCACCAGAATATACAAATGAACTCTATTGAGAGGGAAGTCCTCTAACCCACCTATATCACTGTGGTATTTTACATTGTAAACCATTCACTGTAATTAATTCTTTTATAAGTACAAGATACATGACCTAGTTCCCTTAGGATAACATGAGAATGTTTTGCCCCACCCCAAAACTTATATTCATCCTCCAAAAATAACTAATACAAGATAGTGTAAAGCACTGCTTATTATGAAAAATCAACTCTGAGCTATAGGTATGGCACCATTCTTCCTGCATAGCTTTGGCTTTCTGTGTATATAACTTTCAGGAAATGAATTTAAAACAAAATGTTTTCCTTCATTATTTTTTATGATGATGAACATCTAAGTGATTCCTGTTAAATATGACAGAAATGGTTTTAGAGATATGTGCTTTTTCATGAGACTCTAATGGCATACTAACCTGAAAATCAAAAGAGTTGGGCCAAAGAGAGTAAGAGTATCAATTTCTAACTGGTTTATGCTTTTCAAGTATATAGGTGGAGTGTGCGTGTGTGTGTGTGTGTGTGTGTGTGTGTGTGTTTGAGAGAGAGAGAGAAAGAGGTGAGATAGAGAGACGGAGACACAGAGATAGAGAGACACGGGGGAAAGCAATGCTTCTCCCATTAATTATTCCATTCGGATTTTAATTGCATTGATTAATATGCATTTGCTAGTGATAGAAAAATGAGACTGGTGTTCTCTCCAGCCTTGTTTAGCTTGCAAATGGCAAAGTAAAGCAATGTCATTGAGAAGCCCTAACTCTGACTAGGTAGAAAGCCCCGCTGACAGCTTTCACGCAGAGCTACATGAATAACCTTAGGATAACCTGAGGATAACTTTCTTGCACCATTATATTCGTGACTGTGTCTCCTCTGATCCCAGACCCCTCACTCAGCCTTCCTTGCTGGAGTGTGCCAGTAAGACATCCTGTTCCCCCTGCCCTCTCCAGTAATCACTCCTGACCTAATCATTTTCAACCAAATTTCACAAGTACAAGAATATCTGAATCTCAGCACAACTTTGTGTGTAGACGAAGAACAACTTACTTACATTTTGTAAGAGATGATATCAAAGCTTTCAAATAAACTAAGTGATTTTATTCAGCTTTTAAGAACTCAAATCCAGATTTGAAATTGTGTTCTTAAATACAGTATTCTGCCAGGGAGATAACTCAGTGGAATAAGTGCTTGCCTAGCAAGTGCAAGGTCCTGAGTTCAATCCCTGGTACTGCACTATATATATATAATTAAATTCAAATCAAATATAATATTCCTCTAGGGGTGCTAGGAGATTGGAACATGGACTTTCTAGCCTTCACTGGCCTCAAACTCAAAATCCTCCTGTGTCAGCTCTACAGGTGCCAAGGCTGTAGTCTTGTGTCACCACACCTGGCTCAAATTCACTGTTCTTTCTACTTTATTCCACCACCTTTACCTGAGTCTTGAGAACAATTGTGGCACTTGTCCTATTTTTTGAGTCTGCCTGCCTGTCTTCATCTTGAACTACAATTTCCTAAAATCAATCAATACATAATAAGAGGATGTGACCTGGGCCAAAATACTAGAGAAATCCATACTTCAGCAGCTGAAAAATTACATCCAGATTAACTAAATAACAACATATCTGAAAGAGCACCCAGGAGAAAGAAGCCCAACAGCCTCACATACCATCTCTGGTCCCATCTGTGAGCTCCCCCAGCTAGCCAAATGCCCCCTCCAGGGTGTACACAGGATGAAAGAGGGAATAATGAGCTCACTGTCAGGAAAGGCAGGATCCCAAGGTTTTGGTAGGTCCAGCACGTGGACCAGTGAGAGAGGAAGTATTGCATGGGCAATGAGGGAGAGGGAAGCTGGTGGAAAGAAGGAAAACTTCAAATGCACAGCAAGACAGAGAGGCTTGAGTGGAGGTGCTCAAACTCCCTAGAAACTCCTGCTTGACCATTTGAGAAGCATTTGAAGAGCAGGCACCTAAGAGTCTCCTTTGATTTATTTAACTGAATAAACATTAAGTGCTCACAGTCATATGCCTCACATTAGGGTAGACTCCACAGGAAATAAGTCTGAAACATTCTTCCAAAAGTATCCTTATATTCCAGCATGCTTTGTAAACATGAAAAACCTCCAACTTTCCATGTCTTCTGTGTCTTCATATATGCAAGTCCTTCAATACTTATTCCCTTCTTTTTCTGATTCACTTAGAAAACTTCTATTCATTCTTCAAAGCCCTCAAAAGAAATACAACCTGCTCTGTTAATCCTTCCAATCAACTCAATTGGGTTTTTGTTGTCTTGCTCTGCAACTTGGAACTCAAGGATGGCAATTCTCACTCTACACAATACAGAAAGACTGAGATGATATCAATGATGAAACTAAGTGGTTTATTCCTTTGTTTATCCAGCACCAGGCACATTATATATTTTTCAATTAATGTGTCCTCAATAAATTTATTAATGAATAAATGGTTTTAAATTGCCCAAAGTAAGGAACAGGGTCATCAAATGCTTCCCAAATAAACATACATGAAATAGAGATAAGCATGGGCTGGAATAAAATTTAAAAGTTTATGAAGCGTCTACTCATGATGCTTAGACTATGCTAGTAGATGTGGGAAATCACTATGTACATGAGTATCAGAACTCAAGGTTTCCTGTGGCAGGATAATGGACGGAGATTTCTCCGTTTGCCTAGATGGCCTTAACACAGACATATATTTTGTAATAGCTACAAAATTAGGCAATCCTCCTGGGTTGTTTATTGTCATGGTTTCAACTCCCTTCCAAGGGTTTACATACATAAGCCTTTTTCTTTGTGTATTCTGAGCTATAGATAATTACGTGGCAGATTATCTAGCCATTTCCTAACATATGACAGACAATATTATATTCCAGATCCTATCTGAAAGGAGTACGGTACCTCTTCGTAGGACAGATGACAGTTGACTGGTGACCCATTTGAGAGTCAAGATTTCTGATTTTTATTCTGTTTCTCAACTAGGCTCCTAAGGTAGCACGACATCAGAGGGAGTAAATTCACACTGATGAAATAGGTCAACCCACAAGAGGCTTGTCTTAATTCCCTTAACACATGTGGGATGCATCATGCCCTGTTCAACGTATAATGTAGTGTAAGAAATCCAGACTTGCCCCACCTGCCTGGGGGTGCATTCCCCTGTGATCCAATCAAGGTAGTAGGTGACTAGCACTAATTTATAGCAACAGAAGAAGCAAAAACTTAAGCTCAAGGAGTTAATTTCACATGAAATTTTGTTTTCAGTAAAGCTTGCACCCATATATATGAAAGATGAGTACCCAAACACAGCTATTCTGCTGTGGCTTTTGTAGCCCAAATAAAATCCAGTTTCCCAGTTTCTGTCAGATCCCTTGAGACTGACAGCTCCTGGGGTGGGTCGGTCAGTTGGTCGGTCTCTCTCTCTGTCTCTGTCTGTCTGTCTGTCTGTCTGTCTCTCTCTCTCTGGAACCGGGAATTGAACTCAGGCCCTTGCACTTGCCAGGGAAGTGCTTATTCCACTGAGCCATCTCCCTGACCCCTCCTGGAGACTCTCTTATTGGCTCTCAAGCCACCTTCACTATAGAACCTTGACAAACAAAACTCATATTTGAAGTCCAAATCAAGTCTAGCTCATGGAGCTCTAGAATGGGTTAGACCCCTGCCTGGGAGAAATGTAAATAGCCAAGTGTCCCTGAAGGTAGACTGCAATTTTGCCAGGCTGGTAAAGCTCCATTTAAGCAATTAGGTCCTCTGAGAACTTTGCTTCTTTTCTGACCTGCTATAGTAATTATGTGGGCATCCCATTTGCCTACATGTTCTCTATTATGATGTGCCAATTAATCTTACTTGCCAGCATAATTGGATTAAGAGACCCCTGAAGAGGTCCTTGGATCATGGGGGCACTGTACTTAGCAGTCAACTGACGCCCATAGTTCAATGTGCTATGTGGAGGTGGGGCCCAGCTGGAGAAGGGGGATCTGTGGGGCTGGGGCTTTGGAGGGTATCTCTCTTCTTGGCCTTCTTCTCTCCTCTGCTTCTTAGCTTGCAAGAAGTGAGCAGCTTCACTCTATGATGCCCTTTGCCATAATGCTTCTGCTTTTAGGCCATTAACCATGGACTGAATCTTCTGAAACCATGAGCCTAAACAAAATTGTCATGTGGCAGGTGGCAGGTATTGAGTTCCAGCAAGGGCAACACTGATTTACATATGCAGGAGATTTGAAATTAGCAGGCAATGCTAAAACTAGGGCTCTGAGTGCATAAGCCTCCGCTCTTCAAGTGGGTTGTAAAGGCTTCATTAGCAGGTGCCATATCTTAGATAATTTTTCCAAATCCCATGGATTAATCACCTGAGTAGATGACGCAGAAAAGGGCATCTTATCAAAGCAACTCTAGTTCAGAAACTCATCTAAGGCAACCTTACCATACCAATAGGTCCATTTATATAGTTGGAAAGTCTAGGCCTGGGAGAATGGACCCTTTTTTTCTTCAATGAAAATTATGATGAGTAGCAACTTTACAGATCTTGAACAAGCTTTTTGACAATCTGAGCTCACAGCGAACATCTCCTATTTTCCTCTGATAACTTAAGAACAGAATAGAAACCTGCATTTGCAAAGGTTAAAATTCGATTTTTGACAACTGAATAGCCCATCTAATTGTCCAGGGCACTTTACTGCTTGCTTTATTTTCATTTTGTAAAAAATGTTGAATAATTGAATCTAAGGTCAAAACACTTCCTCAGAATGTAAGCGTTGAAAATTAATTACCAGCTGCCCTTCACCTATCTCTACACAGAAAAAGAAGACTGTCAGGCAGCTAACTGTCCAGTTTCCAAACTTGACTAATGTAATAAAGAGAAAAAGTGAACAAAACATAAATCAGAGGGCTGGGGAGATCGCTCAGTGGTTTAAGTACCTGCCAGACAAGCATCAGGACCTGAGTTCAGTTCTGGGTACTGCATGCCATGCTGGCCCTGCAACCCTGGGTGTGGTGGCGCACATCTAATGCCAGCACTGGGAGACTGAGACAGGAGGATCACTATGAGTCTGAGTCTAAGCTATGTAGTGAGACCCCCACATCCAATTTTTAAAAATGTAAATTGGAGCTAATACATAAACATTCAATTTCATGACAAATACAATGACAAAGAACACAGGTATACTTAAAAATAGTCTGATCAATCTTACATGCCTAAATCTGATAATCTGAGCAACTGCCTCGAAGATAACAATATGTAATGCAATAGGCATTGTTCATTTCCTACCATCTTGTTTTGAAATTATGCATTGTTTTTATTGTTTTGTTTTTGTCTTTGTTTTTGTTGTTTTCTCTTTAAAATATATATATTTTTATGTATTTAGTACAGGGTCTACAGGATCTCATTACACAGATCGGACTCATAGTGAGCCTCTTGTTTTCAGCCTCCCAAGCACTGGGACTATAGGCTCATGCCACCACGGCCAGGCTCAGCACAACCTGGGGGTGGTGCCAGCAGAGCCAGCATGGCATGACGGATTGAACCCTCGTCCCTTTTTCTGCAAAGCAGGTGCTTTAGTCCACTGAGCTATCTGGCCAGCCCTACTTTAGAATAAAAATTTTAAAAGCTCATCTGTGCCTGTGCTCTCACAATAATGCAGGTAGCTAACTGGTCCTCTCTCCCCAAGTTCTACACATGCATGTCACCACAGAAATCAGAGTTATAACAAAAGCTGCTCGTGTGATGTCCTCACAGGAAACCAGTCACTAACCTAGCATTACTTATGTCCATATATTAAGTAGGCCAGTCAGCCTTTTACCTTTCTAGTCGCAAAGCCACTGGCCATATCCCAAAATGCACATTGATTTGTTCATTTCTACTTTGTCTGTTTTCATTTAGCCAGTGTGGAACAAAACCTAAAGTATGTCTAAATAAAATACATTTTAAACTGTAAGAAAATACATCTTATGTTAAATGTTTTCAGCACAGTGAAATAAGTTTAAAAACAAATACCATCAATCACAGAAAAAGTAGGACATGACCTGAAAACCTGGAAAGGAGAAACACTCTCTCAGTTGCCCTCAAGCTTGTGCACTGCTGAGCCAAGCCGTCAGCCGCTCTGCGCACCAGAATGATAGTGGGGCTTAGCTGTCCCCCCAGTCAGCCGAACACCCTCGTCGAGACTGAGGAAACTGATAACACAGATCGTTTGCTAGAAAGATCTCAGTCTCTGATGCAAGTTCACTAATTTCCAGTAAAGTTTATTTTTAATTTCTTTTCAAGAGAATACAAACGATTTTAGAAAATTAGAAACAATACAGAATTTCACTAAACAAGATGGCAGGAATTCAATAATGGCTGTTATATTGCATAATGCTGTCTTCAAATTAATTGTTCAGATAGAATTCATTATAAAATGTTAATAATCAGATACTTCTCCTCTGCTGCCAACTCCTCCCTTCCTAATAGATGGAGTGTCATTATTTCACAAGTTTCAACCCAATTCTCTCCAAATTTCTACTCTATCTATCAGACAACTCAACTGTGTATCTGATTTTTATTGTTACTTGTTACATCTATTCTTCTAAAATGCTCCAAATCAGCTCAGATCCAGTTGCTCTCTGGGGACACAGAGCCAGAATTCTATCTTATATCTGTGGGTGTTGACCTTGACATCTCCTACCACCCCAAAGGCAAAAGACTGAAAGCTCCATGCAGCCCATTTCTGCTTCTCAATGCCATTATTATCCTTAAAACTATCTCCAGTTATTGAGCCCCAAGATTGATGATATTTCTAGATTAGCAATCTGGGTACCCTAGAACTATTCTTAAAGATCACCTGACCAACATGTCATCCATACCCTTCACAGAAAAGCTCTCTCCTGCAGCTCACCCAGCCCATTTCTTTTCCTTTGGCAGGCAATTTGTTTTTCCTTTTTTTTTTTTTTTTTTTTTTGGCGGAACCGGGGATCAAACTCAGGCCCTTGCGCTTGCCGGGGAAGCGCTTATTCCACTGAGCCATCTCCCTGGCCCACTCTTTTCCTTTGTTCCATAAATTTCAAAGGAATCAATCTATTAAAGGGAAGCTAGTGATTAGCACAAGGCTAATTCTCAATAATGTTTCCTGATTGTGAATTTAGTCAAATGTTCATTCTTTTTGAATATCTGGGGAAGTATATAGTTTTGAATTTTTTATATACTTACTCTGCCGTGGTTTGTGTCTAATTGTCCTCCCAAAGCCCCATGCAGTCATGGGGAGGACTTCTAGAGTTTGTGATTAACTCATGATCCACTGGAATTATGGGTATAAATGCTGCTGGGATTATGAATGTAAGTCCTACACACAGCCTGGGGCAGATAGCCTGAATGCAACATAAGGAAGACAGATTTGCTCTCTGTAGAGCATTGTTGCTGCTGCTCCTGCCTTTTTGCTCTCTGCTCTTTGCTGCCACCCTGAAAGGTTGCTCTCTGCCATGTGTCACTCTGCCTTGGAGCCAGCTGAGTATGGACCGAAACCTCTACAAACTGTGAACTAAATAAATCTTTCCTTCCTTCATTTTGAGTGTCAGGTATTTTGTCCCAGCAAGGAGATAAGTGTATGAGACATACCCTTAGCTCCATGTTGACCTTCTCATTTTTTTCTAGAACCCAATGGCTGCTGGACTGAACATGACACAGATTTTGTGATTGAGTCGATGTTAATTACAATGACAGTTTTGACAATGTAGTGAACACTGCAGAGAGGACCTGTCCTAGGTGCCAGTTTCTGTGCTTCGCCCTTTGCAGGCAATCTCTCACTACTCCCCACTGGGCACTATGATTTCCATTTAATAAATGAGAAAATAAGATTCAAAAGTTTAGGAATTCATCCAATTTGGACTCTAAAGGACCTGTCTTTGTTACCACTCTTGACCTTCATATTTAAGATTATATTTTTCCATCAACATCATGTATCTCTTCCAATTCTGTCACTTCTAATTGTACAGAACCACTTTTTGTGCTTTTTTTTTTTTTTTTTTTTTTTTGTATTTAGGGCAGGGTTTTACAGGGTCTACAGTATCTCACTATGTAGATTGGACTCATTGTGATCCTCCTGTTTATAGCCTCCCAAGTGCTGGGATTACAGGTACATGCCACCACACCCAGTCTCAATCACCATCTCAGTGCACCCTGAGGTTGGGGTTGGCACGGTCAGTTTTTTTTTTGGGGGGGGGGTACCAGGGATTGAACTCAGGACCTTGTGCTTGCCAGGCAAGCACTTATGCCACCGAGCTCACTCCCTGGCCCCATTAAGCCTCCTCTCTTGAAGATATTCTTATGTGTTCTTCATCCCTCCAGACCTGGGGGCAGCTTTCCATCTTCTAGCCCACCTCTGCCTGAGGCCCATCTTTTCCCCCCTATAGGATCTGTGCCATAATTCTGACCTCCTATTAGTAAATTCTCTCATTTTTTACAGATGACCTAAGGGAACATCTGGTTTTTATTTTTATTTTTTAAATAAAGTGCTGTATATAAAATAGTGTTTTAGGATGCTGTTACTTAAACTGCTTTCAGCAGGCCCCTCCCCATGCAGATATGGGGGGGTTCCCCACGTCTAATTATTATACATTGATTCTTTGCCTCCTACTGTGGTTGGCCAGGAAATTTCAGGAAACTCACAATGGAGACTAAGTGAAGAAGACAGGATCACACCTTTGGAACTGGCCTGCCCCCTGCCAAGTCCACAAAGAGCGTCCTTCTACTCCTTGTGTCCTGCTCTGGAAAGTGACACTCTTTATACTGCTCCTCTCCTTTGTCTCCTGTGGTCCCCAGCCTGCTCAAAAGCCCTTCTTTTATCTCTGTTCTCAAATACAGTGGCTCTCAACCCTGGGACCCCATTGCAATCACCTGGACAGATGTTAATGCAAGTACTGTGGACTGGAGCTTATCTCAGACATTCTGGTTCAACTGGTCACTAGTGGGGTCCTACCTAGCCATATTTTCCAAGTAAACTTAATCTAATTTCTTGTTGTAGATTTTTCAATACACCAACCTGAGGCCTATATATGTATATGGTGTTTTCCTACCAAACTCATTTCCATTATAGAGCCTTCATCCTCAATACTCTCCTTGCAGAGAACTGAGAACCCACTCCTCCTCCTCCAAATTTCAGCTTCAATGTTACCCACTCCAAGTGGCCTTCCTTGGCGTCTCTCCCTAAAATGCCATTTAATCACACAAGTCACTCTGTCACATTTGCTTGCTCTGATTTTCTCCAGAAACAAGTCTAGGAAGAGATATTTCCAATTTCAAAATATTTCCTGGAGCAGAGTCTATCTTTATGTACTTAATTGCTAATTTTGGAGATTACACCTCAAAATCTTTGTGTATATATAACACTACTCTTTTGGTTATGGCATTTCCTATTTTCACCCAGTTAGACAAAATATTCCAGCTCAATCTTCCATGAAGTCATCCCTGAGCGCTCTATTCAAAGCTTTCCTCCAATCTCCTGCAGCAATAGTTCAGCCTTCACATGGTCATGTTATACTACTTAGTACTGTGTGGTATCTCTTCCATTTCTGTCTTAGAACTATTTGCTAAAAACCCAGCACTCCTCGAGACTCTAGGTACTTGTTTATTAAAGCCACCCTCTAGTTGCTCTAGTCTTGCAAATCATAAAAGACTATAAATAATAGCTCTAAAAAATCAAATATAGTGTTAAGAAACATTAAGCTTAGAAAGTAATGCACATGGATGGGATGTAACTCGGCCTGACCAAGAACCTGGCCGTTAATTAAAGAAGAGCTGGCCAAGAGGGAACATATCTGAAGAAAGACCAGTAAGTAATGTACAGAAGCCAAGTCACAGAAGTAGACTAGCTATGGGGGACAGAGGAAGTTTCATTTACTGCAGTCTCAGTAACTCAGTTGTTCTTTAACTCTTCATGTGTTTGGTTTTTGTTTCTTTCTGTTTTTATTTTGGTTTTTATTTTTATTTGAGTACATGTTGACAGTGCATACACACTATGTTCCTCAAGGGGGGCTGGTACTTGTACATAACACATCTTCATTCTTCCTTCACCTCTTCATCCCTTCCCACCTGCTTCCCATCCCTCCATCCCTTGGTCCCCTGTGTTTATTCTTTAGTCTTTCCAGATTGGATGTTCCCTACATCTCTGAAAACTGTCATGCTAAATGAGATTATCCAGATAACAATCCTGTGAGAACTACAACTAAATATGCAAATATGGAATAATATATTAATTATGAGATAAGTTCAGTTTTTTGCTATTTCATGCTCCCTTATAGGCCTCTCTTTCCTAGTCCTTCTTTCCCAAATTGTGATTTATTTTTGTAATAGAATAATGGGAAGGGACAAAAGGAAGAAGGAGAAGGAAATCAGGTAAGGACAGAGATGATAACAATGACAATTATGATGATGAGGAGGAGGAGGAGGATGATAACATCTAAACTTTAATAGGTACCTACTATGTGTCAGATGCCTTCCAAATATCATTTTAATCCTTACAGTGGAGGATTATAGAAGTTGTAAAAGATCACACAGAGCTACTTAATGAGGCAGAGACATGGGCAGAATTGGAACCTGGACAGTCTGGCTCCAGAGCAGGGTGCTGTCTGCAGTCAGGCTGTCCCCTCACCAGCTCTAAAGCATCAAATTTCTCTCTGACCAGAAATCCAAAAGCATGAAGGGGATGAAAAGGAAAGGAGCTTTACTGACAAATGGTCTTGGATGAGAGCGGGGCAAATAGTATTGGGTAGTTTGCCTGTAGTCCGCTGATTAAGAGGAGAGAACTTTAGACCTCAAGAGCTAGAGATCGAGAATGCATACTATAATAGTTGACTGTGTTGATTTCAGAAGGTCAGAAATGTAATTAAATTGGCTCAGTAATTCACACCCTGGAGTGTGGAGGACCCGCCCTAGGACAGCACAGAGCCTGGATGGGATACAAGGGAAGTGAGGAAGGACAGATCTACTTTTGTTCTTTGGAGAAGCTCATCCATAGTTTGGACATCACCTCCTGGCTTCCAGCACAGACTCTTTGGCTCACCACTTGGATTCTTCAACCTCCTGGCATAGACTCTTCAGCTTTTCCTCACAGACTTATTAGCTTCCTGATGCAGATTTATGTGGACAATTCAGTGAACTCTGTAACTCGGACTGAAACTTTCCGTCTCCAACATACAGACAGGCTCTGCAGGTTTCTTCATCCAACTCTATGGCTGACCACCATAAGCCACTCTTGTAATTTCTTCTATGTGTGTCTATCTTGTGTCATATCTGATACTCTAGTAAAACAATGACTGATACATACAATACATTCTCAAAGACAGACACCCAAGAGTTCTTTCCTAATAAGAGTAAGCAAAAAACTCTTCTAAGGGTTCACAGTTTATAACCCTTTCTACCTTGTGGATTTTTGCATGCAGATTTCTTTTTTTATCTCTCAGGGTTGCAGATGAACCTTGGCAGGAATTGATTTACCAGACAACCGCCCAGGAAGGCAGCACATCTGTCTCATTTTCTGTTTTTCCATCTCCAGTGCCAAACAAATAAACTAAAAATGACTGTCTAGTGGCCCGGTCCAAGGAACTTGCCTGAAAAGTTGTTACACTCTGATTACCACCTAAGGGTTCTTTTAGAAAGTAAAGGTAAATCAGCATGGAAGAGATTGTCCAACCATTCTGGGCCTGGTTCCTTTTCTTTCTGGATTCCTTACTATTTTCAGTCTCCTTTGCAGTTACGTTATGCTGTGGGATGGATTCAGTGACCCTAAAGGGACCATCCCACCTGTGGTCTGTAGAGACCTCTCAGGTGTGATTGTTTTCTATATCAGTTGTTTTAAGCTAGACAATAAACCACGCCAAATTAAATGGCTTGCAAGAACAAAAATTTATTATTCTCACAGTTCTGTGAGTAGCCAAGGTAGTTGCAAACTGGACTGAGTTAGGACAGCTCTACCCATATGTCTGGTAATTGGCCAAAAGTCAGCTGAGCTGAGGGGGGCAAAATGTCTGACATCATCCATCCTGTGATCCTGGAATATTTGTAAGATAGAATTTCAAGGGTCTAACATACAAGATGGGAAGCTCCTGGCATTTCTCAAATCTGGATTGTATTCACTCCCTTCTCACTGGCCAAAACAAGTCATGTAACCGAAACCTAGAACCACTGTGGGAGAGCACCCTGGATTGAAGGGGATGAATTATTTTGGCCATCTCAATTTTCAAAATATCAAGAATGATTTCACATGTCAGCTGCTGGATGAAGTTGCTAAAATTAGCCTTTTGAAGGTAGCACAACTTGGCCAGCTCTAAGAGGTGGAGCTAAGATGTAAGCCCAGAAGAAAGGCTGATGTCAGGGATGCTAACACAGAAGTGGATCTCAGGATCAAAAGAAGCACAGCCACTCATTCAGGGGCTGAAAGCCAAAGTCTCTGGGAAGAAGACAATGAGCGAGTTGCCTTCCAGACTCCCTTCAGTTCTAACACTTCATGGTTTTAAATACTCAAGAGTAAGTAGGCAAAAGGAAAGCTGTCAATTTCCCATTTTTAGTTGCTATTTCACCACGGTTAACCATACTTCTATCTAAAGCTAAATGTTACCTATTTATTGTGACATCTTACATCTTTTAAAAAGACCTACCAATTTTCTTTTTTCTTTCTTGGTCTGTGGTTGGATGTTTATGCCAGGGCCACCTTTGAAGCCACTTATGGAAGATGGCAAAGCCCCACCAACCTGGGTGTTTGAAAACTGTGTGGAGCACAGCCTCAGTCCACATGCACAGCTAGATGGGCAGGCAAGCCACTTGGATTTAAGGCTCATCTGCTAAGCATCTAAAATTAAAATAAATGATATAGGCAGATACCTGTGATTGTTTTTATTAATGGAGAACTGCCACTGAATCATGACACAAAGGGCATTTAGCATATAGTTTTAGATCTTTTATTTTTCAATTGTTTAGGCACTGGGAGTTTAACTCAGGCCTTGTACTTGCCAAGGCACTGTGCTGCTTAGCTACATCCCTTGCCCTTCTATCATATAGTTGTAAACATGCCAATACATCCTTACACCAAATCCTGGGACTCGCATGAGTAAGCATTATCTCTACAGTTAGATGGTTCTCCTCAAACTCTCTGGCAACAAGGCACTGAACATTTTCTCAAGTGACATCAGAGGAGCCAAGGAGATACTAGGGGTGAGAAGATATTGTGGTGTGGAGGGAGTGACAAGTCAGGGACATGCTTTACTGATCTATTCAAGCAAAATAACAACCCAGTTTTATAATTTATAGTACCTTAAGCCATGCAAGAAATAAAATGTATTCTAAGGCAATCAATCCCATGTAACCATGAAGAGAAGCAAAGATTTGGTACTTACCAGCTACCCAGTCAAGTTGGAAGTTATAATCAAGATGATAAATCAATGTGGAAAATGGAACACTAGGGCCTATAGCACTTGAACTTTTGTATCCTCTCTTAGCTAACACTCTCAAAGAAATTCTATGAAATATAGTTTAGGGAGACTTATAGCTCTTTGGGAAAAGAAGTGAAAGATCAACATTCACTTAAAGGCCAGAGATCAAATAAACAAAGCAAATTACCCAGAATTAATCAGGAACAGGGCTCAGCTTAATCTGCAAACTTTCTTCAAGTTCTGTTTGCATTTCAAACTGTGTTGATTAATCTGCACATTTGCATCATTTTCTTTTGGTCCCACTAGAATTCTGAAAGCAAAATGACCAGAACTTCATAAAACAATGAAATTGATAACACTTATCTGAGATGTGTAGCCATTGAACATCCCAAGAGGGAGACCTTACAAAAGATTCTCTGGACACGTCTCAGAACCAATACCAAATTTATTGGAAGGGATTTTTCTGCTCCCCTGGATCCCTTACCAGGAAATAGATGCAGAATTTCAGAGGACTAAAATGCTGAGTGTCCCATCTTACTGATGAGAAATAATGATAATAACTATAACTTCTTCATGGCATTCGCCTCTGGAATACTTGCTATATACCAAACGCTGTGGGTTAAGTACTTTACAAATATTAACATTTATTTTTCACAATAACTTCATGATAAAATGTTATTTCTATTATAGATATGAGGAAATTGAGGCACAGGGAACTTCACTTGTCCAAGGTCATGCAACCAGGGAGTTGCAAAGTCCAAATTCAAACCCCAGCTCTCTGTCCCCAGTGCCACACTTGCCACCAGTGTATTGTTGACTCTACTTTAATTCTAATCTATAGTCCTAATCTATGTGGTCAAAATAATGTTTAAATTTTTAAAAATGTATTACAGTAAAAGACACATTGCATTAATCCACTTCAAAATACCCCTCTTCACTTCAACTATGCTTATTCCATACTTCTTGCCACCCTCTGAAAGGTTCTGGAAGTATTTTTCCATTTCTTCCTAAGATTCATTCAAACATATGGTAAGTGCTGAGGTTAAACGCCATTCAAAGGAAACATGGGCTCATGAAAACGTAGTGGCCTTTACGCTTTGACTCTACACTGAACACCATGAGACTCCTGGCTCCTCCCAAAGTCAAAATGACCTCAGGAATCAATTCAGGACATCAACCAGCCAGGAGAGCACAACTAAAAATACTAAGAGAGGACTTCCACAACTCCTTCACAAAGTAGCAAGGACAATGAAATGTGTTCAAATCAAGGGAGGGTATTTTAGACAGATTAATGGCACTGTGGTTTTTGCTGCAGCAATGAAAAGAGATTTAAACATTAACTGTATTTTTAATCATCATATAAATGTTTAGAATAGACAGAAGTCAAAATAGCATTTTTTATTTCTCCCATATAAAAAACACCTGAGACCATTTTGCTTTTACTTCCAGATCCTTAACTTTTGAAATCAAATCACTAACGGGTCATGTTTCTTGGGCCAGAAGAGTAACGTTTCCAGGCCCTTAGGATCTCCATCATACAAAGGTCTGCCTGAGAAGCTAGAATAGCTGAGAGTGAGCTCAAGGGGGTGCAAGGTAGGATGAGGTTTGCTACAGTTAAATGATTAGTGATTGTCAAGCTTCTGTGAATAAGAGACCCATGTCCCCTTTGAAGCAATGTGCCAGATGAAAGGGACTGCAGCCGGTTCCTAGGGGGGCTGGAGAGCAGCCCTCCTACCTGAAGAACAGAAACGTCCCTCTTACTAAATTTGGGGTCAGCAAAGAGGATAGTTACAAGGAGCCTCTCTCTGACCACCAAGCACATGAACTTGGCAAACAATGAAGAACCAAACTGGTGAGATGGATAATCAGGCAAAGAAAGAAAATAATTACAAAGGGACCTCATGAGAAAATATAACTCTCCTCCCTTTTTTCCTGATCTCATGCAAGTTGTACCCAGAGCTGTAAAGAATCTCATGAAAATGTGCTCCCCTAAAGCAACTGCCTCTCTCACATACCCTTCTGGTAGGTGAGAGCACAAAGCCAAATTCAATCTGACTTAATGAAAATAAAATACAACACAATATTTCTTACACTTGAGTGTTATACAGTAATTTTCTGTACCCTTGCATTTATATTACTCAGTATAAATACTGCCTGTATTCTAGGAATCAGTCTGATAATTTTTTTAGTTGCTTAGATGCAGAGAATCAATTTTTTTTTATTTTGGTAGAAAAGCTATAACATAAAATGTACCATTTTAAACTACACTTCAGTGTCATTAAGTACCTTTACACTATTGTGCAGGCTTAAAGCTTAAAACCAATTTTCATAAAGGATTCACCATAATGGCAAAGAAGAAAACCTCTCAGAAATATATAT
>NW_004524583.1:8259522-8274576 GCF_000260255.1 Octodon degus
AGCATAAAAAACAGATATAGGGGCCGTGGACATGGCGCAGTGGAATAAGCGCTTCCCTGGCAAGCGCAAGGTCCTGAGTTCAATCCCCAGTACCAAAAAAAAAAAAAAAAAAAAAAAAGATATAGGCAAGGATAAAAGAGGCAAATAGAAAATGATAAGTATTTTTAAAGGCCCTAAAATAGACAATGTGCAACCCCTTCAGAGAGCTAGATGAGAAGAGCTAGGGCAAATTCATCTGATAGAGAAAGCAAGCTACTGAGCAACAATGCAAATAAAAAACTAATTAACCTCCGCCTCCACCCTCCCTGGGCACGGATGAGCCCGTGATTACATACCATAATGGTGTGACTTGCAGAAAACCTTGGTACAATTTGTCAAGCAACCTGAAACATATGAGGTAAATGACTGGATTCCAAATAAAGTCTCCCTTGCTAGAGAATCATGGTAAATATTGATTTTTGTGTCAATCAAAGAACTTCTAGCTTGACCACACCTTTCTGGTTTTTCTCTTTCTAGCAGTCCAAGGCTGGGAATGTGTGGTTTTCTCATGAAGACTGACATCCATATTCATCCACGCATTCCTGATCACTTCCTCTTTCCTAATGAGGCAAGAAAGCCAGGAAGGCGTTGGATCTCAAGAGTTTTACTTCCAGACCATTATCCTCATCAAAAAGCATTTATTAAACACCCAATTATAGAAAATGCCATGAAAGCCTTCATCTCTATGTAATGAGAACTATATAGACACAAGTCTGATCCTCTAAAAAGTCCTAATTATTCAGAAGCAAACAACAGGCAGAGATTACTTCTCTGACTCTTTACTCTGGCTTTATAAGAACCCTCTTTCTTCCTGATCTCATGTAAGTCCTACCCAAACTCAAGGTGTCACAAGGAGCTAATTGACCTTACTTTAAGGCTGCCATGTCAGTAGAAAGACTTTGCCAACACCGCCACCCCAACCAGAGGCTAGCAGCCCCATCTTTATTTCAATCCAAAGGGCTTAATTTCTCACATAAAACAGAATCTAGATAATTTACACTATCCATACAGACTTCAAGGACACAGAAGGGTGAATTTATAAAGTGAAATCAATCAAAGCTTGACAACCCCATAGGGGCTGGTGATCAGTTATGGACTCACAGTTCAAGCTAATCAAAGGAGAGATGGTCTAGCATTGGTATCGCTATCAGTGGGTCTGACCTTTGGAGAAAAGTGGAGTGGCCCTGGTCCCCGACAGTGACCAGCAATGGTGATGTACTATTCCTGAGTAGGCCTTTGTGTCCTCAGAGGAAAGCATGCTCTCAGTAAATCTGTAGCTCTTTGTCAGAAAAACAATCAGAGCTCAGGCCTGCGCTAAACTAAACACTTGTGTGAACTTGGAAAGGTCATTTAGCTTCTGTGAGTATATTTATCTACAAGACAGAAACTATGATTCATACCCATGGATTCACCTGAAAAGTTTATGAGGTAGCTTGTAAGATGCTTAAGACACCATAGACACCCAGATGACTGTTTACTTAGTTGAGTGGCAGCTTCTCCCACATACAACTGTAAAATAGAGGTCACTCATATAAAAATCTGTTTTATTTGGCCTATTTGAGGAATTAAACATTTAAATTACATGTACCATTAAGGCTAATATCCAAAATACGCAAGTAACTGATACCACTTAAAAATGATAACAAAACATCTAATAGAGGACAAAGGACTTGAACAGGTATTTCTCCAAAGATATATACAAATAAGTAACAAGTATATGGACAGATGCCCAGTCATTATCAGGGAAACATAAATCAAAGATATAAATACTATGTTACACCTGTTAGGATGGCTGTCACTCAAAAATCACATGTCTATATGTATACATAATACAAAGATGTATGGATACATGTATGTATGTATGTGTGCATATTAGCAACGATGTAGAGGAAACTATCCCAAGTATAATGCTGGTACAAATATAAAAGAGCTCAGCATCTTTGGAAAACAATGTGGAGGTGCCTCAAAAACTAAAATAGAGTTATCATTTGATACAGCTATCCCACTTCTGGGCATATTTCCAAAATAATTGAAATCAGGAACTTGAAAAGACATCTGCATTCCCATGTTCATTGTGGTATTACTTATAACAACCAGATACCAACCCAAGGGCCTATCAGCAGGTGAATGGATCAAAAATGTGTGGCAAATGTATACAAGGGGTTGTTATTCAGTTTTAAAGAAAAAAAAAAAAACAGGAAAACTTCTCATTTGCAACAAGGATGAATGCCTTCTCCATCTTTTGGCTAAGATCCAGGGCAACAGCGATCAACCTCGATAGCATTATGTGAAGTGAAATAATCCAATCCAATCTGACAAATCCTCCATGGATCCACTCATAGATTCATATGACATCTATAGTGGTCAAACTCACAGGGGTAGAAAGTGTAACAGTGGTTTCAAGGGCAAGAATGGGAAACAGAAATTGTTCATTAGCCATAAAGCTTCAATTATGCAAGCTAAATAAATTCTAGAGCTCTATTACATAATATCATGCCAGTTATAAACAGTGCAGTATTCAAAATGTGTTGAAGGTATGTGAAAGACCTCATGTTAATTCCCCCAGCAAAGGACACAGTGAACTTTGGATGGGGCTGGGCAGAACCACTGCTTTGACTGAGGTGATGGTCTCATTGGTATTTGCATTTGTCTGAACTCATTAAATTTTATAAATTACATATAGTCAGTTCTTTATGTATCAGTATTGTGTGTTTGAAAATCAGGAAAAAGGTCTCTAAAAGTATGTACTATCAATTGTTGTCTCAAAACATAAACTTGTTGGAAACAAAAAATGATACAGATGTACTTTCCAAGAGCAAGTCAGTCATAGGACACTACAAAGGGCAGTTCCATTGGTTGACTGATAACTGATTTTGAATAAAAAGAGCTGTAAACATTTATGGACTGCAGTGTGACAATGTAACAAATTAATACAATATGGAGTGATTGAATAAAGCTAATGAGGATATCCATCAACTTGCTCACCTATTTCTTATGGTTAGACAGCTGAAGTTTTATCTCTTGGTTATTTTGAATACTAATACATAATATGTTACTAATATATAATACAATATGCTAATATAAAATACAATAGTGATATATACTACAATACTAATATATAATACATTAGTATTAGCATCCCCTTTAGAAGAGGTATAGGCCCTGGGGAGATAGCTCAGGGCCTGAGGAGATAGCTCGGTAGAATAAGCGCTTGCCTGGCAAGTGCGGGGTCCTGAGTTCAATCCCTGGTACCAGAAAAAAAAAAAGGAGAAGAAGAGGTATAAATTCTTCAGGTCACCACAGATCCAATCTAGCAGGATGTCCTCAGTCTTCTTGGGTGTCAAACTTCTGCAGGCCTTAGCCTTTGAAAGCTTTGATATATCCCAAGGAGTATGATCTTTTAAATAAAGTTAAAATGTAAAGTATTTTTTGCCCCAGATTAAAAAAAAAGAAGCTCCTTATGTCACTAGTATGGATGCATAACCATGACAGAAGCAAAGCAAAATCTTCCCTATTTTCTTTTTAAGAAAAGCTTTCCCAAGTGAGCTGATGACCTTCACATATAACCATGATAAGATCTATGGCAATGATGGCGAACCTATACCATGAGTGGCACAGTAGGATATTTCTATCATTGAAAACTCTAATGTGTTTGCCACCAATGACCTAACAGCTCATTATTCTTCCTAGATAGGCTTGTTTGACATTGACCGCCTCTACCAGGTAGACATGTAAAATGCATTAGAAGATGATACTATTTGCAGTGAAATGATTTTATTCTTGTTAATTTTCCAAATAAGTTCTGTGTAGCCTTGGAGCAGGACTTACACAGGAGATTAGTTTATTGTGCCCTTGACCGAGGATGCTGTGGAGGGAAGGGGCTAAGTGGCAAGAACCTCTGTTAGAGCCTTAAAAAATAGTCTAATAGATCAAGTGGTAGGCATGCTTGAACATCAGTAAAGCATGGAAGTGATAATATTAAACTTCAGAGTTATTAGAATTAGTTAAGATATAGTGTTTAAGCACACAAGTTCACACTTAGCATCAGGTATGATGCACAGTAAGAGCTTAGCAACTAAGGAAGTACTATCCCTATACAAGTATTCATATAACTACAAAAATGATAATTATGGTGTTTTGCCACCTAGAGTTTCTCATCAGAACTCCCAGAAAGTGCTTCTCTACAAATCCTCTGACCACCTTTATCAGAATTGTTATTCCCTAAGGCCACCTCCCCACACAGAGACAGGTACATATGTTACTATTCCCCAGTAACATCTCCATCAACAATGTAATGAAAGACTAAGCATTAAAAACCAGTTTGCTATCAAGCTTCTAATTCTAAGCGTTTTTGCCACAGAGCTTGAGAACTAGCCATCTTTCCGACCGTTTCTCCAGTGAGGCACATACACCTCTGGTGATGTCAGTGGCCAGCGAATCAGAATGCCTTCGCTGAGTCTAAGCTTCTCCTTTGAAGCAGTTATCTAACTGATAGAGGCTGACTTGTCCGGCAACCTCCCAATAATACAGGATTAGTAATGATCAACCTCTTTTATGGCCTCATATTTAATTGCCCAGTGTTTCTTAAAGTGTGTTCCACAGAACAGTGGTCTCAGGACTATCTATCTAAATTGTTCAACTAAGGCTGAGAAATGAAGACCTTCACCCCCTGCTTGGAGATTCATAGGACACATTCAAAGACATGGAGAAGAACTGTAGTTAAGAATCTTCCGGGGCTGGCGAGATAGCTCAGCAGACTAAAGTGTCTACTTAGGAAAACTTAGGCAAGTGCAGGGACCATGATTTGATTCCCAGTATCACATGTTATGCCAGCCCCAAGCCCAGGTCAGGCTGGGCCAGCCAGAGTCCAGGCATAGTCACATGCCTGCAATCTCAGAGCTGGAGAGGCTGAAAGCAGGAAGATCACCACGAGTCCAAGCTGCGTAGTGAGACCCTGTAACAACCAAATACATAAAAAAAAGACTCTTCCTTTAATCCCCATTTATTTCTGAATTTTCCATATTTACATGACCACAGAACTCTACTTTGGCAGCTTCTCCGTAACATTCTACAAATATGTATTTTCTATGAAACATTTCAGGAAATTATTAGAGTATTTGTGTAACATCATTTACTGGTCACTTGAACAAAAGGCAGGCATAGCCCTCTTAATCACTATTTTGTTTTTTTAATTTTATGGAAAAAATAAAACAAGATTTCATAGCAAAATCATAGGAGAATAACTACAGTTAACACACTGCATTGATTATCTTCAGAGCAGTTACTCAGAATATAAGATATGGGCACAAAAAATTCTACAAACAATATAAGCACAAACTTTTCAATGAGCTAAGAATAACTAGTAGGATAGCTCACTTGTATTTTTTTCCTTTCCCTTCCTTCTTTCCCCCTTCTGCCTCTCTAGTTCCTCTTTCCTTTTGAACAATTTCTTCCCATTTCACAATACCTACTGTACATTATAGACCTTATTTACTCTTTCAGTTTCTCACACCAGGGAGATAATGTAATGTTTACACGAGTGTGATTTATTACACTTAGGAGTTGGATCTCAAGTTGCATGAATTTACCTATAAATGTCTCAAGTTTATTGCTCTTTATGGCTGACTAGTACTCCATTGTATCTTTTTTATCTATTACTCGTTGATAAACATATGCAAAGTGGGCCTATCCTAGAAGAATCAGGACATGTATCAAGCCTAGATGACAATAGTATTCCCTTTTGGGTTTAGCACTGTACCAAGTCCTAGGACCAGCCCTGCTTCTGGTCAGGAAAAACAAAATAAGTTCAAGAGCCATGAGTCCTAATCCTGATCCCACCCTGACTGTGGCCAAGCACCTATGCTGTGCTTGAATCTTACTCTGCCACTGCCTTGTCTTGACCTCATGGCTGCCCCCAACTGACACTTCAGGCCTGCTTCCCATTGGCCCTTCTCAAAAATCAAACTTGCAGCCCAAATCTTAGATCTCAACAGACTTCCCTGAAGCCAGCTGTCAATTTTCCCTGATTCCATCTATTGCCTCTAAGACTCTTCTGGGTTCTGGATTACTCACCTGTTGGCTGCTGTGCTCCAGGCCCTTTCATGTACATTAGTCTCCTGTGCTGTCCACAAATCCCACCTTCCCATTATCAACCAGACCTCACTTTATTTTAAAATTTATAAGAGTAATTTTTCAAAAAGCAACCTAGGGATAACAGAAATTCCATTCAATATTTTGTCTGAAGGCACTATTTTAATATTCCAAGGCTTACATTAACTAAGTGGAAAGATTGTGAATACTGTCATGAACACAGGTAAAATCTTTTAACTTCTCAATCGACACTTACCTGCCCTCACACTTGTACCAATGACATGAAATATAAAATGAGACGATACTTCTCACTTCCCAACCAACAGTACTCTTCTAATGTGTCACTTATCTTTAGGTAATGTCCGGTTCAGAAATAAGAGTTTCCTCACAGACACATACAGAGCTTACGACCAGCTGCAATTGCATTGGTTGTCTCATGGCATGACACCAGGGGAAAGAGTTATAAGGAAAAGGAAGCCACTGCTGTTCCTTTCTCCAGCTATCCTATAGCCACTTACCCTGTACCCCTCCTCTATGCTGAAACACTGAAGTTTCCAACAGTATCTCAAAACAATTGGAAGGGTAAGAGAAATTAACCCTTGGGTGCCATTTCTTGGAGTTACTCTAAGTGGCTAATGTCATATCAAAGTAGCTGGAACATAATTGAGTCCATTTAGATTGCAAGCCAGAAAGTAAAAACTGACATTTTTGATAGACAGGCTGCTACTGAAGAAAAAAGAAGAGTAAAAATAGCACATAAAATTCTTTGATCAACTCCTCATGCATTTTCAGCTAATACTGTTCAAATATAGAAAAGAATATGCATCGACTGTGGGACTTTTTCACATAACAGGCTGCAGAATTATTGTCTAGCAACCTCAATATACAGCCCCAAGCCTACTGGCATCTAGAAGGTAGTCATCCTTGTAGCTAAGCAATGAAATTTACTGACTGATGTGTGGTAAACATATTTATTATAACAAGTAATATGTACCCCAAATATGACTCTATTCTAGGGATAAAGCAGAATCAGTCTTTGGGATGAAGTCTCTGGTAAACAGGTGGCAGGAAGATTACAACACTCCTAAATGAGACTTTCAATATGGCGGACATTTCTGTGCAAGGGGAAAGGAGATATAAATGTGACTCACATGATCTCCCATGAGGCTCTGGGAAGTAGTAAGTGAAGAAGGAGGTCCTTTTTGGAAAAGTGTCTCTAGAATTCTGTGGCTCTCCTTGCAGGTTCTGTGTTCTACCACATCTTTGCAGCTATGAGGGAGCCTGGGAAGCTACACTGAAAATCTCTAGGCCAGCTTTTATCATTTCATAAGGCCTTTTAATGTTCTTTTTTATATTTAATATTTCATAATTCTTTGTAAAAATCATATATTTACTTTTATGCATCTTACTCATTATCCCCCTGTACCACCAACTTCTCTTGTGAGACCACAGAAAAGATGAAAAAAAAAACTTGTCAGTTATAAATAAGGAAAATATAACTCATGGGCTGTTTATTATATGTCTTTGGTCTTCTTCTCAGATACCTCTAGAAGTAGAGCATTGTTCTGCCCCTGAAAGATAACTGCTAAAATGACCTCCCAAGGATCTCTGCCTCCTAACATTCATACCCACCTGTAATCCTCTCCACTTAAATGCAACCTAGACCTAGGGAACTATTTTTCATAAGTACAACTAAAGTGATGGGACATAACATCCAAGAAAAGGTTACAAAAGATTGTAGCTTCAGTCTGGTTCACACTGTCAGGTTTTTTTCACATGGTGTTTCTGATACGACAAGAGGCATGTCAGGAGCTGCCCTGTGGAGAGGTCACCTGGCAGGACAAGGAGGGAAGCATCAGGCCAACAGCCAATGAAAAAGTGAAGCCCTCATTCTAACAGCCTGAAGGAATGGACCCTGGCAACAACCACACAATGGAGTGTGGAAGTGGACCTGTCCCCACTCAATTCTCAAGCTGACTGCAACCTAGTTGACACTTTGATTAGAGCTTTGTAAGAGATCCTGAGTCAGAGACCCCAGCCACAGCATGCTGGAAGTTTTAACCCACAGCATCTATGAAATAATAAGTGCAGTTGTTTCCAGAGGTTAAATTGGGGATGATTTGTTATGCAGACATAGAAATAGAATAAGCTACCTCTGTGGAAGCAACATGTCATAAATACAACAAAGAGAGAATAAGAGCATGTATCAGGGCTAGGGCAATAAATGAAGTTGACCATCTGCATTACCCAGATTCTCTAGCCTCACACAAAAAAGAATGAAACTACCTACTCTCATCAGTGAAAGATAGTGGTATGGTTCAGATCTGAAACATGCACCCCAAGAGCTCAGGAATGGAGAGACTTGTGCCTAATGAAACAATATGCAGAGGTGTAACCCTTGGGAGTTGACTGGATCACAAGGTATCTTCGTTACTCTTCTCTCATTGCTGGGACAAAATACCCAACACCCAACATGAAAGAAGGAAAGGTTTATTTAGCTTACAGTTAGTGAATGTTTCAGTCCATACTCAGCTGGCTCCAAGGCAGAGCAGCACATAGCAGAGGGCTGCCATTCACGGCTGCAGAAAACAGCAAAGGAGCAAAGGAAGGAGCAGTGGCTGCAGCAGCTGGCTAGCCTCTTTCCCCTCCTTACACTGTTATGCAGATTACCTGCCCCAGGGCGGGTGCAGCATCCACACCCACAATAATCAATCACAAACTCCAGAAGCCTCCCCATAACTGCATGAGGCTTTGTGGGGACACCTAGACACAAGCCATAACACACAGGCTCTAATATCATCAGTGGATTAATCCATTTATGGGTTCATAGCTTAGCAGGCTATTTCAAGTCAGTGGAAACTAGAAGTTATAGCCTTGTTGGAAGGAAAACCATTGGGAACACACCCTCAAAGATATCTTTCTCCCAGACCCCCTCCTCTTTCTCTTGCTTTCTTCTTCCTGCCCCTCAAGAAAGGATCAGCTTCCTCTGCTACATGTCCCTAGAACCATGATGTTCTGCCTCTCCATAAGCCTAGAAACAATGAAACCAGTTCCTTCACTAGGAACTGAAGCCATAAGCCAAAACAAACCTTTCTTCCTTCAAGATGATTTATCTCAGGCATTTTGCTACAGTTATGGAAAGCTAACTAACACAGATGGGAAATAAAGATTTAGATGACAATGTCTGAACAAATATATATTTAAGGCTGGGAATATATCTTTTTTGTAACTCTAATACCTAGCACAGGGGTTGGTACTTAGAAAATGCTCAAAAATATTTTCTGAATAAATATAAGAGTGAACAAAAACCCACTGCAGTGTAAATTGCATTAACCAGGACCATGAAAGTGACAATAATTATAGCAAGATTTCCTTAACACATCCATCCACATGTAACCATTATAGTGGATCTTTCCTTGCAATACTAAGAGAAGGTGGAGGACTCCTCTTAGGTGCTCATACAGTACAGTCTTGTAATTTCCTCTCAAACCATCCCTTTGTGGAAACAAACAAAAGCTGGAGATCCAACTATCTAGATTTACAAACGTGTAAATTGCAGATTAATCATCCTTACTTTTTTGCTGTAGAAGACAGCATCTCCTTACAAAGTGTTCCCTTACATAGGGGCTCCCCTAGCCCTCGAAGTACTTATATCCAGATCATTAACTAATTAACAGAGAAGCCAAAGAGAAGACTAAACTGAATACTATTCCCTTTGTTAGGAGCTACTGTCCACCGACAGTCAGAAAGAAAACAAAGCACCCCTGAACTGTCAATCTCATCATGGGAAAGATCCATTTACAGGGACAAGAAAACTAAACCAAAACTGCAAGTTTATGAGAAACTTAAAGTTTCCAGAATTGTGATGGACAATTGAGGGGCAGCTATACCACTGATACTTGCTTTGATAAGTGTGATTCTCTGGACAGAGTTTAAAGAAAGTAAACTAAACTAAAATTGATCTAAACAAAGCATCTCAAAGACAACCAACAGGCCCGGCATGACCTGGCAGACTAAGATAGCCTCTAGTGGGCCCCACCTTCTGATATTCACACTTCTGTGCAGTTTGCTTTTGAGTGTCAGTGGAATTTATGACTTACTTTTAATAAAGTATGGTAAACTGATAGGACGGCCCAGTCATTTCTGCAATTATGTCACATATGGTTGCAACTTCCATTTTATTTGTTTCTTTCTTTCTAGTTGTATTTTTCTCTTGTTCTCCCCTCCTCACCCTCTTTACTCTTCCTCTCCCCATCCCTGTTGTCCTCACCCTCCTCTCCTCCTCCTTGTGATTTTTTTGCTTTATAAAGCTTCCTCTGAGAGGTGAGTTCATTGTCAATCCACTTTCTAGACCCCTCCTGTCTCCCTGGAGGGAGCTCGAGCGCAGGTGCGTTCTCTCTCTCTCTCTCTCTCTCTCTCTCTCTCTCTCTCTCTCTCTCTCAACAATTTCCCACTTTTAACCTCTGTTGCTCCTTAGAACTCAGCGTATCCGGCACCTAGCAAGTTGGGAGAAACATATAATTTCTCCTATATTAAAACCTTGATTGCAATATGTTTAAGAAATTTTAAGGCAGAAGGCACAGCTTAGCTTGATTCCTGATTCTCAGAATCCGTGATTCAGTAAAGCATCATATGGTGTCTTAAGCTCCTAAGTTTGTGGTAATACATTAAACATCAAAAGATAACTAATACACAGAATCATAATTTTCATTCAACACAATGTCATAGTTATGATCTGGTGCCTATTCGCTAATATAATGAGCAAGAATAAGATTTGGGAAACCCAAATTTTTAGGTGAACCAAGACCCTTTTTGCATGACAAATTGCAAGATAATGTAAAAAAAAATTAAAAAAAAAATATATATATAATGAAAAGCTCCCAAAGACATTAGGGCCCAGGTGAAAGAAAATTGACATTTGTTGAGTGTTCCTCTATGCCAGACACTATGCTAAAAAATTATTCACTTCACAAACATCATCTGTATAACAATAGTATTATAAATAGTAGTTACATTAACACAAACAGAAGGAAAAAATAGGAAGAGAAAAATAATAGATTTTTTAAAGTATTTATTATGAGCCCAGAATTTAAGCACTTTAAATATGCCATCTCATTTAGTCCTTTAAATGTCCAATGAGGTAGATTATAATTATAACCATTTTATAGCAATGAAACTATGGCAGAAAAAGTGCATTTCTAAAGGTTACATGCCTAGTGAAGGAGCTAGAGTTGGAAACAAGGTAGGTTGGTTCCAGAAGCCCTTGCATGTAATATGCACCAAAGTCACCACCGTGGTCATTCCACTGCATGTGAGATTTTTCTAGAGCTCCCATATGCCTTTTACTAAGTCACAGCAAGTTTCAGTACAAGCACCATCAATGTATCTTATAACTAAGTCCTAGAAGTCAGATTCTCATTGCCCGTAACCCCAACAAGGTGAGAGGAAGAAAACATAGAGGCAATGTCAAATATATCCTAAAGCTTAAAAAAAAAAAAAAACTGGCTCTGTCTGTCCAAGGTTAAACTCTTTCTGGAATATACAGACGTACATAACTCCCCACTGGGATCCCACCTGGTTGGCCTATGTATGAGGACAGAGTCCCAGAAACATCAGACAAGTCACTGACACAAAGACAGACATGCAATTCACAGAATAAAAAGCCCAAGGCCCAGGAAGACATCACTTTAAATATCCAGGCCAGCAGAGGCAGCTGGAGGATAATCTCCCTCTGCCTATGCTCAATTGTTCCAGTTCTGCTCCCTGTCCTTGGGCGGCTGCCAAGTGATACTCCCATCTGGCACTAACCTTTTACAGATACACAGCATACTGCTCAAGGGCAAGAACTTGCATTTACTCTATGAAATGCATCATGGTTCTGTCCAGGTGCCAAGTACTGTGTCAGATGCTAGGGATGCACCTACAGTTTCTATTGCTCACATAGAGCCACCCCTCCATAACACTGAGCACTCAGTGGGCCCTTGGTAGTATGCTGGGTGAAGTAGGAAGGAGGGAATGGATGGAAAAGTGAGAGGAGGGATGGCTGAACACAAACTCTTCCTCCAGGATGAGAGGACAGGGCTTGAAATGCATTAGGTTTGTGATCCTCTTCACTCTTTCATACATTTGATTACTGTTCTCATCCTATGGAGGAAGAAAATGAGACTCAAGTAATACAACTAACTCAAGGTCATATAGCTAATGAATAGAATTCAATTTAAAGTAGTCTGAGGCTATACATAGTGCACAAGTCTAACCATGAAGAATATTGCCTGTGGTATGACACCTGACAGTAAAGAGTCACTCAATAAGTAGAAGTTGCAATGGGTAGGTGGATACATGGGTGGAAGAATGGGTGAATGAATGCATGAATGGACAGGTATATTAACAGATTTATTATGCATATTCCCAACAGGAAACAAAGTGGCAAATAAAATGTGGTTCTATTTCTAGGATATTAAGAACAGTAAATGTTAGCTTCTGTCTCCTTACAAATTGATACAATCCTTCCAAAGCTGGTATTTGTGGTTTCTTTCATTATGCTGGTGGTGGGTAGGTACATTGTTTAAGAGGGTCATAGAAAACTAGAAGGAAAGATGTATGGTTAAGGAGTAATGAGGCCTCCGACCCCACATTCTGTTTGCATAATTATAAAACCACTAATTCTGCTTGTGGCTGAATTGGCTGGGAATGACAGAAAGGTAATCAAGTCTTGTACTGGGGAATATATGACCTTTGCTTTATTTTTCTTCTCCTAGACACCATACACTGTTGTGTTTCTCCAGGCAAAATAAAATCTTGGCATCATGTCATTCAGAGTGAGCAGTAGGTAAATCTGGATGTCCCACTAGCTCACCAGGAATGAATAGCCATGGTGTCAGTGCCACCATGGGTGAGATCAGTGTTGCCATAAATGATTACTAAATCTATACAGAAAACTGGAATCACAGCACAGACAAAACTTGCTCTTGGTACATTAAGAGTACAAAACCCCGCACAACCATCTTCACTTCACTCCAGACCTTCCGGTCTTCCCATCTTCTTCTAAGTGAGCAACCCTTTGGATCAAATGACACCTCGTCCTCCCATGCAGCACTCCCTTCCCCAGGCCCAACAGCACTTTGCTCTCTTCTATCACATTTACCATCATAGAATTTTCCTTTCAGTTTTATGTATTTCCTTCTTAGTTGGCAAATAATAATTATACATACTTATGGGTACAACACACAGACATTATTTGACAAAGTAAGAAAAAGGAGCTTGCAGAAAAAAAGCAAAAATTTCAGAGTATCTCAGGCTCCTCAGGAAGAATGTCTGAACTTCTAAACAGAAGCTCACTAGATGAATGTTCCCCATGTTCTGTAAATTAACCTATCCTATTTGTTCATTAGAGCAACGTACCCAAAAGAACTGGACCCCACACAAAATGCTAGTCTGATTAGCTCAAAGAATTAGTAAAACACACCTCACCCTCGGAGGCGTCTCAGGCTATTAAGGTGCTCTTCAGAATGTTACTTCATTAAAAGTAAAATGATGGGGACAATAGATAACAAAAACTCTGTTAATTTTTAATAACAATGCATTTTCTCTGCTTGGGTGGTGATTTATTCATGCATTGCATAATAAATACATATAGTGAGTAGCCTAGAGATACTTTATCTGCATCTCAGGGCAGGAGCTGCATATTTTATTGGGTAGAAAGTGAAGTATAACTAAATAATCCAGAGGTTGGCTTGGAGGGCTGCAAATGCTCTCAGTGGTTGTAGCCAACTATTCTGCTTCCTAATCCCTCACTATAAGGAAATCATTCATCTCTGAAATTTCGGCTGTTAGGATTCAGACACTTTTGACTATTTCCTTAAGCCTGTAAAAGGAAATGAAATGACACATCTACAGAACAACTATTCCAAGACTTTGTGGACTTGTTCCCTTCATCCAAGAGTCAAACAGCCAGATAGTTCTTTCAAAGTGATTAAGATTCAAGCCTTTTTTGTTCTGCCCCCGTCTTCAAACTGAAGGAGAAAATGACTACAAATTACCTCCAAACACCTGTGGTAGATATAGTTACCTAAACATAATGTCTATGACACAGCAACAGCTCCACAAGTGTTACTGTCAACTCTTAGTGCCAATGATATTTCCAAAACTAAACTTCATGGAAAGTATCTCTGCTGTGATGAGAATTAAGTTTCCTGATTTGTAAAGAGGGTCTCATGGCAGCAATCTCCAAAATAGGCAGGATTCCAACACAGAAACACCAAGATCCATCTCTTAGAAGACCAAAAAATAAAATGTATTATTTTCTACTTCCCCTATAGGCATCTCACATTCAGGAAAAGACAGGTCCACAGACTAAAACTTATTTCAGTATTTTTACTTCAATCCATGCTGACAGTCTTTAAATTCTAGGAAGATAAGTCCAGATATTCAAGAAGTTTTATTATTACTTTTTTGTGTTGGATTTTCTTTTCTTTGTATTTATTTTGTCCTGGTTTGCAATGTACTGAGGGTTGGAAATGCTCTCAGCATGTGAATGTTCTGAATGTTTTGAATTCCATTTTTCTACAGTGTTGAAAGATATTTCACCTGTAAAGAGAAACAAATATCTCCCCTTCTGAGATATTATCTTCCACACGAAGGTCACCCTATTAAATATCAAAAACAGGAAGACCTACAACTTACATCCAAAATGGGCAGTCCAAAGATTAAATCTATTTATAATTTCTCCTCAGTGAGGACTCAGGACATAGGAGAACCTGTACTGAAACATCCTGTAACCCAGTGGTGTCCCAAATTTTCTGATCACGGGGATTGTGGGGTCACAGAGGAAAGTGATCGATGATGTAGAGTGTGCCTAAGGAGAGTCACATGGAGAGAAAACATTCTCTCAGGCTTTCACAGAGAGCAAATTGGTCAAGAAATGGC
>NW_004524583.1:8274676-8275307 GCF_000260255.1 Octodon degus
TAAAATAAAGATGAGATCTCCTGTAACATCATGTAAATCAGTTGTGTCCCAAATTTTCTGATCAAGGAGATTATGGGGTCAGAGAGGAAAGTGATCGATGATGTAGAGTGTGCCTAAGGAGAGTCACATGGAGAGAAAACATTCTCTCAGGCTTTCACAGAGAGCAAATTGGTCAAGAAATGGCCGTGACTCATCCACACGGCTGGCACTGACAAAGGATCTACACACTGTGGTACAAGGTTTCAGGGAAAAT
This sequence comes from Octodon degus, assembly GCF_000260255.1. Lineage (NCBI taxonomy): Eukaryota > Metazoa > Chordata > Mammalia > Rodentia > Octodontidae > Octodon > Octodon degus. The sequence goes on from NW_004524583.1 coordinate 8,274,930, forward strand.
CCTCAGGGGATTTGACTGACCTTGTCAGATACAAAAGCTACATTTCTTGTTATATAGGTCTTGCTTTACCTTGGTCTTAACTATTCAGCAGAAAAGTATAAAAATGAGGTATAAAAAGAAAAGTCATTTTATTTTATTTTTCCCATAATTTTAGAAAAGCCATTTTAATATGCTGAGCTGTACAAGGCTCAAGTCAACAACTTCTGACATTGCCAGTCCTGCGGGTAACCCACGACTATTATGGATTACTGGACTATATTGGATTATTTTACTGAGTTCATGTGCCTGCAATATTTAAATGGCAATGGAATACCCATCTTTGACAGAACTAAATAAAGGGGATACAAATGAAGGATAATTTTGTCTCTGTATATACAA
>NW_004524583.1:8275407-8291071 GCF_000260255.1 Octodon degus
CAACAATGTGCAATGTATTAATTACTGAAACTGTCCTACTAATTGGTTTTGAAACTGTCTCATTGCTATTTGTTTCTTAATAAAATTAATAAAAAATTTTTAAAAATATCAATTTCTCCTAATTACTAGTCTAAATTTGCCAGAAAATAGTCCATAAAAGTTTGGAATGGCTAAGCAGTAAGACTGGAGTACAACATGCAGAGCATTCTAGAAAGAACACTGTCATGTGTGTGCACATTAGTCATGTGGATGGTCCCTGTTCACTTTTTTTTTTTCAGAACAGGGGATTGAACTCAGGCCCTTGTGCTTGCCAGGGAAGCACATATTCCACTGAGCCATCTCCCCGGCCCCATAATTTTTTTTTTTTTTTTTTTTTTTTTTTTTCAGAGCTGGGGATTGAACTCAGGCTCTTGCACTTGCCAGGGAAGCGCTTATTCCACTGAGCCATCTCTCTGGCCCTCCCCCCTGTTCACTTTTTAGACATCCTTTGGTTGTAGTAAAGGTACTCCCCACTGATTTTTTGTGTATGCAGAGCTAAAACTAGCCAAAGTTATACATGAAGACAAACTCAGAGGGTGCAATGTATTTATTGCAATGAGTGGGTCTGTATATGTTTTTCAAAACTCACTTTTTATGTTTGATAAAGCTGTGCCTGCACACCAACATTCTTGAATAAACTAAGGTGATAATCTTTCTTCACGATATAAATTCAGGCTCATTATTATGGAGAACTTGCATCTATGTCTAAATAAACAATGAAGGGCAAAGATAGGTTGATAGCATGCCAGAGGTTGTCTTACCCATCACCTGCATTATTTAGTGCTGTTATCTACCTAAGCTTTGCAGGTATTTATGTCTGGAGGTCCTGGCTTGAGTAGTGATGTGTCAGGAAGTAGCTGTATTTTGGGGAGTAGTGGAAATGATGTATTGTTAGCCCACTCAGGGGACCCCAGAGGAGACTTTACAAAGTAAGGTCCCAAAGTTAAAGAACAGACCTGTGCAGGACATCAGTAACAATAGTAGGCAGCATAGAATGGAGCAGAGGACAAGAGCCACCTTTATCTTTGTTATATGATTGTTATACAGATTATTGGCTCATATTTACATTCTTACATAGTGCTGTAACCAGCACATGCATGTTTACCTGTGCTAAATCATGGTTACATGTGCACCTGTGCCAGACTTCCTCATTTATGCTTAGATGCCCCTGAGCTTTGAAGCAGTCGGAATGGTTTCCCACAAGTATCTTTGAGTGAAAGGTCGTGTATATATTATGTTAGGGAATCTGGACCTCTTTTTAAATAATATTTATACTGCACCAATACTAAAATTAATATGCAGGAAAACAATATTTGTTACTTTTTAAAGTGCTTATTAAATGCTAGAAACTAAGTACTTAGTATACATGAGTTTATTTAGTTTGCACATCTCTCTTTGAAATAAGATGATTTCTTTTAGAACATTAAGATGTCTTTTTTTGGTAAAATGATACTAATTGATGGTAATCGTTTTTGAAAACATTCTTATTTTTACAAAAATATAAGCAGTCCAGTTCCCAACATACAAATGTAGGGGGTCATGCATTCAGATACCTCATGCACACCGCCACCCACCCCTTCATATATCTTAGATACACTGCAGATGGGTAGAGGCTCTCTTTTCATGAGCTTTTACATTAGGATAAACTTATTATGCATATTATCTCATTTAATCGTAAATATAAAACAGCCTTGAGAGGTTATCATTATTTATTCCCAATTTTGATTCACAAGGAAAGAGAAGATGAGAAAGTTAAGTAAGTTGCCCAGGGTCAACGTGACCAAAATAGCAAGTGTCAGGGGCAGGATTCAAGTCTCAGAATCTATCCAGCTCCAAATGCTATGTTCTTTCCACAATGTCCAAGCACTCTCAGAGCTCCAACTGTAGGATTCAAAAGAGAAAAAAACTACAAATCTTTTTAAAAGTAAGGAAAGAAGAAAACTTATCAGACACATTTCCAACTAGGAATTCTGAAGACCTCACTTAGGGATTCACAGCTGTCACCTTTTGAAAGAAAAAAGCAGCTTGATTAGCACACTCCTACGTGATATAGAGGTTGTGTGCTTGACTCAGGAGCACAGCATTGGAGATCTGTCAGTGTAAAACTATTGGCGCAATTTTAATTTGGTCTCTGTGCTCAAAGAGTCACTGGATATGTGATCCATACATGATAAATTCATGTGCATGTATTTGAATACGTGTGGTTGTTGAGCATAGGTCCTATTCATTTGTTATGTCGACAATCACAGAAAGTCACGTTCGAATTTCCTGTCGCTACAAGGAATGAATTCCAATCTAAGAAGCCTCCGTAAGTCTAGGATGTCTGTTAGTCCTCTTTTCCTTCTGCCCCATTCTAAGCCAGTTTGATCCACAGAGGACAAAGAAGAGCCCACCCCCTCAACTCCCTCTGGATACCATTGGCCTGTGACCTTGGCCACATGGCAGTGGCAAGGAGGACTTGACCAGATTTTCATCCATTTTTTCCCCTCCCCTTCTGGGTGGTCAATGAGCTGGAAAATGAAGGGCACAATGTAGGTTTATGAGACTCATAATTAGGTCACAGCTGATCCCAATTCCCATCATCCGGCAGCTGGGGCTAGTAGACCTGCACATGTCACCCTAATACTTTTCAGGGGAGCCAGCTTGAAAACATTCCTCATTCCTTATAACACCCTCTTCCACAAAGCTCCCAGCAGGCCTCCAGGAGACCCAGTACTGCTCTAGAGAATGGATCCTTCTTTGGGAACAAGATTTGAGGTGAAAGTACATTCAGAAAGCAGCAAGGGAGAATGAGGGGACTCTGGAGAGGGCAAGACTCAGAGAGGTGCGAAGAACCTTCTGCAAATACCATAAGCTGACTATCTATAAAAACAAGGACCAGTGTGTAAAACTCACATCTCTGTGGCCTAGTACAGATCACCTAACTTCTCTGTGCCTGTTTTCTTGCACTCAAATTGGAATAACAATACCTACCTACCTACCTACCTATGTCATGAGGTTGCTCAAAAGAACAAAGGCAAAGAATATTAATATATACATACAACAACTACTCCTAGTACAGAGTAAGCACTACAGAACCATTAGCTTGTTAGTAGGCTGATTTTTCCCCAATGCAAACATTTTTCTAAAAATTATAAATCATAATTTTACATACCCTGTCTTAAAGGAAAGTGCTCTCCCTAGCCCTAGCTACAGTTAACTGGGGCAAGATTTAGGGGGGAAGAAACAAGCACATACCAGGAAGCTATAGAAAATATATGCCCAGGCAGGGAACATTAACCAAATAATATATATTTATTTTTTTGGTGTCAGAATGCTTTTAGGTATATAGTTTTATTTGCAAAGCCAACCTGAGAAACAAATAGTGGAAGTAGCATATCCACTATGCAGAAGATGAAATCAAGGCTCAGTTAAGGCAGGTGTCTTATCTGAAGTCAAACAGCCTTATCAGGTTGATAAGCAATTCCAGCAGCTTCAAAGAGATAACTTTGTGTGGCATCTTAGAAATTTCATCTCCTTCCACATCACCTCTCTGCCTTCTGACTGAGTTTTCTCCCTTCGGATGTCCTGCCAAGTCTCCAGATTCTTCCTACAAGCCTGATCCTGACATCTGCCTGGTTGAGCCTCCGTAGTCCCCTTGTCTCACAAATCTCCTCACTCAACCCAGCCTTTGTCTGTGAGCATGCTTTGTTTACCATGCTAAGAGGAGAGGAATCTTCTCCCAAAAGAAGAGGCAGCCTCAGCCGCTTCCTAGCTTGAGTTTTGATGTCTATGGTTCAGGAAAAGTGCAGAAATCATAAAACCTGAAGAGCAGCAGCCTTTGGGAAAGTGACCACTCCCACAGAGAACATGACAAAAACATCCTCTGGGTCTGTCCAGTGGGTTCGCACGACACTTTCCCAACACTCTTCCCAAACTCCAATTAACTAGGCTTTCCCCATCCCAGAATTGAGGGAAAGTTTAGGGGTTGTTACAGGACAATCCCAAGCACGTTGGCAGGGAGGACAGGCTTGGGTTCCACTCTGAGGACACTGCAAGTGACACTGGAAGAATGGATGGTCTGGCAGCAAATAAGAGCCACAAGGCACAAGCCAGGTTGCCCAGAAACCAAGCAAGTTATTTTCTTCTTCATGGTTCCCAATCCTGCATGCAGAGCTCCTGTCAGCAAGTCCCTGGAGACCTTTTGAGCTGGCGCACACATTCACGCTCATTCATGCTGGCCAGCCTTCAACTATCTACACCAAGCCTCAACACTCCAGCTTGCGCTTTCCAGGGCCACTATTTACCTCCTGTTTCTGCCTTCACCTCTGACTCAATCCTGTCAGCCTCTTTGCTTCCTTGAACGAGATAGGCTGCCTAAGAGTAGAGGAAGCATGAACTGTCTTTTCATCCTAAGACAAATTCTAGCTACAGTAATTTCTTTCTTCTCCACCTCTCTCTTGGTCTCCCTGCTCTTCCTCATCCCTGCCCTGGTTTCCCTCCCCTTACCTTCCTCCCTGTATTATCCCCCTCACCTCCTTTTGCTTCAGCCTCCCCCTTTCTTTGTCTCAATCTCTTCCCTCCTTTCTTCTCTTGTCCTCTAATGGGACAACTTTCTCTCAACTTTCAACTCTCTCATCCTACACCTGACTCTCCTCACTCCAAAATGTGTCAGGCATGATAGTGATGTTGCTTTCTGCAACACCAGAAGGACAATAAGTTCACAAAGTCATGATTCTTCTTTATCTTGAATACTGAAAATTGAACTCAAGGCATCACACAAGTGCTCTATTACTGAGCTTCCTCGCCAGCCCCTTTTTCTTTCTGTGCAAGAGAGTGTACTCAAGGTCTTCACAATGAACCACATCTCTATCCCTCTCTATCATTACTATTACTATTATTATTATTACTATTATAATCATCATCTTCTTCCTTATTTGAAAGAAGTTCTCACTAAGTTGCCCAGGTTAGGCCAAACTTGGAATCTTTTTGTCTTGGCTTCTCAGAGTGCTGAGATTACAGATGTGTACCACCACACCCAGCTCATCTCCAGTCCTTTTAAAACTTTTATTTTGGGACAGGGTCTAAGTTGCCCAGGCTGGCAATGAATTCACAATCCTTCTTTCCCAGCCTTCGATATAGCTGAGAACACATGAATAACTGTACCTAGCTTTCTCTAAATTAATTAAAGACTTTCTCTAAAGTAATTAAAAGCTGTTCTCTAAATTAAATTTTAAGACAAACAAACCTACATGCAAATTTCTCAAGAAGACTCTAACTTATAGAGCAGAGTTTTAGACCATGAGAATCAAGATTTTTCTTTTAAAAATATGCCTTACTCTTTGTAGGGTTGGTTTGGTGGTCATAAATTTATGATGTTCTTTGTCACAGAAGTATCTCATTGCTTATTAATTTTGAAAGATAGCTTTGCATGGTACATCAACATAAGTTGGAAGTTATTTGCTTTCAGGACCTGAAACACTTCACTCCAAGTTCTTCTTGAGTTGATGGTTTGTGTTAAGAAATCTTCCATGATTCTGATGAGTTTTCCTTTATAAGTGGTCTGGTTTTTTACTCTAATAGCTTTTAATATTCTATTTATTCTTGGGCTGAACTTCCGTAATCTTGATTGTTATATGTCTAGGTGTAGATTTATAACTTTCCAAGCAAAGACTTATGCCATTGAGTCATATCCCCAGCCCCCTCTTTGTTTTTATTCTCCTTAAAATAAAAAAAGAAAACATGTGTCTTACTCTGTTTTATGGGTCAAGTTTTGTTGTCCCTACAAATTCTTATGTTGAAGCCCTAACTTCTGGTACTATAAAGCTAGCATTTGGAGACAAGGAAATAATTAAATGAAAAGGAAACCATTAGAATGGATCATAATCCAACCTGAATGGCATCCTTATAGGAAGAGATTTAGGGAGACTGAGGCAGGATAGGAGGCTCACAAGCTTGAGCCAGCCCTGGGCAACCTGGCAAGGCTCTGCCTAAAAAAAAGAAAATTAAAAAGAGCTGGTAATTAATATAGCTCTGTGTGAGGATCCTGGGTTCCACCCCAGTACCTACAAATAAATTAACAAATACATAGCAAAACTATTTTTTATGTATCCAGTACAGAGTCTACAGGATCTCACTGTGTAGACTGGACTCATAGGGATCCTCTTGTTTTCAGCCTCCTCAGCACTGAGATTACAGGCATGCACCAATTGCCATCTCATCACACCCCTGGGACAGGGCCAGCCAGGCATGCTGGGAATCAAACCCTGGCCCTGCTCTCTGCCTAAGCAGGTAATTTAGTCTGCTGAGCTATCTGGCCAGCCTGTAAAACTATTTTTAAAAGAGGAGATTTGAACACAGAGAGAGATGTAGACACAGAGGGAAAACAATATGAGGACACATAACAACATCGTCATGCGCCAGCCAATGAGACCTCTCTGTGCTCCTTTCGGGAGAAATCAAACCTACTTTTACCTTGGCTTTCTGTTGATCTTTCTTGTCCAGAGCTCTGAGAAGTGGATTTCTATTGCTCCATTCCACCTCCCCCACTACGGTATTTTGTTATGACTGCCCCGCCAAACTGATACTCACTAAAAAATAAACAGGGTATCTATGAAATAGAGTAATACAGATATTTACTAGTGTTCACTTGGACTTTGGAATGTGGAAAAAATTACCTTATGCTTAGAAAATCTTTATTCTTTAAGCATAATTTTTATAAGGTGAAAAAGCCAAAAATCTAACAAGAAAAGAGGGTGCTAGGCACATCTCTCAACCCAGCGGGGCCTCAGGATAAAGATGGACCTCCAAGGACAGCCAGTCCAGTTCTCAGGATGTCTTCCCTGAGATGCCCTAGAGACAAGAGTGATGCAAGGAACTCTGTACCAAAACAATTCTTCAGAGAACTGGAGCTGCTGCTTTAAAGCATGCTCCAAAAAATCAACCAGATTCCACATTTTTTAAAAGTCATTTGAGAAACAAAGCTACTAAAATTTAAATCCTTTAATAAGGAAATAAAGAACAATGTCCACATCATAGATCTAAACCCAGGCAGTGTTGGGCACATTCAGAAGTCAGCCACACCATGGATGTGTCTAGAAGAGGAAGGTTGTTAATTAACCAACTGATTTTAATTTGCTCTTAGATGCTTCTGGAAACTATGATGTGTGATCAATAAATACAGCAGATGTGTAAGTTTTTCAAACATTATTGCAAATTACAAAAACTTTTCAAACACTACGGTGGTGAATAGCTAAGTGGTGGTCAACTTCTTACACTCAACTGAAGTGAACTAGCATGGCGCTGGGCATGGAAGGCCCACCTGAGGATTATTGTCAGAAGCATAAAAGGCAGAACAGGAAAGGCTGTTGGAACATTGTTAGGGAATGTGTTTGGAGGAGGTGTTGAAGCTGTTGGAAGCTGCTAGTTCTCTTGGGCTGTTCTGCTGGAGGACCTTGGCATGCTGACTTTCACACTGAACTTTGGAAGCGCTCTGGTCCTCATCTTGGGTATCGCTTCCTGGCTCTGCAGGGGAGGATGGCTCATGACTCAGCCTCATGGAGAAGCTTGTTGCATTGGCTTTATTGATGGGAACTTGGCTTTTGTCATTGCTTGAGGAGCCTGGGACCTCACTGTTGCTAGGGATGGCTGTGGTACCTTTGGGAGAGCTCTGGTGCTTACTTTGAGCATTGCTTCCTGGCTCCAGTTTAGATCCCTCAGCCTGCTAGCACAGATCCTTTATCACACTGGCATAGACTTTCTAGCTTACACCACTGGCCCTTGGGCCTTTCCAATGCAGATCCATGAAGCGGGTCTGCATGAGACTTTTGTCATGGGCTCTGGGCTTCCAGTTGGACTTGTGGGAGGTATTGTTATGGGCTCTAGATTTTCAGCTGGCCTCATACAGAATACTGCGATCCAGGCCCTCAGCTGGATTCTTTAGTGTTTAATACATGGACAGATTTCCTGCACTTTCATGAAAGGTGGTTTTTTTTGGTTGTTGTTGTTTTTGGTGGAACTGGGGATTGAACTCAGGCCCTTGCGCTTGCCAGGGAAGCACTTATTCCACTGAGCCATCTCCCCGGTCCAGATTTCCTGCACTTATATATGATTCTTGGGTGATTCCTTATAAAATAATATTATAAAATCTGTCCTGTATTGTATTGCTCCCCTTGCAAAAAACTGCAAACAATGACACATTTCAATACAAAGACATATTGCCATTAATTCCCTTCAAAATACTCTACCTTCCTTTGAATCCACTATGCCATCATTCTTGCTACTTCTGGCAGCAGGTCTAGAGGTCTTCACTGGTGTCTTCTGCTGTCGAAGCTGCCTCCTCCTCCTTAATTGATTAAGCAAATTTACCTTTCATAGTCACTTTTACTTTGGGGAATAATCAGAAGTTGTAGAATGCCAGATTAGGTTAATAAAGTGGATCAAGACACATGATAATATTTGATAGAAGTTGCCATAAACATGTGCATAGATTCAGGTGTAACAGAGGCCTTCTAGAACTGCTTCAGAAAATGGCAAGAACAATAAGATGGGTATGTTCAAAGAGAGGGGATTGTTGAGAAAGATTTAACAGCAAAGTATCTTTCTAAAATAATATAAATACTTATTTTTTATTTAAACATAATTTTTCATCACACTTTATAGTTGGTCCACAGATTTTGTGAGACTCACCCAAGTTGTACATTCATTTGGGACCTTTTCTGCACAGATGTACATATAGAGGACCTTTATATCTGCTTAGTGGTCAATGAATGAAACAAAAGCTGAATGACTATGAATAACTCTTCTCTTGACTGTAACCAAAGCCCCACCCACTTTTATGAGCCTGCGTATACCCAATTACACTATAAATACTGATTTCAGTCTTTGGCATTGATTCTTCATAAACAAGACCACAAAGGCTCATGGTCAGAAGCATAAAGAGTTCACGTAGTGAATCTATCTCTAACAAACTAGTGCAAATACAGAAAATATGAGTTATAGGATCTCATTTATAATCCTATTCTCTATCTTTCCTTCAGTTTATTTTCTTTCCAGATAAGCTCAGAATCTCAGCAGCTTCTTGACCATCCTGCCAGATAAGAGCGTCATAAGGTTTGACAAACTTACTACCATGCACAGACTCCATTCCATGACAGTCACTGACCCCAGCCAGAAGTGTCACCTCTGTTTCCTCTTGTACAGACATATCAGAGAATAGCAAAGAGAAAGACTAAATGGGAAATAGTGTTCGTACACCCAAGCTATAATTGGCCCTCATGAGGAGGGGCTCAGAGACCTCTACAGAGAACAGGCAGCATCTCATTTTAACACATTGTCCAGAAGGAAGGAAGGAAGGAAGGAAGGAAGGAAGGAAGGAAGGAAGGAGAGAGAGAGAGAGAGAGAGAGAGAGAGAGAGAGACAGAGAGAGAGACAGAGAGAGAGAGAGACAGACAGACAGAGAGAGACAGAGAGAGGGGGGAAGAACAGAACAGAACTACTGGTCTATTGAAAGGAACAGTTAATGCTCAAAGGTAGTTTGTTTTTTAATTATTTTGACCAATTTTGCATGCTTATATCTGTTAATCTGAGCAATTTTAAATTACACAATATGCAGCATAACTATTGTTGAATCTCTATCATTTTGTTTAGTGAAATTCTGCATGGTTTCTAATGCTTTTTTACCATTTTTTATTCTCTTTAACAATGTATAGATAATGAAAATAGTAAACCCCATAAAAATCAGCCTTTTGATATTGCATCCAAACGAGCCTGCATGTAGATCCTTGTGACAGATTGTGTCCACTCCCACCCCAGCCTCACGCAGCCATGGGCCAGGCTTCCCAGAGTTTGTGATTAATTCATGATCCAATGCTGGGTTATGCATGTGAATGCTGCACCGCCCTGGGGGCACACAGCCTGAATGCAGTACAAGGGGGAAAGAGGTTCACTGTCCGTTCTTGCCTCTGACTCTCCCTTTGTGTTCTTGCTGTTTTGTTGTTTTCTGCCACCATGAAAGGCTGCTCTCTGCCATGAGCCACCCTGCATTGGAGCCAGCCAAGTATGGACTGAAATCTCCACAAACTGTGAGCTGAATAAACCTTTCCTTCCTTAATTTTGGGTGTCAAGAATTTTGTCCCCCAACTGAGATAAACCTGCATACTGATAAAATTACGAAAGTATATAGACATCAAAAAATCACTCTAAGCTGGTGCTTCATTACCAAGCCACCTGCCTATACTGCAGCATGAATTAAAATCATTTCTAAATTCAGTGATTCATATTTTGTGACCATACTGCATTGAATTTTTGTGTTAACAGCAAATAATTTCCTAAATGTTAACATTTAAAGGTTATTGTAACTGTTTTTGCATTTTGCTATTTTGCCAATGGGCCAAGAACTTTCAAATGTAGAAAAAGAAGAAAAGAGAAAGTAACAAGGCAGAAACAAAGCAAAGAAAAAAAAAAAAGGAAACTCATCAACACCTCTCTGAACCTCTGAAATTTCTTATTGCCAATGAACAATTTGATATAAATAAAAGTCATTTGATATAAATGATACAATTTGATGTAAATAAGAGCCTTCAAAATGATGCTAAGAGGAACAATTTGAGGGCTGACCAGATAGCTCAGCAGACTAAAGTGCCTGCTTATGCAGGCACAGGGATGTAGGTTCAATCCCCAGCACCCCATGCTGTGCCCTCCCTACCCACAGGACAAGCTGAAATGGTGATTGAGACTGAGTGTGGTGTTGTGTGACTGTAATCCCAGTGCTTGGGAGGCTGAAAACAGGAGGATCACTAGGAGTCTGATCTGTGTAGTGAGACCCTGTAGGCCCTGTACCAAATACAAAGAGAGAGAGAGAGAGAGAGAGAGAGAGAGAGAGAGAGCAACAATTTATTATGTGTCAAATACCACATCATACCCTTGAACAAGAAAACTCTTAGAAAATGAAACCCATTATTCCTCTGTGTCCATCCCACAGTATCCAGTACACAGGAAGCACCCCTTTACTGTTTCCCCAGGAGACATTTGAAGACACAGCCTGAGGCCCATGTGGAAAAGTGGACAACAAAGGTGGATAAATTATTGATAGTCCAAAATTAAACTTGCACTTTGGGGAAGAGGGAAAAACTACTTCTCCTTATTCAAGCTTGCTTATTTCCTCCTGGAATCATTGTGTAGCTCCCCTAAGCAAGGGACACACACATCTAGTTCTTTGTGGTATGGTTTGATTAACCTAACAAATAGATTCAGAACTCTTACATCCTAAAGGTATTCAGTCATCAGCTGGTCCTAGCACCCCTGGAGGCCAGGCTTGTTTTGAGAATCTCAGATTATGACAGTGTATCCAAGACTCTGAAGCAGGGGAGAAGTGGCCCAAAGTCTCAGGGATAAGGACAAAGGATGAGGCAAGGGAAGAGTTAATGTATGGTGGGGATGGCTGGGTCTATCCTAAAGCAGCGCTGGCTCCATTCATTTTCTATACCATTCCTTTTCTTCTGCACTAATTCACAGTCATTACACTACCCAGACAAACAGCTCATGCTTCATTTACTGACATTAATTAATTTACCCACCTCTTGCACTTTATCTTATGTTCAAAGACTTATTCTTTATTCTCTTAGATCAAGAGTAGAGGTTGAACCATGATTGGCAGCTGATGAGGAACTGTAGGACGCGCTGGATCACAGGTTCAATTCCTGTGCCTGGCTGTAGCTACACTTCCTGCTCCCATCAGACCCTCAAACACAGCCCCTCCCCTGCCTCTCCCATCTTCAAGCTCTGTGTTCCAACATCACTCCATTCTGGGTATTGGTTTAGAGACAGAGGTGATGGGGGTCTCACTTAGGCCCCCTCTCCAATAATGGAAAGTGTCCAGTGACAACAGGGAGGAAAGTCTGAACCCTTTCCGAGGATTTGCTGATTACTACCTGCAAAGCACAGCTCGACTTCCTCGCTCAGCTGCTACAACCCAGAACATCCCCCACAGAACTCAGAGACCCAGTCGGGTACAGCCTTGGTTGTCTGCCTCAAAAAAGCAGGTCTGAGGATGACAAGATCGAAATTGAATTGGAAACACCTAGATGCCCTGAGGAGAAACACATTTCTATATGTGTTTCCTAGTTATTTATTCTACAAAGGAATTACACGATCCTCAATTATATAACTTACTATTATCTATGATTAAATTCTGTGCCACTAGGGTGTGCATCATTCAGCAGCTAGGTTAGCATACAGCTTTCCTGGCATTACACCTGTGCTGATAATTCTAACCAGTGGATCCACATACAAGTCTCTTTTCACTATGGTACCCTTGTGTGTGTGTGTGTGTGTGTGTGTGTGTGTGTGTGTGCAAGAGCTTGTCTCAATTACTTTTCACTCATTGCTGGGAAAAATACCGGACCACCAAAATTAAGGAAAGAAAGGTGTATTTAGCTCGCAGTTGGTGGAGGCTTCAGTCTATACTCGGCTGGCCCCAGGCACAGTGGCCCACGGTGGAGAGCAGCAGTGCATGGCAGTAGAAAAGAGCGAATAGGAAAAGAAAGGGCAGCAGCTGGGGCAGCTATCAAGCTTCTCTCTCTTCCCTCCATGCTGACTACAAAGCTCCGGGCTCCTTCAAAGTGGTGCGGCGACATGGATCAAGCTCCTCCAAAGAAGAGGCACACAATCCTTCCTCAACCACTTTATTTATTTATTTATTTATTTCTTATTCAGCACAGAGTCTACAGGGTCCCACTACACAGATCAGACTCGCAGTGATCATCCTATTTTCAGCCTCCTAAGCACTGGGATTATAGGCTCGGGCCACCACACCCAGTCTCCATCACTGGATCAGCGCCCCAGGGGCGGGGCCAGCACAGCAACCCATGGACCAAACCCCAGCCTCTGCTTCTGCCTAAGCAGACGCTTTAATCCGCTAAGCTATCTGGCCAACCCTGGTCAACCCCTTTATATATCCTTTTTGTGCTGAGTTGCTCTGGGGTGGGCCCTCACCACCTTAGGGCGGGGCACCCATGGCCCAGGTTGTGGAACCACCTAGGCAATCCAGCCAAGTTGACACAATGTATTGACCACTACAGAGGTTGGCTTAAATCATATCATAGAATGACTAGGCCTTTCCTCAAAAGGAAACTCTCAGCGGAAAGTCCACCTGCCATCTAAAACTAGAACTGCCATAATTTAGTTGTGTCCTGGGCAAGCCATGCTTCTCTGGGACTCCATTTAATCAATTAGGAAATACGGCTGTTGAACGAAATGAACTCCGTTTAGGGTGCTCTATAGTTCTGTCTACCTAACTTGGGTAGTGACTATGCGGTTACTTTCCCAACTTTCTGTCTCCCCTGAAATTTCCCAGGCTTGAAAATATTCTGAGCAATGTACACTCTTTTTTTTTTTTCTTTGTATTTGGGACAGGGTGGACAGAGTGTACAGGGTCTCACTGCATAAATCGGACTTGTAATGATCCTCATGTTTACAGCCTCCCAAATGCTGGGATTACAGGCATGCGCCACCACACCCAGCTTCAGTCACCATCTCAATGGCCCTGGGGCGGGGCCAGCAAGGCAGTCCCAGGGATCAACCCCCTGGCCCTTGCGTCTGCCTAAGCAGGCATTTTAATCCGCTGAGCTATTTGGCCAGCCTGCAATGAATACTCTAACTCCCTTCAAATGTTCTGCCTTTCTTTATACTTTTGAGAAAAAGAACAAATCTTTGTACAGTATCAGGACAGTAGCAAGGACAAGCATTCTCCTTTGTGTGAATGACATATCTTGTTAGGCGTTTTTAAAGATAAACCCAAGAGCCAAGTTTAATAGCAAGATTTGGTATTGTTGAATTGCTAGGTTCTGTCTTAGACTCACTAATGACAAGCAGTTGACAGGAATTTCTAGCTTGTTCTTTCCAGAGCTGTTAAGTCTCTGTGCTGAAGACGGTAAGGAAACCTCAGCTGTGACACTGAACTAACTCATAAAAACAGGAAATGCAGAAGGAGGGATTTAAGCATTGCTAGCTCATAGCCAACCAGTTAAGCACCAGGTTTCCGGCTGAAGATTCAGAGCCACACAAAAAATGCGCTAGATACTTTGAAGGTCTGCTGCCCCGCTGAAGTTGAGATGTAGGGTTTTTTTTTAGTGGTGCAAGTTCACTGTCTTAGTGAGATCAGTCTCTCCAGGAATACTGGAAATACCCTTTTGATTACTGCAAGTTCGCTCATTCACTATCTTTTAGTGTGGTCAGCTTCTTTAGGAGTATTGGAAATGCCATTGGTAACAGGTATTTAAAAAATAAGATTTATCATGGTAACACATTTGAAAATTAATGTAAAGGGAAAACAAAAATCAGGTCTGAAGTGCTGGGAGTAGAACACCAAAGAAGGACAGAGATCCATAGCGGCCCTTGAAAAGGGAGAATAAAGTGGTATCTCTATTAGAACAATGGTTCACACCGATTAGGAGCCAAGGCAATGCTTGAGAAATGACAATAGGAGGAATGAAGACACATTGCTGACTAATTATCAAGCATGTCACTCTAATACTATTCCCTTTAAAAAGGGAAGAATCATCATTAAGATTATTTTAGGATTACCCATGGTTGCTATGTTTGTAGCTATTGTCTATTCTTTTTGTCAAAATAGAAAGAACGCTAAAAATATGACCAATCAAACTGGTTAAATGTAAAGTCCCTGTCGAAGCTCAGCAGACAAGGCTTAAGGAACATAAAGAGTCTTGCGTGTGTCCATCAGTCAATCCATTGACAGGTATTTATTGGAAGCTTAGAGTATACTGTTATGTCCTGATTACAATTCAAAAGCTTGCAAGAGGAGGCAAAATACAGTCTGGCTATTTCATTGTCTTCTTTTATGTACTCAGACAAAGTGTGATCTAGTTTGACAACATTTATCAAGCCTCTATTATGAGACCGGCATAGCCCCAGATATATAGGACAGCCAAATCTTGTCAAGCTTCAGCATCTGCCGCAGTGAGGCAGATCAAAGGAATTGTAAGTGCGTATACAAATAATACTTAGACGATGTATCATGGCACTGAATAGTCTCTTTCCTGACCTATAAAATGAAAACAATATCAATTGACATGTGTATACCAGCTACTTAAACTTTGGAGTTTAAGAAAATAATGACCCAAAGATATAAATATAGCTAAAGGTTTACATCAATAGAAGATAAACTGTGTCCTTTGTTCAAAACTCAAAAAAAATATTGGGATTTGACATTTTTATGTCAAATATGCAATTGGGTTCCTGTTTCATGGGGTTTGCAGTTTGGCTGACCCTTGGACAGAGGAATTGCTTTATTTTATTTATATAGATGATACTGTTTGTTGAAATTATTCAGGATCTGGGGGAAGGAGGAAATAAGAGTGATATCTTAAAAACTAAAGGGAATTTTAAGAAACCAATACATCCTAAATGAATATAATAGAAAAATAAATCTTGAGTCCATGGATGGAATAAAAAAAATCCAGCTGACTAGAAATAAAAGCACTTTACATTGTGACAATAATCTAGAATGTCCAGTCCTTCCTTTTGTTTTGCCATAAAAAGTTCTGTATTCTTGCTATGATGATAGAACACCCTGAAGATCGCTAGACGTTCTCTTTGTAGGCCTGTCTTGTCTCCCTCAAATGTTCTC
>NW_004524583.1:8291668-8299519 GCF_000260255.1 Octodon degus
GAGGGGAGGGGAGGAGAGAGAGAGAGAGAGAGAGAGAGAGAGAGAGAGAGAGAGAGAAAATAAGATGGCTATGACCATTTATCATGATATATCAACTTATTTGGATTTTTAAAAGCCCAGTCCACTTGTAAAGCATATATTTGGTTATGTCTGGGTGGGTCCTTGACCTTCGATACTGTATATGATCCCTGATTTCTTCCTTCTTTCTCTAGTCTCCTGCTTATCTTCTAAGACACCAGGAACTAAGCAACTTCATTATGAAGTTTTGATATCTTGTTACTGTCTTAGAGCCAGTTACCCATGGACTGAGTCCCCTGAAAGCACAAACCAAATTACACATCCCCTCTTTTAATCTGTGGGTGCTGGGTATGGTGTCCCAGCAAGAGGAAATTTTATCCACAAAACAGCCCAGACAGGGAAATACTATAAAGGGGAGGAAGATTCAGCTGAATTGGAAAGTTGCCAGAATCTTCATTTTAATCATGTGTCGATTCCACTTATCCTATTTAAAAAAAGGAAAAAATAGAGGGAAGATAAAAGAGCAAAATTCCACAGTATCTGAAATATTAAGAAAGGGATATATGGCTGTCATAATTTCACACACTCAAAAAGTATACCCTGAATAGTAATACTTTAACTGACACCTCTCCCAGCTGTGACCTAGCTCTGAACATCATGGATTACCCAACATCAACAAATAATTTGATATCTATATCAAATTATTTATTAGTAAGTCAAGTCAACTGAGAATTTGTTTCCTCCTTTTTAGTACCTAATCTTCCATTTCTTAAAATACGCTTTCCAGACCCACTGTAGAGGAGTCACCAACCTTTGTTAAATGGAGATTCTTGGATGCTGCCAAGGGCTGAGAGTCTTTGGAACTGTCACTTGGGCATCTAATTTTCAACAAACCCCACTGGTAATTACAACATCCCATTAATTTGAAAGATGATCCTCCAACACGTACATACCTTCTGCCATGTGCAATTACCTGCCATGTGCAATGTCCAGTGTGAAGCTCTTAAGCAATTCACTGTGTAAATAGGTGAATCTGTCATCGTACGTGTGCCCCAGAACAAAGTTTATTTTCCCAGGCTTGAACCATGAATGATATTCCTCGGGTGTTTAATACAACATAATCTATATTTTTTTCCTATAAAAAAACAGCATAAAATACAAAAACCTTCATATGGCCACCTAGTCAATTTATATAAAAATAACTCATAAAGAAAAAACTTACTACATTGTCTGGTAATTCACAAATGATAGAGTCTAAAAGAGAAGAAAAGGAAAAACAACAACAAAACAATAAAAGATACTTCAGCAAAGCTGCTTATGTGCGTGACTGAAATTCCAGCACTTTAGGAGGTAGAAATAGGAGAATAGGTAGATCAAGCCCATCCTGGATCACTTAGCGCAACCATGCCTCAAAATTTAAAAAAATGAAAAAGGACTGAGAGCAGCAATGGTTTCAATCCTCAGTACCACTTAAACAAAACAAAGAAGAACTAATCTAGAAAATGAGTTTAAAATTGTAGATTCTGATGTGGGGGTTGAAGAAGGTGCTCAGAATCGATATTTTAACACATGTGAGTGTCAAAATGGAAAATGCTGAGTTGCTGCAGCCTGAATCAGTACTTCTAAAGTGTGGTCACCAGACCAACAGCAGCGGCATCACCCAAAGACATACTGGAAATACCTATCTTGGGTTCTGTCCCAAATCCAAAGAATCAGACTATGTGGGGATGGGCCTTAGCAGCTTGTGGATTATTAAACTCGCCAGGTACAGCTCATTGCAATCCACACAGAGCAGTGGTTCTGTTTGCTAAATGTTAGACTGACCTGGGCAGCTTCAGAAAACCCAGTCCTCAGATCACTCCTGTTGCAGAAAAGGAGAAGGGAGGGCCTGGGTGTTGGGGGCTTTTTAAGTTCCCCAAGTCATCCTGATGTGTGGCCAGGGTTAAAAACCACTGGCTACACAGAAACCATGAGTGATTAATTCATGCATGAAACATGGGGCATTCACATCCAGACCCCCCATTATAACACACTGCATTGTCATCAAAAATCATTTCCAATTATTCTGGCTTCGCTACCCCATTTAGTTCAAACTCCCGGATGTCAGTGGCATGACAGCTCACCCATCTCTGCATGGTGCCTCAAGAGAACAGGGTAAAAGGAGACACATCTAATTTGCTTTTAGATCAAGTTACACACCTAAAAGGATTGGAAAGTAGAAAAGGCTGAGTTTCAAAATTGTGCCTTCAACTATGAGCTTCCTACCTCTAGCTCAAAATCAGCCAGAATGGAGGCGGGAGAGCTACCCTGGGTCTTCCCTTGCCAACCTGCCAGCAACCCCATGATTATTTTCTCCATCATCCTGGGTGAGTGGGCTGAGAGTCACTTACCCTCCTTTAAATTCCCCCATTTGTGTCAAGGTTATTTTGTACAAAATGATAAGCATTACCCATTAATTCTCTTCTGCACCTCCTACATTATTCCCAAGCCCAGGCTCTTAGAAAGGCTGTTTCTTCCTCTGATTTCCTTTTTAAAAAGGCCTTTAAAACAGTTACTGTGTGGGTTTGTCATGCTTTTCCATCCGCTAATCTATGAGCCAATAGACAGATAATCATTATTATTAATAAAAATGAGTTATGATCATTACATGAAAAAGAAAATTATGCCAAATCCTGCCTTTCACTCAGGTTCAGTAAAAATTCCTCTTCATGAAGCATCTCATGTTGGCTTCACAAAATACTAGAAATGTTCTTTTCTGTTGATTCCAGTAACTATTTGTCTCTGTCTAGTGGGTAAGAGGAAAGTTATGTAAGTCCATCTTCCCCCAAATCACTGGTAAACTTGTCCAAGGCAGACACAGCATCTTCTAGTTCTCTGGTACGCCTCGCAGCCCCAATGCTTTCCTGGATAAAAAGTGCAGAGCAGAAATTCAATAGACCTTTGACTATCATCACACCCATTTTATAGAACACCAAAACCCTTTAATTGTTAACCTTGCCTCTCTGACACATTTCTGCAAGTTAGAAAGGAAAACTAAGATCAGCATCCACAGTCTAATTTAAATCACTAAGTCGAACCTATTTCTCATAGATCATAAAAATATTAACGTGTGAGCATGCAGGGGTGTGCCTGTGTGCATGCCTGCACATTGAAGGGTCTCTGCCCCTTTTCCATGAGCTTCTGCTTCCCTGCTCTAATCTTTCTACTGTGGTGCTTTGGAACTGTGATTCACATTAAATACAGTTTAGTTTGCACAACCCAATCTTGGCTTTTGTGACTGACTTCCAGTTTCTGCTTTTGTCCTTTTTAATTATTAGAACTGGAGAAATATTTCTCAGATACATTCAAATATTTTTATCTGAAGGAGCCATTATAAATCTTGAGATTCAATTTTAATAATTGAAAAGACATTTGCTCCTTATGGGTAGCATTTGCATTTTAAAGCTGGTGCAGTCTGAGGTGGTGTAAAATTTCAAAACTGATTTGAATTGGTCATGAAACAAATTCAATTTTCATTCTAAAAACAATACTGTATCTTGAGAAATCGTGCTCCCATGTTTGGCAAAGCATAAGGCTTAGTGATTCACAATGTGAAAGTTGCTAAGTTTACTTTGGAGAATAAATATACAATACACTAAAATATACAGTAAACTTACATTAAAGTTTTCATTGCATTTTTAGCATGTAAGTAAGTTTCTGTGCAAACACAATCTACCCACCTGATCTTTGCATATTCATTTGCACCCAGTATAAATAGAAAGTTACTTTAGAAAAGCATGAAATACACAGAGGATGAGTAAGAAAACAGGAACTTGCATGATAACTGGGGGAAAATGACCCAAGAGAATGGAAGGGATTCTCTAGACAGCAAAGGAAGAGCAACAGAGAAAAAAAAAAAAAAAGGACGACAAAGGGGACCTGCAGGGAAATTGTTTCCCTACCCAAAGACACAACACTGAAGTAGCTGGTAAGCTGTGAACAGGAAGGGCACACCCAGGCTCTCCAATGTTGCAGGTTACATGTGGAAGATAAAGGAATGTGCAGACTTTTGTTAACCAAGAATTCCCAGTAACAGCAAGAGTCAATATACTTAATGAGAGACAGACCACTGTACAATATTTTGGCTAATTATACTAGTAATAAATTTTATAACATTTGGCTTTCATTTTGGATTTTCTCAGGAGTTCTGGGGAAAGGAGAGCTAATTAAAAATATATATATTATAAATTGATGTCAATGTTACACATGCCTATGATATCAAGCACTAGGCAATATTGAAAGGAAAGAAGTTTTCTAAGAGTTATACTTGTCCACAAAGTCATATCTAAGTAAGAAAGACATAATTTTCAACATAATTATTATAACCAGGACCTCTTTGCCCCATAGTTTATAAAGATACATTGACACAGCTTCTATTACTAGATCTGCTACCAATGGCCTTCCCCCTCTGGCCTCTCTTCCTGCCCTGGATGATCCATTTCTTCCTTAGATTCCATCACAGTTTCACCTCCTTGCCCAGAAACTTCACTAGCCAGGCTACCACGGCCTTTCCAGTCACTGCACCAGTTCTCCTTCACTTATTTTCTGGACTGCACGAACCACTTTCTCTTCTATGTTTCTGTATGCCTTTGATTGCTTATGGTCATTTTCCTGGTGTTAAAGAAAAAAAAATCCCACCACGAATCATAAAATTTGTCAGCACTGTTTCTTCACTGCTCAATGTTGTGTGTGGCACATAGAAGGTTCTAAATAAATATTCACCAAATAGATTTGCTAACTTTTTCATCATGATTATAGCAAAGCAACCCACTTTGGAATGATATTTACTCTTGTTTTAGTATGTTTCCTTCTACCATTTTATTCTTTTACTGACAGTAATGATTAAGTGATGTTGTGTTATATATTTATCTATATTTGTCTCTTTGCCTAAAATATATGCCTCTTCGTTTAGTTTATTTTAATATCCCTAACACCTAAAGTACTTCCTAGAATACAGCAGTGATTAAGTAAAGCAACCTGCCCCTTTGCCATTCACTCTCAAGTGTCCTCCTCGTGACCACGTCATGAGCTCCGTCTGCCTCCCTGCATGCTCAGGTGTCCGCAGTAAATTGAACGAGAGGTGTTCTGTGTGGTTGAAATATTCTGGCCCTGTGCTCCATCACAGGTGACTTGTAGGACTTGTCAGTGCTCCTTCAACCCTCATCTTTTATTTCAATTTCTCTCCTCAGGGTCACACTCTGGGGATAGTCATTTACACCCTGAGTGCTTCACTATCACTACCCACCTTGAGACACTTGGAAGAGAGACAGAAGAAGGAAGAAGAGAGCCTGGTAGTAATCTGGAGTCAGTCAACCTCAGAAGTCATGAAGCAATCATATTAACATGAAGCATGCTGTGGGTAAGATTGAGAATTCTTGTGCAAAATGCTTGACTGTCTCAGATGAACTCGCCCCTGTGTGACAGCACATCTATGGCAAGCCTGCTACAAGCAGGGCACCATGCTAGTCTCTGTGGGCGTTGCAGAATTAAACAGCATACAGGTCCTATTTCTAGGTGCTGAACAGCTGGCAGGAAGGAAGGTAAACATTTACAAAGCTGATGCTGTTACAACGCTTGTCCACACCTGTCCAGATCTTACCAAACTCCTTCTAGAACTTTCTGCAGCTGTTTTATTTTAGAAGCTGTTGATTCATTGTTTTCAGCTGTGTGATTTCCAATTTGTTCTGTGTTAGTGTCCTCTGCACTTGTTAAGAGTGGGCTCGGGTTCTGAGGTTGCATTTTGTTCCTTCTCTTCATTTTGTGTAGCACTGTCTTCTGCCCTTTGTTGTAGATCTTTGCTGTAGTTGTAACCTTCACACGTACTGAAGTTCAGGTGGAGCTCTACAGAGTTTGGAGTTATCCAGCTGCATCTGGCTTAGGTCTGGCTGCTGTGCTCAGCTCCTTCCTGCTGCGGACCTGGGCTAGGACTGGGTCTGGGGGTTCCCGGAAGTCGGCAGCAATTCCTGGGCTAGGACTGGGTCTGGGGGCTCCCGGAACTCGGCAGAAAATCCTACTCGGCGGGCGGGGTGGGGGAGGCACTGCAGAGTGGTGGGGGGCGGCCCGAGGGGCTGGGAGAGGGTCCGGCCCACGCTGCGCCTGGGCTGGGACTCACCAAACTCCTTAGTTCACCTACGAGGTATCATCCATGCAAATGTCATCAATCATCCCCTTATAGGTCACCTGGGCATGGTGGTGCATGCCTGCAATCCCACTCTGAGCTGAGCTCTTGCTGTTGGGGATTAAGTAGATATGAAGTGAATTTCATTGCAGTAAAATTTAGCCATCCTTGGGACAGTGTATCTCAAAATGTAGACACAATCACATAGGGTAGCCCCAGAAGTAGAAGTAAAGATGTTTATTTCCTAGCACTCCTCAAGTGATTCTTCCAGATACTAATATTTGAGAATCAGTAGACTAAGATATATGCTAGGTCTAAAGTATTTCACTTTTATTCTTTTATTAAATTAGTATATACTTGCAGTATGTTTCTGCACAAACTATTAAGGCCAGACCTCAGATGTGCTGAGGTTACCTTCTAAACTGTCATCACTGGCCAGCAGCCTCATCTTCTATATCTCTTTAGAACCCTTTATGATACAGGATATTCTGTACTCTTTAGTATGGCATATAGAAAATTTTGGAAATTATGATGCCAGTCCTTAGCAACTGAGTACCCAATTTTGGGTTTATTATATGTAACCAAGAAAATAGGTCATGGATAGATTACCGGTAAGCAAGCAAATACATCCGCTTTTATCACAATTCTCACTTGACATGCTACCACTTCATGACAAGGTGAGGCTAGCATGGTGGCTTCTGCATGTACCAATTTAGAATCCCTACCAGTAGAAAAGTCTTCTTAACAGTTACCATTGGCCCACAGAATGACAGTGGGGACCTACTGCTCCACTAGAAAGTCTGGGACAAGTAGCGAGTTCTTAAGGAGGGGCACCACTTCAGTATGGACTAAGCTGCTTAGCCATTAATAATTTTGTTCATTCTTTGTTCTCTGTATTTAGTACAGGGTCTACAGGGTCTCACTACACAGATTGGACTCGTAATGATCTTGCTGTTTTCAGTCTCCCAAGTGGTGGGGTTACAGGCCTGCACCACCACACCCAGTCTCAATGATGGTATATTCTAAAATCAGAAAATTAACTGCATCTATCAGAGATAGATGCATGTTTCACCTTCTTTTATCTTTCATTTTTTTGTCTTTTTGAGACAGGATCTTGCTATGCAGCTCAGGCTGCCTTGAGCTCACTTTGTAGCCCAAGCTGGTCTCAAATTCACAACGATCCTCCTTCCTCGGCCTCCCAAGTGCTGGGATTGCAGACATGTGCCAGCACATGTAGCTGTTTTCACTTTTATTCTTTTATTAAATTAGTATATACTTGCAGTATGTGATTATATTGCTGTGCAGAGTTAGTGTGTGTATATAACATGGCTCAATTCTTTCTGCATCTCCTTTTCCTCTCCTTCTTCCACAGCTGTTCATCACCTTCCCCTCTGAGAAAGAGCTGTCTCCCTACTTCTATTAGCTGTCTTTTATCGTGCTCTTTACTTACAATTTGGATTTCTCGTATGAGAGAAAACACATGATAGTTAAGCTTGTGTATTTATTTCACTTAAAATTCTGGTATAAATGTGCATCCATTATTCTATATACACTTCAAGTTTATTTTTTATGAAAGAATCTTGCTCCATTGTGTGTAAATACATTTTCTTTTTCCATTTGTCTGTTTATGGACATGTGGGCTGCTTCCAAGATTTAGATATTATAAACGGTGCCAG
>NW_004524583.1:8299625-8302798 GCF_000260255.1 Octodon degus
ATGGAATTTTTAGTTTTGCTTTTGTGAGGACTCTGCACACTGATTTTCATAATCATTACACAAGTTTCCACTCCCACCAGCGATGTAGAAGAGTTCATTTCCCCCTACAGCCCTGGCAGTACTTGTTGTTGTTTGACTTCTTGAGGATGGTCATTCTGGTTGCTTCATTTGCATTTTTCTAATGGCCAGTGATACGGAGCATTTCTTCATGTTCTTACTGGCCACTTGTACTGCTTTGGTAAAGTATCTCTTAATTTCACTTGCCCATTTTTTGATTGGGTTTTTTTTGGGGGGGGCTTCTAATTTTTTGAGCTATTTATATATAGTATTCTAGGTATTAATCCTCTGTTTGAAAGGTATCTTGAAAAACAAATTTTTTCCCATTCTTAGAATCCCTGCCAGTAGAAAAGTCTTAACAGAAGACTTTTTCACTCTGTCAGTTGTTTCCTTTGTGGTGCAGAACCCATCTGTTGATTCTCTGTTCTATTTGATATGTAACCAGGGTTCTGTTGAGAAAGTCCTTGCCTACACTATGACTACAAGTTTTACTGATTTTATCTTCCAGCAAGTTAAATGTTTCTGTTTTAACTTGCAGTTCTTTGATCTATTTTAATTTTAGCTTAGTGCATACTGAGAGATATAGGGCTACATTCAATCTTCAGTAAACGAATAATTTTTCTAATACCATCGATCAGAGAGACCACCTTACCTCCAGTATAGGTTTTTGGTCACTTTGTCAAAGATCAGATAGCTGTACGTGCCTGGGATTGTTTCTCCATCCTCTGTTTTATTCAGTTGATCTTCACGTGTGCTTTTATGCCAGTATCATGCTGTTTTTATCATTGTAGCTTTGAAATATAAGTTTAAGTTCAACATTGTGGTGCCTCCTGCTTTGCTCTTATTAGCATTGCTTTTCTTATTCTGGGCCTGAATTTTAATCTTGTTTTCTCCAATCCTATGAAGAATGATGTTGGAATTTTGATAGGACTGTATTACATTTGTATATGAATTTTGAAAGCATGGTATTTTGTTTAGCCCTCTCTATTGGTTCTGTCTACTCGGGAACAAAGAATATCTCTCAGTTTTCTAATCTCTTTGATTTCCTTTAAAGGAGTATTGTAGTTTTTGTTGTAGAGATCTTACACTTCTTTAGTTAATTCTCAAGGATATAACATTTTCTCAGTGAAAATTTCTTTCTCAATTGGTTAATTATTAAGTATACAGGAATACCATGGATTTTGTGTGTTGATATAATATCCTGCTACATTTTTTAATTTAGTTATTAATTCTAAGACTCTTTTGGCAGATTTTGCAGGGTTGTCTATATAGAGTATTATGTCATAGGCAAGTAATGATAATTTGACCTTTTCTTTACTATTTATATTCCTTATATTTCTTTTTCTTCCTGAATTGCTCTTGCTAATGTTTTAAGTACTATGTTGAACAGAAGTAGTGATAGTGAACACCTGTGTCTTGTTTCTGATTTTTAAAGGCAAAGCTTGTAGTTCTTCCTCATTTAATATGATCTTGGCAGTAGCTTTGTCATAAGTGGCTTTTATCAGATTGAGATAAAGTTCTTCTCTAGCTATTTTATTCAATGTTTTTATCATGCAAAGATGCTGGATTTTGTCAAAGGATTTGTCTGCTTTTCTTGAGACAGTCATGTGATTTTTGTCCTTCTGCTTCATGTAATGTATTACATTTATTGATTTACATATGTTGAGCCATCCTTGTGTCTCTAAGATGAAACTGACTTGGTCATGATGTATGATGCCTTGGATCATGCAATGCATTCAGTTCACCAGTATCTTGTTGAGGATTTTTGCGTTGATAGTCACTAAAGAGATTGGCATATCATTCTTCTTTGGTTGGAGCCTTGTCTGATTTTAGAGTGAGGGTAATGGTAGCCTCCAAGGATGACTTTTGGAGTAGCCCTCCATTTCAATTTCATTAAAGAGCTTGAGGAGTATTGGTGTTGGGTCTTCTCTGCAGTTCTTGTAGAACTCATCAGTGAATCTATCCAGACCTGGCTTCTCTTTCTTGGCAGGTGCTGTGGTTTGTGTCTAGATGTCCCCCTGATGCCTCATGCAACCATGGATGGTTTTTGGAGGTGGCTGGGTCTAGAGTGTGTGATGCTGGGATTAAGGATGTAATGCTAGGTTTAAGGTGTGCCAACCTGGATGTGAGTGCTACCTGCCCTAAGGATAGAATATAAGAGACAAAAAGAGCTGCTGTTGTCACTTCCTGCTTGCTGCCTTTGTAATTTTTCTGCCTTCTACCCACCATGAACCATTTCTCCTCTATGATACACCCCTGCTATACCACCATCTTCAAGCCAGCCATATAGAAATGGAAGCCTTTATTATTTTATCATTCTCCAATTTACGTATGTACAGGCTTGTGAAATAGTTATTGGTAATCATTTTTGTGTTGTCAGCATCTGTTGTGATTTCACCTTTTCCATTTCTAATTACATTGACTGGGGACTTTTTTTCTCCAGTTATTTATTTAGTCATGTTAGATTGCCTAAAGGTTTATTTATTCCTTTGATTGCTTCTTTGCATTTTTGTTTGTTTTGCTTTGGTCTCAATTTCATTGATTTCTGCTCTGATCTTTATAATTTCCTTCCTTGTACCAGCTTTGGGTTTCGATTGGTTTTGTTCTCCTAGGACCTCATGCAATGCCATTAAGATATTTATTTGGGTTTGCTTTGCTTTCGTTGTCTTTCACAATTATAAACGGCCCTCGTAGCCCTCCTTATTGCGTCTTGTGGCTTCTGGCATATTATATGGGCATTATTGTTTAGTTCTAGAAACTTATTTTTTTCCTTGATTTTTTTTCTGTAATCCATTGTTTAGCCAAAGGCTATATTGTTTAGCTTCCATGCATGGAAGCCTTCTAAACTGGCTTTTTGGGAAATGTTGCAAAATTATCACAGATTAACTCAGGCTTAGTATGTCCTAATATGGTAGCCAATCTCTCCACGTGGGCCTCCAATGATTCTTGTTTCCTGACACAGTACCCTTGTTCAGTGCCCTCCTGCAGTGATATGTTTGCCTGTATAATCAAAAGGACATTGAGGGGTTGGGGAAGATAGCTCAGTGGAATAAGTGCTTGCCTGGCAAGCACAAGGGCCTGAGTTCAATCCCTGGTTCCACAAAAAAAAAAAAAAA
>NW_004524583.1:8302898-8376738 GCF_000260255.1 Octodon degus
AAAAAAAAAAAAAAAGGACATTGAGGATATGACAGTGTGGTATCCATGCTAGACAGTAGAGCCCACTGCCACTTCCATTATTCCCTTGGGCTGCTTACTATAGGGGAGCAGCTGCCACGTCATTAGGACACTGAAGTAGTCCTCTGCAAAGACCCATGTGGTGGGAAAATGAGGCCTTCTGCCAACAGCCAGCACCAACTTGCCATCCTTCAGAGTGAGCCACCTCAGAAGGAGACCCTCCATGCCACCAAGCCATCAGGTGACTGCAGCTCTGCTGACAGCCTGACTGCCACCTCATGAGAGACACCCAGCTAAGCCACTCTTGAACTCCTGACCCACAGGAATTAGAAGACATGATAAATATGTATTATTATCTAAAGCTACTGATTTTCTATGTAGCACTGGCTCACCTGCCTGTTTCAACCCAAGAAAGGTATCAGAGCTCCTAATTCAGGGTTCTTTCTGTGGCCATAACTGAGCAGGCAGCCCAGGCAAAATAACTTCTTCTCTTTCTCCCTTAATTTACTCTATTAAAAAGAAACTTCACAATACAAAGGTTTTTCCTTTAAAGGGCCTTTGTAACAGTCCTACTGTATCAAATAGGATTGGTTTTAAATGAACATTCTTGTACTGCTCTGCCTGCCAGGGGAGTTGTGAGACTTAATTAATTACAGATCTTTGGATGAAAAGAATACTGAGCACTGAAAATTATCATCAAACAGAACCAAGAAAAATGAACGAAAAAAAAAAAAAGACATATTCTCTCTTTGCTGGCTAAATCCATTTCACCTGGGATTTAACAAAGGCTGAGTCACCTATTGTTTAGAGCATATTCAGTTTTTGCTGAGTACGGAGAGGAAATAAGCCAGCACAGCAGGAGAACAGGGAGCCCCTGTCTTTTAGCTTAAAATAGACCTTTTTCCCAAAATAAATCCCATCTCCTCTTTTTGGGGACAGCATGGCCATTGGGCTCACATGAGCTTTCAAGGTGGAATGTCAAGGTGGAACAGATACCATGGAGTCCCATGGAGCAGTAAGGTGTGTAACAGAGCCTACTGGACTGGGGGCCAAACATGGACACAATGTCTTTCTTGTGCAAACATGAAGTAGAGGAAAAAATATTCTTCAATATTCTTCTCTTTAATATTCTAATGATAGTCCTATGAGTGGATGCTCAGGAGAGCAGATGTGATTTTCCTCATAAGAAAGAGATGATGGTGGGTAAAGAGACTGGGAGATACAATGGAAACATTTCTAAATTTTTTAGCCAGATCCAAGAGTTCAAATCAGACTCTTTCACATGCTAAACAAATGGCCTTGACATAAGTAAGTAACAACCTCCATGACCCCCAATTTCCTGGTAGCAAAATGTGGCTGCTGGTAACACAAGTAGGGCTCTAAGCCCCATAATCTCCCTCCAGCCCTACACACTTCTAGATGCTAGTGAGAGGAGGAGAAAGCAAATGGACTTCATCACTGAAATAGTTCTGCCACCAAGGGTTCCATTTCTCTCCCAGGTCTTAAGACATAAAGTATGGCCTGGAGCCTAGGGCGGTGCTTCCTAAGGCTCTGTGGGCCTTCTCTTTCAGTGAGTCTTTTCACAGAGCACAGAATTAGAGCTCTGAAGCTTTAGGCTCCATCTTTTCCATCCACTCCATTTTCCCTGGAAATGTCTCAGTGGGCAGGTGCAGATTAGGTGCTCTAATCTAAAGGAGTGAAGTAAAATCAGAAGTGTGGTTTCTTTCCCCTTGCTCCCATCTGCCTCGAGTCTGCATGCAGTGCAGCCCAGTTCACCAGAATGCTGCTCAGCACTTGTGGAGCCTGAGCCTCAGGAATAGTAGTGCCCCTTTTTCTGCCCCAGCCACGCTGTGCATGCATTATTTTTCGTTCTTCATGGGGAGAGGTGGCTGGTCTAGTGTGGCAAGCAATCCTGAACCAATATTCTTACAACTACAGACATTGTAATACTCTATATCATCTCTTTTAATGGCCAAGAGAAATAATGGACATTAAAGCTTATATAAACTTGCAACAGCGATACCCAGGTTAGTTATCACTGTAGTCTCACGATGGCTGGTGACATTTCTGACCTGGAGTGAAATGGTGTGCTCTAGAAGAGTAAGCAAAAAAGGGGTACAAGGCAGCAAGCCCCGCTAGGATTCTCTGCCCTCAGTTACAGTCAGTGGTAGCAGGCAAAGCTGTGACCATGGTCCCAGGACCTGAATTTGTCTTATGGATTCCATTAAACCTACTCATTCTGCCTGTAACTGCTGCAGGGTTGGAAACTTCCTCCAGATTCCACAGCTATATCTGCATTTCTTGGTGTGCAGTGTTGGGGTCAGGGGGTGTGTATAGGCAGCACTGACCATTTTTATTTCATCTGGAACATGTAAGGTCCCTGTGAGGCTTGGGACAGCCCAAGTTGTAGACCTTTTCATGTGGGCTCGGAAGGACCACAGTATCCACTTGCCTCTGCTCACTGTGTCTGAGTTCCGGTCTTGGTCCTGTCATTCAGCAGCTACCAGTTGCTACCGGAAGTCCCAGTTTTCCCATGTGAAACAGGGATATTAATCCTGGCCAGAACACTCGGGAGATCATGTATAGAAAGATTTCCTACACTTTAAAGTGCTTTAAAATGTAAAGATATAATGTATGAGGCACTGTCATGGATGACACTAGACCTCTTTTACATATTTGGTTCTTATTTCCTTGTCTATGTTTCGCTTTTCTGCCTCCCTATTTATCTGTTATACTTACTATTTATCTTTTTTTTGCTTTTGCTTACATCTTAGATGAGTCAGTTTGATGTATATCAATTGACCAGCCTTCCTGATAATCAAGACTGACATGAAATGGTGATTTCTAGCATGGAACTTTATTCGAAACTCTTTAAGGAAGGTCTGTTCCTTGGTTATCAATGAGGTTTGTAGAGCGAACTGTCTCCTTCCCAAATTCCCTGACTTCTCCTCTAAGAAGTCATTTTAGAAATAACTATAAAATTTCACATGTATAAGAATCACCAGGGGGCCAGGGAGATGGCTCAGTGGAATAAGCACTTCTCTGACAAGCACAAGGGTCTGAGTTCAATCCCCAGTTCCGCAAAAAAAAAAAAAAAAAAAGAAAAAGAAAAAGAAAAAAGTCACCAAAAAATTGAGGAATAAAGATGCCAGAGCTCTCTCCTCAGAGATTCAGGGTGAAATTCAAAAGTGTGACCTTTTCATGACTATACTCCCAGCCCAAAGGAATTCTGATGCCCACTTTGAGAAGTCTTGTAAACAGGAATGGGCTAAACAAGAGTCGACCTCTCTTTTATGCAATTAAATATTCCTCCAAAATAGATGAAGCTGATAGAGGCCAAGAATAAACTAGAAGAAAGTCAGAGAGGCCAGATGAAGACCCAAATGATTAAAGTTCTGCCAAGAATGACTTATGAATAGGAAAAAATATCTAAATACTGAAATATTCTATCATGGACCCAGTGTCTGCCTATAGACAGAGAGTTAGGCTACAAATAGAACACATTAGCAGCAACAGGCTCAGCAATTATCCAAGATGTGACAAGATCAAGGCTCAGACTCACAGGATGACATCAGGCAGGAAGCAGTCTGGCTTTACAACCAAGGAAAGCTTTCACATGCTAAGACTCAAGGCATTGTGAATTGACCTCCTCAAAGTATATAGTGAGAGTTGAATTTTTCCAGGTGCCACTACAGAGAAGACTAAATATAAATTGGAGGACAGGAATCGAGATAGAGTCCTGATATTTTTGTAGCTGCACTTTTTCAGGGCAGTTTTCCAACATCTCTCCTTGAAGCAAGATCAACACTGCCAAAGAGCAGGTGCGGATCCAGGTTAGGTCTTCAGAGTCCCTGTTTCTCTCCTTTGACGCTCCTCTCCCCGTGCCCTGGCTGGCACACAGCAATTTCATGCTAATTCTGGACCTACCCACAGCTCACAAAGACTCTGTCCTACTGCCCCTTGCCCATGGCTTGCAACCCTGAAAGCATTGATTATTCACAGTGAAAAGTAACTATGTAGGTCAGTGGTTCTCACCACTAGCTGTACATTAAATTTACCAAGAGAGGCTTTATTTTGATACACATGTCAAAGCCCTATCTCAGACCTATTAAGCCAATGATTTGGTGGTGCAACCTAGACATCAGTATTCTTTAGTAGTTCCTTGGGCAATTTTAATAAATGAGCAGAAGAACACCAGCCTAGGTAATGATTCCAACCTTGCTGTACATTAGGATTTCTTGGGAATATTTTTTAAATAATACCAGGCCCCATTCTCATAAATTTAATCAGACTGAGATGAAACTTAATTATCAAATTTTTTAAATCCTTAGGTGATTTTAATATGCAACCAAGTACAGGAAAGTCCTCCTTAAAGAGGAGCTCCAGCATGTCAAATAGTAAATTTATATTCTCCTGTCACACTTCACCGATTCCCTACTCACCTCCTGCACACACCCTACTTTTTCTGGCTGAAGATCCTATTACCTTCAATATCTCCATGAGATTAGGCCCCTGGCACTCATCTTTGACTCTACCCTGATTCCCATTTCCATACCAAACAACTGGCAAAATATCTCACACGTCCATTCCTGCCTAAGGTAGTATCCTTCTCTCGCCAAGAGGGCTTATGTTACTTCCTAACAGATTTCCATACCCAACCTCTTATCTGCTGTGTTAGATTGCTTACTAAAATGGCTCCAACACACACTTGAAATGTGAGTTTGCAGTCCCTCTCATCCAGAACTAGACTATGGAGTCCATCTCTCCAACCTGTGAGTCTGAGTTGGCTTTGGGGCTTGCTTTGGTCAACACATTGGAGAAGTGATGGGGTATGGCCTCCAGCACTAAGTCTCACTCAGGAGGTATCATCTCTGTCCACTGTTTGCTATGATCACCATAAGAATTTATCCAATCTACCTAAAAGTAAGCCCATGTTTTCCTATTGGAGGTTGAAAGAAAACATGGAAATCATCCAAACTAAAGCTCCCAAGTTGTGAGAGTCCAGCCAAGAGCCACAAACCTAGGTAGCCAACTGCAGCTGATCACAGACACTCGAGTAGTCCCCACTGTAGCTCCAGACCAGATGGTCTTGCACATGGCTCTGTGAACTCTTGCACATGGGCCTGTACCTGGCACAGAAAAGTCACTCAATATTCATGGAATGAAATAAACAACTGAAAAAATAAACAGTAAACACTCCATCCAAAGGAACTGTAGGATATGAAAATCCCAATTATATTGAAAGAACAGAACAGGAATGTGAATGTACTTTTATATAGAAAAAGAATAGTATACAAATAAACATCTAGAACAGGAATGATGGGTGGAGGTATGTATATGGCTCTAAATCCTCACAGCAAGAAATAAGGAGATGCTGTCTAAATTTTATAAGCTAAGCATATTAGAATCCTGGTAGTAAAACAGAAAAATAGAGAATGGAAGCATTTTAAGATTTTATCACTAGAGACTGGGATCCAAAAGATAATTTTAGTTTTTATGGTGGCATAAACATGTGAACATTTTTACAATGTATACAGATTGCCTTTATGAATTCTAGTTTAATTTTTAATTTTTCTTGCTTTAATTTAAAAAGTATTAAGAATAAAAACATAATAGACCCTTTTCCTCTGAGATTAAGTTATACTGTCTGGTTTTAGTGTCCACAGAATCCAGCCCCTTCGACTGATAA
This sequence comes from Octodon degus, assembly GCF_000260255.1. Classification (NCBI taxonomy): domain Eukaryota; kingdom Metazoa; phylum Chordata; class Mammalia; order Rodentia; family Octodontidae; genus Octodon; species Octodon degus. Next base: position 8,308,606 of record NW_004524583.1, read on the forward strand.
ACCAGTGACAGCCGAAATCTCTCCCCTAAAAGGATCTGCGGTCATGCAAACCCCTTTACTTTCCCTTTCTGCCTTCCCGTCAGCCTCTTCCCCTATTCTCCAGTCACAATTATACTTCATTCAGACTCTCCTTACTCAAATAAATAACAAATAATCAAGCACATAAATAGGAATCCTAAAAAGTTGCAAATAATTAACTCCATAGGTAAAGATTAAGAGTATCTATAAATGGACAGTGCTGAACATCTCTATTTTGTATAATGACCTGTACAAAATAATGTATGAAGGCTGGCTGGATGAGGTCAGTGTTCTTTGGCTCTAACCAAGTATATTCAGCAAAGTTCACTGAGTCCCTGCAAGACTAAAAGAACCCCAGAGATAACTACAGTGGCCTTTAGGAGCAAGTAGAATCCCATGATTTCTATTGGTCTAACTCCCATATCTATGACCAGCCAAGACGACTTTCTTCTACATTGTACTTAGTGGGCATCTGAGCTTCTAATATATTTAACACATAAGAATACATTGAATACATATCATGCACCCACCATCATAGCAGAAAAGAAAAACAATAATTTCTTGAATGCCCACCATGTAATAGACATAAGTGACAGCAATCATTCTACAAGTACATGTATATGTGTGTGTGTGCACGTGTGTGTTTGTTGTTGCTTAAAGAATTAGAAGAGCAAAACACACTCACTCTTCCATGTTCAGAAGACTAATCAAAAAAAGAAAGAAGAAAGAGAAGGAGAAGGAGGAGGAGGAGCAGGAGCAGGAGAAGGAGAAGGAGAAGAAGGAGGACGAGGAGAAGGAGGAGGGGGGGAGGAGGAGGAGAGAAGAGAAGAGGACGATGACGAAGACTAGTCATCCAGCAAGGTGAAGTAGGCAACTAAACACTCTTTCAAAGGTTTAGGAAAGTAGCCTCTGTATCCAAGGAACCACACCAACTCAGTTTCTGTTGTTGAGGTAAGGAACATCATTAGAGGGTTTTTGTGGTTTTTTTTTGTTTTTGTTTTTTTAGTTTTTTTGGCTATTGAATATCAAGGATGGAGCCCAGATTCTATCACTGAGTCTTTTTTTTTAAAGAAAGGTTCTAAGTTGCCTGAGCTGGTATTGAACTTGTGATCCTTCTGCCTCCACTTCTGAGGAGTCCAGACATATGCCATGCCCCATTTGGATTATTTTTAAGTCATCACAAAACTGTATTCATAGACTGGCATCAGGATGATAAGTGAGCCCAAGGATACTTTTGGAAATGATACAGGAAAAGCCTTCAGTGGGTGGATTGGCAACATGAGTTTTGCTGACATATTCCAAACCAACTGAAGGAAGTGGGCAGAGAGGGTGAATGGGAAAGGTCCAGCTTAGGAGCAGCACTGGAAGAGCTACTCAGTCTGGGGTGGGAGAGAAGGCCTTCCCAGGGACAGGGGGCCCAGAGGGCTAATGTGCCCAAGTCAAAGCATTTCCCCGAAATATATTTAATTTAAAAATAATCTGTTTCAGGAGAGGAACAAATAAGCCAACCACTGATGAAAGTGGAAGAAAGGAGCAGGAATAATAATCATATGCTTTGGAACATATTAAGGTATGTCCATGTTTGGGGAACTTTCTTATCCAAACTCACTCTCACTTTCCCTCCATGTACCTTCTAATCTAACGAGTGATTTTAATGACCCCTGCCTAAGTCAGGTTCATTCCAGCTTCTTTCTAGCTCACTAATGTGTCTCCTAAAGACTTACTTCATTCATTTAACTCATTTGTTGAATGACTTAATAAGCAAATGAATATCATTGAGATTGAACACATAAATATTCTTATCAGTGCCAAATTCCACACAGGTAAGGTCCTTGAAAAGCACTGCACATTATGAAACTCCAAGGTCTTATTCTAGAAAAGACATCTTGTTTTTAAAGCTGTGGTTCAAGACTAGATAAGCTTCCACCAACTCACGCCATCCTCATCACAATTCTCAAGCAAGTAATGTGCTCAAAGTAGTGCAGAATAAGGACTAGACCTATGGGATGTAGTTTAAATTAAAAGGCCACTGTCATTAAAAGAACTGCCAATGCTAGAAGCAAAAATACCCTACCAAATAAGAATTATATTTAATTACAGTCATTTATTAATTTTGCCAAGGGATCGCTTGATGTGTAATGATGAAGGTAAACTAAAGCAGAACACAACAAAGTACAAATTCTCCTGTTATTGCTAACAAGTAAATAAATTAAGACATCTGAGAATGGAAGCTGGAGAGAAACAGATGCTGTACTTAGCACATCCTGGGACACAGCCAGAGACGGGGGCAGCAGCGAAGGTCCTTTCTCATTGCAGTTGATGTCAGTTCCCAGAACAATTACTCTTGTTGTCCAATTTGTTGAATTCTAATGTCTTGGTTAAGAAAAGTAAAATGGACAAGTCCCCCCATCTGTGCATCAGAACACATAGACACAGTGATGTAGCACCTGGTGACAGGCACCCCAGGAGTGCCAACCTTCTGCCTTTGCATGTCACTGATCTCTACAATAGAAACAAGGCAAAGCAGCTACTCTGGAGACTGGCAGTATTCCACCCATCCCACAGATACCCCTGGATGATCAGGCATCTAAAGGGACCATTGCACATCCAGGGATAACTTCGCAGAGGACCAGGAGGATGAGCCTCTTGCCTAGAAAAAGAAAGTAAAGGCTCGTGAATATTAAGTGTAATTATCAGCTTGATTGGTTTGGGAACTACCTAAGGGATTAAAGAACTCTATATGTCCGGGTGGATCATAGACGCATGACCTTGCTCACCATCTATTCTTGGCCCCTTTCTCTGAAGCACTGTTCCTCTGATCCAAATACCCTCAACTGAGCAGCTTTGTCCACTGTGCCCCTCCACCTTGATGTTCTTGCCATGGAACCAGCTGACCATTGACTGAACCTGCTGAAATCATGAGAAAAATTAAATATCTTCTTTAAATTGCAGGTTACAAGTATATTGTCCAACAATGAGAAAAGTGACCAAAACCGAAGACAATGAATGCAACAGGCCTTATGCTTAGGACATTATCTCGCTTATCTTTCATGCAATCCCACGGGGAAAGTTCTACTCTCCTCATCTCATTAGAAGGATATCCAAAGATCACTCAGCTCCTAAGTAAAAGCTGGAGTTGAAACTAATTTTTCCATCCCCAAGGCATAGCCTGCTTAATGGGAGAAAAACTGGTCTTAGAGCAGGTCTGACTTCACAGACTTCCTAAATTTTGTTGAGGATGTGATCTGGAAATGCACACCTCAATATTCTAAAGGCTAAATGTATTTTCTTAAACAAAGAAAAAATTAGGATTTGGGTGCTGGCAGTTCTCACAGTTTACTGACGTGCCTGACAGCTGGAAGAAAATATATTGGAAAGCTTTGAACCTGCCCTGCATTCTTAAAGCAACCCATGAGTCATTGCCACATACCTCTTTTTCCCAGTTTTACAGATAATTTACCTCTTTACACAAAGGTTCTGTTCCATGACTAACCGCTGGATGTCCAGATGCTGAAAACGGTCCCTCAGGGCAGAGGCAAATGCCTCATTACCAGGATTACCTGAACATGAGCTAAGTTAGAGCCTGAGAGGACACCTGAGCAGAAGGAGCTGCATACCAGCCACAGCAACAAAGTTTTTTCACCTGAGGAAGCTTCAAAAGCCTTTCTATCTAGAGATAAAGAGGGAAATAAAGGAGCATCCATGTACCACCAGAATCCTAAGAGTCCTGTGTCTGCAGTGAGTCAAGACTGGTGAGCTCACCCTGGACAATGTGGCTTATTTGTGTGTCTGAACAACTCTACAATAATGACATACAACTCTCCAGTAACCTTTTACTGAGTACTGAGCTTTGCTATTAGTTAACAAAAGATCTCATACAGCTACACACACACACACACACACACACACACACACACACGATACAGTCCATGAGGAGTTGTACCAAGAAAAATACTGACCTGCATTAGAACATCCCAAAATATTAGTGTCAGGATCCTGATTTGAAACTTGTGATGAGGATTTGTCAATCTACATGTTAGTTTATGAGCACTTAAAAATGTTTCTGTGAATAGCTCTCTCAGTTAAGGAGTGTTTAGACATGTGCCAACAAGCTTGATTTCAAAGATGCTTATATTCGGTTATAAATGAAGTATAAATAAATACTGTGGAAGGAGGCTGGGAGATAGAAAAGGAAAAAGCCAGCAAGCTGGCTGGGTAGTTTCCTGGTAAACTTTTCAATCATCTTCAGATACAAGAAGGAATCAACAATATTTCCAACATCATAAACCCCTTCCAGTATTTTCCCAAGATTTTAGTCACATACCAAATAATTAGCAGCTGAATAAGGATAGAATTTCAGATACAATCCCGGGACCCTTTGTATTAATTATCATTGATCTGTGGGCACAGCCAGCTTTCACTTCATGTATGCTATACCCTTTAGCGCCACACGTACATGGCCAGGAAATGGCTCTCTATAATAGTGTGAAATACATATTTCACAGTATATATCTTCCCTCCTTCCTGATATGCAACTCCTAACATTCTTAGACTCTCTACGTTTATGGGTATCCTCTGAGTGCTAATTATATGAATGATGGAAGTAATGGAGCTGGGGCATTGTCCCTAGATAGTGTCAGGTTGCTGGCTAGCCTCCTGGAAGACCAAGGATGAATACAAGATTGTGACATCCACTCCTAGTCCCCAAACCATTAAGGAAGGAGAAAAGTTGAGGACTGGACTGATCACAAATGGCTGGTAATATAATCAATGACACCTACAAAATGACCCCACCATAAAAAATCAAAATACAGGGTTTGGGGAGCTTTGGCATTGATGACCATCTGAAGGTTCCTGAAGGGTGGAGCACCTAGAAAGGACATGGAAGCTCCATGTCCCTTATGCCACACTTCACCTATGTTTCACCTCTATCTGGCTGTTCATCTATAATAGCTTTGTAATAGTCTATCTTATAAAGATGTAAATAGTTTCTCTTCTGTGAACTTCTCTTAAAAAATAAATGAATCCAAGGGGGTTACCATGGAAACTTTTAATTTATAGCTTCTTGGTCAGAAGTACAAGTCCCAACCTGGGACTCATGAGTTACACCTGAAGTGGGCATGGTCTTGGGGACCAGGCTGAGGACTGTGGGGTTTGGTGCTATCTTCCCATAGAGCATATGGGAACTGAGGTGAGGTGAGGTGAGGTGAGGTGAGGTGAGATGAGGTGAGGTGAGGTGAGGTGAGGTGGAGCTGAAATGAGTTGAGTTGAGTTGAGTTGAGTTGAGTTGAGTTGAGTTGAGTTGAGTTGAGTTGAGTTGAGTTGAATCAAATAGAATCAAACTGAATTGAACTGAGCTGAATTTAGAGGATACCAGGCTGGTAGGCACAAAAGAATTGCTAGACGGGAAGAAATCCTCATGTAGTTAGTAACTAGAGGTCACAGAAGAATTCTATATTTTAGGAATATGGTAAAAGCAATGAGTTTGTCTTTGCCAATATTCATATACTCTCTAAATCAAAAAACCTTGAACCCACTGAAGTCACAGTGTCATCACAACCATGTGGCAGTAACACTCTCACACCTCCCTCACCCAGTAACTTGGGGGTGGGAGTTGGGTCTTTTATTCATCATCTACTACAGAATTCTCCATCAGGGACTTAAGAAGTCCTGCACTATTTAGAGAGGAAAGGCAAACACCTCTTGGGATGAGCCTGTCAGAAACAGAGGGCAGTCCTTCCACTGGCTGGAGTAAGAAGCAGGACAGGAGGGCAATGAGATGTAGGGCAATGAAGGCAAATGGAATTTGTCCATCATCTCTGCTTTGAGTATCTCCTACGCTGATCATGAACTCAATTGCTTTGCCAGTGTTCCCCAAGAGGCAGTCAGCCAAGCAGGCATTACCTTCTTCATTTCCAAGAGAGGATACCCAAGGCACAAAAGGGCTAGGAAACTGTCCAAGGCTACATAGGCTTTTCCAATTATTCTCTTGATTCCTTTCACTTCAGTATTAGTAATATATAACCAGTTTTCCAGCAGAAACTCTAACACATTCCAGACCTCCACACATACCAAGGAATAGAGACATTTAACATCTCAGACTTTGTCTGTACTGATGCGAGAGTCTCTTCTCTAAGCACACATTTCCTGGCACTATATTTCTTTGGAAATCTCCTTGAATGGTTGCATTAATCCAGTGAAATCTGAAAGATCCCTGTAGTAGTCAATAAGAACAGGATGTAACAAGGGGCAACTATTTTTCCCCCAATTCCTGCTTGGAAAGGAAGCAACTCTGGCTTAATAACTGAAGTTCTCATGGACTAAAGATTGAATTGAGAGTGTTATTTGGTAGGATTACAAACTTGCTTCATAAGAAAACTTCAAATCACAAAATTACTTCAGCAGATATGCTCGCCTTTTCCCCTCCCTTGGAGAGAGATAAAGATATAAATAGATACAGAGTCACAAAAGTAGCAAAGATAGCACAGAAAAGAAAACGCACAAAACCCTATTCTCTGAAGCTAGAAGGGACTCAGGATGACTAGCGTAGTGCACACAGCCTAGAGTTTGACACCAGATAACTCTGATTAGGAGTGAGCATTGCCTTGGGCATTGATTTAGAGAGCAGTGCTGTGGGCCTCTCACATTCTCTATGTTTCTAATATAATCTATGCTTCTCACTTTGTACTGAAGATCTTTGCTGGGAAACAATTCTCCATGAATAGCTCACATTTCTTCATGGTCCTGGTTTCCTTAGCCAGGGGCTGCATGCACAGTCTTCCTTGGAGTGTCTGCATAGTAAATCTCCTAGGAAGTTAAATATAGTGTCTCACTCCAGGTCAGAAGGCAGATTTTGTTTCCTGATCAGTATAACATAGATAGAGAATGTCTCGTCTCCCACCACCATGCCAAAATTTAAGGTCTCCCCCTTCTCCCCTGAAGGAGGTTTGCTCATGTTGCTGAGTTTTGCAATTTAATTAACAAACCATCACATACAGGCAAAAACCTACACACACCCACACATGATACAACTCATGAGAGTTAGACCAGGTAAGTCACCGATCTGCACTAGAACACCCCAAACATTAGCATCGAAATTCTGACTTAAACTCTGTGACTTGTGTGTGACAATCCATGTTTTCACATATAGATATTTAAAATGTGTTTACATCTCTAAAGGGAAGATAAAGAATGAAGCTAAAGACATCTCACTCCTTGGGGGAGGGGATGAACAGGTCACTAACTGTCCCACATAAGATTGAAAAGCTTCCTCACTTGGAGGGTCCACAGCTAACACACCCACAGATGCACTGGTGCCATTTGGCCCTCACCATGATACCCTACAGGGACTCAGAAACCAAAGAAAGAAACAGTTGCTGCTTCTGCCATATGGAATCAATGATCTTGTGTTTGATCCGTGTCTTGTGTCTTTAGTGTATATGCACCAAGTAGCACATGCTCACATACCTATGTATGGGACTCTATAGCCATACCTAACCACACATCCAAGTGTGCAAATAAAACCTGTACCTGTGACAGAATAGCTTGTTAGCTTACAAGTGGGCAAGTCTCAGATTTCACAATTTCTGGTTTAATAATCCTAATTCTCAGCTCAGGAACCACAAGGTGCACCACATTCTGGACCCCCAGGCATGCCTGTCCCTCACTGGATAGCAACTCCCTCAAAGAACTGTGAATCCTCTCAGGCCTCCCAACCTCACCCTCAGAAACACTGGTGGGGTTTCACCATCACGTCTCCATGCTCTGCATATCCCACCCTGCACCATAAATACTCCATCAGGCGCTTCACAGCAGTCCTTTGGGGGCCATGGAGGAAGGACTGAAATCTTGTAGGATGATCCCGACAGCAATAGCAGAGTGAGGCCCTGCCATGGGCTGGGAAGGAGCAGAATGAGATCATGAGAAGGTGGTGGCAATGGCAAGAGGGGAAAATGGCAGGGAGAGAGATGATGGAGGGAAACAGAGTCAGCTGGAGACCGAGGAGAGTGAGCTGGAGTGTGCACAGAGAAGCAACAGAAAGAGAGCAGTGGGGGGAGGCAGGCCATTAGTGAGTGGGCTCTAAATGTAAAATCAAACTAGTGTCACCCAAGTCCTTCCTTGAATGCTTAGGTCCTTTGGGGAAGGAAAGGACCATTCATAATGAAGAAAGAGAAAGTCTCCAATATTTTCCTGCTTGTGTTGATATCACCATGTGACATCTGACAAAACTAAAGCCAAGAGAACTAAGTAATCCTATTCATATGCCTAATTTAGCTTCTCAGATGAGAATAGGGGTACAAACCTGAGTGACTTTTAGTGCCTCTCTTCCCTTATGAGGTCTATTTTCTCTCCCATTTCTTTCAAGGACACTGTCACATAAAGCCTCCAGTTTAAGGTTTCCTACAATAAGGGGAAAGTTGTCACATCCAGAAAAACAACTATGCTGTTTGCCTTGTGACTGTTTACAAAAAAAGATCATGCCAGACACATGCACAGTGCCACTGACAGGCTTGGGAAAGAGGCAGAATAGACAGGGGCAGCCCAGGAACACCATGTGTTTGGACGGTCAGTGACATATTTGATGCCCATCAGGAAATTTTACTTGCAAATTCATTCAGATTGACTAAGGGGAAAGACTCAGGCTTCACTGACCTGAAAAGGCAAAATTGTAAGAATGGAGAATACAAATAATATTCAGAGAGTAGAGTCTGGAATTTTTTTTTTGAGCCCGAAATTTGGCAAGAGGGCATGAGAGATCAGATGGGTCCCAAGAAGCGGGTACAGCTAGAGACCTGGGCTTGGGGACAGAGGAGAGAGAGTAGTTCTGCTGGTAAGGAGGGAGGCTGGTTGGCTGCAGGATTCTGGACGCATTGGCAAACTCCCAAGGGCCTTCTCTGTAGAACGAAGACAGTGGCACTAAGCAACTTCTCGGAGATTTTACTTAGAAAAGAATAAAAACATTCTGAAGGTACTTGGTCGATATAAAGTAATGTATACATGCAATTATATTTAATATCTTCATTAATATGCACGCAGAGTGGACCAAGGAGGCTGTTAATGAAATCTTCCAAGAACCCTCAATTGCACACAGCTGGTAAGGGCACAGCTTAGGCAAATACCTGAGGGACACGCCATGAAACTCCACGATCACCGACTTGATCCCTCCCTCAGCCACTAGCCTGTGCCACTGAAGAAGGTGTCCCAGAGGAACCAGCTAGGGAAGATCACTGTTGGTCTTTTCCCTCCTCTTCCCCTACATGTTTGTCTAGGTACAATGGGATTAGAATGGAAAATGTGAAAGGAGCCATGTGAAAGCTCCCACGGGTCCACTGAGGACCTGTTAGCGCAGAGGATGGATTGAGAAAGGGTGATCCTACATCGGAAGGATAGTGTGGCACATCTAGAGAGCACAACCCAATTACGTATTTGGTCTCCTTGGTAAGATAGCGACGTTCCTTTCAGGGGACAGGCTTATAGGGAATTTCCAAGACACCACAACCTCCTTTGGCTTTGTCAACCTCTTTTCTTCTCCAAAAGAAGAAATATAAGATTCCAAGTCCACAACTAGACCTATGTGAGCATTGAGAACAAAATACTAGATGACAGCCTTTGTGAGTCAAAGCTATGACTAAAACCAACCCCAGATATTGCCAGTGGAAGCCAAACTCATTATCATGGCTTACAAAGTTCTTCACAGTCCAGACCTCCTTTACCTGTGCAGCCTCTCTGCTCATCACCACAGATGTTATTGCAGGCATGCAGTGCCACAGCCAGCTCTTTGGCCTTACACACATGTTGTTCTATTTACCAAGAACACTCTTCCCTCTTTGCCCAGGTAAACTAACTGATCTTTGGTTATCATCTGTCTAACTGAGGTGGATTAACTAATGGACAACTTGTAACACCCAGTTCAAGTGAGTAAGTACAGTTCTGATTTTTTGACATTAATTTTCTTGAGAAACAAAGAGCAATGAGACAGTTTCAAAACAGGTTAGTAGGACAGTTACAGTAATTAATACATTGCATATTGTTTTCTTCGTAGTATGGTTCTGAGTATAGAAGGCCCACTTGAAGTTCGTTAGCAACATAAAAGGAGAACTGGACGAGAAGAAGGTGTGCTGTTGATTCTCCTGGAGAAGATAGTCATGCTGGATTCCCTGTTATGAACTCAGCTGTTCTCATCATTGGAGAAGTTCAGGTCCTCAGAATCCCTGAGGATGGCTGTGGCACTTTTCAAGGGAGCTCTGGTTCTTATCTTGAGTGTCACTTCCAGGCTCCAGTGTATATCCCTGAGCCTGCTGGTGCAGATCCTTCATCCCACTGGCATAGACTTTCTGGCTTCCACCACTGATCTTTGGGCCTTTCCAGTGCAGATCCTTGGAACAGACTTACATGAGACATTGTTGTGGGCTCTAGGCCTCCAGTTGAGTCATGGAGGACACTGCCATGGACTTGAGGTCTTCAGTTAGACTCGTGAAGGCCATTGTTGTTGGATCCAGGCTTTCACTGGATTCCTGGAGTCTCTAGCACGTGGACAGATCTCTGCACTCTTCGGTATTGGACTCTTTGGGTGAATATTATAAAATATTCCTATAAATTATGTGTCCTCTATTAAATCTATTCCCCTGTATACCCTGACCACAACACTAACAAAGTGCCTAGTTTCTCTTATGCTTCCTCACCATAGATTCCGATCATCATCATCTTGTTCAGTAGCATATTAGTTGTTAAGGGCTATTCTAACAGTTTCATAACTGGCTGGCTGAAGGAGCAGGAGTTCATTGCCTCACACTTTGGGAGGGCAAAAGCACAAGATCGAGGCATTGTCAGCATTGCTTCCTTCTGAGAACTGTAAAGGAGATGCTGTCCCAGGCCATCTTCCCAGTTCCTGATGATTTGCTGGCAGTCTTGAGCATTCTTTGGCCTGAAGGTGTATCGCTCCAATCTCCACCTTCATGTTCACATTTCATTCTCCCTGTGGCCAAAATTCCCCTTTCTATAAGGACATGCTCATATCAGATTAAGTTCCTCCTTATGATCTTAGCTCAACTTGATCATATTCAAAGACCCCATTTCCCAAGTAGGTCCCATTCACGGGTACTGGGGGTCAGAACTTGGTATTTGGGGGAGGAACTATTCAACCCATAAGTGAGCTGTTGCTTCTTATGCTGGAAGAAGGAATGAGGAAGAACAAACTCTTAGTTATCTTAGCTGAGTGGGACGTACTCCTATGTTGGATGACAACTCCCTGTACTAAGTTAACCAGAACTTCTAGCACTCTTTGCTAAGCAGAAAGCATAGAGCAACCCTGGTCTTTTGTAGAATCATGAATCAGCAAATAATGCTCACCCTCTCTCTGCCCAAGGCTCTTTACCGATATTCATGTTCTTCATTGGCCACAGGGTAGCTGGTTGACTGTTATGTCTGAACAGAGAACAAGAAACTTCCCTATACATTAGATGGTTTCATTCCTGCTAGTGCCCTTTTGAACATATTGCAAATTAAATTACTCTTTTTTAAATAAACACTAGACATTCCCAAAAAGATAAATTCCTAGTGGTGAAAATGTAGGCATCACGACAGTGAAGGTCAGGTGATATGGGACAAGGTGAAGGAGAATGACTTGGTGACCACTCTCCTCACCTGGCCCAACTTTTTAAATCTGAAACACATGGGACCTTGTTGGACTTGACCTAATGAAGCCTTCTGCTATGTCTCTGGAGAAAACAATTGCTTTAGAAAATTGTAGGTTCTATTCCACTCTCCATCCTAGCCCAATCAATAACTAGCAATGATATGTTTTTCAAAACACTATTTTCTTTCCTAATGTACCCAGAACTTGGCTATTCACATCACTCAGGTTGAATCTGCTTGGAGCTGCATGCAACAGGAAAACTGCTCAGATTCAGCCTCAGTGACAACCAGTGGTAGACATGGCTTCAGCCTCGATGGTGGTGCCTGTGACATTCATTAATAACTCCACTGTCACCTAAGCTTTAGCTCCCAAACTGAGATAATACCTCAATTGGCAAGGAAACTTCTTTCCATGCATTCCAGGACCCAAGTTGATTAAGCAAGCTCTCAACTCTTTGTTCTCATCAAGTTTACAGCCATTCTGCTTCTTAAGACTGACAGCTGTCAAGAGAGATAATAACTTAAAAGAAATGAAAAGATCCTCCACGTTTTTCTCAGAGCAAAGAAAAAGCACTAAGCTAGCGATCCCAGAATCATTCCCTCTCCTCTCAACCTCAGTGTTCTCAGATGTTTAATGGGGATAATAACAGTCACCCCCTTTTCTAAGCATTTTACATGCAGTGAAGCACCGAGTGCTCAAAATAGCCCTATAAGATTATACAATCATATTCCTATTTTAAATACAAGGGGACCAAAGCACAGATAACTAGCTGGTCAGTGTTATTACCACTAACTTGTGTGCTGGGACTTGAGCCAGACAATACGACATCACCAAGTTTACTAAAATAGGGAAATAATAATACACGTAATAGCATCAGCAGGAACAATGGAGATTAATAAGCCACGTAGAACTTGGTAAAATATTTAAGCAAATCTTGGCTGTCGTTATTATATCATGGAGTAGGATTTCAGTAATTTTTGGGTGGGTGTCTTAGTCACTTCCTTGTTGCTAAGACACTACCCGGCACCCACAATTTAAAGGAGGAGAGGTTTATTTTGGTTCACAGTTTCAGAAGTTTCAGCCTCTGTTTGTCTGGTGCCAACCCAGAAACAGCAGGGTAGAAGGGCACACCTTCTAAGAGAACACCCAGCTGCTGGACTCGCTAATGGAGGAATCCATTAATACATAGAGACCCCTGTGATCCAATCACCTTCTAAAGCCCCACCATGAGAGTTTTGGAGGATACTCCAGATCCAAGCCACCAGAGTGAAAACCTACACCAGCATCATCTGGAAGCCTTATCTTAAGGGCATTGTCCTTCTCTGGTTTGCAAAAACCCCATTATATCCTAGACTTGGGGGGAAATGAGTAAAGGATAATACCAGAGGAGTTTGGAGAAAGATGTCCAGTTGAGATAATGTGCAATCCCATGCTAATGCCTGTAAGATAAGGCTGGTCTGAAGAATGTTCAGAGTTAGTGGTACCATTTTCTAATCTAAAAACAGCTCCCCTGTGTAGATGCTACCCTGTATAAGATGCTGCCATCTTTAGATTGAGCACTGTCCTCTAATTGCTTAGGCAGGGCTCTTAAAATGCAAATGCCCACCAGGAGAAGACAGCACTAAGTCCCATCTGCTACAGTGTGAGTTAATCTATTCCAGTCTTTCTTTGGGGGAACCATGTCTGTATGCTCTGGCTATCTATAAACAAAGGGAGTATACAGGGAGAAAGAAGTAAAACATCCTAAACTTTGCATGTTTCACAGCCTTGGCTTAGGCCATCCTGATTCCAACACCCATTATTTTCACTGCTTATTTTAACCATCAGCGAAGGCAAGGCAAGGCACAGAATGTAATTAAAACAGCACCATGCATACAGGATTTCAGGTGCCATGAAGCATAGCTCCTCCATGATTCCCATAATAATGCTGAAGTGGATGCTCCCAGCTCTCACACCCTCTACTGATTGTTAAGATTTAGTCTGTTGTCACTGTGGTTGGTTGGTTGGTTTTTACACACAAAGAGAAAAGTTTGAAGATGTCAGTAATTTTTGAAAGCACCCAAAGATGTAGTTGGCACACTTGCAACTAGAGCTCAGGGATAGTCCTAGAGCTTATCCTTTCTGCCACCCTACACTGGGTGCACAAGTTACGCAGCCTCACACAGCCCTGGGAGCCTGCGGTGGCAGAGGACAGGGTTATCTGGAGAAAGGCTGTGTGAATCGGCTGATGGATGACACAGACGTACGACATCAGTCCTCCCCCTCTCCACCCTCATCCCTCATCCAGCTGCAAAGCTCCACAGGTGAAGGAAGGGGCAGCAGGGAGGCAGAGGCCCAAGGCAGTGCACACCTGTATTCACACACACTCACAAGCCACATCAAACACTGACATCTGAAGTACAGATCGACACTGTTGCCAGCTGGGCCCTTGTGTGGCTGAGAGAAAAATTATTTACAGCAAGGCCTGGCCTCTTATGCCACCATGTAATTCCAGGCAATTGCACTTCCAAATACATCTCTTTGGAGAAAATCAACAGTGGCTTTGCTTTCAATCTACTGGAAAATGAATTCCTGTGAATGTGTTACATAAGTCCACAGCAGGCGGGGTGAGGAGCTCAGGAGCCTGTCTCTGGCCTGAGAATGGGGGTCCCTCTGGCTCCTGCCAGCTGCCCCAGACCACCAGGCCCGCGTGTGCCTCTGGTTTTGTGGACTCACCTGGGCTGCCAGGGAGGGGGCAAGGTGTGAGTGAGTCCTGCTGAAACTCCACAGACACTTTAGGGGAGTGAGAGGAACCAGAGTGAAACTGAAAGCCCTATCTTCAGGGGAGAGGACTGGGGCACAGCCCCACCCTGCCTGGTCTTGGTCCAGCAGAGTCCAGGTTAGTGACGGTCACCATCTTCCACAGCTGTGCAAACGCCCCCAGCACCTGTGTCGCCAGACTTTCTGCTTCTCGCTTTTCAATGCTTATTTTCCATTATGAAGTAATAAAATACTATTGAAAATACAAAAACATGAAAACAAATTGCCGTAATTATATTACCTAAACAGTCATTGTTAGTATTTTATGAGCTTCTTTTCACTCTTGTTTTTATTCATTTTTAACTATAAACGCATGATTCCTGATGAGCTTTTCTGAATGCCTCACACCTGTACCTCTGAGATGCCCGGATGTGCACTCCAAGGAGGATGGACGGAGGCCGCGGAGCAGGATGGGATGAGGAGTCAGTGTTAATCTATGCCCCTGGGCCACCACATCCACCTCATTGAGGCTTACGTGCTTCATCCATTGTGAGATGGAAAAGAATGAGGTACATTTGGTGTGATATGAATATATTCTTGTATTTCGTATATTTTTAGAAGACCACTTGCTCGCCCTATGTGTGGGTTTTTCTTCAGCTGTCCAGTGGGGACATCGATGACTGTTGTGAGGGTCAAATTAAATGGTCTATACAAAAGATGCATAATAGCTACAAAAGCTATACAAGCTTTATCATTAGGATACAAAGAACAGAGAAGAATACCTATACACACTATAGATCTTAGAGATATTTTACGAAAATGTAAAAAGATTTTTAAAAATAGCATTGTAAAGAAAATGAAACACCCTGTATGAGTGAAGGGAGAGACAGAGCGATGGAGGCTTTTTGTGAAATTCAGATAAAACATGGGGAGTCACGTGAGAGTGCAGAGGGAACGGAGAATGAAAGAATATACAAAGAAAGCCATTTTTCTTCCTTTACTTCCTTGTTCCAAGTAGGTTCAAATTTACTCTCTCTAAAAAGCAGATGGGAAATTCAAATGCAAAGGGACCGCGGGTGTAGGCAGGAACTGAGAGGCCTCCGAGGTCCCTGTGTCCCGCCTGAGCGAGAATTTCCGAGTGGAACTCCATTGGCTGCACAGGTCATTGATTGGGGTTATTTTTATCTTTCTACATCAGGAAGAGGCGGGGTGGAGTGGGGACAGGAGAAGCCATGAGAAAGAGATATCCTTCAGCCACACAAAAATGCAAAAGAGAGCTACCGTCAGAACGCCAAACTAGTTTGGGGTATCCCCAGTAGACTGATGGACCGTTGAATTAGTGACGGTGCGCCACCTTCTGGCAGAGACACGTATTGCACAGCTCCCTGTAACCTATGTCCTAGTCCGGAGCTTCGTCTAGTTTTAAAGGCAACACACTGTTTCCATAGCCTCTCCAAAACTAAGATCAGGCCAGGAAAAAAATTGCTACAGTGGTTAAATGTATAACCATTAGCTCCAATTTATCTATTCAAAAAGGAGGAAAATCTCAGCTTTTCTTTCATATCCTCATTTGGAAACAGAAGTCCAACGCTCTTAATCCGCCCGTAAGCAGCCATGACGTACCAAGTGACCTCCCCCAGCAATACCAGCATCTCGAATGAGACCTAAGGTGAGGGACATTGCATTAAATCTATCCCTTATATCCACTTAGACAGGTATGGGGGCAGGTCAGTTAGCACATCGGACTAAATCGCCTGCTTAGGCACAGCGCAGTGGTGGGGTGTGCAGCACTGGCCCCGCCCCCGGGGAGCGCTGAGAGGTTGATTGAGACTGGGCGTGGTGACGCCCACCTGTAATCCCAGCTCTTGGGAAGCTGAAAACAGACGGATCACTACGAGTCCGACCTGTGCAGTGAGACCCTGTAGACCCGGTCCTAAATACGTAAAAAATAAAATAAACAGGTATTGGGAAAATTGTGTGCTAGACACTGGGCTAGACATCATTACAGCACCTTGTCATTAATTTAGGAAAGTAAAGTGAATTAAAATAATGACACAGTGCAATGTAAGAGAGAATAAGGTGCCTAGTGAAGAAAAGTTCATGCTCTGGGAGTTCTAGAATTGAAAAGGTAGCCCATGGTTGAAACAGTTGGTGGGAGCGATTGACCTGTGCTTCAAAGGATGAGTAAGAAGTTACACCTGGCAGATTAGGCAAACAAGGAACAGAGGAAAGCATGGCCTAGTTATGGAACGCTTTGGTCAGAGTACATCGGGGAATACTGATTACAACCACTGTTTATACAGTTTTATAGAGTGTCTTTTTAAACCTTTATCTTCTCAATTATCCTATATGGAAAGGATTGCTGCTTTTGAGTCCATTTTATGGATGCAGAAACCGAGCCTGTCAGAAGTTAAATTTCTTGATTTATAAATATTCTCCAACTAAAGAAAGAACTTAGGCACAAAGTACACATTGTGTCCCTTCCACAGTAAGATGATTACTCAGAAAGGGAGATTCCATGAAGGACAAAGAATATCAAACTAAAAAGTTGGACCAGTGGTGACATTTCAAGCGCTGTCAGTAAGGCGGAGCTCCTCTTAGGGCCTCTGGAGGGGATGGTGTGTGAACCTCCTTTCAGATAAAGGCAGACCCCTCACTGCTCTCTGTCTTTCTCCTTGGAGAGACATCCTGAGCTCTACAGCCATGTGGGCTCTGGCGGGCAACACATAGAAAACTTGTTTCTTTTCCCCCGTGCATTTCTCTGTTTGTTTGATTTCCTGTTCACTGCATTATATGTTATTAGACCTTAGGGTGCCTTCCACGAATTAAAATGACAGTCAAAATGTATGATTAAAAGACTGAGTGACAATAGCAATGCCATAATCATAACACACTTTCATATCTCCCCCTTTAGCATCTGTTATTTCATCTACTCATACAGAAATCATCAGCCCTCTAAGATAAGAATGGCAGAATATAGCAATGCAATTTTACCCATCGGACCACTGAAACAGAGAGGTCAGGTAGTGTGCCTGGGGCCACAGGGAAAACGACTGGAACTGAGACCAGCCCACCTACTTCCCCATCCAGCCTGTTTTCATAGTTGTCTGGTGTCTCGGCTGGGTCAGGCTATGGAGATGAGAACAGGCATGTTGCCGCAGGCTTCTCTCCCAGGCTCCGGGTTCAGCACCATGGACAGAAGTGTCCGCGGTCAACACTGTTGCTTAATGGTGTGCATCGCTAGTTTCCAAAGAGAGCTTAAAAGTTGAATTCTAGGATGTTGAATCGTATTAAGAACACTGCCTCTAGATCCTAAAATTATACCAGTGAAAACCACTTTGAAATAAGTCGCAGACTGGAACAGACGCTTTCACTTCACTGACCTGGGTTGAGGCAAATGTGCTTTAATCAGAGAGCTTCTTATTCCTTACCAGGTAAAGTCTGCAGTGATTCAATAATCACATATTTACCATACTCGATGACTTCTGAGCTGTTTCCAATTAGCCAGACTTGTTTTCTCCTTTCATAGTCCATGATATTAGGAAGACCTCCACATTATCAAATGTGAAAATCACAGCAATATCAACCACTATCTACTGAGTTCTTGGTTTGTATCAGGCCCTGGGCTAGGCACCTGGATGCTAGGTCACAATTTCAGTGGCAAGTATAAAATATAGCTAATGTAGAAAGACTATACAGAAGGTATTTGGGGCAAATAATGACAAATCTGGCAAGCGTATCTTTGGTTTCCCCTCAGCCTCCCCCTCCCCAGGCCCTACTCTCTAACTCATTAACCTTGTATCCAGATAAAAATAAAATTTGGAAAACAAGAGAGAATATGTCAAATGAGAATTAATTTAAAAATCTGAAGAGAACAGAACTTGTACTGATTATTTTAACTGATAGCGCTTGTCACAGAAGGCAAACACTGGACCTGATGTTTGTTGAGTTGGTACACGAAAGGTCATGTGTATACACTGTCAAGGCCACAGGCCAGCAATGATCACATGAGCCACAACAAGGCCACACACCAATCGCTACCTCTTAGCCTTTGCTTTCCACTCACATGGGAGCCAGGGTAGCTTTACCCACACATCCTGCCTCAATTGACAAGGACTAAGGATGAGCGGGCTTCTTTCTTATCAGTACCATAAACATAAATTCCAGTGCTCATTTGTCTGTGAAAAACTCAATTCACTTTCCCTCACTCTTCCTCACAGAAACTCTGGTATCTCTTGTTCCTGAGAAGAGACCAAACAAAATGCTAAGTGAAGAACATAGAGAAGTTCGAGTCTAAGAAAACTTAGTTGATGCATTCATGCCTTGAGTTGCTACCCAGTGGTGATCCTGAGAAATAGTTCCCCACTCCTGTTATCAATGTCACAGTTGGCTAAAGGACTTTCTCTCCAATGACACTAATGTCTGGTAAATATTCAGTCAAGATGTGTCCGAGGTACTGAGAAGGACAGAGAACACGAAGGAGGCTTAATACCAGGCACAGTAATCATAGGCATCCAGAAATATATTGTCCTCACTAGATTATAGGAAGATGGCCACCAAAGCTCCTTCTCCACCTTGCTGAAGCCCTGCTTGTTCATTCTGATAAGGTTTTCTATCTCCTCTCACTTCCTTGTAGCTGCACTAAAAAAGAGCAAAATATGCTATGTCTAAAAGGAACCCTAGATATCATCTGTGTAACCTTTTATCTCACAACTTGAGTCCCAGAGAGAGAATGGCTTCCTCTCCCAGGTCACAAAGCTGGTGGATCAGGAACTGGGATACAGGTCTTCCAGGAAGCAAGCCGGCAAGCATGCCATGTTAAAAATGTTTCTCTGACTCCTATATGGGTCCTCAGCCTCGTCATCCAGTTAGTATTTCTGCCACTTTTGCAATCCCAAGTTGTTCCACTGCTCTGAAAAGCCTAACAAGATGACCAAGAACTCCAGCCAATCAGTTAACAAAGCATACGTCTGCAGTTTAATTCAAGATGAACTCATGTTTTTTTTTCCATTTTTACTCTAGCTATACTTACTTCAACTAACAATTTACATTGTAAGGCTGGCCTTATTCATACATTCCTCAAAATAATAAAGGACCCCAGATCCTACAAATGGAACAATAGGAAAGTCTCTGAGGCTCTCTGTGACTGTGGTCCCCCACAAACACATGCCAGAGATGCAGCATGATGGTGAGAGAAGGACAAAGCCAGGCACTCTGGGCCTGTCACCTACAGCAACCAGAGCTCTCCAGGCCTGTTTACTCACCCATGAAATGGGAGATGATACCATTGCCCATTTTAACACATTGAAAGAATAAACAAAATAATTGAACAAGGCATCTGACATATTCAGAAGCCCCCAAAATATGCATTTACTTCCCCTTTCATTGCAGAGACAAAAATGAGTATACCTATTTCTATTTAAACTCTAACTCCAACTTGATGTGGAATTCAAACATCTCACTTTTTTTCTTTGAATCCTTGGTTCATCCCCCCACCCCTTGTAAATTGGCCATCATTGTTGAGAATAATGTGTTAAAATTACAAACTATTCCCTGGATAAAAGTTTGATATACAACAGAAGTATGCTTTCAACAGTGGAATGAGTTATGTATAAGACAGAAAATAACCAATGACAGAGTACCTAGTATGGACCCGACACTTCAAGCACATTGTGTCATGGAGTCTTGTAACCACCACCCTGCACAGGAGGGTATTGTTAGCATCTCATTTTATATGTGCAGACTGTGAAGGTTAACTGACAAACCAATATAGAATTGAACAGCAGAGTTTAATACGGTCCTATGCCAGCCAGACTCCGAAGCCTACTGCCAATGTCTTGCCGGTCTGGTGAGAGGTGCCCCATTGAGAGAGCCAAGTCAGCCACTCCTGCTCCTAAAAAGAGAATGTGTAAATGCAAAGCCTGCTGAATAGGTTGGCTTTCTCTGCATTCTCCAGTGAACTTTCACCAGGATTTTCAGTGACTGGTTATGCCACTGACCTCCAGAGGAAGATAATAGTAGGTGGGGAGTAGGCTGCCCTTGCATAGGCATGAGCACACACACAGATCTGGGTGCAAGCACACACACACACACACACACACACACACACACACACACACACACGGCCCAGTACCTACCCAAATAACAGAGGATTAACACACAGACACTATTATTCCAAACAAAGCCCTCTGAATATACAGAGCGCCTCTCAGACTCTGCTACCACAAACCCCCCTGAGCCTGAGAAGGCCCTGGGGAAAAGAAGGAAACCAGGTATCCCAAGCTTGGTCAATGACTATTCCTGCCATAAAGATAATTTTAAAAGATAAAACTAGACCCAGTGGGTCTTACAGTCAGTGGCTAACATGTACACAGTGAAAAAGAAATGGTTTTGGATATTTGGATATTCAAAAATCAAGATATTTGAAGTCATGTCTGCACTACACCTGTCACTTAGTCCAGCGCAAGTCCTTGAATAGTCCATGTCTCTCACCTTACAGGGCTCCAGTAAAGATAAAATGCAACGAGGAGAGGCAAAGTACTCTGTAAACTGTAAAGGCCATGCAAATGTCAATTGCTCTTATTGGTACTACAATTATTTATTCAGTACTGATGTTCCCGCTACACAAACCCTTTGTCCTAGACAGCAGGCCCCGATGCAGGGGTGACAGTCCTTGGGAGGTTCAAAATAGAAGCAGGAGGAGCTGGAGCTGTAACAAACAGTGGTCTGGAAAGAGGAGTCCAGATGCTTCATGCTCCTATTTTTGTGTTCTTGCTTCTCCCATCTTCCCTTTCATAAAAGGACCACTGGCTTGTTTTTAGTTTTCTAGGCCTGATGTAATAAATTATCAAAAACTATAGGGCTTAATATGACAAATCTAGTCTCTCACACTTGTAGAAAAGAACTATCTAAGATCAAGATGGTGACAGGTCCCACAGCATACTTCCTTGTCTCTTCCAGCTCCAGGAAGATACTGGAATTTCCTGGCTTGTGAACTCACTGCCTTCTCTTCCACTGTCAAATCTCTCTTGTGGGTGGATTTACAGTCCACCTGAATAATCCAGGCTCATCTATTCACCTCAAGATCTTTCATTATACCTGCAGATAGGACCATTTTCTCCAGTAAAGTAACATTCAGAGGTTTCAGAAATTAGAATGCGACAAATCTGTTGGCCAAGGGAGCCATTTGCCTCCCTGCAAACTCCAGTGATAATAAATTTGAAATGTAGAACTATGCGAACTCTGTGGAGCTGTCTTGTGGGATGTACACAGTGTTACACCAGCCAAGAAGCCAAGTCCAAAGAGGGTTGGGATCCAAGTAAGGAGAAAGCAAAGTCACTCCTGCCTGGGGAGGGGAACGGAAGGACTCCAGGAAGGGGCAACTGAGCTTTGAAGGATAGAGTTTGATAAGAAATTATAGAGGAAGAAAAGACAAGGAAATTCTGATGTAGGAATTGCAAAGATTAAAAATGGGGGTACTTAGCAAGAAGGCGAAAAGAGGAAGAACCAAAGGGAAGTACACCTGGAGACGAGAGTGGAAGTACAGTACCTGCTGGAGTCTCAGGCAGGAGAGGGAGAAGACCAGAAGCTACTGTGCTCAGCAAGGGCCCATAATACCTCACCGCCCCTTCTGCCTTGCTTCACAGTTTCCCTGGAGGGCCAGGCACCCTTGCTCTCCGCTCCAGTGGTCTAAAGGAAAAGCTGCTCTGCTTGTCCAAACCACTCCTAAAACAAAAGCCCTGCCTGCAATAATTCTTCCCCTGACTGGGCTGCAAAAGAGAAGTACAGCCGCAAAGATGTGACTGATGGCAGGTAGAGACTGACAACTGCCACCGATGCAGCGTCACAGCAGAAGACACAGCACCCCAGTCCATTCCCCGTGCCTCAGGACACAGACAGTTGGACCCAGTTAATTGAAATATAAGCTGTAGGCAATAGGATTTGCCCAAACACCGAGAAAATAGCAGGAGAATGCTAATAGCATGCAAATAAATGAGGTGAAGGCCTTTTAAGGCTGCAGCCTGGGGAGCCCAGGTGCAGAAGGCAATTTCCCCGTGGCCCACCCCATCCTGCCCTTTCCTCACCTCCTCCTGCCCTCCTCCTCCCCAATCCCACAGCCCCTGGACAGGCCCGATTTGCTCTAATAAAAGCGGCCTCAGCCCCAGGGAGCCTGCAAGAGGAACATAGCTGATTTCACCTCTTTAACCCTGGAAGTAGGAAAACAGCCGAACGCTGACTCCAGCCTTCCCCAGGGAGGATCCTGGAGCTTTATCTTGTGAGTTGCACGACCTCTAGGAACCTCTGCACAAGTGAGATAAACCCCCATGCCCAAGAGGAAGCCGACTTATCTCCTAACAAAGCATCTTTGCAAATTACTTTTTTTTTTTTTCATCTTGGGGAAGAGAGTATATTTAAAAAAAAAATAATAATAACTGCAATAGCAGTAATAATAATCAGCAGCAGCTGATGCCTGCATCTTGGCCAATTCCTCAGGGAAGGAGGTGGCAGAGCCTGCAGGGTAGAATTGTGCTAGGACTGTGGGTGACTCATGCCAGGGTAGGCAGCTTCCCTGAGGGTCTGGGGCCTGGAGTCTGGCTGGAGAGATATGGCCACCACCTCTCTGCACAGAATAAACGAATGATGAGCTGCCTCATTAGTGACTGCGGGAAGACACACAGCTCAGTCCGGCAGGTGGTGCAGCCAAAAGATTTATTTTATTTAACAAGAAAAGCAAAACAAATGTGGCCCTCTTCCCACTGCCTGCCTGCATGGGGCGCCTCACAACCAAGCATGGGGTGAGGTTCAGAATGCAGGAGGCGCCCTTACCTTAGCAGGACAGGGATTCCCACAGCACGGAGGAAGCAGGTGCAGGGCTCCGGTCCTGGCACTTCGGGGGCCTGGGTCAGCATGGGGGTCTGGATCGGGAGAGTTATGAGGGAAGTAGGGAGAGAATGAGACTGCTCAGAAATGGAACCCAGCTGACTCAGGGGCATTGAGGGTGCTCATGTCCTGGGAATGAGAACTGAACTAGAAATCAGAAAACTCCACTGCTAGCCCGCATTCCTACTCAACCTAGATGTGTGAAAAGTTGGGCAGATTTTGCTTTGTTTTCCACATCTATAAGATAGGAAGAAAGTTTTTTAAAGGACTAGGAGACTTCAGGTCATGATTGTTGCTGGGGATTTTTATCACACCATGTAGCACTTGAGAGAGTACGCTACAAGCACAGGCTTCCCAGGATCCAATCCCAGCTCAGACGCTTACCAGCTGTGTGACCACAGCCAATAAGCTTCACCCTGTGGGCTATAAAATGGGTACATGCCAAGTACACTTATCTGTTAGGACTGAAGAAGCAATTCCTAGAGAGACAGGCTGGCACAGAGGAACAGTGCACACCACACTGTAGACTTGCTGTGTCCTCCTCAATGCCTTTGCTTTAAACAGATGACCTAGATTTCCGTCCAATACTGCCCATTATGAATTCTTGCCCCAGAGTATAAGCTTTTCTCTCCTTTTTCTTCCCATCCAGGATAAAGTAGCACCCCAGTTTTTTCTAACATGACTCACCTCTGGAATTTTGGTCTTAAGTGCATCTCTTCTTCATCCTGTCTCCAGATCTTCTTACCCCACCAGTACCCTCTACCAGTGATCTTCTGTCCAGACAGCCACCTCCCCTCCTTTTCCCTTTGTAGAGTCACCTAGAATCCTCATCTCCACCTTACAACTGTCATTCATCCCCTCACTTTCATCCTCCATCACTGTGCTGGTGACAAGACACCAAGCACATCCAAATTATCCCATTTGTCCCAGGACCTCTCTCTAAGGTTCCACTTGCCTGTGGTATTGCTGCACACCCTTCAATGAATCCTTTCTTCTCCTGGGCTTCTGGACGCAGGCTCTTCCTTCTCTGTCTAATCTACCTGAGCCTCTTTTACTAGTTTGACATTTCAGCCCTTACATGGCACTGACCCCTAGGAGATGGGGCTTGGGGCCCTTTTCTTCGGCATTATACCCAAGTGCCCAGCAGGCTCAGCAGGCTTAGGCTCAGCAGGCATGGAAGTCTCATAGGTGGTTTTCAGTGGCTCTGTGACTGCAATGGTATGAGACCAACTGCAGTAGCTGCAGCTTCACACCTCCTCTCTTGTACCAGGCCACCTCAATGCCCTCTGTTCACTCCCCACTCCCCTCAGTCTCCTCTCCTCACTAAGATCTTTTGATGATGTCTCATTGGTTGAAATGTTCTTGAAAATCACCTGAAGAACCTAGTAAAGTACAGATTCCCAAGTTTCTCAGCTCCAAATACCTTGGCTATGAATCTGGGGGACTATATTTTTAACAAGAATCCTGGACAATTTTTATCAATTCTCTACAAATTATACTTTCAGAAACCAGGATATAGTTGTTGAGAATTTGGACTCTGAAATCAGGCTTACCCTGAATTGAATTCCCTCCCTTTCACAGTTCTGCTTTTCACCAAGATGCTTCAATTCTCTAGGTTTTCATTTCTTTACCTAAATTATGAGTAGTAGCAACAACACCTACAGATATTGAATATTTGTCACATCAGGCATAGTCTATGAAATGCATAGACTTGTTTTGTCATCATGACTCTACAAAGTAGATACCATTTTCCAAATGCAGGAATAAAGGCACCGGGAAGATAAGCACCTTTCCTAAGGCCAGGGAGCTGACCCGTTTCAGAGCTGTGTTTTGAATGCAGGTAGTTTAGAACCAGGATCCATGCTCTAGCCATTATCTGTGAGGTTGTCTCAGAGATTACTTGAAAAAAAAATAAAACAAAGGAAACAATATATCATCCTGCATGTATTAGGAGTTATGTAGGTGGCAGCCATTCTTCCTGCCATAGTTCCTAGCACCCCCATCATCATTACTGAGTTGGCTCACCATGCCTAGTTTGAACAGCAGCAGAGTACCACAGTCAAGCAGACTCTAGTTAGCTTCCAGTCCGGAAGGCACTAGCCACCTGTGGCTATTGAAATTCCTACTGTCTACTGTAATCAAAACTAAATGGAATGTAAAATTCAGTCCTTCAGGGCTGGGGAGATAGCTCAGTACAATAAATGCTTGCCTGGCAAGCACAGGGTCCTGAGCTCAATCCCAGGTACTGCCAAAAAAAAAAAAAAAAAAAAAAAAAAGTCAGTCTTTCAGGCCTTCTAGTCACATCCCAAGTGTACTGTAGATGCACATGAGTGGTGGCTACCTCACCCAGGCACAGACTTAGAACATTTTTATCATTATGGAAACTTCTAAGGGACAATGACTCTGTAGAGGTAACCAGAAGAAAATCCTGAATCTTCTAGGTGAAGGGTTTTTTTGGGGAAAGGGGACTTGCCTGATCATTTTCTTCCCTGTGCCTTGGTTTCCTAATGTTTAAAACACGAACATAACAGCCACCTAAGGTGGCTGCATTCAGGAATACATGATTAAATATAATTAATGTGTTTAGAATATAATTAATGTACCCTTGCACAGAGAAGATAACACAGAAGTGCATGTGTTTATTATTATGTGGATATTGGCATCATTCTTAATATCATCATTTATATTTGAGTCACTTGGTATCATGAGCAATAATACTTATGTTTTTGTGCCTTTCCTATACCAGAAATGCTTTTCTCTAGAATATTCACTGCTCCTACACTATCTGCAAAGTCCAGTTAATTCAATATTTTCTCTCAGTAGGTTTCCCCCAAGGCACTCTCAGCCCTAGCAGAATTTATCACTACTCAAGCCTACGAAATTTGGTGGCCAGGCACACTACCTGTCCATTCTATAATCTTGAATTCCAATTGTCCTGCCATCTACCTTTAAAACACCTTTCAGGGTACGTTCGCCTTGCCAGTGAGGCAGGCCTACATCTTAGAAACAAACCACGGGGCATCAGCAGATGGAGCCCTGCAAACCCTCTCCTGAGGAAATGCGTCTGCGAAGAGAAGCAAATGTGCTGCTTTGCCTTGGGCAACACGTCCCTCACAAAGCCCTGGGCATCGATGTGCGACCTTTGGAAAAAGTCACACTGGCTGAAATGTCTCCGTATTGTTCTTTGCCTAGCAATGAATTATTCTGGGTGGAGATAATTTTTTTTTTCATTTAGTCATTTCTCAAATAGCTGAGCTGGGAAGCCCAGGCATTTGTGGCTATGAGGAGAATGAAAAGTGAACACTACGATTTTGCTTTCCCAGAACATTTATTGCTCTAAGTGCATCCTAGAGAGATGCTTTCAGAAAAAAAAAAAAAAAAAGGCAGCTAGCTACCGAAAAAAAGATTGACGCCAGAAGACTAAGCTAGAATGGGTGGGTGACAGAACGGCACCCATCACCGGTTCTCTAGATCCTGCCACATCCCTGAAGCCCTTCTGAAACTCAGTTTACCGACATTCAGCAGGAAGGTAGTAGTCTGTCTTGTAGAAGAGGACTGGGCACTAGCACATGCGGATACTTCTCACACGCTGCCTGGCAAGCCCTCAATCAGTAGTGGCAAATGCTATTACTGAGTTCTAGCAAACTTTTCTTCCAAGAGAATCGTATTTTTTAAAGAATCAGAAAAGTGGAAATGTAAGTGTGTTCTTGTGACATTAAGACAGGAAGTTACTGGGTCACGTGCCAGCAAATACGGGTCTCCACAGTAACCATGACCAGGCCGGACTGTGCATGCGTCTAACATGCCTACGTGCAAAGACCATCATCTAGTACTGTGCGGAGCACCGTGACGTCCTCAGCGTGGTGCCCATTCACATTTCCTTGGAAGGTTCACATGGACAGCCAGAAGCAGCTGCAAGGCTTCAGCGCTCCCTATCGGTTCCATACAAACCAACCAGCTCAGGTCTGTTGCATTCAATGAAAATTTTCCCTCCCTTCCCACCACCTGGCTTGGTCACAGTGACTTCTTGAGTAGGGAAGGTTGTGCTGTTTCTTCGCTTCCTCTTCACTCACAGCCATCACTCCCTCCTCCATGGCAGCTTCTCTCAGCATGTTCTGCCTTCTTTTTCTCTTTAGTCCTCAAGGCTGACCTCACATCCCAACCACTGAGCAGTGACACTAGCTCGGGGACTCTGTAACAGGCAGAATTCTATGAATGATGTCTTGTGGCCCCCTACTGAAGTCTTTCCTCTTTGAGTGTGAGTGCATGAGATGTCAATATCATGATTATGTGATGCCATGTGGTGTCACAGGTGTGATTATACTCCCCTAAACTCGCATATCAAACTCCAACACTTAGTATACCAGGACATGACCTTATTTAGAAATAAGAATGTGATTAATTTTGATGAGGCCATTAGGATGGACACAAATTTAATAAAACAAGTATGCTTAGAAGGAGGAGGAAACTGGGCCAGGTGAGGTGGCACTTGCCTGTGGTCTCAGCACTTCAGAGGTTGAGGCAAGAGGATTAATGAGAGTTCAACCAGGGCTACACAGTGAGCATAAGACCAGCCTGAACTACATAATGAGACACTTTCTCAAAAGATAGATAGATAGATAGATAGATAGATAGATAGATAGATAGATAGATATAGATAGAGACAGACAGACAGAGACAGAACACAGAAAAAGACAGACAGACAGACAGACAGACAGACAGACAGACAAAGAAAAACAGACAGTCAGAGATATAGACACAGACACAGAGAAAGAAGAAAGAGAAAAGAGGAATTGAGCAAATTTGATAGGGGAAAAGTGATGTAGCCATAAAGACAATCATCTGTGTACAAGACAGTAAGCAAGGCCTGGAATAGACTTTATCTCGCAGCCCCAGAAGGAACCGACCTGTGAACAACTTTTTCTCACACTACAGCTCCCCAAAATGTGAAGCAACACAACTGTGTTGTTTAAGACACCAACTTTATTGAGGCCGCCCAAGAAATCAACACAGATAGCACAGGAAGATTACTGAGGTACACCGGCCCCAATCCCATGAGCCCTTTAGAAGCAGAGTGTTTTCTGCAGCTGCTGGCCAAAGAGAAAGTCAGAGAGTTGAAGTGAGGTAGCATTTGATGAGCCAGTGTTTGTCCTAAAGATGGAGGAAGCCAGGAATCCTTGAGGTAAGAATGCCCCTTGCCTGAACTCAAGGGAAGAAATGAGGATTTCAGGGTTGCAACTCAATGAGCTGAAGTTGTCCAGTAGTAGGTGTGAGCTTGAAAGTCAGCTGTCCAGGACTCCGCAGATAAGGGCCCATGCAGCCAACACCTTGATGCTAGCCTTAAGAGAGCCCAGGCAGAGGGCCTATCAAGGACCACCTACACTTCTCCCCTATACAAGAACTACATCTTTGGTCATGCTGCTGTGGTTGCTACAACATCTTGAATTGATTCAAAGTGGCCATTAGATGAGCCAGAGAAGTCATATGGTGCCAGATCCAGGATTAAGGTGAATAAGGACCCATGTAAGGCTTCCATGAGCTGGCATTTTTATTGGATGGTACTCATCAGTAGCACTGACTTTTTTTTTTTTGGTTGCATCTCGAAAGTACACTCATCAAAGAGGACTTTCAGAACTGCTGCAGAAAGTGGCAAGAATGATGGGATCAGTATATCAAAAGGGAAGGGAGTATTTTGAGAGAGATGAACAGCACTGTATCTTCTATTATAGCATAATTTTTAAGGGGCCAGCCTGATAGCTCAGCAGACTAAAGTGCCTGCTTACGCAGAGTGCAGTGACCAGGGTTCCATCCCTGGCATGCCATGCTGGCCCTGCCCATGGGGCATGCTGAGATGGCCATTGAAACTGGGTGTGGTGGCGCATGCCTGTAATCCCAGAACTTGGGAGACTGAAAACAGGAGAATCACTATGAACCCGATCTACATAGTGAAATCCTGTAGACCCTTTCCTAAATACAGAAAATGATAATAATAAATTTTGTAAGCATTTACTCTATATTTTGATCACTCCTATACCTTTTGATTGTGGCAATAGATTAATACAGACTCGAAGCCCCAGGTCTCTTTTCTGAGGACTTTTCCTGCAGACCAATGTGAACACTGTGTTCTTAGCTAGGGACTACAAGTCCTCGACTGCCTTCTTTGCTCCTTCCTTCATCTGTTTCCCCACTGGTCAGACATGTATGTTTCTAACAGTTGTAGCCCTGAGAACCAGGGGCAGAACTGAGAAGAGGACTTGGACTTGGAGGACCTGGGAGGGAAGAAAGGCAAAGGCAGGAGCAATATTTTAAAGCCAGAGATATTTGGCTTTTATTTTAAATATAATATTTAAATATTTTAAAACTTAGAGAAAGTTTTGCCAAACATGTCTTTTAACCTCAGGCACAAGAGCTTAACCAGGCCACCAAAGCTCCTGCTCGCCTCTAGTCTTCCTACCCACCAGAGAGAAATGATTTATTCCATAGGCTCAAGTTTGACATCTTCAGTTCCTGCACCCTGTGGGTATTTCACTGTTGGGTGACAGGATCAGGAGAGTTTATTCTAAACCTGAGCAGCTTGAGACCTCTTACAGGTAGACTTTGGCAGCCAGCAAAGGGACGAGAAGTTGTGAAACCCCTTCAGATAAACAGAGACGGCACAGTGGATACACATGGAGGAGAAAGGAGCTGAGATGTGTCAGGAGGGGGAAAAGAGCCAGCCCTGAGTGCAGCTTTGGAAGGCAGGCCTGGCAAACCATACACACACTAAGGAGCAGCCTTGGTGGGTGAGCTGCTACAATTCCCATCTGGAAGTTCTGCAGGGCCAGTCAGCGTGACGGGTGTTCTGAATATGCCAACCTTAGGATCCAGCCTTCAGAAACAAGCTCACTGCTCTCAGGTTCTATCCTCCCAAGTGCCAGATTCATCTCCCCTGCAGAGGTCTCCGGGACACCTGAAATTTAATGTCGAAAATGAATGCATCATCTCTCCCTCCTCTACAATGGTGCCCCTACCTCCGAGCACCCAGGCTAAAATCCTGGTGGCAGAAAATCTGTAGTCTTCACTTCCAATCCCAGGTCTGCCCGAGTTTGCTGATGTGAGAGCCTGAGTTTCCTCTCTGACAAGTGGGGACAATGGTAACATGACAAGAAATACTGTGAGAAAAGCCACGGGAAGCAAGCAACTCTGTAGCTACTGATCAAGAGGATGCAATTGGAGAGAAGTTATAATATTGCTATTAAGCATGTCATTATTTTCTACTCTGTAAAACTGAGAAAATGGATCAGGCATTAGAATGTATGTCAACTCTTCAGAGTCTGGGAAGTCCAATCTCAAAGACTTTGAGCTTCCTCTTTCCTGTTATATGAAGATCTAACACATACTCTGCCCTTCCTTTGGTCTTTGCTTGCAGGGTTCCCTCATGTACATGATTTACTTTTATTCCTATCTTAATCTCATCAATTTTCCATCATCCAGTCATCAACAGGCCTTTCCCACATCCTCTAGTAGAGAAAGCCTCACCTGACCCTGGACTCCTGCTCTTCCTTTGGGGAGCATCACATTACACTTTATATGTATGTTCAAGAAGACTGTTCTGCCCTGGCCTGCCTTGCAGATTTGAGTTTATTGAGGTCAAGTGTTTAGTCTAATTGGCCTTAATTTTCTCTTAGTGCCATTCAAATACCCGGAAACTAGAAGGAATCTAGATACATTTGAGTGAGTAAGTGAGTGCAAAATCTTCCTGGCAACCCAGAGATGCACAGGGGAATTGCATGTGCTGCCTTGACAGCCTGTTTCAGAGGCTTTGATATTTTCCAAATATAATCAATAAGGATGTGAGGCGAATTTCAGTTGCCATTTTTAAAATAACAATTCATTCAGTATAAGTTCACTAAAATCTTTTTTAAAAAAACTTTTGAGAATTAGAAAAGAAATGAGTAAAGCAGAAAGGCAAGGGGGATAGAGCAGGTACTAATAGCACTGGGCCTACAATTCCCAGAGTGCCCCTAGATGAATATGAACTCTAAGTGCCCAGAAGGAAAGAAACAAGGCAAACAAAATAAAATTGACTCCCCCAAATTGCAATCCATCTTCACAAGGTCAGCACTAAATGAGAACAACCTTCAACTGTCTGGTCAAGGTTGGTGCATCAGGATTTATTTCCTTATGGCTCCAGATGGGCTAGTGGAGAACTGTTTCCATCACAGCGGTCCCACTGCTCTAAACAAGAGCAATACACAGCAGAGGTATGGAGCTGCTGAGGCAGGCAACACAGAGCCTAAGGTGAAGCATCATCTATCTTTAGGGCACTATGACTGGTTGGTCCTAGGTGGGATCACTGTTTTTGGAGCTAAAAACCTAAGGAAACAAGATGAAAAGGGGTGTGGGGTGTGGACAAGAGCACTGAGTGATAGGACATGAGCTCTGGGTGCTGCCTTGGCCCCCTAACTATCTGATTATCTGAAAGTCATAGTCTCTTAGTGTTTCCCTTCTTCCATCTCTAAACGAGGCATTGGGGTTAGACTGGAAGAACCACTTAGCAATGGGTGTGCTTGAAGGATACCTTGCCAATACCCAGTCCCCATCACCTACCTCCAGAGATAGATCAATTGGAGTAAGATGAGATACACACATGAGTGACTTTAAGGTTGCAAACCACTGAGTAAGCTATCATCCCTTTTAGTTCCAACACTTCCTGCTTCTATAGCACTCCTTCTAGACATCGAGAAGCTTCCCTTTTTATCGCTTATAACAAAACTGAGAATCTGATGTCTGAGTAAATCACTGAGTGAAAAATGTTAACAGTGATCCATAAATGATCTACCTAAGTAAACATTCACAGCATGGTTTCAGATCATGATAGAGTGCAAGCCCATGTTCTCTGACATAAGACATGTTTGGAATTCTGTGTCCTTACTTACGGCCATCCCAACTTCACACAGACTTGTTAAGACAGGGCTTAGCCAAAGAAAAAACAGAGCAGGAGTCAGAAAAACAGACTCTGACTGAACACCTCTCCCTGCCAAAAACAGGTTCTGATGATATTGGTTACTATCTGAGTGGAATCTCTTGTAATAACATTCCAAGTTTGTATCTCATAGACATATTATCAGCTTGACTTTCTTCATGCTGTGAATACATCATGCTGATTAATAAATATTGTTGGCTAGAGTGGGATTTGCCCTCCCTCCTTTGAGAAAATTGAACAACCAACAGTACATAGTACATAGGGGACATTTAATAGTAACTTTTAGAATGGGGTTGGGTTTAGGGCTAGGAAGAGTGGCAAGGACAGGATCTTGGATAAGAATGGTGTGATGGTTAATTTAAGGTGCCAACTTGAATGAACAACAGGGTTCTCAGATACTTGCCCAAATAGTTTTCTCCACCTGTGGAAAAACACCCTGTTTGGGGATGAGGTTAACGTCTAAATTGGTAGGGTGAGTAAGCCAGACTGGCTGGCCTGTTCTGGATGACCCTCATCTAATCAGACAAAGGGACAAAATAGTTGAGCCTTTCCCAAGTAAAAGACTCTCCAGCACATGGCTTTCAAATGAAACATTGGCTTTTCCTTGGTCTCAAACTGGACAACCCTCAAATGGAAACTACCACATCAGCTCTCCTGGGTCTCCCAACTTGCCAGCTCACCTGAAGGCCTCAAGTCTGCCAGCCTCCATAATCACCTGAGGCAACTCCTTGTTCTGTCTCTGTCTCTCTGTCTCTCTGTCT
Organism: Octodon degus; assembly: GCF_000260255.1. Taxonomy (NCBI): domain Eukaryota; kingdom Metazoa; phylum Chordata; class Mammalia; order Rodentia; family Octodontidae; genus Octodon; species Octodon degus. Next base: position 8,341,604 of record NW_004524583.1, read on the forward strand.
CTCCCTCTGTCTCTCTGTCTCTCTGTCTCTCTCTTCCCTCAGTGTTTATATGCATCTATTCTAAATAAAATGTACACAACATATATGTACATATAATACATACAAAATATGTGTATATAATTATATATAAATTATACATTAATCATTAATTATCATTGCATATATCAATTCTATTAGTACTGTTTCTCTGGAGAACTCTAATAGAATCAGCCTATATTGGAAATAGTGTGGAAGTTACAGTTTGTATAGAGTTGGGGATAGGATTAGAGTCGGCTTTGACCTAGAATTTGGCTTAAAGTTGGGTAAGGAGGAGGAATCTCTAGGTAAAGAAAGATACACTGATATCTTTTCCTATCATTACTATTGCTGATGTGACCCTTAAGAAGAACAGATACTGATTATTGAGTGACCACCATGAAGTGAGTGTTATTTATATAACAATAACAAAATTTATTACTCTTGTCTCATTTCTGTACTACGTATTACATTCATTAGACTACTGCTTTACTCAATCTTTTACAAAACCCAGGAAAATAGATGTCTCCTCATCATTTCTAACCAAGTCATAAAATGAGGTCAAAAAATAGTAATTCCCAAACTCTTCGGTGGAAGACTTGATATACAAACTTAGTTCTTTCTGACTCCAAAGTTACTTTATGAGAAAGTACTGGCTGGGTCATGCTGTAGAATTGGCACTGTCCCCCAGCAGACATGAAATCTTGGGGGGATGCAGCCTCTCCTTAGTGGGGGCCAGACATGCCCCTGGCTGGTAGGTAGACATGAAGGAAAAGGGCTCATCTGTGCTTGGGGGCCTGTGATGCTTGTGTTCATAACCCCTTTCCTGAGCAAGGCTCCTCCTTCAATGCCTGTGTTTTCCCTGGCCCAATCTGACATGCAGCCTCCTGTCCACCCTCCAGCTCTGCGACATCACCAGTGAGTTATTTCCTTCCCACAGAGCAGCCCCTCTGGGACCTCCCCAAATATAAAAAATGCAATTTCTTCTACATTTTTCCCTCTTTTAAAAGCTTCCTTCCAGAGATACATAAATGCTGGATTCATTATATCAGTTTGCAGGTAGAAGCTTGTGGTAAAGAAGCTTCGATCGATCTTTTAAATAAAGCTGGCAAAATATTTCACTTACCCTGGGCTTTCTGCTCCCTAATGCAGTCAGATCAGCCTTTCCTCCCAGTGGCCCTGTTTGGCCAAGGAAGCCAGCATCTCCCTCCTCCCACCCTCTGTGGCTTGGCTCCTAACAAATACACTCTGAATTTGAACAGGTCCTTTTATCAGCAGATTTTTAACTCTCACAGGGGAAAAGACAGGTTACTCAATTTCTATTTCCCTGCTGGGGAAATTGAGAAAAAGAAAAGTGAGATAACTTAAATCAAGTGAATCTAGAGCAAACAGCTTTATTCTGGATCTCTGAGTATTGTTTCTCCTTCTGCCTCCTGAGAAACCCTGAGAGGCAGGCTTGCCTAGTCCTAGACTCTCAACCCTCCCCACTCCTGCTAGCTGGACTTCCTTCCTTCTGGAAGGACCTACAAAGAACATCAAACTCGGGAGCTGGACCCTTTGTTTCAGTTCCCAACTCTGCCTCTCTGAGATTCAGGTAATATCTTTCACCTTGTTGGGTCTCCATTCCCATGGTCTTCAATGGAGTTCAGGACATGCTACCCCAAAATATGATACCTTAGCATGTTGAAATTTTTAATCTGAAAGAATCTGAGAAAATTTATATTTTTCTGACCTCCCCTGGAGCAGGTTCTAAGACCTTCATATGAAAAGTACCTTCCCCATGCCCAGGAGAAAGAAACATCCTTCTCTGTGAAGAGATTCTGAGACATTAGAACAAGCAGGTCTTTGTGTCTATACACCCCTACTTACTCTCCTACCTTATACCCACACTTCAGCAAACTTACCATCAAAAAGAACTTCAGGTCTTCATTGCCTTAGTATGTCTCTTGTGTCATATAAACCTTACACTGTAAGTTGGGTTATCCTTTCTCATTAACCTGTTTATCACAGGGGCTCCCATCATGAACTTAGACTAGAAGGCATCCATATCTTCTCTGTGTCTGTAATCTCAAGGACATGGTCTACAAGCACAAACCCTACTATGAAGAGACTAATGAAGCCATAATTCACAGTTCTAGAAGAAGCAGTGGAAGCATCTAAAATATCAGCAGTGCTGAGCATCTTTGGGAAAACCAGGCCCTGAACACCTTGTGTGGGGTACTCATGTAACCCCCAGGTGCTCCCCAGCCTCTGTCACAATTGCCTTTCTGCTTCCTCCTTGGCCAGGTCTTTGAAGAGACATATAACTTGGAGAAAGTAAGTGAGCTCTTCAGGGGAAGAGGTGAGGCAGACACACTCTTGTGCTCCTCAGGATGGTCCTGTTGGCCCCCGGGGGCAAAGGGGCCAGCATCCACTCTCTGCTGCCCATCCACTTCACTTCCTGAAACAGCACAGGAAGTACCACTTTTGGAGCTGCCAGGAATCAGATGCCCAGGCCACTCACATTGTGCATATTTACAAATTTTTTGGCTTTGACTATGGGCCAAGTATTACATTCACTACTAATTTCCTATTAATTGGGTGCTATAGTACCTCAGCTAAATGGTAACCAGCCAGACAGGAGCCCTGAAGTTCAAAAATGTCACAGACTATGTTGCAAATAGAAGCCCAGGAGTTATGCGAAGGGTGAAGGGGGGAAATAGGGGAAGGGAAGAACATGTGTTCTCCTGGGGGCTGCTTCTAAAATAACAAATGTATTACTCATTGACCTTACAAAGCCTTTGGTAGACTGCTAGGAATATTTCTAGCACATGTCCCTGGGGATGAGAAGAGGCTGAAGGGATAAGGAAGTCCAATCAGTCATGCAGTGCTGAGAGGGCTGTGTGGGGTCCCACACAGTGTTTCTGCAGTAGATTTCTGTTGGGTGGTCCAATGTGGATCACCTGGGCTAGGCCTTGGGGGGCTGCACATGGAAAGTCCTTTCTGTGCACTGATGTTTAGGAAACTACTCAAGGTAACAATTCCTGGGCATACCATAAGGAATGGAAAGGCCTTCTGTACTCCCTCTTCTTTTTAGCCTTACACGCAATATGAAATAGAGACTGCTGTGATCTTACCAATGAGAAAACTAAGACTTTCAGAAATTAAGTACATTGGCTAAGTCCAAGATCTCCAAAGTGACAAGAGGGCTGGGTCATCCTGGCACCTTGGATACTGGCCTGTTTGCTAAAGATGTCTTCTCCCAGTCCCACAAAAACATCATAAGTCTCCTCATGAACTTCTGAGTCTGTGTTTCAGCCCAACCTTTAGGTCTACCTCTAGAAAATGAAAGGATCAGACAGGCCAGAAACCAGCTTCTCGATAACAGAATCCCAGGCCATGAAGAACACAGCAATGACATCAACTATCTGCAAATCTAGATTCCACTCCACTCTCAATTTTAAAAACTTAGGCCAGGGACTTTATTTCTCCATGTCTCCATTTCCCTACTGCATATTGAAGAAAATGGCAATGACCACTCATTGTATGGTCAGGAGGGCTGGGGTGGCTCATATACTCTGTACCTCTTGCAGAAGCAGGGTTCATCTAATGAGTCAAGCACAGTGATTCAGACCCTACCGAGTCTGCATGGCTCATTGTGCTGCTCCCCAAAGATAATACCTGAATCACCAGCCCAACATTTTGTTCTGCTCTAGGGATGCTTCAGATGACAAAGACGGATTCTCTGATAAATGCTTTATAGGACATTTCCTCCAGCACTATGAATGTCCTTCCATAAATAATTAAGCTAAGCTGGTTACTGAAAGAAACGCTCAAACTCATAGTGGGAGGAAGACGGGAACACAGATATTTTGCTTTGTTCTGGCAGTCTGTACAAGCACTTCCTACTCCCATCTGGAGGTGATTAGAGTGAAGAGAGAAGAGTGAAGAGTCTGGCCCCCACCTCTAGAGAGTTTAACCCTGGAGATTAAAAAGAAAAGGCCCAGAAACCAAGGGTAGTTCTTGGCCTTATATTCAGAACACAGAGGCATGAAGACTAGCAAGAAAAGTGGACACCAGGGACTTTTCTGAAGGGGCTGTACCCTGGGGACCACATACAGCAACAACAGGGTGGTTAGACAACTGGATGGAGATTCAAAGGTAGAAGATAAAATGTGGAAGGAGACCAGAGCACTCCAACTCAGGGGAAACCTCACACTGTGGTCCAAGGAAGCATCTTGAGTTCATTCAAAAACCCCCAAAGGATGCAGAGCCCTAGATCATTAATCACCATTCCCAGAATTTGCACAAAATGCCCTGCCTCCCCAAATACATAAGGTTGTACATACATTTATGCCCCTAGGGGAAAAATAGATCCTTAAACAGACAGCTTTCCTCTCACGACTGATAGCCCAGATTCCCTGTAATAATGCAGTAAACTCTTCCTAACAGGGCCTCACTGGACTGCTCTAGTGAAGTGGACATAAAAAGACATTTAGAAATAAACGCAGATTTATACTTTCTCACCAGAAGATAACATTGCCTCTATAAAGGCAGGGAGCAAGTAAGAGGTCTTGGCAACCCTACAAATGTTTATACCAAGAGATAAAAATCAGCAGTGATTAACTCTCCTATGCCTAAAATCAGGATGTCGGCCTTTGCTCTTAATGAGCAAACTTCTATTTGCACTGACCCTTACCTCCACGAAGTGGGCCACTCAAGCCCATCAGAGGACCAAAGTCAAACCAAGTCTACCTCAAGGAGGCTCTGTGCTTGCAAAGACAACTCCAACAGAACATCCCAAATTATGGTGGAGGGGAAGCCAAAGAGAGCTCCTAGAGGGCTCAAGCATGGGTTGATAGTTTACTCTTTAAATGTGAACTTCTGTCATAGATTCCAGGGTAAGGAACATAAATTAGGCTCCAGGCTGAAAGTAAGCAGTAGGTTTTGGTGTCTAAAGGAGCCAGTGGCCCATGTATTCATTCCCCTGGCAGCCTGTACCTTCCTTTGTTCCCTGTTTCTGTCTCCATATAAACATGATTGAGGGGAAATTCTTTTGTATTCTTAGAATACGCATCATATTTTAAGCTACACAAAACTGTCTGTATTCCCTCCTCCAAAGCACAGAAACCTGAAAAATCAAGACCACTTTGAGTGACCAACCCTTCCACTGTTCAGCTTCATAATAGTTTGCTGTTTTACTTCAGGTTTTGGAATTTGAGTAGATGCCTTGTGATTCTCACTTTTAAGCTGACACCTTTGCATAATTATGTGGGTTATTTTCCTGTTGATGTCCTCCACTGAGTTCCAGGATGCTGGATCCCACAGTGACGCTGCCAGGGCTCAGATGCCTGTGGCCTGGCACAACTCTTCCAGTCACTGCTATCATTCATCGATACCCACACTCCCATACTTTGCCTTTAAAAACCTCAGTGTGGGAACTAAAGAGGCAAAGCTCTTCTTCCAAAGTCCTGGTGCCTCTGGCCCTGCATTCTGAGAATGGACTGCACTGGATAAAGAGGTGTGAATTGATTTCTTAATTGATTAACCCACACTAGAATGCAAAGCCTTAACTCTCTGGTGTGCTGAATTATATACTGTTTCCCAGAAAAAAAAAAAAATACATGGCGACAATGCTAGGAAGCTTCCTTCTGATTAACATGATCTACCTCACAACACTAGATCTACTGTCTTACTACCAGCTGATGCAAAAATTTGCATGAAATTATTTGTTTATGCATCCATTGATCAAACATTTGCAAGACGGTATAATATGCCAGGAACAAAGGATATCAAAAGTGACCAAAAAGACATATCAGAGGATCCATACATTCCTCTACTAACCTCAAGAATCTAAAGGTTTCAAAATGTTTACTAAAGCTCTTGGGGAGTGACTTAGACAACTATCTGATTACAATACACAAGATAAATCACCCTCCTTTGAGGGTTAAATTAGCCCAACTGACAACTCTAGATCAATTTGACAGTTAAAATCTGGGTCTGTGCTCTGCCAACCCAACTGACACTGAGTTTGTTCTGATTCGTGTAGGTTAAAAAAAAAAAAAATCAAAATGTTAGTGTCATAGTTACTTGCTCTCATTGCTGACACAAAATAACTGACAACCAAAGTTAAAGAAGGAAAGGTTTATTTGGCTCATGTTTGTAGAGGTTTCAACGGAAACCCTGATCACATGTGAGGATCCCGGGATGGTTGCCTGGGGAAGCACCATTTGAGCCAAGCCCCAAAGGATGAAAAGCAGGGGCAGAAAGGAGGAAGAAGCGCAAGTAGAGTGAAGACCGAGGTTGCACCCTGGCTTTGCACCACTGCCCTGATGTTCCCGCGACCTGGGAGGAAGGCAGGGCCTCTTGCAGACCCTGGATTCAGAGGCTGAAGCCAACTAATAAGTGCAGCACCAAGCACCAAAACTGCCTTTCCCGTCCCCATTCCAATACTGCACAGGATAACTAAGCCAAGTATAAATGTCTGGGTTTTGCTGATGCCACCACTATTGCTGCTGTCTCATGGTTGCAAAGATAATATGTGATTGTAGGGCATAAAAGCATTAATCAGAAAGATTCAAATTAGAAAATTTAAATCACCCAGTACCCAGGTTGACCACTTTAAGATGTTTATATCTTTCTTTAGAAAATATTTTCCAGGGATGGGGGTTTGCAGGAGGGGTTATAGATACATTCATAAATCAAGATAGTAACTTACAGAAAGATATTATGCAGTTTTACATCTTAACTAGTCTATTTATCTATCCTATATTTATGTACCTATATCCATGTTTTAAAATACTCTTTAGAAATATTTATAATGGCTGAAACTATTCCTAATATCACAAATACTAGGCAATGTAATTTAATTTTATATATCTCTTTCCTTCTAACTCTTACAACTAGGCTCACAGGTACAAAGGAAATTGTCTAAAGGTAAGAGCAGTAGCTCCCTTCTGTGTCACCCATTCATGCATTATGTTTTCTAACTGTCATTGTAAGTCATCAACAGTGTGGATTTACCCTGGAAATAGAGGGCACTCATTCTCCGATGCTTCCCTCTGAATCCCTTTCTGGAATCCATTTGAAAGGTCAAAGCGAAGGCCTGGAGGCTCTGTTTACATGCATGGAACAAGGTCACTGGCCACCAGCTTGCATGAAAGCCACGCCTTGGCCTTCAGCTCGTTAGCCTAAGCTATTGATACCCTTCTAAATAGTCTAGGGTTTTCCAATTACCATTGCCCACATTCACAGAGCAGTTCTTAAATTGAAATGAACCATATGTGAGATCTTGAAATTCATAGATTTTAGGTGCGCTTACCCATTTTTAATCTAGTTTCCAGCTCCCCCTTGGCCTACATATTCTCCCATCCTCGCCCTGCATCTGCCCATGTGTCCCTGAGTGCAACAAATTACAGCACCACAAGATAAGCAGAGGAAATATTTTGCCTGGAGGTGGAAAATGTTCACATTCCTTTCATGGCAACCCAGATCAGTAACACGACGAAAAAGATAGATGAATTTTATTGCATCCCTCCCAATAGCATCCTCTTAACTTTATTATTAATAATCATACTTCACATGTTTGACATTCATGTATAAAAGCATGAATCCCTAGCTGCAACCTGATAGAAACTTTGCTCTATTAGCGTTCCTATATAAAATTATGAGGACATACTGATTCACTGAGGTTTTACAATTCTTAAAATGCTTTCTAGATTTTAATACATTAAAAAAGTTTTCAAAGTCTACCAATCAGCCAACTCTCTAAAAAAAAAATGTCTCCATTCTCTTAATCTCTCTGCCTAGAATCCTAGGTGAACATTTGGCAAATGGCCCCATTTCATCTTGCCTTCATCTCTACATAAAAGTGTAAGTCCAGTGTTGTGCACACCACCCGTACCCTACCTTTCCCTCAAGAAAATGTGTCAGTGCAATTGGTAGTCAGAACACTACTTGTATGTATAGGTATGTTCTCAACGTATATACCCACACACACATATTCATGTAAAGTCTTCCTCACCAGTGCTACTAGAAACTTACAGAGTCAGTTTGCCATGGCCACCAATATAATGTCTCTAACACAGGTCCATGTCACAACATGATGTTCTGGCTTCAGTCAAAGTGGAATGAAACAGGTTCCCAGCCTCTCATTCTGAAGAGCTTTCCCTCGTTAACACTACTACTGGTCTTTACCACTACTGTTTTCCAAGGTCACCATTTCCAATAGGAATGCAGAATCTACCAAATTCTTCATTACCACATATCCTTTGCCTTTGAAATAGCTGAAAGCTCTCGTTAGTCCTATACCCAGAAAAGGGATGAAAACTGGCAGCTAAAATGCTTTGGAACCCCCTTGAAGGTATGGCGACTCCAAATCTACCATCATGAATGAACACTCACCTAGCTTTATTGCTGACATACGAAAGTGTTCAGACATGCAGTAGGTGTGAAGATGTGCTTAACTCCTTGGTTAATGCTAAATATAAAAATATCTGTAAGCCTCATCAGATGAATATGTCACTGTGCCTTTGCCTAGGCTTTTGTTCCAGGGTCATCCATAATCTACCTTTGTAGTGAATCCTCACACCAATTCTAACCCAAATGAGTAGCAGCAAAATAGAAAACTCTTTAGCTAAAAAGAGATTTAGATTCAAGGTAAAAGTTCAAAGTCACTACTGATTGTCCCTTTTCCTGTGATAACTGAAAGAGGTATTTTCACAAGTTAATCAATTACACAAGCATTTATTGAGCACCTCCTCTGAGACAAGCAGTTATTGTGCTGGTTGTTTAGGATACCATTGTCCTTAAGTGGAGTCCTTATTTTCAAGAAACTCTGATTATCTAGTGTGATAGCCAGACACAAATAAGGAGTGCATTGTAACAAGTACAACAATGAGGGGACCAAGATAGGATCTTCACATGCTCATAGGAGGACACATTTTTGATATGTCTTCCAGCTCCAGGAAGATCTGGGCAAGGCATTCAGGTGCTGAAGCTGAGAGCACATTTAAAACAGGAAAGGACACACACACACACACACACACACACACACACACACACACAAAATGCAGGAAGCAAAGAGCCTTGTAGGCCAAGCCAAGAAGAGGGGACAATATCCTAAAGCCATTGAAAAGCCATGATGCTAACAAGCCAGGAACTGGCCTGGTTGTCTTTGCATCTCAGGAAATCACTATGGGGACTGCTGGATGATCTTATATTGAGACTAATAACAAACAGTATCCCAGGTAAGAGATAATTTGAGACTGTTTCTTCACCAGTCCTTATTTCTTTGTTAAAATGAAGTCCTCTGTGGTTTTTGTCATCAAAGCACTTATTCACCTACTAAAAGTGCTAAACTCACACTAGTTCACTCTGACTCAAATTCCAAAGAAGAAATGTTTCATATCTCCTAAGAACACAAGTGTTTCAGAATTGGCAAAACAGCAAAGGCTGCCATAGTACAGTTTCCCATTGGCCTGTCTGTTCTTGCTGTGTACAAGAAAATGGAAACAACAGCTCTCTTCTGGATCCATGTGCCTCCCATTGAGTGTAATTCAACACTGGAGCACAAGCTGATGACATGCATTAGTTATTACTATAAGATGGCAATTTGGCAATAAAATACAATATTGTCACTTTCAATATGTACTAAAAGTGATTTACCAAAGCTCTTGGGGAGTGACTTAGACAACTATCTGATTATAATACACAAGATAAATCACTCTCCTTTGAGGGTTAAATTAGCCCAACTGACAACTCTAGATCAATTTGACAGTTAAAATCTGGGTCTCTGCTCTGCCAACCCAACTGACACTGAGTTTGTTCTGATTCATGTAGGTTAAAAAAAAATCAAAATGTTAGTGTGATAGTTACTTTCTCTCATTGCTCACACATAATACCTGACAACCAAAGTTAGAGAAGGAAAGGTTTATTTGGCTCATGTTTGTAGAAGTTTCAGTACAAAATCTGGCTCCAAGGTAGGGCAGAGGGACATAACAGAGGAGAACAGTCCTTGGAAGGGCAGGGAGGAAACAGTGAAGGAGCAGCATCAAGCCTCCCTTTCCCTTTTATCCAACTTAGACTACAAACCTATTGGTTGGTACCACCCACACCAAGAGCCTTCTCATTATCCATACCCAAAGTTATGCTAAACCAATCAACAGACTTCTATTTAGTTATAACAAACCCTTAATTCATATTCACCCATCCTAACCCAGCATCACAGATCCATGATGCAGTCACTTCCAAAAATCCCACATATGAATGCATCAAGCTTTGAGAGAACATCTAAACAGAAGCCGTAACATTTTGATAGACCCTCTCCTTTTCCTTCTGTAGTCATTTCCCTTTCTTCCTTTAGGACCCATGTATTGTTACGTGTTCCCTGGAAAGTTGTCTCTAAAAGCTCTAGTCCTCTCTGCATGTCACTGGCAACCATGGTGAATGACTGCAGTATAACTTGCAACACTCTATCAGAACAGAAAAGATTAAACTTTGCAGGTTATTTTCTGCTACTGCCTCAAAAGATCATCTTATTAACAGTCTAGAGTTGACACAATCAAAAGGAATAGTCCAAATATGGCTGACACTAATTCTACCCCTTCAAGTACATATATGCCACTCTGGCAATCAGATTTGGACCCAAATTCTCCTTCCCTGAAATTTAATTGGTCATGTAATTTCTTTCACCCATAGATGAGACAGCATGCCAACATTTTGTCAATGCCTTAAAAATCAAGTTGTTGTTTTTTTGTTTTTTTTTTTTTTAGCAGAACCAGGGATTGAACTCAGGCTCTTGCGCTTGCCAGGGAAGTGCTTATTCTACTGAGCCATCTCCCTGGCCCTTGAGCCATCTCCCTGGCTCCAAAGTCAAGTATCTTAATTTGGGCTAAATTGATGGATTCTATAAACTGGGTGGCTTAACCAACAAATACTTATTTTTCATTGTTGTGGAAGCTAAAAGTCCAGGACTGAGGTGTCACCATCATTGGGTAGTTGGATACTTGGAACCCTCTTTCTGCTATCTTCCTATAGCCTTCCTTGATGCATATATACAGAGAAGACAATCTCATCTCTTCATAAGGTGTTATGGTTTGTATCTAGATGCCCCCCCCCAAAGTCTCATGAAGTCATGGTGTGGATTTCTAGAGTTGGTGATTGACTTGTGGTCCAATGCTGGGGTTATAGGTGTGAACACTACACCAGCCTTAGGGTGGGCAGCCTGCATACATTATAAGGGAAGGAAAGAGGCTTGCTCACTGCTCACTGCAGATCCACCCTTTTTGCTCTTATTTTGTTTTGTTTTGCTGTGTGCCACCCCCATGAACCATTGCCCTCTGCCACGTGCCACTCTGCCTTGGAGCCAGCCAAGTATGGACTGAAACCTCCACAACTGTGAGCTAACTAAACCTTTTCTTCCTTAATTCTAGGCATCAGGTATTTTGTCTCAACAATGAGAGAAGAGTAACCATGATCTAAGGGCACCAATCTCATCATGAAGGCTCCATTCTCAAGACTTTCTCTAACCCTAAAATTTCCTAAAGACCCGGTCTCCAAGAGCTATCACATTGAGCTTCAATAAATGAATTTTTGGAGAATACAAACATTCAATCTATAGCAGCAGGTATGATTCCACTCTGAGAATCTTTGAACCCAGTAACCATATAAAATGCTTAGGCTAATCCACTAAGTGAACAGGGACCTCATGAAGAATCACAGCCTTCTTGGATACCCTTCGCTCATCTACACTCCAGCTGAATACATCTGCATGATCAGGGCGACCTTATGTGAAACACAACTGGGAGATTCACCCAATCAAGTCACAGAATCATGAGAACTAATAAGTCACTATTTTTCTTCACCTATCAAATTTTGTGGTTGTTACAAAACAATAAAGAAGTAAAACACTATCCTTTTCCCCATCTATGTTGAAATCTCCCCGGGAATTTGTATATTAAAATAACTCATATACTGAATGTTTTCACAAGCCTAGTTTTTATTCCATGAGGCAGTTTTACAAACTAAGTATTAGTTTATCCATTTGATAAATGACCAAACAAAACTTAGGGAGGTGAAATAACTTGCCCCAGGCTATAGACCTAGTACTCAAGTCTATCTGTTACCAAAGCTTAGGTTTTTTACTCTAATACTGAGATTCATAGTGCAGAACTCTGAGAACAGACATTTGAAAATCACATATTTATTAAAACAGGAAAGCAAAGTGAGATGCCTCAATTTTAGAGTCAGCCAGCACTGGAACCCAATCCTATCTGCAGTATCCAAGTCTTGCTCTACCTTTCTCACCCATATTCAACATGGCAAGATTGGCTACTAACCAAAAGAGGGAAATTTCACTATCATACAGCATGGTGTTTTCTATCCACCAGTGATTACAGTGAACTTCGCTTTATCTCGATCACCTATTCCTCGATTCTGTGGTTTATTTTCTTCATTATTACTGTGCAAACTGTTTTAACACCACAACTTGGATGACTTGCTGACTGTTCCTAGCTATTTCTGTGGATCACAGAATGGGTGCCATGATTTCTATCTTGCGGAGTAGTGGGGAAAATTCAATCAAGTAAAACAAGTAAAGACCCTGGAAAGCAATAGGCTTTTAATAAATGGTAGTAATATTGTTGTTAATTTTAATGTCATTGACTGAAATGTTGATTCTAGGCCAGTGATAGCAAACTTTCTGGAGCTTTCAGTGGTAACATACAGCTGGCTGCAGCATGTGTGCCAGAGGTCACCACCACTGTTCTACAGCTACCAGGCTATTTTACTCGACAGGAAAACAGCCCAAACTGCTAAAATATTTTTGGTAGCACATTGACCATATAAAATGGTGGAAAGTAGAAATAATTCTCTAGGTGACCAGATAAAATTTACCAGTTTCATATCCATAGGTCAGAACAATGTGACCAGTGCCCACCTGACTCACATGGTCAAACACACAACACTTAAATGTCAACAAAACATGTGCAAAGGCCTTGCTGAGGTCACAGCCTACCACTGCATTACTTGCACACTTCACTCCTCATTATAACTTTACCTACTTATCCTCAAAAAACAAACACAACTCCAATAGGATGAGCCACTCATCTCATACACTGTATGGTTATTGGTTCCTCCAGGAGATTGCCTTTACTGGGAAGGTGAGGCCATCCCCCATCAGCAGCAGATGTTGCCTGCCACTGTCTCAGACCTGCATCCTTTTCTGGAGGGTTGTCTTTAGCCAATAGGAACTTCTTCTCTTAAACATGAACTACTGCCATTGACCTATAAAAGTTCAGCACCCTGCCCCAGTATAGTACATGGTCTTTGTGGTGAGACTATGCCCTAAACTCCACTATAGGATCAGCGTGGGTCCAAACTTCAGCCGTGCCACACCTTTGCGTAGCTTCTGTTGCCCTACCCTGCCCCCTCACTCCCCTACAGCTTTCTCTCCAGAGTATTCTCTCAGTAAATCACACATGCAAGAGTTCCTATCTCAGGCTGCACTTCTAGGAAGTCTGACTAAAGGCAATCATCTTGATGCTTTCAAGCAAAAGAAGGAATAAAAATGTCTCTTTTGCTCTTAAGCCATAGCAAAAACTTTGGTTTAAATAATAGGTTGGAAAAAAAAAAAGCAGCCACAAAAAGCAAAGAAAATGAGAAACTTCCTATGATGGCCTCAACATTGGATACCCATAGTGGGCCACTCGGCTGGTTTCCTGGCCTTACCACTACTCTGCAGAGTAATGGTCAACTGACAAAAGAATTTCCAAATGAAACTCAAAGGGCTGCAGTTCAGGAGAAAGGAAAGGCAGAGTTAATATTGGCTGATCAGACCTGAAAACCACACGCTTGGTCTATGAAATCTACAGAACATTAGTCAAGAGCACAAGCTGAGTCAGATCCTCATTTTTCTCACTCTTCTACTTCCAAGCTGGGTTGCGCAAGTTGCTTAACACTTTTGACCTGCGTTTCCTATCTAAATATGAAGATGATAGCAATAATGCATACTTTCTAGAGTTTTTTTTTTTTAAATATAAGAAATCAATTTGCAACTTACATCCAATCTCCACAAGTTACAGAACAGTGAAAATACAGCTCCAAGATCTGAATAGCCCAACACATAAAAGGTACTTCTTTCACATACTACATTCAATTGTATGTTGGCTAGGGATCTCAGGAGCCCAGACTGACTGGCCACTTTGCCAAATGTTTCACCTGAATACTTTAAGTGCCTGGCCCAGAAGCTAGAAGCCTCATTTTGTCTCACAGCTCATCAGCCAAGTTTGTTACTTGACCCCATGCAATGGACAGGAAGCCAGGAAGTAGCACCTTATTATGTCCCAAATACGAAGAGAACTGGGCATCAGAGAGCACCATTAATGTCTAACCACACTGCATTTAAACATTTTAAATAAAATTTCTATTTAAATGTCACAACCATCCTTGGTGATAGGAATTATAATTAACTTCCTTCTAAAAAACACAAAATTGAAGAACAGAAGGGTTAAGTAATTTGCTTAAGGCCACACCACCAGACTTTATATGATTTGACTTTACTTCCAAGGTTATTTCCTACTTGGAAGTAAAGTCAAATCATATAAAGTCTCAGAGTTTTCAAAGAATACTTCAAGCCCGTGTAATCCGACTTCCCTTCCAATGTTACAATCTGTTCTGCATGAAGCCAGACAGTGAAGCACGCCTGTAATTCCAGCACTTTGAGAGGTTGAAGCAGGATTGCAAGTTCAAGCCCAGCCTGAGCTACTTAGCGCAACCATCCCTCAAAAATGAAAGGCCGGAGACTACCCCTCAGTGCAAAGACCCTGAGTTCACTATCAGTAACATAAACAGAGAAGCATGAAGGCAGCATTTTCCCCTTGGCATAACAAGCTGGAAGCCACAGGACGCTGCGGTGGTGAGCTTAAGTGTTACTTGTCCATACATGGCAATTTAGAGGATGCCCCCATCATCAGATGTGGTTTTCCACCCCCATATCCTTCCAAGGACAGGTACTTGTAGAAATGACATTTTAAACTGTTTAACCCCAAAGAGTGGGTACTGAAAATATATGGATCACAACAGGTAGGCAGCGTATGAGTTGTCTTAAATCTTCACCGTAACCACGTGGGCAAGTAGTTGCAGCTCCATTTCACTGATTGGATCCTGAGATTAAAGATTTAATTCTTTCCCAATTATATGGCTAGTCCAGGGCAGAATAGGAATTAAGAATGACCCTTATCTAGGATCTGTATTCCATGAAGTGAAGGTTGAAATTAATCACAGCACCTCTTACTTTTCTGTGATCAGATACAACTAATAAAACTCTTAGCTTTGGGTGTTTTTTTTTAATGTGTTAGTAAATAGTTAATTTCCCTCATCCATTACCAAAATGTCTTTAGTGTTATGAAGTCCTCTACTGAGTCTAGAAAAGACCTCCACATAGTTTCAGTATCAATTGTCCACTATTGGCCAGTCATACTTGTACTAGATTTATATCACATTGTTTCCCTTAGTTTTGTGGGTACATTATTTCCATTTGTAGCCCTTTGCCAATTAGGAGGTCTAGATTGAGCACCATTAAGTGGATTATCCCAGGCCATGCAGACAAGCAGTGAAAGTGTTCCCCACCAGGCTGTCTCTCCAGGGAGAAGGGGAGAAACCACTGCAACATTCTGGTGTCAAGAACACCTGACTTCCCTTCTGCTAGCCCCATAAAATACCTCTCAAGACTGCATCCAGTGGGATCTTAATCATCTCAGGAAGTTAGGCCTCCTCATCATCTGTATGGTGAGACTGCCAGTTTTACATCTTTGGCTCAGGAGATTTTTCTTCACCAACTGAAGCCCTAAGACTTTCTCTTTGATTTGAATCCAATGTTCCAATGCAGCCCTCTTGACATCAGTTCTTCCCACCCACATCTTTCCCCACATGCTGACACCCAACCAACACCATCTGGAGGACGGAAGATGTTCTAGGTCCCTCTGCTCTGAACAAGAATTCCAGCCCATAAGCAAAGGAACTTAAGGCCACTGAAGAAGCGAGTTAGTATGCATGTGCTAAAACATTACTTGGGACCCCATTATTGCACACAATTTTTCTTGTCTTTATGTATCAGTTAAAAACAGATTTAAAATAAAATTTAAAACTCTATAAAGAAGAAAGTATGTTTATCATGCCTTATAGTCCATTTAGCTATTATTTCCTATTTTTTATGCATTGAGCCACTTTGGCCTCCTGCCAAGAATAGAGTACAGCTATTTATTGATGGGTAAGAGGGAGAATAAGAGAATCAGGAGGCATAGGTCTGGTGCATGCTGCCAGCCCTGGAGAGAAAACACCATCATTTCATAGCTGTAATATAGGTCATCTTGAGAAGTTCCTAGCAAAGGATGCCACCACCTTTCTCAGAGGTAAACTGAATTTCCTGGGATCCATGGGTTCCTCACACCCATTCCATTCTACATTCACTGGCCTAAGCTAAATTCCCTGGGTACAATGACAGCTCTAGGACTAGAGAGGCAGTTTAATGGGACCACTGACAGAAAAACTCAGAACTGCTTTTGCTATTTTTATTGTTGTTTCTCTGATCACCCGGGAAAACAACTCTGGCACCAACCCACAGAGGAAGATTTGGAGCTGCTCTGTCAATATGCAATCACAAGGTGAGCGGTGAGCAGGACTAAGTTGGAAGATAAAACATGAAACCCAGCAGTATCACACGGGACCCCACATCTGGCTGGGTCTACATTTGGGACAGCTCCTAGACTTGCTGCTTTAGGAGCCCTCTAAAGTTCCCTTAGCCCTAAGGTATTAAGATTGGATTTCCTGCCACTTATAACTGAAATAGTCCTGCCAGGGTAACATACATAAAAACAGTCTCAGGGTCATGATGTCTCATGGAAATTGTAGAGACTGAGCTCAACCTTCCCAATAATCTCCTTCCACCTGTGTGCCCTTTTAAGGACTATTTGCCTTACAGCCTTTGCTAAAGCCAGCAAGACCTGAGTAAATTAAGAAGCAGGTCCATATCATTGTGAGTGTCTCCTGAAATCTCAGCTCTGTACCCCCACCTCATTTCTCAATATATGAATGTTAAATACACATTAAAATGTCAGTAACCTTCATCCCTTTGCAGGAATAGCTAAATGCAGTGAGATATTGAAAGAATTATGCTAAATTCAAAGGCAGGGCAAAGGGCCTCTCAGGGTAGCCTTCCTGCTCCCTAACACACCTCTGTTCTGTTCACTCTCGTAGCACCTTGTACATATCAACTCAGCAACTTTACAAAAGACACTTGACAAGCCAGTATCACACTGTCCTCACCTGTAAAATAGGGCTAAGAACCTCATTAGCCTGCTGTGACAATGCAATGACTAGGGCACATCAGACACATAGAACAGTGCTTGGCCAATCACGCACACTGTCCATGTGAGCTCCTCTCTTTCTTATTCCTAGGACAGATATTCTCATTGAGATTGTTAGCTCTTTCACCAGAAGTCTATGATGTGTTTTCTTTGTACTTACATCCTTCTCTCTAGTGCCCAGCTCCAGACGTGTGTGCTGAATGAGTGACTCATGGCAAGAAATCCATAAATAGAGATGCATGGATCTGTTTCATCCTATGAGGTTCAGAATGGATCACAATTGCAGGGCTTCAAGCCCCAAAGGAGGGCTTTCTAGGGACCGACTTCAGTCATCCTCACTTTGATGGTTTCTGTTAGTAGCTGAGAAATCAACAAGTTGGATGGCAGCCATTCAGGAACAAGTCTCAGCCTGGAATGAAGTTCTCGTCCATCCATGCTACCAGAACCCTCCATCCTCAGTCTGACTCACTGCTGTGGCTTACCATGTTTCTCTGTCCCTCCAGCATGCAGAGAGGAAATCTGCTAGGAATTCCCTCTTCTTCCTGCATGAGACCCATCTTGCTCAGGAGAATTTTCTTAGAGTTCCCTCAGATGAGCTCATCAGAAGCACCTCCGGAATGAGCTGATTTTCCCTTTTCCATCCCTGGCCAGTTATCAAACTGGCATAGAGGTGTTTCTGTTTTCAGAGGAAAAACACTACAAGCACAGAGACTGCAAAGGGAGATTTGTCACAAGGAAAATGAAGAGAAGGAGGCAGTTCTGTCTGATGGAAACAGAGATTCACCTGCAAAGCAAGCAAGCATTTTCATGTGATGAATTTCTCCGCCATGTGGACTCACCAGTCCCAAGCAGTGTTAACAATGTCTTCTATTATCTTCTTGTTCTGACACAAGCTTGGGAGATCAGAAGTGTGAACAGGCTGTGCTGTTGCCTCTCCTCCCTGCCAAACTGGTAACCAGGCACTTCTAGCATTACACGGGCTTAGATTGGGTTTCCTGGAGGCTGCCAAAACGAGAATGGCTAAGTGTGGTGTCAGAGAAGCAGGGGCTATATACAGACTCAGGGAGAAACCCTTTGGTGGGTGTGTTTTTATTAAACAGCTCCACTAAGCGGAAATAAGGTCATTTCAGATACATGGCGAGAGGACCTGGTTCTCTCACGTAAGTATTCCTAGAAATGACAACCATGCCTGTCTCACAGAGGCAAACGGTTGAGAACTAAATAACGCCTGCATCATTAGCTCATTCTGAAGTCATTCCACAGTCATTTATTGAATCCCTACTACATGCCATGCCAAAGAGGCAGCAGTGAGAAAAGTCTACCGTGGCCTGGCATGGTAGCACCTGACTATAATCCCAGAACTTGGGTGGCTCAGGCAGGAGGATCACCACAAGTTCAAGGCCAGCCTGGAGTGCATAGTTAGTTCAAGGCCAACCTGAACTACACAGGAAGACCTTGTCTCAAAAACAGACAAATAAAAACCACCCTTCTGTGACAGAATGCAACATGAGCACACAGGATAAGACAGTGTGGGTTTAAGGAGGGTTTGAATAAAAAATCACTAGGATTTTTTTGACAACTGGATTATAAAGGAAGCTCAGAGGGGCTGAACAGGAAAAAGAAAAAGAAAGGCAAAGGCAAAGAATCTAGAACTGTTCCCAATCGTGACAGCATACGGTGTGGCACTGTTCACTGGACAATGGCTCATGGGTGGAGGAAAGCTCGAAGGTGACTCTGGTGGCACTCAAGGGTCAGTGCTCAGGATTCCCAGTGCCGGCCAGAATACTGGCTATAATTCTATCAACTATGGTGGCTCTTCTGTAGCCCTTTGCTCCTGCTAAATCTAATTTGGCTCAAACACAGGCCTTCCAAAGTACGAACCCTAGGTTTCTCTGCTAGAAAAACAAAGCTTGATTGTAACATAATTCTATCTGAAGAAAAAAGGGGGAAACTTTACCTGTACTGAGAGTTTAGCTGTGGGAATTAAAAGAAAACTGTAAAAGTCATATGGGAAACAGTATATGCACAGCCCAGATCGATTTTATAATAGCTGATTTCTCCTAGCATAGAGTTCTTCTCATTATCTAAGTTGATTCTCTCAAATACACACACATACACACACACACACACACAAAAAAAAAAAAATACTGTATGTTTTGATAGACCAAACTCAGCTTCCTACTCCTGATGACAGCATATGTCTTCAGAAGCAGACACCCTGCGGGAAACCTAGGCATTTGTTGGTAGAGAGTTAAACAAAAGATGCTGGATCCTTAAGGTCCATTCATCAGGCTCCCAGGCCAAGATCCTCTCTCTGTCTCCTTGTATCCTGCTTTATTATTATCAGGCACTGACTTTTAAGATCCATGTTATACCAGGCAAGGCAGCCAGGACATCAAAGCTCTCCCGGGGTACAGAATGTGTGCAATTTAGGAGTCAGCATGAAAGGGGTCACTGCTCAGTTCCAAAGATATGAGGCCACTCTCCTGAGTGGAATACCTACTGCTTCAGCATCCTGAGACCCTCTGGGGTCCAAAGGGGCTGCAACAGTGTGTCTTCCAGGGTCAGATACTAGTGAGAGAACGAAGCTGACATCTGGACCCTCCTGCCCAGTCCCATCCATGCCTAGCTCCTCCCACTGCTCATGCTGTGAGAATATCTGCTTCCTTGGCAGCACTCAGTCCTTGGGGATTCTGATGAGCTGCCCAGACCCATTCCCCTTACTCTGCCTTGACTTTCCTCTGGGGAAACTGCCCCTCTACTCATCTCACCCATGTTCCTCATGGGAGAGGGCTGTTATCCCCTGTTATCTTTCTCTCTAGCCGCAGTTGGGGCCCAAGAATATGGACCCAAGAACTCTAGGGACTCCTGAAACAGCGGCCTGCTACAATCTTACAACTTATGGGCAGAAAGATCTGGAGGGTTGCGGGCAAAGCCAACTCAGCCATAGACCACAGATAGTACACACAGACCTTGCTGACACTGTTTGACCTTATCAGTTACATGAGCCAATAATCGCCCTTTATTGTTTAAGCCACTTTGGGTTGGACTTTTTTGCCATCTGTTCATCCTTCAAGGCACAGCTTGTTCTCTGTCCCTCCATGGGGGCCTTACCTAACCAAACTTTGCATCACTACCTAAGGAAGAGTCTTTTTTTAGCCATGTCTTTCCTTGGAGATGTACAGTTGAAGCAAACACACAGTTTCCACCAGGACTCGTTCATTCCCTAGCTATACAGTCTCGAGCAAGGCACATATGCATGAGTCTCAGTTTCCTTATTTGTGAAATAGGCTAAAACTCCCTTTCTTCCCAAGAGAAATGAGTGACACAAGGAAATTGCACAATCTATGTGAGTAATAGACTCAATTTCTTGAGGGAAAAGTACTTCTGTATTTTTTATTCCCCCAAATGCAAAGAACTTTAGGCCCTATACATAGTGGACATTAAATCATTTTCATGTGGGTTGAATGAATAAATATATCCCTCTCCAGGCCAGAAAAGGGGAATATTAACTGAGCCAAGTTGACCCAGCCTCCAAAGCACCTGTCCACAGGCCCCTAGCTGATCTCCCTGCCCTAGTAGCTGCAAGAATTTGTAAGATACCTAGAATCCTCCAGAAGCCACTATAAAACTAATTCAAGCTCCAGGCAGCCTGTGTTGTTTGTAAGTAAACTACAGCCAGTGACAAACACACAGAGCTAAGGGGGTTGTGATCAGTGATAATAGAATATTTTAGTAGCTGGGAAAATAATAGAATATTTTATTAAGCAAGATGGAAAGGGATACCATGCTCTTCCCAATTCAGTCTCAAATGCAGACAGAAAAAGTAAGCAAGCATTGCACAGCCCTAAAAGAGCAACTAAGAAATAGACAAAAGCCACCCAATTATCTGCTTCATCACATCCCAAGGGCAAAATGTTCAACCAACCCTCCAAATATTACTCAGTCACCTCTACGACTCCTATCTGCCCTTTCTTAGCTTTTCCTCATTAGGAATCAGAGAGGGCAGGGCCACCTCACCTCATGTTTGCACCATCACGTACAAGGTTGCAGAAACAATAGGTTGAAATCAACGCTTAAATTAAAAATTCCATGTCATTCCAGAATCTCAGATGGTTGGATGAAGTCTGTATCTCTTATTTTTATCTTCAGGGACACTAATTTTCATTAAATCTATCTTATAAGCTACTGGAAATTCTTGTGGACACAGGTGGTAAATAATCAGAGGGAGATTCAGAGAGTAAGAGAACGAGTGTGAGAGAGTGAGAAAGCAATAGAGAGGGAGAAGGAGAGAGAGTGACAGAGACAGAGACAGAGAACAAGCTATGTCTCTGTGTCCTTGTCAAATAATTCCACTTGAAGAGCTTATTCTCCTATGCTATTGATGTATTTCTTCATAATTATCCATCAGTCAACTCCCTTATTATATTACTCCATCTTGTTATTCTAAGAAAAAAACCCAGAGTATCAACCTGAGCTTACTCAAAAAGTGTATATTTTGGTATTAATATTCAATCAACATATGTGTATTGGGTATATGCACTCTGATCCAAGCCCTCAATTCAATACAGCACAATCCCTAGTCCCAAACCAATCACTGTCACCCTAATAATCACGTCCAGAGCTATATCATGATTTTCCCTAAATTCTAGAACAGTGGAACAGTCGCTTCCCATTATCATTTCCAATTCTCTTGTTCCTAACCGTTGCCTGGCCATCCTGTTTCCCCCATGACATCCAACCCAGGTGCCTCTGGAGATTGGGAGGCTGCCGACAACATCTGCTGCACCAGGGGAATGTGTTTGTCTCAGCCTGGCTCAAAATAGTATCTGACAAGCCTGAATCACACAAGTTCTGAAAAACTCACAAGAAATAACCTAAGAAATCTATAGCTGCCTCCTCCAATTGCACTCACTGTCTCGCTGCTTATTGACTCCTGCAGCCTGTATTGACAGTGCACAGCCCTGCTCCTGCCTGCCTGCTCCCATGCAGTGGCAACAAAAAAAAAAAAAAAGGAAAAAACCAAAAAGGAAAACAGGGAGCATCACAGCTCTGACTCATGCCGAAGACCCTGTTTCTGGAACCAGGCACCAACCTGGAGGCAAAATTTCCAAGAAAAATAGGAGATTTGTTAGAAAGAAAATGCCCGTGTCCCTTCTCCTTCCTTCTGCTCGCCTGCCTTCCTCTTCCCTCAGAGCCACACAGTTTCTCCGGCTGCTGCAGACCCCTGTCCCACATTCAAGCTTCCCAGTACTACTTTTGCACTAATAAAACCACATCCGATATGAGGAGGCAAGGGGATGGCCCACTCCCACCACAGCTCACATGCCTGCCTTTTCTTGTCTTCTTTTTTCTTAAGGTGAGCTGAAAGACTTACCTGTCGAGCACGAGTTAATTTCACTGCAGAAACGAAAGTGCAGAGTGTATATCCCTAGGAAAGCACAACCTCAGGGTCCAGAAAGAGCGGAGAGAGAGACTATCACATTGCCTAAACCCTCCATCCCTGTGTCTCTCTCAGAGCAATTGATAATCTCACTAACACCTACAACAGTGTGCAGGAAGCTGCCTCCCGAACACCGCCCTCAGTGTTCATGATTTTGGAAGTCTTCCCTCACCCTTCGGATCTTAGTGCAGCACTGACAATTAGAAACCTGTGCACATCTGGGCCCTGGGACAGGGTGCTTTGTGCATACTTCAGGAGCTTCAGTCAGCAAAGAGAAGTCATTTTCATCCCATCCCAGGGGATTTATTTGGAGCTGCAGATTGTGTCATACCAAACCTATCTTCTCTTCTAGTGTGAATCACTGACTCAGGAAATCACGTGGCCCCAAGATTCCCAGAAAGCAAGCTCTGTTCTGGGAAATACTAGCGGTACCTATTCTCCCATTAACCACAACCTTTAAATAACTGCTTTGATCATAGAACATAACTAGACACAGTATTTTGAAGCTAGGTTGCTATTGTAGTAAGCAGAACAGAACATAAAGCAAAAGCCAGCATTCTTTCTAGAGTGGTTACGTGAGTCTCTTCTTTCTATGGGCTGCTTCTGAGTTTCAAAGCAGCTACAAATGTTTGGGATACTCTGAAATAAACAGAGGTCTTGAAATCTCTGTATCTCATGCTCATAACATAGAAATCCTAAATCTTTCACTCAATCCTTGGGTTATGTGAACTACCAAAGCATGGCTTTTTGGATCACACTTGACATTTATTTGTACCTACCTTAGACAAGGAGCAGAAATTAAGGGGTAGAGAGCTATATGTGGAGTTGTCAACTTGCAATGCTGACAAATATAGACCCAGTTATTTCCCATAACCTCTTATAGGAAATGATGATCATTTTAATTACTTTTAATAACAGGGTTAACAGTCTTTATAAAATAAGCAGTTAACCTTTCTGATGTTGCACGAATAGTTCATAGCACTTTCCGTGCTTAACTCATCCAGTATTCCAACAATTTCACAAGATATGTGTAACCAATAGCCTCCCCCTTCCAGAAATGAGTACACATAATTGTAGAGATATGAGGATCATACAGTTATGGGTGCTGCAGGATGGAAATGTAGCTCATGTAATTTCAGAACAAATAACTTCAGTCACTCTCTTCTACCACTCTGTGTAGGTACTTACAGTAAACCTTAAATCTTTCATATGTGAAGTAAGGGCTCACCTATGGTTGAACAAAGTTCCCTTTACTCCTCTGCTGTATGAAAAGGCTTATGAAGGAACATTCTCATATGCTTAAAAATCTTAAAGGAGCAGTCAAGTTCCTTAATTGAACAATCGTTTTTCTAATTGCTAAATGTTATTGAATTACAATATTTTTAAAATTCTAAATGATCACTTGTTTTGGCTTTTTACTAATTCGTATCTTTCCAGCTATCAAATGGAAAGGTCTTCTTGAAAAACATTTCTTCTTAGATATTGGCTTATTAACACTCACAATACCTTTAGAGCATGTAGAAAATACACCATCCTTCATCTTATCAACATTCCGAAGAACAGGCATCGATTGTAGTAGGTCACTGGTGCACAGCACTTGATGTACAATGTATAATGAACACCACCATTCAGAATAGTCCATCATCCATTCAGCAATTCATCACTCACCATGCGAAGAAAGAAAAAGGGCACCATAACTTCTGCTTGAAAGTCCTACAGCATCGAAACCCAGCACATCAGGGATCTAGCCTAGTCTCAGTAACTTACTAGTTTATTTGGTCAAGGCCTTAAAATTTTACAAGCAATAGAAGAGTGAATGTGTTACACTGTTGGGTATGAACCATCTGCACCATACTGGTTAGCTCACCTGGTTCCATAAAGAAGTTAAGTTTAAATTGTGGATTTAATCCTCTTGGGGACCAGTTGGTTTCCTACAAGTTAAAAAGTGACCTAATGTCTGAGAGGTTACTGGTGCAACCCAGGAAGATGAATGTGTCTGAGTACCTATGTCCCTTCCCAAGTTCATATTAAACTTCATCTATTTTCAGATAGTATTAGGAGCTGGAAAGTTTTTGGAAGTGACTAGGTCCTGAGTGCCTTATACAGGAATTAGAGGGGATGAGCTTAGGTCCTTTTGCCCTTCTGTCCTGTTTCATGTGAGAACATACAATTCATCCCCCCATGGAAGACACACATCTTCAAAACAGGAAAAGGGGTCCCCTCCAGATACTGAATCTGCCTGCAGTTTGATTAACTTCTAGCCTCTAAAAACATGAAAAATACATTTCTGTTGTTTATAAATTAATCAGCAGATGTAGGTGTAGTTCAGTAGTAAAGCACTTGCCTAGAATAACTGAAGCCTTGGATTCAATCACTAAAGCAAAGGAAAACAGATCAAACTTTCTTTAGAGGTCACGGAAATTTTAAACTACTCATCCTACCTTCTGCCTACTGTATTAGGAATGGAATGGAGGAAAAGAATAAACCACTACTTGGCTTCAAAGCCAAGTTACAAGAGGCAGCTGCTGTTATGTCTCTGCAAATACTGAAAATTGAGGGGGGGAAAAAGAATAAAACTAAAAAAGTCAATTACTTATGTCATGTTCTTCATGCTTTAAAATTAAATAATAATTAAGCCAAGCATGGTGGCGCATGCCTGTAATCCCAGCACTCAGGAGGCTGAGGGAGGAGGACTGCTTCGAGATCAAGGTTATGCTGGGCTCATAGTGGGTTCAAAGCCAGTCTGAATTGCATAGCAAGACCCTGTCTCAAAAATAATAATAACAACAACAATAGAAGCTGGGGATATAGGTCAGTGGCATAAGTACCTGCCCGGCAAGTGCAAGGTCCCAAGTTCAATCCCTGGTACTACAAAGAAAAAGAATCTCTTAAAAAAAAAAAGTATTACCTGCTCCTTTTCATAGGCCAACAGAAATCCACAGTACAATTATCCAAACCTTTATAGTGTTAATGGGTAGAATTCTTACCCTGACTAACTCAATATGTTGATATCTGTGAACTAAGCAATTACATTGAGGACAGCAATATGTAATACTAAAACTATGCTTGAAATACCTGTCATCTGGTCTTCTAAATGTGTACCATTTCTAATTTCATATCAATTATTACTATACTCTCTTTAAAGTATTTTAAAAGGTAATAAATAATAATAATAATTAATGAAATATAAGCGAACAATCCCCCAAAATGCCCCACAGCTATAAACAATTCTAGTTTGCCTCAGAAACTAATAGCATATTGAAGGAATGCTACCTCTTCTGCTTTGTGCTTGTCCTGCCATTCCCCAAGCAGGAAACCTCAATGGCTAGAAGTAGCAGTGACAGGAAATATTAGCGACCATGACAGTGGCATAGATTTTTCAAAGATCCATCAGACTAGGAGATGACTAGAGTAGCTGGAAAATACAAATTATTGTGAAAAGTTCAGCTCATACCCCATTACCAAGGTGCTGCTAAGCTTGGGCTCACCAGGAAGTTGTCAAAAGTCGAATCTGTTGGAGTAGTGCAGAGTAGTTGGGTGATTATATCAAAATAATTGAGGACAGAAGAAAGGTTCAAAGTTTTAAAAGCCGTAAGACAGAGAGGTGGATATTTATTATGCATGGAGCCTGAAAACCTAAGGAAAGTTAGAACCTGGGCAAACCCCGGGAGTCTTTCCTCTGCTTTCCTGGGGTCAACCTCTAATTAAGCATCAAGACATCAGTTTTTGTGCCAGTACCATGATGTTTTTATTACCGCAGTTTTGTAACATAACTTCAGATCTAGAATTGTGATGCCTCTTGCTTTGCATTTGCCTCCAGGATTGCTTTTGCTGTGGTGGGTCTCTTCTGAATCCTTATGAACTTTAGTATTGTTTGGTCTAGTTCTACAAGCAATGCTATTGGTATAGTACTTTGAGATTGTATTAAATCTGTCTATCAGTTTTGGAAGTATGGGCATTTGACTGCATTCGTTCTACTTATCTAAGAGCTATTTTTCCATTTTCTGATGTCTTCTTTAATTTCCTTTTTCAGAGTATTGTATTTTTTGTTATAGAGGTCTTTCATTTCCTTTGTTAGGTTAATTCCTAAGTATTTCATTTTTCCTGCTGCTATTGTGAATGGTATGAAGCAGTATCTAACTGGTATTTGAGCTTATGTATCTGATTTATTTCACTTAACATTTTGACCGCAAGATGCAGCTGGGCCTTCCAGGCCGACCCAGCCCCCAGGGCACGCTGAGACTGCAATTGAGACTGGACATGGCAGCACATGCCTGTAATCCCAGAGCATGGGGGACTGTAAACAGGAGGATCACTACTAGTCCAATCTACTAGTGAGACCCTGAACAACTTGTAGACCCTTCCCTAAAATTAAAAATAAAAGAAGATGCTGCTACTTTCCTACAAATGACTAAAATTTATCAATCTTTATGGCATAATGGCACTCTGTTGTGCATAAATATCGTATTTTCTTCACCCACTTGTCTATTGATGGATATGTAGGCCCCTCTCAACATTTAGCCATGATGAATTGTGCTGCTATACACGTGTACATGGGCATTCCTACAATGTGGTGTAGTTTACTCTTTCAAGAAGATATCTAGAAAGGTAACAGCTGGATCAAATAGAATTTCAGTATTAGATTTTTGGAGGACTCTCCCTATTAATCTCCATAGTGACTGCATCAGCTTACATTCCTACCAACAGTGCTGGAGGATTCTTTCTTCCCTGCAGCTTTACCAGCATTTGTTATTATTTCATTTCTTGATTATAACCATTCTCTCTGGAATAAGATGGAAGCTCAGTGTTGTTTGAATTTCGATGACCAGTGACATCGAATGTTTTTTCATGTAGTACTGTATTTATTTACCATCTCTACTAGATCCTAAATTACAAATAAATAGCAAAATAAAAAATTGATAATAGGAAGCAGGGAGAGAGATCTTGTTCAAATGAAAATGGGATCAAGATATGGAGTGAGAGGGCACAGAAATGGGATTAAATAATAGATAATATGTGTTATGTACGTGTACCAACCTCTCACAAAGAAGGTACTAATTATGTAATGCAAATATGTCCCAGTGAAAAACAAAAAGTGAAAAAAAAATTAAATCATTGAATCTTTTAGGGAGAGATCTATTACTTATCTTAAATTTATCAAGCAGTTTATTTTTTAAAAAATGCAGAGACTTCTGCTTCAGGGAAAATGGAGAATCACACTTTTTCTGGTATCTTTTACTAGGTACAATTAAAACCCTAGACATTATTTATCAAATAAATAGAAGAAAATTCTGAAAAGCAGATAGAAAATAGACTGACTAGGGACCTTGGGACCTGAAGACAACACACAAGTGAGTTCTTTTTGTTTTCTCCTTGTCTCATACATCTCAGACTAGGTGCTAGAGAAACTGGTGATGTGGAAACACCAAAGGGTTCAAATAAAAAAAAAATACTTATGAAAAGAGAGACTCTGTCTCTAGTCAAAGAACTAGGAAAGTTCTAGAGAAACAAAAAAGTTTCACCAAGTAATTGCTCTACTCCAACAAAAACAACCCTAAAAAAGTATGGTCTCAGATGGAAAGATCAAGTGGAAAATGCAGACCTGCACACTTGGGCTGTGTCGAGGCACCTGTGATACCAGGAAAGGCCAAGCAAGGAGCAGCATATCTGCCTTTGCCATGCAATAATGAAAGCTGCTACCCCAAGGTGTCCATTGAGACCTTGTCACACCCTGTTTCTTCTCCCACCTAGAAGCAACAAGGCACTACTCCCCAGACTCATATGCAGCCAGGCCAGAGGAGGCCTAGTGGCGACCCAGGACTTCTCTCAGCACTCAGCACTGACTGGTAACAATAGATGTCATGTGGGGAATATGACAGGTATTCCTGCACGAAGGCTCTGGGAGCTAGGTCTCCACACCCCACCCAGCAGTAACAAGCCCCATTCTCAAATGTCAGTGCAGACCAGCCAGCAGACTGGGGCTTTTTCCTGGCTCAACCAACAAGGA
The DNA here is from genome assembly GCF_000260255.1 of Octodon degus. Classification (NCBI taxonomy): domain Eukaryota; kingdom Metazoa; phylum Chordata; class Mammalia; order Rodentia; family Octodontidae; genus Octodon; species Octodon degus. The sequence continues at coordinate 8,370,411 of NW_004524583.1, forward strand.
AGTGGCTCCCTTCCTCACATTTCCTGACAATCCAATGCCCAATAAAGTCAGGTAAAACAGGAAGTTTAAAAGAGATGGAGATTTTTAACATAATAACCAAAATATCCAGGTTTGAATTGAAAATTACAAGGCACAGCAAGAACTGAGGTGATCCTAAAGTAAATGGAAAGAGATAATCAATAGATGCCAGCCATGAGAAGACAAAGATGTTAAAATGATCTGACAAAGATTTTAAAACAATCCTTGTAAAACCGCTTCAAGGAGCAATTATGAAAACACTTGAAACAATTGAAAAAAATAGAGCCTCAGCAGAAAAGTAAAAGTCTCAGCAGATAGAAGAATATATAAATAAGATAAAGACACGTTAGAATGGAAAAGTCACTAACTAAAAAACAATAACCAAATTAAAAATGCAATGTCTAAGCACAATAGCAAAATATAGGACAGACAGAAGAAAAATCAGTGAACTAGAAGGTAGAATAGAAATTCCCCGATCTGACCAAAAGTGAGAACAGAGCTACAGGGACCAAAGGCTGCAACATTCATTCATCTCAGTGAAGCCTTAGGAGAAGAGAAAAGAGAAATGGCTGGAAAAATACTCAAAGAAGTAAGAACTTAGCATCAATCAACAGAATAAAGAACATAAGTAAAATGCAAGGTTAATTTAGAACAAGACAAACGTATCAGGCCACATGCTATGGACTGAGCCATGTCTTGCAAAATTCCTATTAGAGCACTAACCCCCAACGGGACTGAATTTGCAGAGGAGGTTACTGCACTTAGATTTGGTAGGTCATTAAGGTTAAGTGAAGTCATATGGGTAGGCTCTCCATCCATATAATCGGTGGCCTTATAAGAATAGGGATCAAGAAAACTTTCTCTGTCCATCACATAAGAGTGTAGGGAGAAGAAAGAAGGTGATTATTATAGTTTAGATCTCAAGTGGCCCCTGAAATTCCTGTCTTTGGAAGGTAATTAGATCACAGGGGCTCTGTACTCCCCAGTGAATTTGTCTGTTGAGGAGTTCAAGGACAGAATGCAATGGTACACAACAGGGCCCCATTGGAGGTGGGCTCAGCAGGTTTGGTTGTAGAAGGATGCTTGCTATGGTTTGTGTCTAGTTGTCTCCCCAAAGCCTCATGCAGTTATGCAGTAGACTTCTAGAGTTTGTGATTAATTCATGATCCAGTGCTGGGGTTATGGTGTGAGTGCTACACCTGGCCTGGGGCAGATAGTCTGAAAGCAACATAAGGGAGACAGACTTGCTCTCTGCTGCCATTGTTGCTGTTGCTCCTGCCCATTTGCTGTTGCTGTTTTTCTGTTTTCCACCACCACAAATGGCTGCCCTCTGCCGTGTGCCATACCACCTTGGAGCCAGCTAAGTATGGACTGAAATCTCCACAAACTGTGAGCTAAATAAACCTTCCCTTCCTTCATTTTGGGTGTCGGGTGTTTTGTCCCAGCAACAAGAGAAGAGTAACTAAGCCAATGCTCTTGTGTCCTGCCCCTCCCTTCTTGCACTGCTTCCACCAGGCACTGCTGCCCTCAATTTCTGCATTGATGCCAATCAACCCTGGACTGAAACTTGGAACCAAAATGAACGGCTCATCCTTTAAGCTGTGGGCATTGAGTATTTTGTTTCAGAGACTGGACGGTGCCTAGCACTGTGGCCATCTGCAGGGCAGGAAGAAGGTTCTCACCAGATCTTGATTATGTGATCTCAGACTCCTAGTCCCCAGAACATGAAAAAGAAATTTCTGCTAATTGAAGTCACCCCAGTATCTGGTATTTTACTAGAGCAATCCAGGTTAACTAAATGGTCAAACACATACTGAGATATATCAGCTAAATTAATGCTGAGAGCAAAATTTATAGTACTAGTTGCATACAATGGCAAAGAGGAAAATCTCCAATCAATAATATAACCTTGGATCTCAAAAACCTAGAAAGAGAAGATAAAAATAAATTCATAGCAGAAGGAAGAAGAAAGTCAAAACAATACTGATATCTAAATTATAAAAAGAACTCTCACATGCAATAGTTTCTTGAATTCAGCTGGAAGATGAACAAAGACCTGAAGACACACTTCACTGAAGATGGCCAACAGCCTATGAAAAACTATTTGACATGATAGTGATGATAGAAATGAAAATTAAGACCACCATAACCCATCACTACACACCTGTCAGAACGCCTACAATTCTTTTAAAAATGGTGGCATCACACATGCAATTGTAGAGAAATCGGATCATTCACCCATTACCGCTAGCAAGGTAAACTCATACAGCTATTCCAGAAGACATTTTGGTTGTTTCATGAAAACCTAGCAGTCACACCGCTGAATATTACTCGAGAGAAGTGAAATTGTATGTTCTGGCAAAAGCATCCTGCACACAAATATTTACAGCAACATGTTTATAATAGCTGGGTCTGAAAATAGTGTAGGTATTTAGTAACAGATCAATAGCCCAATGCAGTGTAAAAGGTCTCATAGTGTATAATTTTATTTACATAACATCTTGAAATAATGAAATCATAAAAATAGCAGATTTGTAATTGCAAGGAATGTGGTATAAGGGAAGAGGGCTTAGTGAAACCTGAAAGAGCCTCGAGACGCTGGAAATGTACCTTAGCTGCCTCAGTGTCAACAGCCTGACTGTGATACCATGCCAGGGCTCAAGGTGTGCGCGGTATCTCTGTGTATTATTTCTTATGACTGTTCATGGCTATGAAATTATCACAAAATAAAAAGTTTCATTTTAAAAAGTGGAGGGAAAAGTTCATGCATAGTCCCTTTCAAGATTTCACTTGATCTTTTCCCTAGAATTCTCTGTAATGAGCGTTGCCCACTTTGAAGGCATAATCACTAAAGAATTAGTCTTCTACCAATTCCCAGTAGATTAGTGATGGATATAGACCTCTGGCTTCCTTTCCTTTATCACATGACCTGCCCTCAGGTTCTCAAAGATAAACAGTCTCTTCCCCTTAACCTCTTTTACAATATTCTGTGAATTACAATTATTTGACAGTAAATACTATTGCTTTAATACTTAGGTTTACTCTTCACCAAAAATAAATTACCTCAAGTTTTATCCCAAAGTTTTATCTACACTTAGCAAAATATTACCTTCTGTGAGGCCCTTGTTGACTGACAAGGAAGCTAACACTCCAAATGTACGTAAGCAGCTCACAGATGCCTGCATGCCCCTTGCATTAAACAACTTAGTTTTACATATCTCCCTTCATAGTTCCTCTTGCTGCAATCTACTAATGTAGGTGACTGTTCTCCAGATTGATCTCCTGTTATAAAATGAAGACACTATAAAACGTAATAATACAAAATATAACATAAATATAGCAAACTAATAGTAGGCTACTATTTACTGATCACTTCATATGTATAGAGCGCCAAGCCTCATTACTTTCCTACGCTCATATATCATTTCATTTAATCCTCACTTTCTACCAAAAAGATACTTTGAAAACACCCATTTTATAGGCTAAAGGTGTTAACCATTCTGAGGATACATCAGGTTGCAGAGCAACACAGATCCAAATTTTATCTATCTGACCTGCAACTCACAATCTTAGCGATTTCTCTAGGGCTCAAGCTTTCTTCAGGATCTAAAAGTTCAATAATTCCATTCTGTTAGAAATACCTCAGGATGGAATTCCACACTAAGTGGGAGGCTGCCATCTATGACCTCATATTAACTCTTGGGGCTGACCCCTGAGGAGTGTGGATCCATCACAATAGTGGTTGGTGGAGTTTAGAATCCATAGAATCCATAGTACAGACACATAGCAAGGCCAGACCTCATCTCTGCTAACATCCTCACAGCAGAGCCCTGGGTAGCTAACCCATCCCTAATCTCTGTTGCATATCGTAACATTTTTATGCAACATATCTATGAATAGCACATCACTGCCAGTGACTTCTTTTATGACCAAACTTCTCCTAGAAAATTACCACCAAAGCACATTTCTAATTGATGAGGCCCTAAAAACGTTTGCTCTCCTCCCCATTCTCATTGCCTTCCCTGGTCCTCCCTCTTTGAATTCCCTCTTTCCTTTCTCTTGACTCCACTGCTTCCTAAATTTCTTCCCTTTAGCAGAGTAGTTGTCATATCTCTATTTAATCATTTTGAAGGGAAGAAATGTTTTGAGGTCAGAGAAATCACTCCCCAACCTTCCAATCTGAAAATAAAAAATAATGCTAGAAACATCTTTCTGGATTCTTGTTGTGAAAATAGCTTTTTATGCATCAACCTGTATGAAATACAGTTCTCTTTGCATCTTTCTGACATGTGGCTTCTAAGGACCCCTTCTTTGTTTGCCCCTTCATTGTACGCGCTCATGCTCTCTCAGGCACCCATGGGCAATGTCTAAGGCATTCCAGCTGCCTCTCAGGAACTCTGACCAGCGAGCACAGGCCTGCCTGGCACCCCACGGAGTGCACGAATGCTCATTCCAGACTGCACAAAGAGAGGGCCGGTGCTTCCCACTGAGACACGCCAGAACCTCAAAACTGTCACAGAGTAAACAGCCTCACAGAAGCTCGTGTGCTCTCTGTGGGATATGGTCTGTCCTTGTGGAGATATGGTTATTCAATTTTTAGAAGTCCCTAACGCCCCACTTCAGTCCTCTTCAAGTGCCCCCAAGCGCATGGCACACACAGGCCATGGAGCAGGACTGCAGATCCTCTTTTAGCTATGCTCACACACTTGAAGAATGAACCTTCTTAGCGACCCTCATTGCTTTTCCTAAGCTCATACTTCTCGTGCTTCTTACTCCTTTCATCACAGCGCCTCAGACTCTCCAATCCTGAGCCCTGTACTCCTCAGGACACGGCCAATTTCGGAAGTCCTGGGGAAATCGGGATGACCAGAGCTGTGGGGCATCTAACACATCCACTCAAGCCGCAGGGAAAAGGTTTTCACATGGCAGCAGTTATTTTGTTCAGGTTAAGAATGTGTACTGATAACCTCCAAAAGAACTGCTCATGTTGAAGACAGAAGCTGGATAGAAAGAATGCAGGCCGTCAGATAGCAGTGGCGCTAGTGGGAGGTTCACCTGCACATCAGAGAGCTCCTGCTCTTCCTTGACTTCTTTCTCACTAGGAAGAAGGCAGACATACATTAAACTGGAGCCAATGTCCCGTTTGAAATATGTAGTGTGTCCCAAGACCCGTGAGCTAGGCCTTGCAGCATGGACTTCCTGTCTACCTGAACTCCTACTCCAGCCCTTCCAGATCAGGAATCAGCAAGCTTTCTGTAAAGTGCCAGATAGCAAATATGTTAGGATTTGTGGCCCATGAAATAGAGAACAGGTAAATAAATGAGTATGTCTGTTCCAATAAAACTTTATTTACAACAACATGTGGAGGACCACTTTAGGATTATGGCTCATCGTTCAACAACCCCTCTTCTAGAATCTTTTTGTTAAAGACAATAAGATTACTTACTTTTTAAAAAAAAACATCACATGCAAAACTTAAGGAGGATTTGCCCTGCCAAGCATTAGTTGTACTAGAAAGATATAATAATTAAAGCAGTATAAAACTGGAACAAGTGTCACTGAAAGATTAATTGGACACAGAAGATAACCTAGTATACACAAAAGCTTAGGTAATAGAGAAATTATCACAAATCAATGAAGAATAAGATGAATAAATAGTACTGAGGACATTTGCAATTGCAAAAATAAAAACAAGTCATGCAGTTTAGTTTTTATTCCAAAAATCAATTGCACAAAGATTAAAGCATTAAATTTAAAAATACAAATGAATATTTAATTTCTGATTTGTAAAAGCCTTTTGGAACAACAGAAAAGCAGTTGAAGAAATCATAAAAGAAAATAATCGATAGTTTTTATAACAGAAAAAAATATTTCTGCCTCTTGGAAAATCATGAGCAAAATTGAGGCAAATTTAAAAGAAAAACTCCTTTTCTATGGTATGTCTTCATAACACCAAATGACAATAATATTAACAGCCATAAAGGGCCCAGCAAAATAATAAGGGAGAAAAAATCCTCAAGAAAAATGATAGCTTATACAAACATTTCATAGAACAATTAGTGATAAGGAGAAAATTATTATGTTATAAATAACACAATTTCACACATGAAGTCCTGCCCTGCAGCACTGACGAAGGCACACTGAGTCGGGCCCTGACTGCACTGCGCATGTGCATTACGAGTGAGTGGGTGCGGCCTCCCTGCGAGGCAGTATTGCAGATGCATCAGGAACCTGAAAGATTTTTTACGCCATCCAATGTAGTAATCTACTGCTAGGATTTGATGCCTAAAAGGTAAAACAAACAAACAAA
>NW_004524583.1:8376838-8377706 GCF_000260255.1 Octodon degus
AGCTCAGTGGAATAAGTGCTTGCCTGGCAAGCACAAAGTCCTGAGTTCAGTCCCTGGTACCCCCAAATAAAATGAAATAAAATGTGTACTTCGCTGTACATTACAGCATGATTTATAGTAGAAAATGCAAATAAATTGAAAATCTGCTTAAAAAATAAGCAATTAAAATATGGCATATTAATGCTAAACAATATTTGTTCAACCAGTAGAATTATATTTCCCAAGAATTTAATGACTAGGTAAGAAAAATCAAGGAAACGTGGCAAAATGTAGTAGACATTACTTCTAGGTTGTTTATTTCTTGCTTCTCTGACTCCTCTCTAAATTTTCCAAGTATTAGGGGCCAGCAATATCTCTCTGTAAAAGATCAGATAGCAAATATTTTAGTTTTTTCAGGTTATGATCTCTGTTGCAGTCACTGATTCTTCCTCTCTAGAGGAAAACAACCTGAAATGATAGGGATGCAAACAGCCACGACTGTGTTCCAATAAAACCTTGTTTACACAGGCCTCTGTGTGATAATGCCTGTCCTATGAACACACAAAAAGTGACTGCTATGTTTATTAAAGGACTTTTTAGAGGTTGAGGAGATGGCTCAGTGGAATAAGTGCTTCCCTGGCAAGCGCAAGGGCCTGAGTTCAATCCCCAGTTCCTCAAAAAAAAAGATGTTTTAAAAAATTTATCTTCACTAATCTGTTATCACAATTCCTTCTATCCACCTCAGATTCCAGGGTTAACTGTTAAACATTGATTGCAATCGGTTTTACTCACAAATAATGCAATAATTCAGTACAGCACTGTGCTCTACTTCACTGGAACTGAGTGTATGCTCAGTGTGTCTAAGTACATGCAGTCAAAAAAAAAAAAA
>NW_004524583.1:8377824-8429879 GCF_000260255.1 Octodon degus
CCCACATGCAGTGCTGGCCCTGCCCCCAGGGTATGTTTAGCTGGCTCCGGAGTCCAAGTTTGGTGGCACACACCTGTAATCCCAGCACTGGGGAAATTGAAAACAGGAGGATCACTATTAGTCTGAGCTGTGTAGTAAGACCCTGTACCAAATACATAAATAAAACAAACAAAAAAAAAAGCATCCACCCTCACCCCCCCCCAAAAAAAAAAAAATCTCTGCATTTGGAATTAGAAACACAAGTTCAAATCTTGGCTCCATCGCTCATTGGCTGGGTAATTTCAGGCACATTATTTAACCAGAGCATCAGTTTCTGCACCTATAAATAACAACAATAATATCCATCACACTTCGTCAATTACTCCATGGGGTCGCATGCGGGAGTATTTGCTCCTAGGTAATTATGAAATAGAGATCAGTAGTGTTTTCCTCTGAAATGTGCTGTATGAACTTACTTTGAAACGTCAGTTATACTTTGGTGAACAGGATGGATGCTGCAGACAGGGGTACAAAGAGCCTAACAAATCAAGTTTATCCAAACCACGTAACTACCAAATGCCCAGGAATGTAGCTCTGGCACATTTATAGCATAACTACTTTTACTCAACTGGACAAATAATTCATATTAGCAACAAAAGGCATCAGATGGCATTATGAACATTACCACCACAGAGAGTGAAGTAGACAGCATCTGACCAGCACTGTCTGCGTCCGTCACTCCTCAAGGGCCTCATCATTCAGAGATGTGCTGGGATGGGGGCACAAAAGTGAAAGCAATGCGTGTAGCAGTGCAACATGCATGATCTTTGAAGCAACTGGCTGAGAACTCTGTTCATAGAACAGTTACCTTCTGATATGGGTTGGTTCTTAAATATTCCCAAAGACTCGTGTGTTCAAGGCTTGGCCAACAGACTGGCACTGCTGAGAGGTGGGAGAACCTTTGGTGGGGAGTGAGGTGATGGGGGAACCCTTGAAGGGTGTCTTGGGGCCCCAGCCCCTTTCCTTCTCTTCACTTCCAGGCCACCGTGAAGTGAACAGGTTTCTTCTAGCACACACCTCCGTGAATGTTCCACCTGGCTGCAGGTCCCAAAACATCCGAGTCAGCCAGCCATGGGTGATAATCTCTGAGTCAAGAAAATCCTTCCTCCTTTTAAACTGATTATCTCAGGTATTTTGTCACAGAAGTGGGAAGTTGACTAGATACCTTTATTCTCAAGAGAGAAGTCACTTGGGCGACTTCATGGCCAGGAGCCATGGTCTCTGTAAGGCATTAAGCTTCACGTTCAAGCAATAGTGAAAACTTGGGACCCTACAAACAGCCCCAAGAAGTAGACAAGACAGGCATTTTCAAGCTCTCTATAAAAAGGAAAAGAAAGATTCCAAGAAGTTACATCACTCAGGAGTCCATCAAGTGATCTCACTGAGTGTTCCTCATGTTCAATACTCCGACCACCTTCTTCCCCATAACCCCTCCCTCAGCATCACCTCAAAAGGACACCATGAAGCCAACCCAAAGGGTATGAAATAATCTGACATGTCAGATGAGAACAAAAACATTCTCCAAATAGATTTTATTTCATTCAGTATTAAAATAGAAATTACTTAAAGTAGAAAATGCCATTTTATTAATATTGATTATATATAAAATAATGCACTGGTACCATGAATTAGGATGGGCATGGTACAGAACCTCAAAAACAATGTGAGACAATCTGATCAATATTGGCTAAGGGGTACAATGAACACAGCACCATTCTCAGAATCTGAAGTCTGGGAAGATGATGCTGGCTCTGCCCCTGAAAAGCTTTGTGACCTGGCTCACTTATAGATCCTGGCCTTTAAGGCATTCATTCATAAAACAAGAATAAGCATGTCTATGATGTACCTTGTAGGCTATATGTTATGCATAAACTGAAGACTTGACACCAACTAAGGCTTAGGAAGGACTAGAACATGACTTCTAGTTCCTTCAGTGATATGCTACAGGCTACTTTGGGTTGCTAGAGGCTACATGATACTCCTGCCTTCCTGCGCTTATATCTACAGCCACATAGAACCTTCATCCAGAGACTGGAAGTGTAGTTCTGTGGTAGTAGAACACCTGCTTAGCACGTGTAAGGTTCTGACTTTCATCTTTACCAGCAAATGGAAAAAAAGTCTTTGTCTGTCTGTCTGTCTGTCTGTCTGTCTGTCTGTCTGTCTCTCTCTCTCTCTGTCTCTGTGAGTCTGTCTCTCTCTCTCTGTGTCTCTCTCTGTCTCTCTCTCTCTCTGTCTCTCTCTCTCTCTCTCTCTCTCTCTCTCTCTCTCTCTCTCTCTCTCGACCACAATAAAGCCAGCTGCATTTGACTACTTGGTCCTTTGTTAGGATCAATTATCTCTGAGACCATGGAAGAACTCTGGAACTTTGAGAAGCAAACTTTGAAATTGATTTCTCTTTGCCTTTATCTTTCTCCTTTTAAATTACAGCAAAGAGAGGAAGAGGAAGAAAAAATACAATTTTAAGGCAAAACACTCAATTAACTCTGAAAATCAAACATAATAAACTGAATATAGATCTGTCTGGCTACTGTAACCATTTCTGTCTGTGCCTATCTATCTATCCATCTATTATCCTCTTGTCTCTCTTTAAGGAGACAGGCAAATGTGGAAAATGGGATATTTTAAAGAAAGGCTACTGGTGAATTTAATTACCTTAGAGTTCCTTGTAGAAAAATAAAGGGTCTAAAAAGCAGAGCATTTTTCTTCTGTTGTTCCATACCCCCTTGATAGTGACAGTAATTAAGGACAAGGCATGGTCTAAAAATTGTCACAAACAGCCCTGCAGGCCCAGCCTTGACCTTGACCTCTCATGACACTCAAGTGCCTTCTTGTGGGAGATACTAGGCCAAGACTGTAGTAACTAGAGGGACAAAGAATATGTTACTTTCTAGACCTTGTGGTACCAACAAATAAGGAATTGGGTTTTAGACATCTTAAATTGAATCTGCTACTGATTTCAACATCTGCACTGAGCCAAACATCCATAACTAAAGCTGTGAATCCTTTCCCACATGAATGGCCCATAGAATGGTGACTAGTCATCCCATACCAGAATATTTTCCAATCACTGGTCTTCTGTCCTTGGAGGAATAAGGCACATTCATCATACCAGGGGGCAAGGGGTCCTCCTTTGTAAGTTCAGGAAATGTGTGTTCTTAGATTTATGGCTGTGCTGGCTCATTGAGTTCGAAGTCAATAAATTGCTATTTTTAACACTATTAATTTCAATTTTTGTGCTGACTTCAAAATCTTTTTAATTAACTTAATTACTTTTGAATGAAAATGTGTTCATAGTAATAACATTTTTATGATTATGAAAGTTACACATGTATGTGTTGCTTAAAGTTCAGAAAATAAGAAGTTAAAGAAATCAAAATTCCCCTTAGACTCGCTATCTGAAAGTATCCTGTTAGCATTTTGTTTTTCTCTTCTTTTAATTCCGTGTGTGTGTGTGTGTGTGTGTGTGTGTGTGTAAACTACATAGTATCATTTAAGAAGTCAGGAAATCCTTGTTTTACTTAAACCAAATTTCTACTCATTTTTTTTTCCCGTATTTTAGGAAAGAGTCTACAGGGGGTTCGGGATCTCACTACTAGATCGGACTCATAGTGATCCACCTGTTTACAGCCTCCCAAGAGCTGGGATTACAGGTGCATACCACCATGCCCAATCTCAATGCTGTCTCAGTGCATTTTGGGGCCGGGGGCTGGCATGGCAGGCCCAAGGATCAAACCCCTGGCCCCTGAGCCTGCTTGCAGGTGCTTTAATCCACTGAGCCATTTGGCCAGCCCTTACTCATTTCCTTAACAGGTTCTTCTTGGCAGCTGTGTACAGAACAGCCATTGGCTAATAAAGAGTGACAAGTATGCAGAGAAAATGGATTTTCCAAATTTAAATTTTTTTAAATGAAAGAAAATCAAGCTTAGGGGCTGGTGAGATGGCTCAGTGGTCTAAAGCACCTACTTAGAACAAGCTTAGCAAAGCACAGGGACCACGGTTCAATCCCCCAGCACCACATGCCAGCCAGCCCCACCCCCTGGTGGGCTGAGCTGGCCACACACACACACACACACACACACACACACAAATAAAATTAAAAAAGAAAATCAAGCTTAATCAAACTTACTAATTTGCTGCAAGGTTGACTCAAGATTCAAAGTCTTAAAAGTAGAAATGATTACAGGTAAAATCAGCAGGATACCCCCTCGTGCGGTCATAGAACATTAAATGACTTGAAAGACCTCCTGAGCAAGTGCAGAATCCAGAAGCTTGTCCACTGTGTTCCACTGCACCCTGGAGGGTGCTTGAAGACCTCTAGACTTTCCAAAGCTTAGGAAACAAGTGGTGAGGGGGTGGGGAAAGTTGCTGAGTGCAGTTCTCTCCTTTTACCCTCTTCCCCTTCCTCTGAGCAGGTCTGTTTTTGACGTGTTTCACAATTTGACTAAGATTTCAGTTGATATAACTATTCAGCTATTAAAAAAAAAGCTAAAAATGTCTGTGTGGTCCAGGCCTCTCAGTTATGGATGAGTAAACCAAGAGGAAAATTAAATGACTTACCACAGTCGCACAGCTAATTAATGGCAGAGAATAGTGGGTACTTGCCACCTCTCAGGGGAGAGTCGTCATCTAACATGCTCCTGTCCCATCTTGAGGCAATCCCTGCTGTGTAGTGTGCTCCCAGAGCAGCAATGAGGGGAATCACCCTCACCCCTACACAAGCAGCCAGACACGCTCCTGACAGGAGATGCGACAGGCTGCACCAAAGAGCTACTCCTTTTCAATTCTGAACCTTTAAAAAGTGATCAGGGCAGCACAGGCTCAGCTCGATTGTCCTCCTGCCTTGGTTCCTTCTTGCTTTCAGCACCTCCTTCTCGAGGGCCTCAGTGAGTCTATCCTCTTCTAATAAGTAAATATTTGTCCTAAGAATGTACTTTCTAACACACAAAGTATGCGCTAGAATATACAGCTTCTTGCAGCTAATCTCATTCTCTTTCTTCTGTACCTTCAGGTCTTCTCTATTAAAGCATTTAGCTTTTCACTGTAGAGCCCCCATGAAGACAAAAGTATCACTGTCAGTTGGAAAAAAATGTGCACCTTAAGCCAGGGAATTCTATAAAATTAGCATGTAAAAATTTTGGAGTAAAATATCAGATTTTAAACATCATGTTTGCTGAAGACCTACTAAGTATTATCATTCTCTGCTTTACTTGTCCTATCAGGTGTGACGATGATCCCCAACTTACTGTTGAGGAAAAGAGGTCCAAGAAATGGCTAAATCACTAGTTGCCAAGTTGTTTAAATTCATATTTCGTACTGGCTTTTACAGTGCACATTACACAGATCTTTCTAATCTCTATAAGAGGCACTCCACATCTACTATAGATATTTCATCAAGGAATTATAAAATCAATATCCAGGTCTTTCAAGTTCAACTCATTCCTGTTTACCCAAAGTTAGATTAGATAAAAGGTGGATAAATAGAAAAATATAATCAGATAGATAAATAAACATGCCAACGACAGAGTGGCTTATTCCCCAGGCAGCCCCCTACCCTAGCTGTAAACCCCACAGTTAGAACATGGGCCTTTACACCACACAGGAGGCCAAGCACTGGGGCCATGTGCCTCAACAGCTAACTGCATTTCCCACTCCTCATGTTCACCCTGTTTTCCATAACTAAATGAGCATGGCCCGAGGAGATCGTGAGAAAACCTTGGCAGAGCGGCCTAATGAAGCACAAACACCATGCCAAAAGAGGTTTCCAGTCACACCCAGCTTGCTCCAAGCACAGATGTCTACCCTCAGATACCAGGCACCTGAGGGCAGAGCGAGGCTCCTGATTCACTTGGCAGAGGGTTATCCAGGACAGAGTCTGGCATGTGGCACCCTTTGCTGGAAGGAATTTGATTAATCAGTCTCATTACCTTTCAATTCCACACACCTGAGCTCATTCACCCTCTGCCCAGAATCAGCAGTCAGTGGCTTAAATGGCACAAGAACACCCAGACTGGCCAGGAGAAGCAGGGGCATGGCCGCAGCCTACACCTTGCCGTGTGCTGTTAAGTCTGCACAATCACACAGCCCTTGCCACACCTCATTAAATCCTTCTATCCAGTCTTCAGGTTCCCAGGAGACAATGTCTCCACATGGATCCTGAGAACTGTAGAAGCTGGAAGCAAGGATGGGGAATAAAGGTCCGTCGGAGCCAAGTTTCTCTTCACTAGGAAAGGTTCCTGCTGCCATGAGCACATACAAACAGGCAAGGAATGGCGGGGTCTACAAGACAATGAGCCCTGCTGTTGGTAGCACGTGGACATGCAGCCTTTTCTCACTTGAATCTTCTGTTTGTACAAACTTCAATCTTTACCCAGGGTTAACTGAGTTGTTTTCATTGTTTGTTTGTTTGTTTTGCAGTACCAGGGATTGAACTCAGGACCCTGTGCTTTCCAGGCAAGCACTTATTCTACTGAGCTATTTCCCAGGGTTAACTGTAACCACAAGAATTTTGTAACCCGTGTAAAACTAGATCTACCTGACTCCATGTCATGACAATATCATAGCTGAAGAAATGAATTGGTAATTTTCTTTTACCCTGAAATTTTGTAAACAAGAATAAAAATTTTGTAAACAAAAATAAATAAAATTTATTTTTCAAGAAATTGCCAAACTCTTTTTCCAGAGTAACACCACCATTCTACATTATCACCAGTGACATGAGTGATGCAGGTTCTCTTTATCCTTGTAAACATTTGGTGTTTTCCTCCTTTTTCATGTTTGCTTTCCTGATAGGCATGCTGGTACCTATCAGGGGAAGGAACATCTCCCTAGGGGCCAGTAATGTCAGACATCATGTTAATGTGCTTACTTGCTATCTGTATGTCCTCTTCAGTAAGATGTCTCTAACTTTTGCTCATTTTAGGAATAAACTGCTTACTGGGATTTTTTGTTGCTGTGTTTGGGGTGTTGACTTTTACTATGGAGCTCTGAAAATTCCTTGAGTATTCTAGATACTAATCTTTTGCTGGATAATGCCCAATTCCCTCCCACTTCATAGCTTATCTACCCCCTTAACAGGGATTTTTATTTTTTAAAAGATGGTCTCAAATTTATTAATTTTTCCTCTATGAGATTAAGCATTTAAGATCAAGTCTAAGAACTCTTTCTAGCTCTAAAATCTGAACAATGTTTTTATTTTCTTCTTAAAGGTCTAGTTTTATAATTTATATCATGAGCTAATTTGTATATAAGTTGTGCTCCTTAGAGGGCCCTTCCTTTTGTTTTTTCCTTTGCCTATAGATATTCAGTTTTTCCAGCACTATTTGTCACAAAGACCATCTTTTCTCCTTGCAATGCATTTGCATTTTCTCAACACTCAGTTGGGCATATTCGTGCTGCTGTGTTTCTGAGTCCTCTAGGTTCTTCCGTTCATCTATATGTCTATTGTTCTATCATTAGCATACAGTCCTGACTACAGCATGCATACAACAATTTTTTAAACCCATGGTATTCTTCTTTTTAAAAATTTTTCTTGGGCTGGGGAGATGGCTCAGTAGAATAAGTGTTTCCCTGGCAAGTGCAAGGGTCTGAGTTCAATCCCCAGTTCCGCAAAAAAAAAAAAAAAAAAAAAAAAAAAAAAATTATTTATTTTTTATTTTAAAGAGAAGAAAGATAAACAATGAAAGTGAGTTTCAAAATAGGTTAGTAGGACAGTTACAATAGTTGATATGTTGCATATTTTTGTCTTCGTATTAATCAGAGTATGAGATATAGTCAGAATATCTTGTCTAAATGATGTAAGCACAAAGCATTCTTTTCAAGGAACTAAGAGAAGCTCACTGTAAAAATTTTATCTATCTTGATTCTTTTTTATATTCCCCTTCAGCTCCTCACCCGCCTCCTAGGCTCCAGCTCTACATGACCTATCTGTATCTACTCCCCAAGATGAAAGTAAATTTCATGTATTGTAAACACATACTAATAAGATTTCTTTTTAAAATCACTACATTAAAGAATTCGCCTAAATAAACCTACTTCACACAAAGTACAAATAGCTATCTTAGCTGCCTTTCCTTTCTATGAAAGTTTTCTGATAATCTTGTTGACAATCTTTCTGGGAATGTTTAATAGAGATTGAGTTAATCCTATATACTTGTTACCATAATCTTAGTGTTTTATTTTAGTTTTTTTTATCAATTTTATTGAGAAATGCATAGCAATGAGACAGTTTCAAAACTGGTTAGTAGGACAGTTTCAATAATTAATACGTTGCATTTAGTTATCTTCATAGTAGTTATTCATAGTACAAGATGCAGACATGATATCCTGTCCAAACACTATTGGTACAAATCTTTCTTTTCATTGAATTAAGAGAAAGTAGCTGTATATATATACTATTTTGTATATACAGACACAAAATGGTCCTTCATTTGTATCCACTTTTTTTGTTTAGTTTTGTCAGAGATGGGTATTCCATTGCCATTTAAATATTGTAGGTGCGTGAATTCGGAAAATAATCCAATATAGTCCAGTAGTCCATAATCTTAGTGTTTTAAGACAACGGAAATCTGTTCTCTTACAGCTCCAGGTGCCAGAAGTCTGAAATCAAGGTATCAGTGGTCTGTGTTCATTCTGGAGGCTCCAGGGAAGATCCTCCATGGACTGCCCAGGTCTAGCCCTGGTGGCCACCCTTCCAGGCACCTGCACCTTTCTGCTCCATTTCACACACAGCCTTCTTCTCTGTGACTGTGATCTCTTCTTGGTGTTTTCAATGAGAACACTTGTCACTGAATTTATTCCCACATAGATAATCCTTGATGTTTCATGTCAAGATCCTTAAATTATTTGCATCTACAGAGACTAGTTTCCCAAACAACATAACATTTACAGATTACATAGCTGGGATGCAAACATTTCTTTTGGTAAGCAGCCACTTACCCTACCACAACTTGGATATCAATTTGGAAAAACCTGAGCTCCTTATTTTTCTGAGTTTTCCAATCCATAATACATCTCCATTTACTTAGGCCATCAATTTTGCAGCACTGTGAAGTTTTCAGGATACAAGTTGTGCACATGTTCTTTAGATTGATACCTGTCTCCTAGTAAGCAATTGAAAATGGTATTATTTTTTTAATTCTGATGTCCATGTGCTCATTGTTTCTTTATAGAAATGAAATTGATTTTGTATGTCTTTGTTAAGTCTGTGATGCTGCTAAAATTAGCTTGTTAGATGTAGGAATGTGTAGGGTAGATTTCTTAGTATTTTCTATGTAGGAAATCATGTTATGTGTAAATAAGGAGAGATATATTACTTCCTTTTAAGGTGTATGCCTCTGCTTCATTTCCTGTTTTATTTCATTGGGTAAGACTTATAGTCCTATGTTGGAAAACAATCTTGGAAAGAAGATATCTTGGGCTTGTTCCACTTTAGTGAGAAAGTATTTTGTTACTCACCATCAGTGAGGATAAGCTTTATCAAATTATAGATCTTCTGTTTAAATTTTTCTGAGACTTTTTATCATGGATGAGTGTTGGATCTTGTTACATGCTCTTTGCATCAATGGCATGATCACATGATTTTTGTTAATTAGCCTGTGAATGTGATGAATTGCATTGATGTTGTTAAAATTATCAAGCCCTCCTTACATTCTTTCCACCCTTCTGCTCCACTTGGTCCTGATATATAATTCGGTATATATTTCCCTGAATTTACTTGCTAATATTTTGTTACAGATTCCATACCATATTCATGAAGGGCACTGCGATGTTTCCTTTTCTTTTTCTTTTGATTTGGACTTGATAAAATAAATTGGGAAGTGATCCCTCCCCCTTTTAATTTTCTTGATGAAATGGCAAAGAATTGATATCAACTCTTCTCTTTAGTAAAATTCTGTAGTGCACCTTTGTGGCCCAAGAGATTTCTTTTAGGGGATTTTTAAATTACAGATTTAATTTCCTTTGCAGTTACACAGCCATTCATATTTTCTACTATACTCTGGCTACGTTGCGGGTAGACTGCAATTTTCAAGAAGTGGACTGTTTTTCTAAGTTGTAAAACTTAAATGGATTGTTTTGTAGTATCCCTTTATTACTTTTAGTTGTCTACCACATCTGCAATACTCTACTCTAAACCATTTTGATGTTAGTAACTTATGTCTTCACTTTTTTCTCTGTAGGTCTAGCTAAGAGTGTCTGAGTTTTGCTGACATTTAGAGGAATCAATCATTTCCTTGTTTCATCAATTTTCTGGATTATTTTTATATTTTCAATTTCATTGATTGCTGCTCTTATCTTTTTTATTTTTATTCTGCTTGCTTTGGATTCATTTTGCTCTTTCTACGTTTTTGAAATATGAGTTTAGGTTATTGATTACAGACTTTTCCTCTTTTATTATATGCATTTAGTTATATAAATGTCCCTTTGGGCACTTCACTGGCCGAATCCTACAAATTTTGATAAATTTCCACTCAGTTAAATGTATTATTTTATTTCTTTAAATTTCTTCTTTGGTGCATGGGTTATTTAGAAGCATATTATTTTGTTTGTAAGCATTTGGAGAATTTCTATTGTCTCTTCTTATTAATTTCTACTATGTTTCTGTTTTGGCCAGTGAAAACATTCTTTATGACTTAAATTCTTTTACATATTTTACAATCTGTTTTACAATCCAGGTACTTTGGTATATTTTTCATTGGCACTTGAGGAGGAAAGGGTTTATTCTGTTGCTTTTGTGTGGAGTGTTCTCTGAATAGCAATGAGATCCTATTAGCGGATAATGTTACTGAGTTCTTCTGTACTGTTGTGAACTGAATTACATCCTTGCTGCATGCAAAAATGCAAACGTTGAAGCCTTCACACACCCCATACCATCACATTGGGATATAGAGCCTTTAAAGAGGCAACTAAAAATTAAATAAGGTCGTAAGAGTGGAGCCTAAACCCATTAAAACTTGTATTCCTATAGAAAGAGGAAAGGAGGCCAGGTATGTGCACGCCTACAAAGGAAAGGCCTTGTAAGGGGACTGTCATGAGGCAGTCTCTGGAGATCAGGACAAACCAAGCCTATGATAGCTGGGTGTTGGGTTTCTAGCCACCAAAGCATGTGAACGAAGTTTATGCTGTTTAAATTACCCAGTTTGTGGGGTTTGTTGTAGTAGAAGACTAGTAATATGTTTATCCTTGTTCTTTGTGGATTTCCTGTTCTACTGATTATGCAGAGTGTAAAATCTCCAGCTGTATCTGTGGATTCCTCTGTCCTTTCAGCTGTTGAGTTTTTGTACCACATATTCCGCAGCCCTGTTATTTGGAATGTACACATTTTAAATTGAAACATTTTCTTAATACAGTGTCCCTGTCTCTTTTTCTCTATTAATAGTCTTTTCTCTGAAATCTATTTCATATTAGTGTAGCCATTCTTTTAAAAAAAAATGTAATCTTTTATTTATTTGGTACAGGGTCTTGCTATGCATCTCAGACTTGTGGTGGTCCTCCTGTCTCAGCCTCCTCAGCACTGGGATTATATATATGTATCACCACGCCTGGTTTCAGTGGCCCCCATGGCATGCCCAGGGTCCCGAGGCCAGCATGGAATGCAGTACGGAGGCAAACCTGGGTCACTGTGCCCACCACGCAGGCACTTAGACCTCTGAGCTCTCTCTCCAGCCCTAGTGCAGCCATTCTATAACAGAAAATGCCTCCCCTCGCCAACACACTTCAGTTTCTTAGTTGCCCAGGTAATAGTTCCTGTCACAACTCCTGTAACAACTGTCTCTTAGACATGGCTGGCCACTGAGATGCATGATACATACTATAAGAACCAATAAAAGACGGTCAAGTATTCCGCGTCTTGCTGCAACCCCATAAAAACCTACCTCCCTGAGCCTTACAGGCCTGACATTTTAAAGGATAAGTGATTCATTGTCAGTGCCCATCCAATATTAAATAAATCTGCCTCCAAATCCTGGGTGATGTTTCAGCGTTTTTTCTTGTCATTGCAGTTCCTTTCTCTGAATTAATTTTGATGTAATGTATCTTTTTTCCTTCATTTTTTTTGTCTGATTATAGTGGAAGTGGATTTCTCATAGCATATAGCAGAGTTGTGTGAAATTTTGTCTTTTAATGGATATATTTATACCATTTATATTTAATGTGATTATTGATATGTTAGGACTGATATCTATACTTTATTATTTGTGTTCTATTTTTTGATTCTCTGTTTTCCTACTGGTGATTTCAACACTTTTTCAAATTCTATTTTATCTTGTTTTCAAACTGTATTGCTTTGCATACATCTTTTAATAGTTGCTCTACTTATTACATTATATATTCATAAATTTATCATAATTTGTAAATAGTATTTGTCTAAGTGAAGTATGCAAACCTTACCTTCCCCTATATTATCTTGTTTATTATACAATTATAACATCTCTGTGCTATTTTCTGGAATTTTTCTGATCTTTCCTTTTCTTGTTTGGGGCGACAGGGGTACAGAAAGGCAGCTTTTCTTGCCACCCTTCCTAGTGGCATATGCTGATGCTTCCAGAGTTTTCACTGCTATATCTCCAACTTTGGGATATAGGAGGCAAAAACAAACACCCAGAGATATCACCAGGGTGTTTGCTTAGGTATAAAAGTCCCTCGCTGTTTTCCTTTCCCTTCCCATTTTAGCCATTTCTGTGGTGATGACAGAACATCTAGGCCTGGCTCCTTTGCAAGGGAAAGAGGTGGATTTTCGTGCATGGCCATTTGCTTGGCTTCAGGTGAGGACCTCATGGCTGAAGGGTAAGTGGGCATGTGTGAAGGGAGGGCACAAAGGGAGAATGCACTTTATAACACATGCTCTCACAATCACTAATCCACACTCAAAGGAACTACACTCATTTCAAGAGTTCCCATGACCCAAAACCTCTGCGAAGGGCTCTGCTACTTTTCAATAACATTACATTGACAATTAAACTTCAACATGAGTTTTGGTGGAGACAGTCACACCCTCACTGCTGCTTTCCCGCCTTCTAGAGTCTCCCCATATTTCTTACATGTCACCCAAGGCTTTCAGTTGTACTTAATTGTAGAAGGGAGACAAACATATCTAGCCTGGTTTTCTGAAGGTGGGAGTCCCTGTGACAGTGTTTTTAAAATTGGAAAATCTCATGTAAAAACCAGATCTGTTACTATTCTTGAAAAATTGGGACATATGGCAATACTGGGTTTGCATTATGCATTCAAACAATCTGCTCTAGCTGAGTAGGAGCTGACCTCTTTAGATGGGGCGCGCCACAATTGGAGCTATGGCCCTTCACAGCAGCAACCCAATCTGCATCACTTGCTTCTATTACCTCTCACTCATATAGGAATTCGATTTGAAACTACCAAGGATCCCTCGTTGGATACACAAGCCCATTTTCCTCCTACTACTCTAATCTTTCTCTCATCTCGGTCTTTTAATTTTGTGTCACAAAAGAACTCATCTGGTAGGGATTACATTATCTCTAGGGAAGGGAGATGGGGGAGGGAGAGAGGAGGAAGAGGAAAAGGAGAGATAGAGGGAGAAGCAGACAGGAAGACACACACAAAGAGAGGGAGAGAGGTGAGAGGGAGGTGGAGGACACAACTATATGTGCACATGCACCTATCTGTATCAAAGGAAAAATAGAAGAACGCCAGAGAATTTTCAGTGAGGCTAAATCACATAGACTTAGCACCGTAAGCGTTTCTTGGCATCGTGGAGAGGAAGAGCAGCTGCAGATAATTCATCCTCTGGTCTCCTCTGGCACGTCATCCCCACTTCAGAGCCCTCATGGTTGCTGCTTTTCTTCCTAGACAGCCTTCCTCAATATCCATGCATGTACCGCATGCTGTGCCCCACTCTCAGGTCACACGACGCATAGCTGTTGAGAAATCTTCCTTAACTGCTTACTTAAAATAGCCCCCAAGCTAGGTGTGGGGGCACACCCAGAATCCCAGCACTGAGAAGCCTGAGAGACAGGAGGATCACAACATCAAGGCCCGCCTGTGCTACATGGAGAGACCCTGTCTCTGAAAGAACTGATGCACTCGTTAAAAAACAGCCTTCCTTTATTGCCAGCACTTTCTGTCTTTTCACTAGATATTTTCTTCAGCACTTAAGATCATGTGAAAATATATATTTTGTATACTTGCCTATTGCTCTGGGCCTAGAATGTGTCTCCCTTATTCATTATTTTATCCCAGCTCATGGCTTGTAACAGGAGAATAAGCATGTAATGAACAGATGAATCATGCCCATAAATATCTTAATGAAAATCCTGACAAACTAGAGCCAGCCCAGAGTAGGATGGTGAAGAGACTCAAGTCACAGAAATGCTTAGCAACTGAGAGATCTGCAACATAGAAATACTGAAAGAGGGAAGATCACTGTTTTTAAATATGTAAAGTTTTGTTCACTGGGCGAGGAAGTTAACAAATAAGCCCTGTATTTTGAATTGCACCTTTGTAGTCCACTTACTGAGAAGCAAATTTATCCTTCCTATAAAAAAGAACCTCCTAAAAACTAAAAATTCAACAGTGAGATACAGTGAATTCCAATTACAAGAGCTGATTCAGCTGAGACCCTCACTGTTAGGGAATGTTGCCTTGCTACCAGAACAGCTCCCAACCCCTAAGTGGTGGCCTATCTTAAGGGAGATACAGTTGGGCTTTCACTTTTCAGAATACCTTTAAGGAGATACCTTAGACAGCAGGGCTAAGGCAGAGGCTTAGGGTAAAACCAATTGAAAGAAAGCCATATTAATATGCTGAGCTGTAAAAGGGTCAAGTCAACAACTTCTGACATTGCCAGTCCTGTGGATAATCCACTACTATTATGGACTACTGGACTATATTGGATTATTTTGCTGACTTCACACACATACAATATTTAAATGGCAATGGAATACTCATCTCTGACAAAACCAAACAAAAAAAGGGGATATAAATGAAGGACCATTATGTATCTGCATATACAGAATAGGATATACAGCTACTTTCTCTTAATTCAATGAGAAGAAAGATTTTTACTAATAGTGTTTAGACAGCATACTATGTCTGCATCTTGTACTATGAATAACTACTATGAAGACAACAATATGCAATGTATTGATTATTGAAACTGTCCTACTAATCAGTTTAGAAACTGTCTCATTGCTATTTGTTTCTCAATAAAATTTTAAAAAACCAAGTGAAAGGGGCTAAGAAAAGTAAATCAAAAGATTTAAGTCCCTGCTCTCATTAAATGTGAAATAATTGGTCTTCACTTAACAGTATGCTATACTTGCAACTTAAGAACAGTTATAATTCTTTAGAATCCAGCATAAGAGAATTTTATAATTAATAAAGTTGTTTTCCCAACATAGCTTTGAGGCTTGCATGACTAATTTATTTAAGGGTATTTCCTTACATATACAACGACTTTGATTTGGGAGACTACTAACCTATGATGGCTGTGATTACAAAACATCTCAAACAATTATAACACTTTACAGGTTGTACCACAATACTTCTGGAAATCATGTTTTTAAAAATAATATGTATTTTTTAAGTATTAGAAAGTAATTATGAACTATGTCCCATGTGCGTACATGTATTATTTAAAGAACAACAAATTGCCAGGTATAATTTGATGCATTTTCATTAATCCTTACTTTTAACCACTGTTAACTAGTGGCATGTTCCTCTTCTAAGCAATAAACAATATAAATCTCGTAGTTTATTTGAGGTCAAAGTGCAATTA
Source organism: Octodon degus (assembly GCF_000260255.1). Taxonomy (NCBI): domain Eukaryota; kingdom Metazoa; phylum Chordata; class Mammalia; order Rodentia; family Octodontidae; genus Octodon; species Octodon degus. The sequence goes on from NW_004524583.1 coordinate 8,393,609, forward strand.
GTCTCATGAACACTTTTGATTCAAACTGAACACTTCAAAGCTTGTTTCTCTAATCTGGCACATTATCAAGGAATTCCAGGTCTCAATATGCAATATTTATGGTACTACTTATTCCAATATCCACTGTAACAAAACATGTCAGTAAGTTGAATGTATTAGAACCTACTAAGGATTTATTTCTTACCGTCCTTTGTCCATGCTGACAAACTTGAAGTTTTACTTTTTAAACAAACTAAAAAGGTTTGATAACTCACACACTTAGCACTGAATTGATTGAATACATTGAACAAAAATATTATTCTTGGTAGATAGTGTAACCTATCCATTTCACTTTCAGGCTAAAGGTTTCTTATATGCAGGTGTTGTTTATTTGTTTGTTTGCTTTCTCTACCAAACATAATACAGTCAAGGTGGGTGACAAATTCTACCACCGTCATTATCAATTCCATTTCAGTGGCTCTGCCAGGAATCTAGGAGGGCTCAGGCTGGTCTGCTCCTCGGCAGATGGCCCAACCCATTCCCTTTCTTTGCATTTCCCAGCACGTCCTGTCTTTTCTTCCCCTCTCCCCCTCACACGTCCGCAGTCCTTCTCTGGCAATCACCATCCTGAGAGAAGATAGGCACCTTTTATCTCTGCTTCACTCATTAAACTCACCCTCCATAGTATGAACGCTGTCTCTGTGAGCAGCTGCGATTTGCGGCACCATGGCAAGGGTACACAGCCACATGGCTTTGCCTCCAATTTGCACATTTCCAGTGAGAGGGGACATATTTTAAGCCCAGCTGTTTTTCATTAAGCCATCTACACACAGGTGGAATATCAGCTCTTCAGCTCATAAGGAGGACGTTAAGGACCAAAGGAAACACAGTTTTTGTGGTCTGCCGCTGTAGCATTTGTGCCTCCTCTACAGTAACAGCTTAGGCCAACTGTTGGAGGCTACTGCATGGGGAATGGGCTTTCTCAGCCTCCTCCCTCCTTCTCCGGACCTTCGGACAATCACGGACCTGATAGAAACACAACTCTCAACTGTGCAATTCTCTGCGTTGCTTGGAACTTGGCATTCTTGAGTTGTGTTTCATAACTGTAGATACTGCAAATGTTAATACGTTGAACAGGATAAGGCTTGCTGGGTCTTAAGACTGCACACAAGGTTTAGATTCCGCCCTTTTCACGAAATGCAGCAGTCTGGTGATGCCATCGATATAGACCCTTATGGTTTGTATCTAGTTGTCCCCTCAAGCTTCATGTAAGTTATGGGGCAGACGTGGCTGAAGGAGCAACAAGTGGCTCGAGGGGCGGGGCCAGAGGACCAGGGCGGGGCCCAAGGGGCGGGGCCAGAGAGGAGTGAACCATTAAACTGGCTAGACTGTGCTTTCTTAGAGATATGGAGAGGGTCATCCTGGACATGGCGGTGCTCCAGCCTCTCCTCCAATGTCTTGAAACCTCCAGTAACTGTGAGCTAAATAAACTTTCCTTTCCTCATTTTGAGTGTCAGGTATTTGTCCCAGCAACAAGAGAAGACTAACTAATACAGAATTTGGTACCAGAGAAGTGGGGTCATTGCTGTGGCTAAACCTGACCATGTGGAGCACAAGCTTTTGGGACTGGCTTCCGGAAAGAGATAGGGAAGGTTTGGAGATGTCGCCTACAAGAGAAGTGCTGGAACAGCTTTGGCTGTTCTGGAGGGAAGATTCTGGTCACAGCTCAGACCAGAAGACTGATAGAAAACCTGCCTGTAAAGACCAGGCTGGGGAGGTTTCTGCTGGAAAGAAGGACTGCATTGGCTTCTGTACTCCAGATCATTTGTGTTTTGGCTTGGCAGAATGTTTGTTTGAATTTTGCCTGTGTCCAGAGACTTTGCCTGAGACTGAACTTAAACATGGAGGACTGATGAATCTTTCAAAGGAAATCTCAAAGTAGTCAAAATATTGGGGCAGTGGCATGGTTATTATTGGAGGCTTTAGTCAGATTTATATTGAGAAGGAAGAGCAAAGAGCACTGCAGAATGATCTAAAATGTTGTGAGTCTGGCCAGAAAGGAAGCTCCAGGAAGGCCGTGGACTGCAAAGATAGAACTGAAATCTCCATTGCTCAGGAGGAACAGGAGAGTAGAAAGGATGTCCTGAGGGCATCACAGGAGGTGGCAGGTTGTTGCCCTTTGCAGCCTCAGAATCACAAGGGTGAGAGACTCTGCTCTGGGGAGAAAGCTACAGAGCCCCAGGTTCCAGAATGGAGGTGGCGGCCACACCAGATTATAGAATGGCTGCGACACAGAGAATTTATTCCTTGGAATCAGGGTCTGAGTGCTCAGCAATCCAGGCACTCGAGCCCTGCAGCCAAGAGAGGGGAAAGCCTGGCTGCTGCTTCAGCTGGCAGCAGACCTTGGCATTATTCACATGCTGTTGGTTTTAGGCACATGCAGAATGCAAGAGTTCTGAGGTTAAGAAAGCTTCCACCCAGATTTCAGAAGGCGGCCTGCAAGGCCAGGCAGTGTGCCCCTGACAGGGCAGTGTGTAAAGCTGTGAGTGAGAAGCCTATTCAGTGGAAACCCCAGAAATTTGGAAAAAACAGGAACGTGGATCATTGAAGGAAAACTGCAAGGAGGGAGCAAAGCCAGCCTAAGAGAGAAGCCATGGGAGCGACCACCACCAGAAGTGCCTTAAGGGCGGAGCCACATGGAGCCCACAGTTTGTCACAGATTGCTTTGGATAGTCCATGTGGAACTATAGGACTTAATGTTTGCCCTGCTGGATTTTGGACTTGCTTTGGCCCTAATGGTTTGTATCCTTTTGTGTATACATTTTGGAATGGCAATATTTATCTTGTGCCTTTGAATGTTGGATGTATTTAACTTTTCATTTGTACAGGGGCTCACAATTGAGAATTTCCCTTGGATCTTGGAGGAGACTTGGGACTTGGACTTTTCAGCAGTGCTGAAACTGTTGGGACTTTGAAACTCTTAGAGATGAACTAAAATGCCTTTTGCAGAAAGGGATGTACACAAGACTTTGGGGACCCAGGGCAGAACACTATGTTTGTGTCTAGTTATCCCACCAAAGCCTCATGTAAGCAATAGGGCAGACATGGTTGGAGGAGCAACAAGTGGCTTGAGGGGCAGGGCCAGAGGACCAGGGTAGGGCCCAACGGGTAGGGCCGAGAGGAGTGAACCATTAAACTGGCTAGCCTGTGCTTTCTCAGAGATGTGGAGAGGGTCATCCGGGACACAGCAGTGCCCCAGCCTCTCCTCCAGAGTCTTGAAACCCCCAATAACTGTGAGCTAAATAAATCTTTCCTTTCCTCATTTTGAGTGTGGGGTATTTGTCCCAGCAACAAGACAAGAGTAACGAATACAGACCCTATGGTACACAAACCTAGAATGTCATTATTCTACCTTGGCTTCACTCTTCTACTGAAGTCCCCTGCCCTAGTCATAAACTGGCCTCTCTGAATTTGTACTGCATTGTGGTACATTGCCATTTATTTTTTTTATAGTGGACATACTTAACTTTAACTAGAATTCTACTTAAAAGGAAACAAGAAATGTTTATTAAAAAAATCTTGAGAAATAAATATATGGACACCAACTATGTGTGAGTAGCTATACATGGTGTTTCCAGCATATATCCAATTCTTAATTTTTAGGAAAAAAACATATTTTGCAAGTGATGAAGCCAAAAACCAAATCCAGAAATATCTAACTTTATAGAAAATAGCTTTTATCCATGCTAAGCTCTCTCACATTGTCATTCAATTGTGCACAGGGCAAGGATGCCATTGTGGGTACTGTTAGGTACGAACCCACACAATCAACCAGACCAGGCATTCTGATGTGAGTAGAAGATTTATTGGAGGCAGCAAGAAGGAGGGCTGTCTAACAGACCAAGACAGCAGTGAACAAGGTAAAGCACAGGGCTTTTAAGGAATGGGGAGGGGGGTGTGGGCTGGAACAGCAGAGGGAAAGCTAATCTTGGCAACGCTACCTGGCCTGTGGAGGACTTTTTATGTCAACAAAGAAGAGTTTCTGTGGTTGCTTGTCCAGGCAGACTTGTTCTGAAGTTTTGGACTTGGCTCTGCCTTGGGTCAAGGGGGAGAGAGTTTGGGGACAGGGTCCCTGAGAAACCAAGAAGGAGAGTGTTTGGGGCAGGGTGCCTGGGAAACTTTGGGCCTTGACCTATCAGATACAGCATTAAGGGGGCAGACTTCGAAGACACGATTCCTAACCATCACCATCCATGACTTTGGCTAAGTCCCCCCTGCAAGTTTCTGGAAAATATGTATACTATGTGTGCCTATCTCTATGGCTTTCATGAAGATACAATATGTTAAAATGAGTTGTCACTTAAAATGACACTTGATACTATATAACTATTCTCTTTTTTTTATGAATCTTGCTTCCAAGACAGCAAAAACTATGAAAAATCATAGTAATCTACTTTTGAATATTTATACTATTAGAAGGATATTAATTGTGTAATATGTTGGACTCTTTCTTTTCTTGACAGAGGCCTTTTGTATTATATAGCACACAATGTAGAAGAAGCTTAATGCACCAAGACTTTTACCCTCAGGCTTGTAAACATCATTTACAAAGAGAGTCCACTCTTAGCCACAGATGACTAAGTTAGACCAGTGGTTCTCCCCTTTCATTGCCTTCTTTCTCATATCTAAAAATCAGAGACCTTAAATTTAGTATAACAATAACAAAATAACTGACTCTGCTCAAAGCATGAGAATAGTAAAACTGAGGTTGTTCGCCATTCATCAGCTCATTTCTTCACTCAAGAAACACTTTTCTAGGCATTTGGATGGTGTGGTGCTTCATATATTGGGCTCACTTGAGGAGTTGTAAGCTTGACTGGATGAGCTCAGCAACCCCATACCCTAGAGTGTGGAGGCCCCTCCCTGGGGCATGGAGGGCCAGCCCTAGAGAGATTCAGCACAAAAAGGGTATAGAGGGGGGTTGAGGAAAGATTCTATGTGCCACTTCCTCAGAGGAGCTCAATCTTCACAACCCCTGCCACTTCCTCAGAGGGGCATGATCTTGGCAGCCATGCCACTTTCCTCAGAGGAGCTCTGGTCTTCACAGCATGGAAGGAAGGGAGAGAGGCTTGGTACAAGTTGCAGCTGTGTCTCCTCTCTTTGCTCTTCCCTGTTCTCTACCACCATGAACTGCTGCCCTCTGCCTTGTGCCACTCTGCCTTGGAGCCAGCCGAATATGGACTGAAACCTCTACTAACTATGCGCTAAATAAACCTTTCCTTTCTTAATTTTTAGTGTCAGGTATTTTGTCCCAGCAATAAGAGAATAGTAACTGAGACAGACAGGTAATAGGAAAAGCCTAAGGGTCTAAAATAACTAAGTAAAGAAAATAATTATAGCATGATAAGTACTATAACAAATGGAATGAAAAATTTAAAAAATATTTCAGGGAAATCATCCCAAGAATGTAATTAACACTTGAACAGTAGCTGAAAGGATGACCTCTGCCTTGCAGTTGTAGATGAAGAGGAGAGAATGGCTATGAGCAATCCTCAGTAAGTAGCATTGGCAGGGCCTGTGTCAAATAAGCAGCTGGGGAAAGAAGAATATTTAGAATGCCTTAGCTTTTTGTAAGAAACGTAGCATGATCAGAGTCACTTGGTGTTTTTTAAAAAACCAAGCTAATGAGTACACAGAACCTGTCCCTAATTGGTGTTTACAACTTGCTAATTGGAATTATTGAGCTTCACTCTTTCACACAGTGTCTTTGGATTTTGCTTACACACTCTGTGTCTTTGAACTGTCCCATTACAACATCAGTGACACTTCACTAACCCCTGCCTCAAAGTGAGACTTCTCTACCAGAAGCTAGACCAGCTTATAAACTTTAAACTGGAGCCAGAAAACCTTGGCCTCTCAAACATCAATAGCTCAGTCCTGGGCTTTGGGTCAAACATTCTTTCCAATAAGAGTCTGCTACCATAAAATTTGACAACTTACCCTTTTAAACAAGTGTCAGAGAAGCAGAGGTCAGGATAAGAGGACAAACATTGGAAAGAAAAACATAGAGTTCACTGATGTGATCTAAAACCATGAGAGGACAAATAAGGGTGGGATGAGGGACATAAAAAGGAGGGGAATAACAATCAATCTCTAGGCCCTTGAGAACAAGGAAATTAGTACTTCAAAAGAGGGACCAGGAATCACATACAAAGTCAAGGCTAGATGGACTCTGAAGACTACACTCCCATGCATAATAGCACCATCTTCCTCTGCATAAGCCTTTATCTACAGACAAAGCACTGCTGCATCTACTGGACACATGATTCAAGCCGACTCTCATTTTTCTCAGCCACAAAATAGGGAGAAAGCCTGATTCTCCAAACTCTTGTGAGGTTAGCAGGGTGAACTTTATCAACTGAATTTCATTTAGATACACAGAAAATTAAGTGGTTGATCCAGGATCCCAAGACCTTCAGAACTTGAACTGGAGCCAGGATCCCTTTCTGTTCAATGTTTCTACTCACACCAGCACAGGTCACAGGGGACAGGTATGTTATCCAAGGTGAGAGGAAAAAAAAACACAGACAGATAGGTTCACTCCATAACCTTATTCCAGTTGACAGCTAAACTGGAGTTCTAGGGGTTGGAATGTGAGCTCTTTAAGCATGTCATAAGTGTTCCTCAGAATACACTAAACCTTCATAAATCCACTTTTACCAACTTCAGATTTCATAACAGGTTGATATTGTCTCAATCCATAGCAGGTGGATACACCCATGACAGTCTTACATCTCCAATTGTTGACTTCCTGTTTTATAAAGCAGCACTCACGTTTAACCCTAGATACCTGTGAGCATAACCTGGGGCAGCATTCTTAATTCCTCTTTGCATCTCTCTGCCCTCCTCTCTCTTCCTCTTCCATTCATCTATTGATCCTCTTCCCTTTGTCTGTACCTGTTCGCAATATGCAATGTTTACACTCCTTGTGTGAAGTTAGTACATGTACAGAGCACTTACAATAGAAATAATGCTATTTTTAACAAGCAATTTCCTTACTTTCTCATAGCTACAACTACCAAAGCATCACCTAGTGAAATTTTTAAAACTCAGTCACTGAATAGATAGGAACAATTTTTAATTAACATACCAATTATTTGCAAGAGATAGGTACTTACAAGGCCATTTAAATCATCCTTCAGGCTTTGTTATAGGAACAAAGGAAATATTTACTTAGGTATAGGAATAAAGGAAATATTTGCCTTCAAATGTTAAAGTAAGTCCCCCACAGCTTTGTTTACATTACCAATTTGCATTTTCCAGGCCTTGGAAGAAAGCCTCTGAGAGGCAAAAGTAAACTTCAGCTCAGGAAAAATCCAGGTCAAATTTGAACTCCATTCTGAAAAATGCTAAGAAGCTCCTAATACATTATTGCCACTTCTTTGTTTCCAGCCCCCAAAATTCTGAAATGTCCAAATGATCCCTCCCCAAGGCAGAAGTGGTTATAACTGAAGCAAATCTGCTATCCTGAGGACTCCTTTTTTAAGGAGATAATGTCTCCATATGAAGGGACCTCTCCTATAGGGCCAGCACAGAGCAGCTGATGCTCAAAGGAGCAATTGTTGATTGTGAATTGTGAGCAGATAGTGGGTATGATGTTACTGGATGGTAAGCATAAGGTCACTATTAGATCATCACATTTCCTTTCTCAAAGGATGTAAATTGAGCCATTGATTTTATTTGACCCACGGGAGCTGAAAACTTCCAAAGGTGAAGGCAGATTTTTTTATACTCCCATAGACTAAGTAGGAAAGACACATAAACCACCTCTGTTTTTGAGATTTGCATACATAATTTCATCGATGCACCTGGTTCCACCAAGCGCTTAGAAGCACAGAGCTAGCAGAAAAGAAATGCTAGTTAGTATTCAGGGAACAGAAGTTTCTGGCATGTTAAAATACAGGAGCTGAAATTGTACGATCAGAGAGCCTTAGGAATGAGAATCAGATAGTGGGAAAAAGCCAACTGGGCTATTGAAGAGCTGTCCCTGTTGCTACAGAGAGCCTCTCATCTGAGGGATTTGAGGTTGACTGTCAACCCTGCACAGCTCTTCCCAAGGTTAGGACCTCACGCTGTGGCCTTCTAAACTTGAGCCCATGCAGAAAAAAAACAAGAAGGAATGACCATGATAAAACTAACTGTTGCTGAAGAATATGATTGTAGCTGATTATCTTTATTCTTTTCTATAGTATCAATATTTTCAGCAGATAGGCATTACTTTTAAATATATAATTGTTAATATGCTCTTTCATTAAAAAAATTAATTATCACAATAACCTGATAACTATCGAAGTGGCAAAAGGAGGGAGAACGTTCTCTAAGATGTCCCCTGTTTTGGGAAACCATTGTCCCAGGGAAGCTGCATGGGCAAAATCACCACCTTCTTCCATAATTGCTATTCTTTATCAGCGGAATTGTCACAGCTAACATTCCCAGGGCGATTACTCTGCATGCAAGTACTCCACTAAGTGCTGCATGCTCTGTGCTTATTAAATTCTCAGACTAACCTTGCATGGAAAGCATTATCATCATCTCTATTTAGTGAGAAAGAGACTGAGACTTTAAAGGTTGAGTAACCTGCAAAGCTCAGATGGCAACAAAGTGACTCTGAAGCCCAGTTGATAGAGTCAGATCTACCTGAGTCCACAGTTTTAAATTTTAAATCATTTGGCTCAAATCAAAATAACTTCCTTAAAGAGCACCTCTTGCTCTTTTCTTCAGTGTTTGTTTTCTCAAACTCATTTGAGCGTCTTTCATTCAGAGCACCCTCTCAAATGTGAGCTCCTTGATAGAATAAATTTCTGTCTGTTTTGTTCACTGCTATTTCCCTAGAGCCAAAAATGTGCTCGGCACATAATACTAAGTAAACATTGTTGGAATTAGGAATAAACTCCAGTACATCAAATTCTAACCACAATCTTCTACCTCTGAACTCTCCACTCCCACAAGCAAAGCATTCCCTTATTTGTGTCATCGCCATTCTGATGGAGACAGGGTAGTTGTTCCCTAAGTGTTTTTCTTTTTCTCTCTCTTTTTTTTTTTCTCCCAATGCCTTCAGAACAGGTTTGGCTGGCTTGAGTTGTGGGGATCGAACCACAGCAACCTGAGCCTGACTGCTTTGTTGAAGCAGCCACTTAAAGAACTGAGCTAAGGGGCAGGCCCCTGTAAAGTGTTTTTCTTTTACCTGCTGCACTCACGGCCATGCATGGTCTCCCCTGTAGTTGGAAGTCAGTGCCTGACTGCATTCAAGCCAACAGAACAGTGGTGCTAAGAGGGAGCCACCTCAAGGTCTGCCCAGAAGAAGCCCTATCTTCTACATTCTCTTCCACTTGTCAACTGGACACATGGCAGAGGAAGTAGCAGGGAGAAGATGGGGCCTCTGAATTTCTGCAAGGAGTAGAACCTTACTGTACTTAAATCAGCTGCCTCATGCTGGGCCTTCACACAAACCGCAAATAATCCTTCATTCTGTTAAACCAGTATGTATTAGAGTCACTAGCTAAAACAGTCTTCCCTAATACATAACCATTTTAGTAAAACACATAGAGACACACACACACACATGCCACAGCCTGCTTAACTTTTTGACATAAAGCCTACAATTTATATCTACCTATATACATAATATGTAAACTTGGTATATAATTTATAAATTTATGCATATATTTATAAATGCATACTTTTAAATTTTCTTGCTAAGCATCTAGATTACTTTATATTACTGGGCAGCAGGTCAAGGCCATTGTGGCTTGAGGAAAGGTTTGTCATTAGCAGCAGAAGAAAGCAATCTGTATGTCAGATTGTCTTCTTGCTGATATGAGGGAACTGACTTTCTGTCAGTTATGATTATACCTTCGTAGTTAACACCTCATAACAAGGCTAAGCATTTTAGAAGTGACAGCTTTGCCACTTTGTTGTTGTGTATTTATAATATTGGTATCATCTTTAATCCACAGGTACTTTGCAGGGGTTTATATAAGCCATGTGGTTATTTAGCAAAGCTTGGTATCATAAAACCTGTATCACATGACAATGCATGAATCCACTTAACCAGGCATGACTAAAACATACTGTGTCCAAGTTCACTGAGAGGAAGTCAACAGGTAGATGTATAACCTGCCTTTCCTTCAGCATATGTGAACAGTATATTACACACATCATTATCTGGCTTTTCTTTTTCATTATAAAATAAGTTTCAACACTTATTAACCTGCGCTGGATGTATCCTAGCTTTGAAACCATCATTGGGCAGGTGCACTGGGCGCTCAAGCCCTCCTGCTCTCGTCCCATGAGTCAATGATTTGCCTCCCAGCTATACACAGAGTATGATGGCTGATGTCCCACCTCCTAAACTGCCCCACTATACCTCCTACTCTCCCACAAGGGCAGACTCTTTGCTCTTGTGTGGGCTAGAGGCCCTGACCCATTTTCCTAGCACCACAAGTTATAAGTCAAGCTCTCTTAGAGTTGTCCTAAGTCAAATTATAGAATAAATGAAACTCCATCATCCATTAAAGTGAATGCATGTGGCGAATGTCATGGTTTGGAGTTTTTCAAGGGGGAACACTACAATACTGATACATATTTTATAAGATTATTTATAATAGTCACCCAAAGAATCATAAACAAAAAAGGAGTGCAGAAAACCTGTTCATATACTAAAGACCAAAGAATCCAGCTGAGGCCTAGATCCCACGATAATGTCCTATATGCATCCAGCTAATGACCTAGAGTGCATAACAACACTTCCCATGAATCCAGCTGGAGGCCTAGAGCCCACAACAATGTCTCCTGAAGTAGTGTTTCATGGATGTGCTCTAGGAAGGCCCAAAGGTCAGTGGTACAAGCTAGAAAGTCTGTGCCAGCCAGGTGAAGGACCTGTGCTAGCAGGCTGAAGGACCTGAACTAGAGGCTGGAAGCAGTGCTCAAGGTTAGAACCAGAGCTCCCCCCCCAAAAAAAAGTACCACAGCCATCTCCAACAACAGTGAGGTGAGGTACCAACCTCCACCTATGATGAGAAAAGCTGAGTTCCCATCAGGAAAGTCAACGTAACAATCTTTTCCAGGATAGCCCAAGAGAACCAGCAGCTCCCAACAGCCTCCCTAATAGCCTCCACCCCCTCCCAACAGCTTCTTCTTCCCCAGTTCTATCTCTTATGTTGCTGGAAACAGTGCTCAGTGGGGCCTCCCACAACAGGACCATGCTGGTTCAGTTCAAGTGAATATTACAAGTAGACCCCAAGTTGGCAGTCCGCCACAGTTAAAGAAGGCAGCTGGCAGGCAGTCTGACATGGTGACAAGCCCCCAGGGCTATGAGTTATAACATCCAGGTTTTATCTGACTGCATCTCCAATGAAATCCATATAGTCCTATTTAACCTCATAAAGAATAAGGAGCTATGAGAGAAGGTGCTCCTTAGAGCCCTGGCTTGAGCGGGCTATGTGGGGGCTCCGAAGAGTAAAGCTTGGAGTAAAGAATAAAGAGTAAAGAATTTGAGCAGAGATGCTCAAGAACAAAGAGCATTTTATCTTCTGCTGTCTTCCAGGAAAGTCTTGAGGGAAGTTTAAAACAACACAGGACAAGAAAAGCCAAAAGGATTTTAGAGTTTTATGCCCTTAATCAGGGTCTTTGAAAAGATAAGCTCACAGGAGATAAATGGAAGCGCCAGGTTCCCTGGGCAATTAAAGGGTCACAAAGGAGATTATCTAACCAGGCAGAGCTGAATGGCCATGATCTGGACAGAACATTGCCCACCCCAGGCTTTGAAGTCAGCACTGAGTTTGGGTTGAGGCTGACACTGACCAGCTGCGTAAGTTACTTCATCAACCCATATGTGGTTCCACTTAGTCATGAGTAGAGATGACAACACACATTTTGAGTCATACTTATGGGTACTTAATGAAACAGCAGCGATGCCTGATAAAAGTCAGTGCTGGCCAATAGGTTCTCAATAGTCATTCGCTTTTTTTGCTTTTGCCTAGCCCATCTTTACATTTGCTAACTACTAGAGTTAGGCTTGGCAAGCACTCACGATATCAGAGGTCAAAGAAGTGCTTTTTGACAGGTCATGCAGAGTGAATGCTTGTGCCCCAAAAGACCTTGCCAAGAAGTCACAGATGATGAGTGATGAAAACAAAGCAACAAACCCAAGCCAGGAGGAAGAAGGAAGCTGGCAGCTTACAGCGAGAATGACCTTAGCAAAATGAGGACACCTGAGTGAAGTAGGTGAGGACACATAGGAAAACAGCAAGCTCTGTGAGTTTGTCCATATTTCACTTCTTTACCAGCAAAGAGGACTCTTGGTGTAAGTCATTAGAACTGATCTAACTTTTCCCAGGCAACCGCAGTGGACTCGAGCCATACCCAAGCACCCTGGCTCTCCACAGCTCACATCATGCTAAGCTCCACCCTCAGAGAAAGAGCAAAAAAGCCTACCTCCCACTACTACAATGCCTCATGTAGGTAAAGCATCTGGATCACATGTGGTGGCACACACCTGTAATCCCAGCACTGGGGAGGTGGAGGAAGGAGCAATGCAGAGCACTCAAGGCCTGCCTGTGCTGTATAGAGCTCAAGCCACTCTGCACTACAAAGTGAAACCCTGTCTCAAAGAAAGTTTCTAAATACATAATCTTTTCATCATTTTAGAGGGTCTTTATAAGCTGCTTATTGAACCCAAAGTCAAGTGTAAGGATCCTAGGAAGAATACTGTACAGTTTACAGCTGTGAACCATATCCCCAAAACGATATTCAAAGTAATACCAAAAGAGACGCTAGAAGTGAATGATTACCATATATCCCCTTCTCCTTGACGTGGCAACTCAAAATTCCTTCCTCCTTAATGGTAAACCCTGTTCAAGCAAAATGGCTTTTTAAGAAGTCCCTGTTAAAGAAAAAAGGTTATATTTGAAGTGTTCTCATTTATGTCCTTGACAAACGATAACATAAATCCTTCCTGGTAAAAGCAGAGGCATTAATTATTCAATTAAACAATGTGGTTGTTGACTTTTAAAAGCAGTAGAAAATTTTCCACAAAGAACATCATTCTCATTCTTGAAAATATAACCCCAGAGTTGGGGAAAAAATGTGCTCAAAAGGGAGAAATCTGAAAGATACAAACAACCAGAAATGGGAGATTCTTCTTATGATTGTCACTTGGCCTTTGAAAGGTATCTTGATGTGATTGTTTTTTATAATATAAATCCTAACAGCTTAACAAATAAATCCTAACAGCTTCAGAAATGAAAAGGAGAGCTATACCAAATAAACTAAGACTAATATTTGCTAAGACACTGTAGATAATACAGACGATGTCACTTAATCAAGTATTAAAAAGTTTCAAATTATTCCTGACTTCACTACAGTTAATATAAATGCCCCAAGTCAATAAATCTTGGTATTGATTAATCTATCCTCCCCCCGATTCAATTTTTTTTAAGATCCACCAGTTCCCACAGGCAGAAGGGGCAGATGTGACAATAGCTATTTACAAAATCAATATAGCACAAGAGATGTAGAGAAATTAACTACAGCAGAGATGACCCATTAAATCATCCAGTCTATCTTCATCTCCCTCTTGGCCCTGTGCAGGGGCTTCTCTTTTAACATAGTTGAACCACTTTATTCAAGGAAGTTGTGGAGGTCAACAGACACAAAGGCTTGCTCTGTTTCCCAAGAAACTAGCCCCAGGCCCTACCAGCTATACCATGTCACCTATCTAATGACATTAGTGATTCTCAAGTCTAGTCGCACACTAGAGTCACCCAGGGAGCTGCTGGTATACACCAGAATGAGGCTTCAGGCCCAGATATTTTATGTAGTTCATGTGAGTGGGACTTAAGTTCTATTGGTATACATATTTTTAATACTCAAGCACTTCTAAAGTTCAGAAAGGTGTTGGAACCAGTTTCCTACAACTTCAGTACTGTTATTCTTTTCCCAGCATTAAAACCTTTCTTGTTGGCCATATCAAAATTAATATAATATTACCAGAGAAGGAGTGACATAGGTGACAATAAATTTGTGAATCTCAGTTAGCTGGGGAACATAAGCTAAGAACCACTGCTGTGGGAATCATTATTGCTGATGGAAAAACTACATATTTATCAGGTAGGCTGGGATACCAGAGGAAGATTGATAAAGGGCTGTCACTTTAAACTCAGAGAGAAAAGGCATTTGTCCCAAGTAACTGCACCAGGAGAAATTAACCACACATGACAGCTACCAAAAGTAGAAAACCATTAGATTTTGAGTTCTCTGTTCAGTATCTTAACCTTAGCTTTGAAAGGAAATAAAATATAAACACAAATATTTAAAAGCACACTATGCAATCTTACAGCTAACTGTCTTTGAGTCTTCACTGTGTTTAGGCACTGAAGTCGACCACCCACCCTGTGGGTAGACGCAATTATCGTCCCACTGTAAAGATGAGGAAATTAAGACACCTCACTAGTAAGTGACAGTGTTGGGATTCCCACCGAGGTAGAGCAGCTCCAGACTCCATGCTGTTGGCTACTCATCTCTGACTCTCAGTGGTGTTCAGATATAAAGCAACATCTGATATCAGAAACTTAGGGCCACACATTAAGCCTCACAAGTGCTAGGATGCAATTGATTCAATAAATACCTCTCCAATATTTGTCTCAAATATTTGAATGTGTAAGAATCTGAAACAAGATTTTTAAAACATTAGTAGGACCCTATTCCTTGGCCATTACCAGTCAGACGGGACCGGTGAATGTAGCATCTTTTAATAAATAGCACAGTACTTGACACTGAGGCTCCCCAGAGTTCAAGACAAGGACTGAGATAAAACAATTTCTGCAATGAAGAGAGAATGGGTGGCCTTGAAAAATAAAAGCCCTTTCAGGAAGGCTGGGTGGAAGAAGCTAAGCTGTAAAGAGTTAAAGAACAATCATTAGTGTATAGGGGCAGTGAAGCTCCCTGGTCAAGGGTAGAGCTTTGCGGAAAGTAATTTTTCAGCAAAGTGAAAGGTGCCAAAAGAAAAGAAAAAATTAAAAACCAAGGAACACGGCAGGGGAATGAAGATGGAACAAAGTTCTGGAGAAGGCAGCAGGGCTCCAGGCAACTGCAGTGAGTCCACTTGCCAAAGTATCCATGGAGAGAGGCTCGTCTAGAAGGAAGAGCTCATGCCAGGCCCTTGACACTGTGACCAGTAGTACAAGTGTGTACTTCCCACCCTGCACTTGAGAACAAGGTTAAGAGCTCTCTTAGGATCAATTTTTCAAGGTCTCTTGAAAAGAGAAACAAAATTCCACAGGGTGCAATACTACCAAGGCATCATCCAAACCCCAATGGGTACAAGTGTGTTGCTTGATTGACACGTTGCTCCTAAGAGGACCAAAGGCTGGCAATGTAGAATTCTCTCTTATGTGAGGATGTTTCTATAGTCCAGTTACTCACAACTGCAGAACTCACTAAATAATTTACAAGTCTGGACACAAAATGAAAACGTGGAATCCACTGTTGGAAAATTGTTTAAAATTTTAAAATGGCAATGGCAAACAGAGGATTAAACTGAGTACAGGGCCCAATGTGTGGCACACTGTATACTACCCAGGAAGCTGGCCTTCTGGCCTGCCTATGAGATGCACTTGGGGAGTCTTTAAAATACCAATATCCAGGCCATGCCTGTGGCTAATCAGAACCAGAATCACTGGGCAATGAGAACCATGAATCAGAATTTTTTAAAGATGTTCATTGATTCCAGTGTGCAGCCATGGCTGAGCACCAGTGCTTCCTTGTCACAGAATCTGACTTAATACCATCCTTGAAAATCACTTTAAGAAATTCTTTCTGAAAAAAAAAGACAATGGCCTATAGCCCATTTACACAGTAGTGAATCGTACTTCTCCACCTAGCCATTCCTATAAACTGCCTCAAGTTATTAGTACAAAAGAATGCAAATCTTTTCTTATAATGAATATATATATTTTGCAAACTAAGAATAAGAGACAACTTGAAAAACAAAGCCCATGTTCAATGCCTCTAAGGCCCCTTCTTGAATTTTCTTGGCTGAAACAGATGAACTAAGGTCCTGACACTGTCTTACAGCCCACCTACCCTTCTAAGTAATGCATGACAAAAGGCACTTCCAAGCAACAGACATATTTGGACAGAATGTTCAGTTAAGGCAGGAGAATCTGACTATCATGAAGTCCAAAGCTTCAGATTTATCTCTAGGGATAGGATCAAATAAGGATGATCATTCAAGCAGCATAGTTGGGCAGCAACCAGCCATAGACATAGTTACCCATGCGTCCTTAAAGATGATAGGCTGCTGTAGTGGAAACTAGGACATTCCCACTGGAATCTTGGATCTCAAATGAATGAGGAAGCCAATTCCTTTATAGCAGTCTTCAGGAAAGCAGTAGACCTCCAGTTGGTGCCCACTTAGGATAACAGCAAGTCTGTCACTGGGATCTCCACAGCCATAGAGTAACAAGGGATGCTTTGGCAGTAAATAACACGGGTTAGATTCTACCACTTAGGAGATGTGTAGCCTCTCTGTCCTGCAGTTCCCTCATCAGAAAATTTGTGTTAATAAAGTACCATAGAATTACTATAAAGATTAAATGAGATAATTCATACATGGTGCTTAGAATAGCAATTAATAGATGGTATGTGCTCAGTGAATGTTATCTGAGCTACTTTCTTCATTGTCACTACTAATTATAATAATCTCCAAAGTGCCTATGACTCACTCTTTTCTCTCTTTCACAAATATGAAACCAATGTTTAAAAAGCGTAAGTGATTGACTCCAAGTTCCCCAAGCCAATAACAGTAGTGCCCAGGACTGCAACCCATATTTTGCATTTTATGTTCTCAACTCCTCCATCTCTCCCACTTGAGAACGGAGTGGAACCCCTCTTTGCAACCTTTCTATTCTGATGTGTAATGCAACTTTACTTTGCTCTAAATGAATATTAAAATGATGATTTAAGATGCTGTTAGTCGCATCATACCCCTTCAATCCATGTTAGCTATTGCTAGTATTATTGTTGTTGTTATAATAATAAAGTTGATAAAGTTTGAAGAAAAGTATATGTGAATTGGTCATGCTCACTACACTGTAAACACCCTTACAGAGCTGGCTATTTTAAGGAATCCAGTGTTGACCTCTTTGGAAAAAGCAAAAGTCTTCTTGATAAAGTGATTTAAATCACCTGCTTAACTATCCTAGGCACACTCAGGTAATTAAGCAGGTGACTTCTGTATCCACTATGCTTAAAATAAGAGAAGCAAAGATCCCAAACTGTTGCAAGCAAAGGTTAGTACAAAAATGCAATTGTATAAAAGAAGTCTGACTTCAGAAACCTATTATCCCATAGCTGAAAATTAGTAGTATGGGGACACAGCTAAAAAAGAAAAGAACCATGACTTTCATGTATTCATAAGGCTCCTCTCTTTGAGGGAAATTGTAGGCACCATACCAAGCCTAGCTCTCCTTTTACTATTCATGTGTAGACTGATGTAACTCAAGGCTCTTAGTGAGGGCCCCTGGGTAGCCGTGTTGGGGTCATAGGCCTACTGTTAGGGAAAACTTCCTGGCCAATCAAATGATACTAAATCATTGCATTTATTTTTCATCCAAATGATTGTCTCTTTCAGAAAGAAACCTGCCCTATGGTACCAATTTCTCCTTTTTGCTGAGTGGTCTAGGAAAAAAATAAAAATTTAAGAACAACAATGAATTCATGACAATTAAACTGGCAGATAATGAAAGCCACAAATACATAATTACCATGTCCCACTTGGTACAATTCACTCCAGAGTTGCCAAAAACTGCCCATTCCATTCGTAGTTGCCCTTACACAGGCCCTGGGCTCTGCAGCTGCATCTCAATGAGCCAAAGTCGGCTGCCTGGAATGGTTTCCCTGGTAACAGGGTTCTGGCTGAGAGGGACATTGATTACCCCGAGGAATGAGTTTCTACTTGGAGGGAGCCTGGGTGAATGCTAAAGCAGTGGATCTGGAAGAGGAGGCAGGGTCCAGAGAGGGACAAAAGTCACTAAGTTTCTGAGAGTACTCCCAACTTTTTCCCAGTCTAAAATAAAAGAAAGTAATAACCCACTGAGGACTTTAGAGGAAAGGCTGGAGTTGAACTATCTCACCCAATTCCTTATCAGAAAAGTGAACTGGTGGCCAAGAGCCTTGGGATCTAGACCCATCTCTTATTAATCCACAGGATCGCGCTTGCTATCACCTCTACAACACATCGTGAGAGTGGGGAGTAAGGGGTTTTCTGAGGCCCAAAGTCTACCATCATCTGAGGCAGCCAAATCAGCACATAAAAGCACAATGAGAAACAATTTCTATACCAACAACTGTTGCTTCTCTTAGCATTCATATTCGAAAAATCTTCCTTTTCCATCTCAAGCTCATTCTCTAGAATTAAGTGCAAAGTTCTCACCACGTGTTTCTAAGATTGCCTTGAAGATCAAGGGTAGCACAATTGGAACAACTCTACATGCTCCACTGGGTGAAGACAGTGCCGTTACTGCCCAGTGCCTTGCCTGTTATTGTCAGTTGTGTGATTTCTAGACTATCTCGGCACAGCTTCTCATCCTGTAACAAGGATTAAGGAACAATATATTCACAGGATCTCAGCAGAGGAAGAAGGGAAAGGCATTCCAGATAGAGACACCCATATACATAAGTGGCTGAGAAAGTAGGTTCATGTGAAAATGCCAGTGTGGCTGAAGACTTGGAAGCCGGGGGAGCAGGGTGAGTGATGAAGGAACAAGAGAGGCAGAAGTTGGTTCATGCAAACCTTGTATTTTACCCTAAAAGCCATTAGTAGGGAGGAAAGATGGAGGTAGCATCATCAGATTCCACTTTGAAAACATTAATTTAGCCAAGGACTTTAAAGAAACCTCTTAGGCACCTATTACCATGATCCAAGTTAAAAAAAAAATGATATTGGCTGAATGGTTGATTTTCCAAAGAGGAGAAAAGTCTTCCAAATGCATGGTGGCTACCACCCTCTGTCCATTGCCTGTGATCCTAGGTAACACCTTCTGTTTGAACTGTGCGCCCTTGCTTGGAGTCATCCCTCAAATTGTGTGTCAACTACTAATATCTTGACTCAGAGAGTAGATTCTCTTTTCCTTGGTAGCTGCCACCTCTGTCCTCTGACTTTGCACTGACGCCTGAAGACCCCCAGAGAGTTTCTAGTCCTCTTCCTTCAGAGAACACATAAACATTCTGCCTTGTTAAATTTTTATTGCACAACAGTCACTTGTGATAAAGAGGCATGTTTAGCAAACACACATTTTGAGGGCATGGTTAAAAAAGAAGAAAAGAAAGGAAAAATCCTTCCTTCTCACCATAGATGTCAAAAGGTAGAAGTTGCTCTTGTAGAAACAGATAAGCCTGATCCTAGAGTCTTTCATCTATCCAAAAGTACTTGAAAAGCTGAAGAACAATTATTTTGACAATTGTTCCAGTGATCACTGGATACGGTGTCTCTCCTGACTGAATACTTGCATCCAGAGAAAGAGAGCAACTAGCAAAAAGAAGCATGTAAGACCTGTGCTTCTCTCTCTCAAAGACTGGTGATTTAATCTCAAAGGATTGGGGGTAATGGAACAGGAAAGGCAGAACCATAGCAAATGCCCACTTTGGGTTTCAAGTGGAAAAGGAAATGTGGCAACCACACACTCTGTGACCCCTCTCCCATAGAGCAGTGGGGTCTGTGTCCCCACTCCTGGACTCCAGGCTTTATGGCTACTTTGATCAAGAGGACACAATGGCACCCAACAGATGAGATGCAAAAGGCTAAGAGGCTCCCTCCCTTGGAGAAGTAGATGCAAGTTAGATGACTTTTTTTATTCCTATTTTAAATGGATGCTTCCTATTTTGAACCAATTTTAGTTAATCACAGCTTTGCTATAGATATAACTATTAGATGTCACCAGAAGAACCTAAAGCTATAGCATGAATCATCACTAACAAGCTACCATCCAACCTGCAAGTTAGAAGACTTGAATAATCTTCTAACACAGGCCAATGGAAATGAAAGGACTTTTTAAAATGATTTCTAAATGACCTTTTTGAAGTAATGCAACTGTGAAGTGCAGTTTGCCTATATAAACTCTCTAGTAGACTCCAACTGTTTTGTTTTTTTTATGAAAATGAGAAGTTCAACTTTACTATAGGCCTATCTTATGCTGCTCAGTACTTCCCCTGGGGCCCAGCCCATCTCCAATTGCCTAGTTCCAAGGACAAACAGCTCTAGAATTGAAGTCTCTCTCTTATTCCCAAATGCCTACACTTCTCCCCTTCTTCAGATTACTAAAGCTTCCCTTCTTTTGAACACACAAGAAACATAGTTCACAGATTTTTTTCTCTCAGAATCGGTTTTTCCTCTATTGGTGTGGCCTAAGTGCCTTTCCCCTCAAAGCTCAGATGCTGAAAGTCAATCACCAATATTAGTTGATGGAGCCTTCAGCACTAATTACATCAATAAGCATTACCCTCACGAGTGGGACTCACGTCCTACCAAAAGGAGCTCCAAAAGCGGCCTTGCCCCTGCATGTGAGGACATGGCAAGGAGGTACCATCTGTGCACCAGAAAGCAGCCCTTCCCTGACACTGAATCTGATGGCAACTTGGTCTTAGTCTTCCTAGCCCCAAGAACTGTAAAGAATAAATTTTGTTGTTCATAAGCTACCTCCTTTACTGCAATCCGAACAGACCAAGGCACTCCAATCAAGAACAGCATTCGAAAGTGAACTGGAGTGGGAACCACAGCCCTGGAACCTTGCTTGTCTTTCCAGTTCTGGGAATTGAACCCAGGGCCCTGTGCATGCTGAACAAGTACTATGGTACTGGGCTATACTCCCAGCTCAGAGACCTGGACTTTTGTATCTCCCCTGCTGCTCTGAGCATTGTAATCTCTACCTCGCTTTCCTCACCTACAGAAACAAAACATCACAATGGACCAAATTATCTGACAAGTCTTTTTAGTCCTAAGACTTGACCAGGGTATAGGAATAGCCCTTCCATGGTCAGGACGTTAGAGAAAAATCTTCCTTGGCTGGTTTAAGAACCTGAATTGCTGCGTTAACATGGATGAGTTGCCAATAGATGCTCTTTGCCAGGTAACACAAGACTTCAGCCAGCCAAATCCAGCATTCCTAAAGGAGGGACAGATGTTCACTCTGAGAAGCAGGTCAGTGCAAAGCTAGAAGTTACATACAGGTTTCAGGGGACCAGACTTCTCTCTCTGAGTCAAAAGAAGATGCCTGACTCACACAGCTTCCCAGAGCCTTTCTGATGACAGCAAGCTCTCCAAGGGCCAGCCCAGGTGACCAGTTGTATGCCTGCTATGCACATCTAGGTCTGAAGTGTTACAGAGCCTACAACCTCTGACATATTTTCTGATTACATTCTCATGACCCCTCAGTCAAATAAAAATCTCTCTTATCTCTCTTAGGTAAGATGGCATAGAAAGTAGGAACTTGCTTTATGTGCCCTGATATCTACACAAGGTCAGTTGACAGTGTAGAGAGTAAATCCCAAGGACCCCAGCTAGGAGACTAGATTTCCTCAGTCATAGGTCATAGCACTGGGACTGTGGAATTATGGGAAGTCACTGATGATGCCAAGTGGGCATGGGCTGGGGGAGGAGGTTGAAATAGTAACTTAAAAATACTTTGGAACACATAGAACAATGGACAGAAAAGAGATCCCTCAAAGAGATAAAGATGTAGAGGAAATGGGTACGTAATGTAGAGGAAGTACTGTAAGTCAGTGGGCACAGGAAGGATTGTTAATAAGTGCTGTGGAGCAACTGGCTTTTAAAGGAAGGAAATAAATAAAAGGAAACATTTTCCCTACCTCTCACAGGACACACACACAAAAGTATTACTGCTGCATTACCGATCTGTGGGTCAGAAGCAAAACTTTACCTCTATTAGCAAAAAATAAAGGGCAATGCCTACTATCTTTATGGCACTGAAATGGGCAAATGCTTTTTAGAGAACACATAAAAATATAACACATTGACTTCCAAAATCATAAATTTGCCAATATCAAACTTTAACAACTTCCTTCAGGCAAAAGATACCATAAACAAAGTTAAATGACAAAGAAACTGAAGAAAATTATTATACAATCATTCTCAGAGAAAAAGCAGGTATCCAGAATATATAAAGTAGTCCAACTAATCTAGAAAAAGGTGACCAACTGCCAAAATGGTATTAATAAATAACTCAACATACTGTGTAGGAAATACTAAGACTAATAACATCTGAAAAGTCACTGAATCACCCTGACAATCAAAGAAAAGTTCTCCTATCAGTGTTGTAAGTCCCATGATAGCTAGGGCTATAAAACACATGAAGGAAAAGATTCTACGACTGATGGGGATTTAAAGTGGTACAATCATTTCAGAGAAACTTAAATAATTGTAATAAATTTAAAATACATATTCCTTAAATTAAAAAAATCTATTTCTTGTTTAATACCAGGTGCCAAAAAGAGAAAAATATCTATTTCTAATATAAAGATATAGATATATATAGATGTCTCCTACAAAGGCCCTCATACTTGTGTGTAAAAAATTTTACACTGGCTGCAGCTTTTTTTCCCCACCCTGTACCAGGGATTGAACTCAAGACCCTGCGCTTCCAGGCAAGCGCTTATTCTACTGGGCCATCTCCCCAGGGCCTGCAGCATTTTCAAGAGCGAAAAATCTTAACAATGTGAACATCTACTGCTGTGGCAAAGGACAAATACAGCACATTTACATGACAGAATACTGTATGGCAGGCAGCATGGATGAACTAGAGCTAAATGTATCAATATTAAATAAAAAATTTTGCTGAAAATTACAATGACCATTTCCATGAATACCCTATAAGGTTTCTGAATAACTAAGCATAAACTAACATAGAAAAGCTTGGACTAGAAGAGTAAGTGTCTAACTTTGAACAATGGGTACCTCTGGCAGTAGGACAGCGGATGGAACAAAGCTCAACTGCTTTTTCTTTAATTTTTATCATAGAAATAGAAGTGCTACATACAAGATACACCATAACTTTGTTTATCCTGCATGATATTCAGGGCTTATTCTGAAATTTTTTCTATTTTAATTTTTCCTGTAGCCCTGGGAAGAAAATCGGATCACCTTCTCCCACTGCTTGTCCTTTCTCCCTGTGCTTCACCTTCCCCACCTCTGCCTCGGCTCAGAGTCTCACCCCTTCCTCATGGATCATTCCTAATCTCCAGCCTCCAGTTTCCACCTGCATGGTGTTACCAGTGTGGGTTTTTTTCCTGAAATACAGATCTTTACAAATTGTTCAACAAAGCCCAAATTTGCCGTCCTCATCGGGCCCCTCACTTTCAGGATAAAAGCCTAGCTCCTTTGCATGGTAGACAAAGCTCTTCACAAAGCAGCCTCTGCTTCCCTCTTTGGCCCCAGATGCAACCACCCCTTTCATTGTCACCCACGTGTATGCAGACAGCTGTGCTTGGGCCCCACTGAAGTCCTCAAAGCCTCAGTGTCCTCATCCCTTTGTAGGCACTCATCCCCCACGTACTACCTGCCCTCCATCTCCGGGCTCCAGAATCCTTCCCCGACCACCACAATGCTCCCAGTGCTCCTGCTCCAGCCTCCCAGAGAACCCTGCTCCAACCATTTCAGAAGTTACCACACCACCACCCAACAGCATTCTTCCCAGGAGCGAGGTCTCTCCGAGCGCTTTCCCTTGTGCTATAATTAATGTGCAATACATTTTGTCTGATTAATAAATTAAAGCACGCACACACAGATGAACCTCTCACTGAGCACATAGCATCACCCTAAGAGTTGTTTTGTTCATTCATCTGGCAGTGACCAGGAATGACACTCGCAACAACAGCTGTCCTTACTGCGCATGTAGCAAAGCACTTTGCAGGCCTTGAGGGGGAATGTAAAGCAATGAGAGCAGAACAGCTATCTCTGATATGATAGAACCACTGTCTTCAAGGGGCATCACCACTCTCTCCAGCATTCTTGCTGGAGAGCAAATTCTAAGACAGGAAGCAACTTTAAGCCTATCATGCATGGAGTGTACCTGTCCACTTTCTGCAGATTTCCCTAACAGCATTTAGATACAGAGTTGCTTGCAAATGAGAAGAAAACCCAGGGATTGGGAGAGGAGAGTAAACATAATTAAGGTGTGTTATGTCTATGTGCCTACTCCCCACTGTGAATATAATCATTATGGACTGCAAACTTGTACTAATAAAACTAAATTTAAAAAATTAAAAAGTAATTAATTGAACACTAGAAGGAATTTGGTAAGAACAAAAAGGAAGTCAGAAAGGATCACAAAGTGACTGATGCTTATTCTAAATTTCCCAACTACTCCTCTGACAGCAGTGGACCTGAAAGGTTGGAGGACCACAATGGTGCCGAGCTTCATGCATGACTGCCTGTCACAATGCCCCGGATCCCCCACATCCATCATTTAGGGGAAAAGGGGGCTGACACTGGCTGGTAACTTAGCCTGACAGCCCCATCCGCGCCCCTCATCAGGGCTCGGCTGTTCAAATCAATATTCGTTAGCAGGCAGAATGAGCTCGTTTCACGCATATTCTAATTAGACAATGGAGATTATTACAAAGCACCTGCAATGTTTGTAATCGTTTAAAATAATGAGAATCAATATTAGCTTCCAAAGGCACCATATGGTAAATGCTCACTCTAGGCATGTGGTCCCTGATAGGCTCTCAATGCTTCAAAACTGATCATTAACATTTTTTAATTTGCAAGAAGTTGATCTCGAGTAATGAATTGGCTGCCTGTGTGCCCTCTGCACAGTGACCGCCTCTAAGTGATCATTTAATTGTAACATGACTTAGGTGCCCACTGGAACAGTTGGGGTCTACCACAAACGATACCCTCCGGCGTCAAGCTCTTGCAAATATCCCACTCTTACAGTGCATTTTTCAGATGCCTGAGTTCCAAGTCTCTAATGGGATGATGCTGACAGGAATAGACACAGAAGGTTTGCAGAGAAACTTGTTCATTCATTGTCTCTCTCAGAGTGTTTGTGAGAATGCAGAGCGGGGGGCCAACCCTCAGAGCTCCGATTCAGCTGGTCAAGAGTGCAGGCCTGAGATTCTGCTTTCCCAACAGTTTATCAAGTAGCATAAATGCTATTTGTCCGAGGACCCCACCATGGAAAGCCTGCTCCAAAGGATGACACCCAGCTTTCCTGCTAAGCTAATACTTTCATCCTTCCCACAAATGGTACAGGAGAAGAGGAAAAAGACTTTATTATTCCCCCCATTTCCTCAGCAAATTTATAGGCCACACACAGAGATGGGCAGTGAGCTTCAGATGCAGCAGTGATGGCAAACCTTCTAGAGCTTTCAGTAATACAAACAGCCTCCAGCAGTACAAATGCCATAGGTTCACCACCACTGGTATAGAGCATTGATCCAGACACTATGCTAAGCATCTAGACATCTTGATTAATCCTCAGCACAACACACAAAAGAGCAAACTGAGGTACAGGCTTATTCCATGTCAAGTGACCAACAAGCAAAGGACTCAGGTGTAAGCAAGGCTTTGTGCCCCAGTTCCTGTGTTTCATATACAGCAAGGTCCTGTCTACATGATCAGCAAGTGTGTGCCGCATCATTCCTCACCCACATGTACTTGCCCTCATCCCATGGGCTCCCTAGACCACTCTTGTCATTAAGGTGGCAAAATTTCTTCATCCCAAGCACACAGACAGTGCACACTCCAGAGCCCAGGTCAGTACGGCCCCTCCTCCCTTCACACCTGGTCATAAACTCAAGGTCAATGGAATGTATCCACAAGCCTGCCCCTTGCTTTACCTGCACTCTCTCTTTTTTTTTTTTTTTTTTTTTTTTTTTTTGCAGAACTGGGGATTGAACTCAGGCTCTTGTGCTTGCCAGGGAAGCACTTATAACTGGCACTTTTCTGATCTACTCTCCCTGTGCTTCTCGACTTTCAATGTGCACAAAGGAAGTCTTGTTTAACCCCGCCTTGGAAAGCTTAGGTGTAGGCCGAGTCCATAATTAGCGCATCTATCATGTTTCCAGGCAATCCCAGAGATGAACAGCCCTTACCTGAGCAAACACAGAGACCTATTTTGGTGGAAAAGATGAGCTTGGGTGATAGACACACCCAGGATGAAATCAATTCCCATCATGTTTTGCTTAGAACATCAGTTTAATTAGAACATCAGTTGCCTCATCAATAAGCTGGAAATAACTTCTCCTTCATAGCATTACGAGATCAATACTCTAAGAAGCACTTGGCACTCTAGCGCCCTGACCCCCTCCACAAACTCCTCTGTGACTTCCCCATTCTTTTGGTACCTCGCTTGCCTTGCTTCCTATCACCCATCCTTCCCAGTCAAGGAGTTTAGGCTTTTTACATCTCTTTTCACAGGAAGGGCCCTCTAAGCTTCTGGAGCACACTAAGTACACAGCCAGCCCGTGACAGCTGTCAAAATACAGCCAAGTGTCTTCTGATTCCAAGCTGAATGCTGTTTCTAAAGCTCCAGAGATGGAGGCCTCTGGGAGCTCCAGTTTGGTACTGGCGACAACAGATGGTCAGGGGGTTACCGGAGGCAGAACTAGAGTCTGTCAGAGGACCACTGAGTTCTCAGGAAGGAAAGTGTTCATTGTACTCAAACTTCTGCTGTCAATAATCGGAAATATTAAAGGATAAAGGAGAGATTCCCATGAAGCAAGAGCTTCAAAAGTAGTTGTATATTATCTCTATTTGGAGCTTTATTCTCACCCAGGGAGCAACTCAGCAAAAACGCTTCTTGGGATAACACACAAGACACATCTTAGCCCTAGGCACGAGCCTGGAGAAACATACCTTATCAAAAGAAGAAAAACAGAGGGAAACTGAAAAATCAGGGGCAGGATTTATAGCAAAGTTTGCTCAAGGGCAGGTGAATTCACTGGGTTCCCCCAAGCACTTTCTTTTCCTTCCTCCTTTGATGTTTTAAAATACACAAGACTGTTGTTTTAAATTGTCCCCATAAAACATTGCCTGCTACAGAAGCCGCAATCAGGGATTCTCCCGGCATAGGCATTTGTCATCGGGCTTGTAATTCACAGCAATTCATACACTTTTTCAAAATGCTGGGAACGTAACTTCAGGGGGTTAATAAAACAGCTTTCCACTCCTCTACTTCTTTCCATTGATAACTTATTCAAATTGTAATTGCCCGTAATGCGCAGCCTCGATTACATTGCTACTCCTGCCCCGCACAGTTTCCTACATCATCCATCACTGCTGCTGTCAGCAAAGTCCTCCTTCCTGCCCCACGCACAAACATGGAACTGCTTCTCCCTTCACATGGAGCGATGAGCCTCTGCCCATCTGCCACCCTCTCTGGCTTCTTCCTGTTGGGATTGAGGTGAGGCATTCCACTGTCCTCACCTGCTCACGAGCAGGCAGTTAGGCTCAGGGCTGTCTGTGTGCCAGCCACCATGTGTTTCCCAGAACGAGGAAGACTCTTGGGTTAGGTGGTTTGGACAAAATTATCTGAAGGATGCTTACAGCACCAAGTTCTACGGGGTCAGGCAGGGCGTCAGGTGGATCACAGAGGCAAAAGCCAGGTCTCATCTCACTCCTTGCTCACTGTGTGATCATAGAAATGCTGCATCAGCTCTCTGAGCTAATTCATCACCTGGAGAGTGGAGGCTGCAATACCTGCCTCTGTTTCATAGAACCGCAGCAACTGTGTTGAAGAATTGGTAAGAAATAGTTCTGAAGCTGATGGTAGCTCACCGAGAGTCTCATCCTTCCCTCCAATGTTTCTGGAAGGAAATCGCAAGTTATTATAAGGGTTGCTTAGGTATGCCTCAGATCAGGGACCAGGTGGGGAAGGAGGTCATGAGGCGGGATTTATCTGCTAGGATCAAATAAAACAGAGGTTGGGAATAGCCTACTGTTTGGTGCTGGGAAGACATGCATCTGGTTCTGATGGACCAAGATAAACAAGAGCAGGCAGAGACCACCAGGTCATAGAAGAAGATGCATCAGAACGTGCTCCTTTTCCTCCTGCCTTTGCTTCAGATCTCAAAAAGCAACCACAGATCTTGATCCCACTCCCAAGCCAACACCAGCGGCTCCTCCTCTCTTGCACATTCCTTCCCAAGGATGGAGTCCCATCCTTTGGTGCCCCTCTAATTTGAAAAGCACCCCATCATCTCAGAAGCTCCTGGCCTTTCCACCCAGGCCCCAAAGAGCTCCAGAGCCAACATGATATAGTACTCAGTGCCTGTCCCGGGGATCTGATAAGTCCTCCACAAAAAGAAGCATCTTTGCTACATGTGTGCAGGTGTGCACATGTGTATGTGTGTGTGTGTGTGTGTGTTTCCAACTCTCAACTCCTCTCCCTGAGTCTTGTTAAAATTCCCTACAACAAGTGGCACCGGTAGGTCAGTCAGCAGGTGCCTGAATGTAACCAAGAAGAGAGAGGGGAAATCGCAGAGATTGCCAAGAGACCTCCCTGGTTCCCCATTATCCTGGAATGGGTTCCTCTTTATAACACATGAGGGAAACCAATTGGCTTTCCCCACCCACTGAGCCTGAGAAGAGACATGAAAGAGAGCAGGAGGTGATGATAAGACAAGTTTTATTCCATGGCCCATACTTAAGCCTTTCACCCTCTGCCTGAGCCCCTGAGAGCCCCAGTCCCTTGGGAAGAGGCAGGTGTAGAAAAATGCCATTTTCTGCAGCTGCTGCCACTCAACACAAATCATTTCTTTCTTCTTTGCAAACACAGAGTGTATCCAATCCCACTGACTGCTTTCTCCAAACCTTAAGACTTAGTATTCCCTGGTAGAACTTCCTCCTGAACAAGATTGCCTTGCTTGTGCGATTTACATTAGCAGGGAGTCTGTTATTAGCTTGATATTTTATCTCTGACATTGTGAGAAATATTGCTGCCATAAACCCGGGTGCCCTTAGTAAAAGCTGAACTACTTGGCAAAAGCTAATAAAGTGAGGAACAATGAAAAAAATTGGCTATGAATACTTAAGCAGCAAAGTCGACAGCTGCCCCCAGGTCTGAGCCATGGGCGTGTGAGCGCACACACATGCACGCAAGCACACACACACACACACACACCCTTGCATACTCCCTAGACACAGCCATAAGGATCTTAGCTCTTGATTCACTGCATCCAATATCCTCCAAAACAGTTCTCCATAGTCTGAGGGTCTTTTCTTGATTGTTCCTAAGAAGTGGGCATCAGGCATTCTAAAGCATGCCAAAGTTACTGGTGAAAGACTCATATACTTTGGAAGAAAAAAAAAAAGCAGAAAATAAAACAAAATGGAAGAACTTGCTAAGGATTGGAATTCCCAGTCCCAATTTTCATACAAAGGTTCTAAGTGTGACAGAGGACCTGGGAACTTCCATCTATAATGAATGTCCCAAGAAGATCTGAGGCAACCAGACATTAATAAATGCTGTACAGTTGTCCCCCAGCCTTAGGGAGAAGCATTCCATGAGAACCTAGGGGATGCCTCAATCCAAAGACACTACTGAAGTCTTGACACACTTTTCCCTATACAGCTATGCACCTTGTAACACTGTTTGGCCAATGACAAACCACACACAAGGGTGGTCCCATGAGATTATAATAGAGCTGAAAAGATTCTAATTGCCTGGTGATGTACCTGTATCAGTGTCATGACACAAAACATCACTCACATATCTAAGATGATGCTGGTGTAATTGAACATACTGCATTACCAGTGGTGTAAGAGGGCACTAGGGGTCCAGGAGGATAAACCACCCAGCTTTGTATAAATACATTCTATGATCTTCATGCAATTAAATCACTCAATGACCCATTTCTCAGAATGTTAAGCTACATGTGGCTACTTACATACCTATGATAAAGTTTAATTTATAAATTACACACTTTAAAAGAGGAATATGAATAATAATAAAATGGGACCATAAAATATAAAAATAGTTATTTACAACATGGATTATTTCTACAATTTTCTATTTAATACTTTCTGAACTTGAATCGATGGCAGTCAAAAACTGCAGGCAAAGAAACCCTGGAGGAGTAGAGGGCTCTGTATTAGGCACACAGAGAACAGGAGGCCAAATAGCACTGCCCTCAACCACCATGCACTGATAAGTGGATTTCACAACCGGTACGTCTGGTTGAGTTGACATTTAAATTTTGGTTATCAGAGTGCCCCAATATCCTCATTCCGCATTCGAGTGGCAGCTTCCTCCATCCTGAATACGGGTACCAGCCCAGTTGTTGTGTATGAGCTTCACGCGCAGGAGGCAAGGACAATGACTGCTCAGTTATGTTAATGAGCATAAGCTGCGAGTTGGTGGATGCACTCTGAGGAATTTTAATAAAGTTAGCCTCTCCTCTAGCTTTGGCTACCAAAGGGAAACTTTGGGGAAACTTTGCACTCTAAGAGAATCTTAAACGGCGTTATTGGGGTAAACATTGAATGATATTCTTGTCCGCCCACATCGGCTATGAGAAAGACTCCAATACGCCCAGTGGTAGAACTGCTGGGTGTGGTTCCAAGATAATTTTCATCTACCCATTTCTTACATTATGATAGCAGTGAAAAAGACAAGCCTGCAGGTAGCCTCAGCATGAAGCTACATTTTCAGCAGGTGCTTGTTTGTCCAGTCATGCAGTAGGAGGGGTCGGGCTCCTCCCTGACAGGAGAGTGAGCTTTCCTGGAGCAAAAGAGATGGCATCATGCCAGGGAGTGGAGTCACCTGAGCAACTAAAACATAATAACAGCCAGCCAAGCCTAGAAGTCTCAGCTCAGTGACCTAGGGAGAGGAAAGACACAGGTGCTTTTTCAGCCTTTCTCACACAATTCTAGCATGCAGCTGGAATCAGGCATCAGTGGCTAAAGGAACTTCCAGGGATTTCCAGGAGGTAGGGAATTGCCCTGAGAACTATGCTTGTGACCAAAAAAGTAAGGTGAAATAGAGAAAGAGATGGGCAATCCCACTGTTAGCAACAGCCCCTTCCTTTAAGCATAGAAGGAAACAGGCTGAGGGAAGCAAAATATCCACCAGAGACATATGGCAAGCCTGTTTCCCACTCCACCCCCCAACACCTGGACAGTGCTCCTAGGATTTGGCCATAGATTCAAGAAATATTAAGAACCCAGGCCTTGGAGGGTTTTATCTCCAATATATCAGCCATGCAACTTTTGATAAATCAATACAAGTCACTAAACCATCACTGAATTATCTGTAAAACTGAGAAAATATTGGTACCTAACTCACAGGATTGCTGCGAGAACATTTGACAAGAGAATGAATGTGAAACACATAATTTAGCTGGCATATATTAAGCACACAATAAATATTAGCTGTTACATATAATCATTATTGTTATTACCATTACCATCGCCACCACTGTCAGAAAGTACCACCTGAGCACCTACACAAAGAGAAAGCTCTGAAATGTGGCATTTCACAGCCTATGTAAACACAGAGCCCTACATTTGTGTCACCTTCCATGTCTTCTAACAACAGAGAGGCATGTGTCTCTCAAGTTCAAGTTAAAATGAAATGGATATTCCTCAAGACTCTCATAACTGCCTTTGGGGGTTTTGTTGCCACCAAATCATGATTGTGGAATGGATCATCTGAAAACTCACTTGTCCCCACTATTCTGTGCTGGCCTCCCCAAGATTCTCCTGCCTTTAGCCCTGAAAGTCATTCTTCCCAGGAAATCTCTTAGTCCCAGACAAAACAGGACAGTTACCAAATGACCTCTCTCACACACACCTAAATACCTTTTAGTAAAATGAGCATTTTGATTGTCAGCACTGGAAAGCACACCTGAAGGCTGGAGGCCAGGTGAGGACCAGTTGCCCCAGCCCAGGCCAAAGAATGAATTGTAATTTCAATTTCTTCTAATCCACCATCCTGTCCTACTCCCCTGGCAAGAAGTGACCCTAAATGCACTTGTACTGGGATGTAAATGGATACTTATCACTTTAGAAGGATTCCAAACTCAGAGATTATTTTAAGAAAGAACCAAATATGAACTGAAGACTTGGAGTAATTATGAACAGAAAGAAATTTGCTCTTGGTGGTGAGAGACTTAGGGCAATCCTTTCTGACAGTGTGCCCCCAGTTGTAGATTTTCAGTGCAAACCTTCTTTCTTGTCTCATGGATCCCCTTTAAAGGAGGGAGCACATCAGAATCACCTAGTTTCGGGGTCAGTAAGCGAGACCCTGCCTCAAGTCAAATCTCCTCTGCTTTCATAAGAAAAGCTTTATGGTTGCAGTGTATAGAGCCACGTACAATTGTTTCTGTATTATCTATGGTTGCTTTCTTGATATATCACTGGAGCTGAGTACTTGTAACGGAGATCCTACAGCCAGGAAAGCCAAGATCCCTTCCACTTTGGCCCGCTCACACCTAGTTTCTCATTACACACAGTGTGGTCCATGACCAGCACAAGCATCTCCCAGGGCCGTGGAAAGCCTTTCAGAGACAAGTGCCCAAACCGCGACCCCAAATCCCCTTATTTATCAAAAGCACCAACAGTGCCATTAAGCCAGAATACCTGATGTTCAGTTGGTGGTATGACTTGTCGCTTGCACTGATAGAGAGGTCTCTGTGTGCCCGCTGGGTTACACATACCATAGGCTCACCCCCACTGACCTGTGAGCTGGCTAGAAATGCAAGACCTTGAGCTCTACTCCAAACCTACTAAGTCAGAATCTGGATTTCTAACAAGATCCCCAGGTGATTTAAGTACAAATAAAAATTAAAGAAGCCCTTTTCTAGGGGGCTTTATCTAAATGTGTGCGCCTTGGGCCACAGATTCCTCGATCACACAGGAATCTTGCTTTGGAGAGCCACTATTATCAAAGTCATGAGATAAAACACAAATGGTCCAGTTAAATTTGAATATCTAATAAAATAAGCAGTTTTGATTGTAAGTATATACCAAATGTTTCATGGACTATACTTACAATGAAAACTCGGTATATTCTTCACCTGGAACTGAAATTCAACTGGGCATCCTACACTTTTATTTGCTAAATATTGCAACCTTACCAAATAGAAAGCCTTGTATAGTTTATTTGGGCTAAGCAGGAAAAAAGTATTATGGCAATTTGCCACCAAATATGCCTGCCGGAAATGCCTCCCATCCCCATGCGCACAAGTTACTCCTTCCAAAAAGAGATTCAGTAGATTTCCCTGACGTTCAGGCTAGACATTCAGGTTTGCTTTGACCAATAGGAACTGCAATACAGATGCTAGTTTTGTTGCTTTGACCAATAGAAACTGCAGTGCAGATGATGGCCCTTAAAAAAGACTCACAGTTCCCATTTTATTCTCTTGGAAGCCACATTCTGCAGAAGTCTAGACTGACCTGCTGACTTGAGAAGACATGGAGTAAAGTCCAGGAGGATGAGAAGCCACAAGGGGAGAACCAGAGGGCCCTGAAGAGGGCACTGTAGTCAACATGGAGGTCTCAGATTCTTGGTGGAAACCTTCTCAAGCTAGCCCAGCCTATGTGCCAGGTGAATGGAGCTGAGCAAGTGAATGCAGAAACAGCACTTGAGGAAAACTCATGGAATTATGAGCAATGACTGTCACTGGAAGCAATCTTTTTGTTGTGGTGGTGGCTTCACTAATGTTCAACTTGTAACACCCAGCTGACCTGAATCAGCATGGCTCTGGGTGTGGAAGGCCCCCTTGAGGACTGTTGCCAACAACATAAAAGAGGACTGGAGGGGAGACAGTGTGCTATTGATTCTCCTGGAGAAGCTTGTCATGCTGGTTTTCCTGACATGAACTCAGCTGTTCTCAACATTGGAGGAGCTTAGATCCTCATGGTCGCTGAGGACAGCTATGGCTCTTTTGAGGGGAGCTCTGGTCCTTACTCTGAATGCTGCTTCCTGGCTCCAGCACAGATCCCTCACCCCACTGGCACAGACTGTTTAGCTTCCACCACTGACCTTTGGGCCCTCTCAGTGCAGGTCTCTGTATAGACTTACATGAGACACTGCTGTGGGCTCTAGGACTTAGGACAATGCTGTTGGATCCAGGCCCTCGGGTAGGATCTTTGGGTCTCTAGTGTGTGGACAGATCTTCCACATTCTTGCATTTGACCCTTTGGCTGAATATTATGAAATAATCTGATACATGAAGGTTCCAGTTCCATAGCTCTTTAAGGCAACTCTGTCCTGTAGGAAATTCTGTGATGGTAAAATTATCATTTCCGCACTGTGGACCCGTCACTGCTTTAAAATATGACTAGTAAGATTGGGAAACTGAATTCTGAATTCTATTTCATTTTACTCATTAGACTATAAGTAGCCATGTGTGGCTGGTGGCTATTATGTTGGTGGCGCAGCTCTAAGGGAAATGTTATGGAGAAGCAGCTTAAAGGGCAGCGCTGGTAGGAGCCACAAATATGTCTGTGGACGACATTTACTCGGCTAGGAATGATTTATTCTTTGGGGACAGAAAGGTCTGGTTCACATCTAGAAATAACAACCTAATCACCAAGGGAAGAGAAGAATACACAATAGACACAGCCCACTCTCCTTCCGCCCAGCCCATCTCCCTACCGAGTACTTTGGAGTCACTGACACCATGATAGCCTCAACTGGGTCAGTAGGGATCCTCAGCATCTTAGACTTTGACTACAAGCCCACTCTCCTACAAATTTCACTGCTCCTCAAACATCTCTTCTTCACTTTTTCGTCTTTGAATCATTAAAACAAAAGAGAAAGAACAGCTCCACCCATCTGAAGAATAATATCAATGCTGCATACCTGGCCTCCTCAGGACTCCAGGAGTAGTGAGTACAGGATGTGTGAGAAAGGATAATCTTATTCAGAACTTAAAGTGCTTGGAGAAAACTTTCAGGGTGCTGCCTACAACACAGGGTTAGACCGCCTTGAAAACCCTTGAGTGAGTTCCGTGCAAAGGCTCTCAGTCACCAGTGGCTTCAAGACTCCTTTGCCAAGCCAGGATGATGGTACACACCTGCAAGCCCAGCATCCTGAGAGGCTGGAGCACAAGGATTCAAGGTTTGAGCCCAGCCTGGGCAACTTAGTGGCTTAGCAAGAGTCTGACCCAAATAAGAAACAGCTGTGGATGCAGCTCAATAGGAAAGTCCTGTGTTCAGTCTCTACTGATAAAGGGAGAGTGTCTTAAGCCTCTTTCCCTTTAAAAAAAATTTTTTTTTGCTCCCTACCAATGATGCAGGCAGGAGGAGTCCCTAAGCCCAAGTGAGTATTTACCTTATCATCTCCAAAGATACTTAGCCTTCCCTTTCTCCCATAACCTCCATTGCCTCCTTCATTAATTATCACTGGTACTTACAATTTAAACGAACCCACAGCTAGCACAGTGGAACAGCACTTTGCTCCAGGATGCCAAATTTTAAAGGGCACAATAATAGGTAACATCCCAGAAGTCAACGCCAAAGGCAGGGAGGTCACGCACTGCCCTCTGTATAGCCAAGGAATCTGCCATCACCCTCTGTCATTTGTTTCTTTTCTCTCCACTCTCAGACTTTTCTAAATTTGATGACTGTCCCTGAAGGGAAATTGGAACCAGCTATAGCATCGCATCTCAACATAGTCCTGAAGCAGACACCAAATGTGCTCAGACAAAACCCAGAGCTTAGACTGAATTCTAGCAAATTCAGGAAAATCAAAAATTCTACAATCCGAGGGCAGTACTTGGGCCACATACCACCCAAACTTGCACATGGGAAGACAGAGGCCCAGAGTTTCATACGTTGACCTGAGTCCCTGCAGAAAGTCACTGTCCCAGTCTCACCACAGCATCCTGTCCCCAGATGCATTTTTTTTTCCAAAAATGTTCTTACAGGAGAGCAGATAAAGGGGAGCCTGGGGTGGTCAGATGTGTACATTTACCCTTTCGAACATTCCAGGAATGGAAAGGACCGCCTGCTGCACCTCCACTATCGAGGCACGAGCGATGCATCACGGACCCTCCACCGACTCTCTTACTCTCCTGGAAAATGAGAAGCACGGGATTTCTGCTTGGGCCCCTCCAGGCTCGCACTTGTTAACTAAAGGTCTGCAGCTGTCCGAAAGCTTCAGCAGTAAGACACTTCTGAGATGAAAAAGAGACCCAGAGGTCTCTAGAGCAGATGTGGTGTGAGAGCAGGCCTTGGGCTTATTCCCCCTGGTCTCCCCAACATCCA
>NW_004524583.1:8430167-8431460 GCF_000260255.1 Octodon degus
TAAAATAAAATACCAGTTAGAAGTCAGGACTGGGGAGGTAGGCACAGCTGTAAGCACACCAAAAACCAAGAAAGCAGGAGAAAATGCAGCTCCTGGCAAGGGGTCAATTAACACATTAATGACAATCAGAACAACTCCCAGAAGTCAGGTCCAGACCTCAGCTGTAACTCCTAGGAAAAGCTTGCAAATATCTAAAGGTGGCCTCTAGGATCCCTCTATATGCAAATAAAGAAACCACCCTATTAAATTCAGGCACCTGGGCCACTACACCAGCCATACTGAGTCAAATAATCTCAAGCAGGGGCCCAAGACTCTGAATTTCACTAGCTTCCCCACTGATTCCAGGAGCTCCAGATTTGAAAGACCATGGCTCCTAAGCACATTTTCCTGGGTCTACTTTGTGGAGTTCCATTTTTTTTTTTTATAGGCTGGCACAGTGGATCAGAGTTCCCTTTTTTTAATGGAAACCTAGAAGGCTTATGTGAACCCAGGCAAAACCTTCAGAATTGGGGCTGTGGTTACCTTAGCGACGTCCCCCTAGACTCAGGCCATTAACCTCACCTGATTGCCATGCCTGCCCCAGGCTCCCAGATTTACATTTCATGGCACACTAGAGACAGGGCTTTCCATGGAGAGAGTGCTTTCATCTCTGAAATCATTCCTGTCATAATCTGGAGACCCCCATGGACCCCCTAGAGCCACAGGCAAAGCTCCCCTTTCATACTCAGTGAGCTGCAGACTGATAGCAGAGACAGGAAGCGAAAGTCGCCTTCATATAGCCATTATAAACTGTTTAATGTTCTGATTCTGTCTCATTGGTTGAGTTAAAGTTTCTGGACTAACGAAGTTGGCAATTAATCCATCAGTTATGAAATACCTACCAGGTGCAAGGCAGTAAGGGCGAGAACATGTTGGGGAAGGGCTCGGAAGCAGCTGAGGCAAAGTTCTGATCGGCAAGATTTTACAGTCCATCTTGAGAAACCCTCTAATCTCAGTGACTAGAAGACTAGAGCATGAGGATCAGAAGAGCCCAACTCAGTGAGATCTTATCTCAAAAATATAAAAAGGCCTAGAGTGTAGCTCAGTGCTCTCTGTGTTCAGCCTCCCAGCACTGCCAAGTAAATACTCAGTGGAGAGAGTAAATGAGTGATATCGAAATATGAAAAGATACTAATGACATAAAAGAGCTGACAAAGTGCCTGAGGACCTTAGACAGTGGGTGAAACTTGAAGGCTGCCTAGAAAACAGAAAAGAAGAAGTGAACTGCAGCAGCTTTTTTCCCTGCCAAGGCAG
>NW_004524583.1:8433071-8540673 GCF_000260255.1 Octodon degus
GTTTTAATCATCGCTAGTATAGAGGGGTGTTTTCTGAGACTCAGGAGGATTTGAGGGCTGTTGTAAGGTGCAAATGAGGAATTCCAGGGGGTGAGGTGGGGTAGCAACTAGAGAAGAGGGCCTTGGGTGAGAGCTGGAAGGAGCTCTCCCTAGTTTGAGGCTGGGTGTCTGGCGGTCCATGGGAATTTTGAAAAAGCTTCCACTCAGCATCTCTCTTCAACCCAACTCCACAGCTCTTCCCTTTATGAAAAGTGATTCTCTGCTCCAAGCTCCTAGAGTTACCAAAAATCCCTACTGCTCTATCTGGACCTAGTCGGCATTTTAACAAGTGTTGGTAGAATCCTAGAAAAAGGATCTCTTCTTCAGGAAGCAATCTGTCTACTTTATTCCAACAAGGGCCAAAAAAAATAGGACTCTGATTACTGTCTATTGTACTAAGTACCAAGTTAGTGAAGCTTCCCTCTCATTCAGGCAGTGACCAGTACACTTCTTAAAATCACCTACCCTGTTAGTAACAAGTTTTTAAACATACAGCCTCAGTGAAAGCTTATTTTGTAAATAATAGCCATATACAAGCATATTACAACATGAGCACATACATACACAAAACTTAAGATCAAGGAAAAAACAGAAGTCCTAACTTGATCTCCCCAGATCCCCAGAGATTGTCTAGAATCCCCTCTGGGGAGCAGGTCAAGATTGGTGGAGAAAGTGGGACGGAGCTAAGGCTAGAGGTTTTACTCAATCTACCCTTCAGGAATATGAGTCTGTCCAAGATAGAAAACCTTCACAGAAAAGAAGTGTTTCTGCAAAGTCTCTCCACTACCATCAGTATGCTCAAATTCTTATCTGCAGCCTGACCTTTGCTCACGAGCTGCAGCTGCAGTCTGACCACCTCCTCAGTGTCTCTCCCCTTGTGCATCAAACCAAGTGTGGAGATCTGAGAATAAGCAGGGCTCAGCCGAACTCTTGCTCTTTCCCCTGCTTGACCTCCCCCCTAGTCTTTCCCTCTCTCCGAGAAAGTTGGTGTCTTCCTTCCCATTGCTCCAGGCAAGGGCCTGGGGTCATCACCAGTACCTCTCTTCTCAGGGGCATGTCCAATCCAACAACAAATTCTGTTGGCTCTGCCTTCCAAATACACTGAGAATATGACCCCTCTTGCCCTGCGCTGCCCCTTCCTGCCCCGCCCTGGGCCAGGTGTCCCATGTCTCACCTGAATTCCTGCAGAAGCCTAACTGGTCCCTGGGTTCCTTACTAGCCCCCTGCATGATACAGGGGCAGGAAGGACCCTATTAAAATGCAGTAGAATTCTCTACTCAAAATCCTCTATTTCCCTAGAAATAGAATCCTGATTCCTCACAATAGCCATCAAAGCAGGTCAGATATGTCCCTCTACATACCTCAAAAGGCCACTGGCCAGTTTTACTGACCTGTCTGTTCACTCCTATGTCATCTTCATTCACATATCCAAATATCACAATTTCAGAAACATCTCTCTAACATTATATATGAATTTATATTTTATGCCATACCTACCTTCCCAACTTTCTTCTTTTTTTCCCAGTAGAGCACAATTCTCTATCTCTCAAGCTATTTCATGCGTTCCCCTCCCTACCAACCTACCCACTCACCTAATATACTTACTGTGCTTATTCTTTGTTATACTTTTCTCTCCCTCTCAGCAGAGCAACAGACCCACTAAATCAGGAGTGTTTTGGTTTACCCTACTTCTGATTCTTCTGCCATTTCTGGAAGGGTGCCTAGCACACAGTAGGTATTCTATATCTCTGGAGAATTTGTGCTTAGAAGCCACAGGATAAATCCCACAAAGCACTGGCTTCATTGGCTTCCCTGAATCCCTACCCTCAACAGCTCCTTCTCCTCCAACTGGCCAGATGACCAGCCCCAGTCAGGCCTACAGAATTTATCAGAGTCCAAAACCCTGCCAAT
Source organism: Octodon degus (assembly GCF_000260255.1). NCBI lineage: Eukaryota > Metazoa > Chordata > Mammalia > Rodentia > Octodontidae > Octodon > Octodon degus. The sequence continues at coordinate 8,435,022 of NW_004524583.1, forward strand.
CTAATGCCTAACAACCCAGGGAGGAATCATCCTGCCTTAGGTTTGGATGCCCTCCAGCAACAACTAGATTAGCACTTGCAAATTTATCCAGGGACCAAATCAGGAAGCAACACTTCTGGAAGGGCCCAGCACAGTAAACTTCCTAATGAAGCTGTGCTTGCGCTCACTGGCACACAGACCTCTGGCGTGGCAGCTGTGAGCTACTCTGACCTGATTAAAGCCAGTCTGGGGGTCCTCCACTTTATATGCAGGCCAGCTTTCCAAGTAGGTAGACAAATACCACATGAAGAAAAGGACAAAAATGCTCAGAAAATTATAAGACGCAAATCAGGATGGAATTGGCTCCAGACAAAGCGGCCTCCCCATACCAGCACACCAGGAGCCAGACATTCTACGATTAGAGAATCATTCCTTTAGGTCATAATGAGTTTTCAATTTTTCAAAGCTGCCTCTAAGGGGTTATAGGCTTTACACTTGGGTTAGACAATACTTAAAGCCTTTGTCAGCCATCTCCAAGAAAGGGTCAGTGTGACAGCAAACCAAGATCATGGGTCTGAGAAAATGTGGCAGAGGATGGCCTGAGGCAGAGAAGAAAATAATGATGGAAGAGGAAAGAATGAATTAAAAAGAAATAAGGAAAAAGATATTAAGGTTTGTCTTCTGCTGGACAGCCTTTGGACTGCTGAATGCATACTAATTGATTGGCTTCTAAAACACCACAATGATGTCCTCAACCTTACACCCATTACAGAAGAGGAAATTGAGGGTCAGAGCAGTTAAATGACCTGCACAAAGTCACACAGTTGATAAGGTGAGCCAGGGCTCTGCCTGCCCGTCTACTGAACTCCAGAGTCCATGGCTGTTGCTCCATATTGGGCAAAAAAGATAAAATGAACTACCCGGTTATTTCAGAGTTTCCTCTAACTGGCCTGGTTGGCAATGATGAAGACCCCTTGCTTTAAGGTCATCTCTAGTACTGACCACTGAAGGATGAGCAGCACAGTGAAATGCCAGGCCTCAGGACAATGTCGCATTTCTGTGGTGTAACCAAAGGCTCGTGTTCAGATGCATCCTACAGTACCCACTCTGCAGCCTCTGCAGACTCTGGGATGCCAATCACTGTCCTTCAGATGACTGGACTCACAGGCCACTTCCCTGGAGGTGAACAACGCTTCCTTCTCAGCCTACAGGTCCAGGAACTCACAGGCTACCTATTCCAGGAGGTGGCCTTCAAGCACAATTTTCTGGATCACATGCAACTATAATTGGTCCTTTCTGGGAACAAAGCTTTTTCAAAGATTTGGTAAACACTCTGCCTCTCGATGTCAGGATGGAGCAGCACGCGCCGCCTTTCTCTGTGCCCGGCAATGCTGTATACGCTGGATCACTTCAAGTCCAACGTTTCTCTTCAAGTACCTTCCCCACCCCAGCATGCCTGTCTTAAATACTGATGAGGTCAGGCTTTTGTTGTTGTTTATTTAAAGAACGTTACCTTTTATAGAGTTCTCAGAGCTGGATGCATGGCTGTAATCCCAGCACTCTGAGAGGCTGAGGCAGAACAACCACAAATGCAAGCGCAACCTGGGCAATTTACAAGACCCAGTCTCAAAACAGAAAACAAAAACAAAAAGAGGCTGGGTATGTTATTGAGTGTGAAGGCCCTGGATTCCGTGAGGAGTGGGGGTTAGGACACAGCGGCCCAGTCGCTAGAAGGATAACATCATGCTAAAAGGAGGATTATAATTCCTGTGTCTTTAAAACTCAAATCCAGGCAAGCTTTTCCAAACTTTAGGGAAGATTTAAGATTTAATCATCCTCACTGCAACCCTACTGTATCAACTCTCAAAGACAACTTATACATTTTGGTGACCTTTTTCCAACTGGGCTTTGCAAATCCTGTGGTTATTATTTGACATTATAGGTTCACAATGAGCAAAATGCCCTGAATAAAGTAGAAGAGCCAGAACTCTGACCCTTTAGAATTTACATTTTCAAACACAAAAGCAAACAGATGCTGGTTTCAACGTTTAAATGATATGAGAACATAAAATGGGAAATGTTAAGAAGTTTACTGATATTTTTTATTTAATAAGAGGAAAAGAAGAGCAGCTAGCAAATTCATATATGTCAGCATTCCACTTGCAAAGATGTTTATAAAATTAAAATCTAAATTACTTTCTTTTTTAAATGTATTTTAAAGGGAGTACACTAATTGATAAAACATTAGAAATGGTGCACATTTAGAAGAACAAGAGGAGAGGTATTCAACCACGGTTTTGTACTGCGCTTTGCTGTCTTCAATGTAGTTTCTCTGATCACAACTTGTTATTCTGTTTCTGTTTTTGTTTCTGCTATTTGTTTTTACTCTTTAAACATTTTTAAAAACATTAATATCTAAATTAAATACATAAAGGAGACATAACTGCAAAGATTTTCATTACTGTAAAAACTTCAAAACAGTAAGTCTTAATTCTTATTAAATGTTAGCTGATCTTTGCTTATTCCTACAAAATGCAACAGTCAGGGAAAATTCAAACAAAACCCAAGTAGGTCATTATATGGTGACGGCTTCGGTCACACAGCGTATCTATTTAAAACAGGCAAACACTGCTATAGACAGAATGTTGATTGGAAAATTTAAAACCTGAGTCTTCAACCAGCTGTGAGACTACTGTAATATTTTGGAGAAATTTTATTTTTTGAAAATTTTTATTAGTACAGTATATGTTTGTAATAGTATTTATACTGCTCTTTGTGGTTCGCTACATACATATATTACCTCCTGGTCATTTTACTCCTTCTTCTCCTAAACCAGTCTTCCCTTCTCTCTCTCTCTCCTCAAGTCCTCTTTCTCAGCTCTATGGAGTCTTGAGAGTCCCTGACTCTTAACATGTGTCCTTGTTCTTATTTATATAAATTAGTTTTGTTTCTAACCTCTCCTATTAGAGAAACAATGCAATATTTATCCTTTGGTGACTGACTTATTTTACTTAATACTATGTTCTCAGGATCCATCCATTTTCCTAACAAATGACTCAAAGTTATCGCGCCTACAAATGACTGAATTGACAGAGTGCTCCTCTGGCCAAGTAGTCCTGATATCCATCACGTTTCCTTTATCCATTCTTCTGTGGATGAGCACATAAGCCACTTCTATGATTTAGCCATTGCGGGTTGCACTGCTACAAGCTTGAGTGTACATGTACCACTACAGTATGACAGCCTTAGCTCTTCTGGGAAGACACCCAGGAGAAGTGTAGCTGGGTCAAATGGAATTTCTAGTTGTAGTTTTTTGAGAACTCTCCATACCAATTTCCAGAGTGCTTACATTCTCACCAATGATATATAAATGTTCCTTTTTCCCCAAATCTCTGTCAACATTTGTTGTCTTTTGAGTCCTTGATAATGGTCGTTCTTACTGAAGTAAGTGGAATTTCAGTGTTGTTTGGATTTGTATTTCCCTAACAGCCACAGACGCTGAACAGTTAATATGTGTTTAATGGCCATTTATAATTTCTTCTTCTATGAAGTGTCCTTTCATTTCAATTGTCCATTTTTTATTGAGTGTTTATTTTGGGGCATCTGTTTTATTGAGTTCTTTTATATCCTAGATGTTAATCCTTTGAAGGAGTGAGTGGTAAAAAAAAAAAAAATTATCTCCTTGTTGATTTTTGGTTGATGGGGGAAATTTTATTCCTAACAAGACATCTGAGAAAGATTCACATTTATTTGGAAAAGGAACTGGAGTGTAAGAAGAGCTAAAACTCTTCTTACAGGAAGGACAGCTAAAACTTAAAAGCCTTATTAATGTGCAAGAATAATTCTATTTCTACTCTGGAGGAGGACGATGAGAAGAAAAATGGGAAAGAGAGGTGAGAGTCTAAGAATCTACCCCTCCTAAGCCCATGTTAGCCAGTCTCTTGTCAAGCCTAACCAAATCTCCTAAGCTTAGGGTGGCCCCAGCTGACATCCAAATTGCATTTGACAGTTACTTAATCTCTCATGGAATCAAGAAAATACAATAGAGAAGACTTTGAGTGAATTATCAGTAAGCTCATATAAATGCCTAAGATTTTAAAATATTATCTGTGTAGTGACTATGACAGTAAGAAGAGACCACCCCCATCTTGTGCTTCATACAGAAATCATTCTTCAGCTGTCAACCCCAGGCCTGCCATCATACATGGTAGACAATACATCAAGTACAACCCATGGTCACTGGTCATCCTGATGTGCATAACTACCACGGTAACGACCAATGTACCTACATGTATTTGGAACAAGGTTGATAATATCTCATTATCGCCAGTGTTTGTTCTTAAGAGGTGTATGCAGATCTTATTTTCAGCAAGCCTCAAATTCCAAACATTTGTAAGAAAAACAAGCTCTTCCTTCCTTCCTTCCTTCCTTCCTTCCTTCCTTCCTTCCTTCCTTCCTTCCATTTTGCCAACCAAGAAGCATTCAAGAGAATACACAGAAAGTACTCAGGGAATTCCAGGGGCTGATCCCAGCTCCCTAAGGAACTTGAAGCAGCAAGGTAGGAGGAGGTCCTGCTCACACGCGTCTCCTTCTCACTGGCTCCCCTCCCCCTTCTTTTTGGCCACATGCACAAAACTGCCAGTAGGATGAGAGTCATTTGGCGGTGACTGCAAGAAACAACTGTGCATTTTATAACAGTCCATTAGCGCAGAGCTCTTAATGAAAATGAAAGCCGCTAATGAAGCCAAAAGGCAGTGGAAGCCACCATTCTGGAGAGGGCAATTAGGTGGGAGCGGGAGGGAGAAAAATAAATACAAATCAAAAACAAGGTACTCTGTGAACAAGCATTCACATGATGTAACCATGACAAATCAACCAATTTGTTTCCTAGTTTTTTAAGGAGATATATGCAAGCCTCAAAAACTGTCACTCTCCAGGCTCCGGCCTCCCCTTCCCTCCTCCCAGAACTCAAGTCGCCGAATGATTCAACCTCAACATTTTAGACCTACTGCCACATTCAAAATACAAACAGCAAGTGGGATTTTAACTCAGAGAAGGCTTCCCTATAGCGCACCATGATTTGGAGCAAAGTGAGTCACGAAAGTGAACTTTGTAATTACTATATTATTTTTATAACTCCTATGAATCAGAATCTCTCTTATTTTAACGCACTGTAGACAAAGGCAGAGATTGCAAAATAGTCCCCTGCCAAACACACTACTTCCTGTGAAAAGACAAGTCTCTAGAAATGGTGCCACTTCTGGGATGAGCACAAAAAGATCTCCGGCTTGCAAAGCTGTGACGGAGAATATGTGAGTGAATCCTGTCCCTACCCTCATCCCAGTGCCTGCTGTGTGTCCTCTGCAGCCCGAGTCCACAGTTACACATCAGCTGTTGGCTTTGTGGCTATGTCAACTCCTCCGCTGCACTGTATGTTCTTCAAGAGTGGGGCCTTGTCTTATATGCAGGTAAATAATTACCTGCTTTGCCTTGAGTGACCTACACTCTTACTCTTGTGGAATCGTCAGGACTGTGCATACTTTTACATACACTGGGTCAAAATTACAGATCTAGAAAATTCTTGAAATGAAGAAGAATTGGTATGGATATTTATGCATCATCTCCCTCATTAGCCCATAAATGAACCAATGCTGAACACAAATATTTGTGAAATGAATAACTAAATAAATGGATGATCAGATTCAGGGGATAGTTGCCTCTATACTTGTATTAGTTTTTTAAAAAATTATTATTTCCCAGAGATAAGCTCTTATTTAAATTTTTATTGCTACTACATGGACTAATTATGCCAATCAGATTCTGCTGAGTCAAATAGCTGGATCTGACGCTGTGTTTAATCATGATTGATCCAACTAAAGTCTTCCACCCCAGGGAACTTGAATCAAATCTCCCTGCCTATTGGTTCCCATCTGAGCACTTAAGGATTAGAAAGTCAGAGGGACCCCACCCTGAGAAACTGCTTTAACTGAGCCATGAACCCAAAAAGTCTGGGCAACCAACCCAAAAAGTCTCAGAAGGAATTCTGTCCTAGTCTCCTAAGAGCCCCACCCAGCACACCCTGTTAGCTAGGCTCAACTACATCTTTCAGAATTCCCTGCCTTGAGTGTTTCTGCTTAGGGTGGATATCAAGGGAGATGCTTGGGGAACTTGGAAAGTGAAAGAAAGGCATGAGTGATTTTGTGCTCAGATACTGACCCTGATTTACCTCACTGGCACGAAACAGCAACTGGACTTGCAACTGCCCCACCTTCACCCCCATGCTCCTGGATGTGCTTTCTCTTCTGTGAGGAAGGGTTTCTCTCCTGCTCCCCACCCTTCTTCTCACCATAGGATGCACCTGCCTCCTCCACTAGAATGCAAGCTTCCTGAGAGCAGCACCTGCTTGACTCACTGCTGGACACCAAGAACCTACAAGAACAGCGGGCCTAAAGTAGGCACCTCCTAAATATTTGCTAAATGGGTTAAAAAAAATAAACAAATCCACAGATCTTCCAAAGAACTGCAACTACCAGTAAAAAATAAGGCAACCATCAACAAAGTCAGCAGGCATTGCCTCAGACGGCTCCCAAGAACCCAAAGACCAAGCTGGTAGCTAAGCCTCGGGCCTTGAGCCTTTGCTTATATCTCTTGCTTCTTCTTGAATTCCCCTTCTTCCCAGCAAGAAAGCTCTTGTTGATTCTTCCCAATCCCATTCAAGTATCACTTTTAGAATAATAGTAGGTTTCTGTGATCTTAACTTGCATTTCCTCACCTGATTTTGCAGCAGCTGTTACCTTTGTACTATAAGCATACATTCTGATATGCCTCATCTTGAAATATGATTAATAATAATGATGATAACACTTATTGAGTGATTATTACTTACCAAGTGTTGCAATGAGCGCTCTGGATACATTAGTTTATTTAACAATAGGAACATGGACCATATCGCAGGCATTCCTCTAAGTGCTTTAAATGTATAAATTGGTTTAATCTTTACAATCCTCCAGGCAGGTACCTTGACAGACCTATTGTATATGTCCTACAGATAGGACACTAAAGCACATAACAGGTTTGGTGCTTGCTCAAGACAATAGAACTAGTAAGAAGACTACCTGAGTTTTATCCTGACCCATGCTTTTCACAACTATACGCACCACTGATCTCTGCACTAGAATGAACACAGGACAGTCGTCATCTCTGTGCTCACCCTAGGATGGACCACAGCACAGAGTGAGCAGATGTCCAGTAAAATATGTGCTGAGCTGACTGCGCAAGGTTGCGGTGACTGCTGCTTCCCCTCTCTGGGTGCTGTGCCTCATCCTGTTCTCTCTCCAGGTTGGTCCAGTAACTTCTTTCACCTTGCAGCAACGTGTGCCCCACCTCAACATGTGGCCTTTTCTGATTTCAATTTTCTTCTCTTCAATTATTTTCCCATCTCGTCAATCATGAGAATGACTCATTCACAGCATCCTTCAACCTGTGACCATTCTAGTTCTTGAAGAACCCAGAAGTGAACATTCCAGACTAGTATTCATTCCAGTCTGGAAAACAAGACCAACTCTTTAGTTCACTCTTCCATAGAGGAACTTCATAGCACTAAATCTGTGTAGTGATATCCTTCTGACATGACTCTCAACATACAACAAAGCCAGAAATAGCCAAGAATCGCCAGTAAAGGCATGAAGTGTGACCGGGTCAGTGCAGAACCTTCCTATTGGTCCCTGCGCCTTTGGTTCTCCCACTGCACACTCTTACCAAAAAACACAACTATGATCAGTCCACACTGAGGGCAGATGTGTACTTGGACTGCCTGGCAACACTCCTACTAGAATCTGGCAATTGTCCCAACCTTTCTAACTTGCTCAGGACCAAGGGAATTCCTGGAATAAAGGATTTTCAGTGCTGAAAATACCCTCAAGGTGGTAACTGATGATAGAGAATTGGATCTAGAGTGAAATGTGCTAGCAATTCTGCTCCAAGATGACAACTTGGATAATACAAAGCTCAATTCATTTTGTATATTTGCATAGAACTTTGAACTTTCCAAGACATAATAAGAGACTTCAGAAATAATCTAGTCAAGCCCCCAGATGTTAAAGAGAGGCACAGAGGTAAAGTGACTCATTTGATGTCACCTACAGCAGAGCCTGGGAAGGAATCTGCAGCCTTTGCCTTATGCTCTTTTTACTTCATCAGTGATTTTCAAATTGTTCTCTGCATGCTTCTTCCCTTATTTACCCAGACAAACTATTACCTGGTTAAACTGTTAAACTCCACCAGATACAGAATCAGCACAGGGGCCAACTGAGGACAATGACACAAATGCTAATGAAAACAATAGGTAACATTCATCAAGCAATTACGATGTAATTGTAATTTATCTAATCTTCATAACATTCCTGCAGTAAAGCACTTCCCACTTTCCAGATTAACTGGTAGAGGCAGAATCCAAATGTGCACAGTGTGTGCCATCTTTCAAATAGGTTGCTACACTCTGAAAAAGCAGAATGCTACTTCTTCTAAGATGATCCAACTGAAGAGGAAGAAAGTGCCTCAAACCTACAGCATACACCCATGATTTTCAAAGGCACCACCTCAGCTTCTAAGTTCTCTTACTTCTCAAAACTTTCATGGTCGCTGTGTAGGGTAGAGCTCACCTTTTAGAAAGGTAAATCAGTGGGTAACCTCAGACCTCTGTCTATTCTTGTCCTGATATACATCGTGCATAGCTCTCGATGTTTGCAGATTGTCTTCAAAAGAATGTCCTCATTTGTCCTTGCCTGTACTCTCTCCTACAGTTCTGCTGCTTTGGCCTCCTGACCTTGAATTCAGTGCTCGGATACCATGCTTCCTTCCGAGAGCTGTCACCGTGACACCTCCCAATTTAGCATCATGTATGAACATCACTACCAGGAGCTCCGTCGTTCTTTCAGATCATTAAGTGATGATGGCTAAATTGGGTCTTCTCACCTGACCCCATCACACCCTGAAAGCTATGGCCATTTGTCATTACACCCTTCACTCCCATCTTCCAGCCGGTTCTTATTCTGAGTGACACAGCTTCCCCCTGGCCAATTTGAAATAATTTCTCAGACAAGATTTCAAGCCATTTCCCTTCCGAGTGATTTTACTAAAGCCTAGATATATTACATCCACTGCATACTTCTCACCTCTCAGAACTGTGATTTTCTTTTTTAGAGGGATCGGATGTCCTGACATGATTTGTCCTTTCTTAAATGCTCTCTCTGCTCATCTCTGTTGAACTGTCTTTGTAAATCTCCCATGCTCCTTAATCTGTTAATTTGGCTTTGTTATCTATGCTTGGGAATGAAGGCAGATTTAAAGAGCAATGGCAGGCCATTAACATGACCTCTTCTTTTCTGAAAATAAAAACATTCATAAACTGCTATGGTTTGCTTCTCCTGTCCTCCCCACTTTCCGACATCTCCTCTCTTAGCAGACGATAGCTAGAACACACCTCAATGTGAGCAGGCACCTTGGCTGTCATATCCCCCAGCAATGCTGGGTGTGCAGTGGGTGCTGGGAGTATACTGTAGATATTTTGCAGTGGACACAGACCCTGCGCATCATTCTCCCACCAGATTTTCAGACCCCACAAGAAGAGCAGGCCTCAGACCCTACATGGTGGAGCAGACCCTCCAACACAGATAGACTCAGGCTCCAAGAGGCTGAAAGCAGCTGAGTACAGTAGTAAAAAGCACAGGCCAGGATTCCAATCCCTGCTCCTCTTTCACACTAGCTAGTTACTTGGGGTTCAGCTCCACAGCCTGAACTTGGCCCCTTATCTGTGGTAGGGTAACACAAAAAGCTATTACATATTCAGCTTCTAGTGGTGTTGCCAGGATGAAGTGAAACTGTTCCCAAGAAACACTCAGTGTTACATTTGGAGAAAGTACTCATGGCTGGTGTTATGGTCTGTGTCTAGTTGTTCCCCCAAAGCCTCAAGTAAGCTATGGGGCAGACGCTTCTGGAGGAGCAAGGCGTGGCTTGAAGGCAGGGCCCAATGGGCAGGGCCAGAGAGGCATGGACCATTAAACTGGCTAGCCTATGCTTTTTTTTAAATTAATTTTATTGAGAAACAAATAGCAATGAGACAGTTTCAAAACCGATTAGTAGGAGAGTTTCAATAATTAATACATTGCATATTGTTGTCTTCGTAGTAGTTATTCATAGTACAAGATGCAGACATGATATCCTGTCAAACACCATTAGTACAAATCTTTTTTCTCATTGAATTAAGAGAAAGTAGCTATATATCTATCTTAACTATTTTGTATACACAGATACAAAATGGTTCTTCATTTGTATCCCCTTTTTTCTTAGTTTTGTCACAGATGGGTATTCCATTGTCATTTAAATATTGTAGGTGCGTGAATTCAGCAAAATAAGCCAATATAGTCCAGTGGTCCATAATAGTAGTGGGTTATCCATAGGACTTAGCCTGTGCTCTCTAAGAGATGTAGAGAGGGTCATCCTGGATACAGCAGCACCCCAGCCTCTCCTTGAAACCTCTAGTGACTGTAAGCTAAATAAACCTTTCCTTCCCTCATTTGGAGTGTCAGGTATTTGTCCCAGCAACAAGAGAAGAATAACTAATACAGCTGGTAAGCACATAACTGGAACCACCGGTCAGAGTCTGCTAGCCCAGCACTCGCACTGACATCCTACAACCCGACTTCAGGAGCCATAGTAACTGTGTGAGATCATCAAGGCTCTGGATGTGGGCCCCTACTTGAACTTGTCTCAGGCCTGGTTAGAACCCATGCACCTTCCCCTTCTTCATCCTGCCTGGGGAAGCACCTCCCTGATATAAGAATATTTGTACAAAGGCCACATTCCTGTGGGGCCTGCAGGATCTGACCACAGGCTCCTGCCAGTCTGGGCTCTTCCCGCCTGTCACAGCAGACCTATCCATTGATCTATTCCCCTGCCACAGTGTGGCTTTGGGAGGAATCACAAGATAAATGATGAGGATTCTGTTTATAGTAACACCCCTCCCTTCCATTCACAATGCACTTTACCATTTAAAAAGTACTTTCATTCAGTCTCAGCATACCTGGAGCAGGCAAGCCAGGGTTCTAACTCCCCCCCATCAATGAGGTTGCACGTGTGCTATGACTTACCAGGCTTTGTGATCAGAAACACAGTCAGGACTGAAATCTAGAGCTCCTTAATCCATGCGCCAGGCTCTCCATTTTGGGGGTTATCCTTTCTAACTCACCTCCTACTATACTTTCCCTAACTACATGCACTCTCTATTTCTATTGCCCCATACTACCATATGCCTTATTCGCCACAAAAAACAAATTACTACCTGTATTGTGCTGATAGGTAAAATTATGGAAGTCATATAAAATTTTAAATTCATTTTTCAATTCCTTGAGTTCTTTTCTATTTATTTTATATCCCTATTTTACATCCCCTGGCACTGTATTGAAATATCTATAGTATATTCCCATCAATCACTGCGCACCCAGCCTCACCATGGGGGCTGGGACCCTGGGGGCAATACGATAGCCAAGGTGCCTGCTCACACTGAGGTGTGTTGCAGCTATCATCTGCTAATACAGTTGCTGTCAGAAAGTGGGGAGGACAGGACAAGCAAACCACAGAAATCTGAGAATCTGATCCTACTTGGTAAGGAGGTTGATCCCCCCCCAGCAAGCTGTGTAACACTAGTTGATATTATACAACTAAACTATCACTCCATAACCATCAAGCATCTATCTGTGCAACTAACCTACCACTGCATAATCATCAGGCATCTATCTATAGAAGTATCCTAGTGGTCACGAACAGTTGAGGAGGTGTCCAGCTTCCAAGAGGTTGTAGACTGATTGGGGAAATATGCAGGCTGGGATGCAAGCTTTAGAGGGGATAGTACAGGTTGAAAAGTCACTGACTGATACAGGGGGAAAACACAATGGCATTCTGAAGAGCTAAGATAGGCAAAATGTCACAGAGAAAGTGAAATTAAATCCAATTTCAACACACGCCTAAAAAGGGGGAAGATATCCAAGATAAAAGGTGAAGCATGAACCAAGACCCAGAGATAAGGTAGCACTTGCGATATAGGCGGGTCATGGGTTAGCCAAGTCTGTTCTAGCCAAGTTTCAGTGAGTGGGGTAGAAGCTGAAGTCTGGCCATACTTTGGAGTACTGAAAACCAGACTAAAGAGCAGGGACTTTATTCTCAAAGAAAAGGGGGTGGACATCAACAGTCTTTCCTCAGGAGAGTAACATATGGAATATGGAACTTAGTGAAGATTTCCTGCAATCCTATAGACGACAGAATATCAAGTCAGGTAACAAGACAGACGCAATCACAGAACAGAGAGGAATTTAATAAGGCTAAACATAACACAATACATCCGTTGGAGTATGCAGGCTCCAGAGTGCATTTTCACAGAGCAACAGAAGAGAGGGGACAATATTGGACTCGAGGAGCCATGATAACTCCGCGCCTAATAACCAGGAAGTGCGTCCTGAGTAAGCTCTATGCTCTCCCAATGACATACTTGACAACTGCCTCCCCCCAGAAATCCTAAGCCTGCAGAAGACAAGGACCACATAGATCTCTCTCATTTATGCTTTAGCCCCAATATCTGTTAAAATTCACAGAGGTCTAATAAAATGCCTTTGGTTTAGAGTGAAATTCAAGATCTGATGAAAAGAACAAGTGTGCTCTGTTGACTGGGGGTAGTATTGTAGAAGGAATGAGAAGAACCAAAGAAACAGGAGTTGAATTCTGATTTTATTGCAGGTGGAAGGTTGAGGGTGTGTACCAGGCATTCTCTCCTTATATAACCTTAAGAGCCCTCCCCATCTGTGTTCACATAGTCATTAGGGAGGCAGTTCGTGGCTATCAAGTATTGCCATCTCCAAGTCTCCAGTACGCAGCAAGTGGGTTTGGAAAGAGAACCACCAACTTTGAATTCTGAATAGAACAAGAAGGTGCAAGGCACTTTCAGCCAGGTCCGTCTGCTTGCATTGTTTTAGCAACCTTGCAGCTTCAAAATTATCTGAGAAAGAAGTACATCCAGCCCTTCCTTCTCTCCCATGAAACTAGGGATCCCACTTTGATAACTATAGACAGAAATATAAAAAGCATCTGCAACTACTGTGACTTGCTCTAGGCAACAGTCTTAGAAATGTTTTAGCAAGAAGAATAAGCTAAACCTACCACAGAGCCTTAGGGGAATCCTTTCAATAAAGCACACATTCTCTAAAGAGCAGATGAAAGTTAGAGAAAGAGAGAGATGTAGAATGTACACATACAAATATTTATGGACTTAAAAAGGAACTGAGTGACAGGAGAATTAAAAGGGATGAAAAATAGTTCTTTGTAAAGAATGGGTTTTGTTCTGTTTTGTTTCTGTTTTCAGGTGCTTGCAACCCTCAACTTTTTCTCCTCCATTGCTTGTCATGGAGCAACCCTGCGGTGTCTTTATTGTCCCCACTTGCTTGGGACAGAAGGAAAGCAGCCAAGCAAAGGGCTCAGGATGTGAATGTGAAGAGCACCCAAGGCTTGAATCCTAACAAGGTACTGGTAAATAGTAAGTGAGATGCTGGACCTCCTTAAGCCTCAATTTCCCTATCAGTGAAATGGGGACCACAGAAGCTTCTTGATGGATTATTGTGAGGATTAACCAACTGGTACACATTCGGCTCCAGCTCAATACACATAGAACTGGAACTGGATCCCCAAATCCTAAAAGGCCAGCCTCCCTTCCTCATGAGCTCCTTCTCTGTTTTTCCTCTCCCTTTAGATCTACCAGGGAATTGTGGGATGAAAAGAAATCACGGACACAAGCACTTTCTACTCTGGCAACATGCTAGGTAAATATTCACTTTCTCCCTTGAATAACAAGGTAAAGGGTCTTATTTGGATTATTCTCAAGGCAATTTAATGGAAGCTGAGGTGTCTGCCAGGAGCAGATAAGGTCAGATCGTGCGCAGAGAACTTCAAGCCCAGCCCAGGGGCTTCTGTTCAAAGGAGATTAACGCCCACTCCACATTTGCAGGACCCTCATGAGGGAATAAATAATTCATTTCCTTCTATGTTTCTCCTCTAGCTGTCTCAGTTCAGATTTAAGTTTCAAACACTTCCATTTGTAACTACAATAACCACCAAAATCCCAGCGAAGGCTCCCTTTCCCAAATGATGTGTATTTTCTCTGATTCTCTTCTTAATGGATTGGTCCCCTTGGAAGCCCACGGATCCACATTTTCACCCTTCTCCGCCCAGGGTGAAAACCCAGCTCTCCTTGAAGAGGCTCATACAGAACCCTGGAAGACGTCAGGTAAGCACAACACAATGCAAAGCGTTGCCAGCTAGCAATGAGAGCCAAGCTTCGTCATGAACCAGTTACCCGGCACAGACACAGGCTCCCAGTTGTGGAATAATAACCTCCTAATAGCTCGTGCTCCTCCAGCAGCTGTCTTCCAAGCAACTTTTTCTTCCCTCCTTCTAGTCCAATCAACAGGGAAGTGAACTACAAAGTAAAATGTCCTGCTTTGTTATAAAGACAGGTTATTTCTCCTAGGTATTTTCTCCTCTATGTTTTTGTTTAGATCTGATTCTTTTGGGGGATCATGCAGACAGGAAACACGGAGAGTGACATCAGACAAGACTAAGCAGAGCATGGGAAGACCAGGCCCAATGCTGCATCCATAGAATACAGCTGAATGAAATGCACCCGTAGGACACCAACGGTCAAGGCTGCAGGCTCAGCACCAGCTCCACACTGATGACAGTCCATGCTGTCATCGCTGTTGCAGGTCGCCTAGGCCTACGGGAACCTTCAGAATATAAAGCAAGGAGACTTGGGTTGGGGACACAATGAAGTTCCTACCCATTGACAACTGCATACAACTTACCCTGGGAAACTTGTAAATCATGTAGACCCCCTAGAAAGATGTCCTCATGCTGACTGATTATAGAGACAGGTCTTTTGGGGGAATGTGAAAAAGCATCTGATCAAGTCAGAAGTGTAGACTCTTCACCATATTTCTCTGCTTGTGGGAATGATGAGAACGCACTGTGTGTTTGTCACAAATGTCTTGATTTGAATGTTCTACATACTATGGCAGGTAAGCCAGTGTCCTCCTGTACCACATGCACGTGAAGACAGAGGTGAAGACTGGCAGCCTACTTCTATCATCCAAGCAGATTAAAAGGTTAAGTTTCACCAGGCACCTAAAGGAAATTGCCAATTCTTAAGAATCTGAGTTCCACCCCTCTCATATACTTCAAAGGAGTGTGCTGTCCTCCTTTATCTCTGTGTATCCTGACCCACTAAAAGAGAGAGAGGGTAGCAAGTGGGTTCACATACAAGATCAAGGCGATGGCCTTGAGGCCTTGCACCTCCCAGGTGTGGTCCACGCCTAAGCAACATGAACAGCATCCTTTGGGAACTTGCTGGAAATGCAGGACCTCGGGCTCCACCCCCACTATCTCTCCTCAGAACCTGTATTCAGTAAGACATCCAGATGATTCACGTATACATTAAATGTGAGAAACACTGGTCTAGAAGGCAGCTGAAAGTCAAGTGCAATTTATGAGCTAAGACATAGAAAAGGGGTCTTTGCTCTAGTGCTGTTTGAGTTAGAGGACATAATCAGCACGTCCTTGCATCTGTATCACCTTAAACCTCATTCTGTGATACCCACCCACCAGCCACCCCATTGGTGAAAACTCTGTGTTACACCTGTGGGTGAGGCAGGTGTATAAAAGCAGTGGACACAAGTCAAGGTGGAGCTAACACCAGCAGCAGCACTGGGCAGGTGCTGCCTCAAAAGCCTAAGTAGTATGAGCGGCTGGGAATTAGGTCAGTGTACAAAGCAACTGATGAAGCAACAGCTAAAAAGAAAGATGCCATCACTGAGGCCAGGCGTTTGAAACAGAGATACTGACTGAGAGTCACTCTGTTAAATACACTCATGAGACTAGAGGGATGTCCCACTCAGCCATCCATCAGGAACAATGCATGTCTGGTGACCTAAGAGGGGTCTGGGAACTTGGCGGAAGGAAAAGATTCAATCAGTGCAATTTTCACTTGAAACAAGTTAGGGTTGGCACTAGCTCCACTCCCTGCCTCTTCACATCAATGAACAAAGATCCAAAGATGCTAACTCACTGCTGACAGAGATACCCAGGACATAGGACACCCACAGCCTTCCTCCAATACGTATCTGCTACCCAGTGGAGCCTCTATAGGTTTAAAGGGGCCTCACTGATATCCCCTTCCTGTGAAATAGCCCCTCCTGATGGTGAGGATGAGATTACCTGATTAAGAACATAGTGGACCTTGGCTTCACATTTTGAAAATTATTTTATGCAGGTGTAGTTATATTTAGTATTTAACATTCATTTCTCTAAAATTTGGGGTAAAACATCGAGCCTCACACTGAGTCTCATGTGCAATAGGAAAAGCCAATGTTTTCTGATAATCCTAGAATTTGCATATGTGATGCAAATCTGAAACAGTCATCAAAAGCCATCCTCCAATTCCCCAGGTAACAGCGATTGGTTCAGAGGTACATATGTCACTTAAGTTGGTCTGGTTAATTTGAAGTCCCAAGACCTTTGTCCACTGGCTCAGAAAAGTTTCCATGCTAACTGGGTTATTGATCCTGGGCTATTAACAAGAGGAAATTGGACTATTGCTTCACAGTGGACATAAGGATGAGCAGGTTTAGAGACATAGCTAGGATAATCCTTAGGGCATCTCTCAGAATTACCTTGCCCTGTGATTAAGGTCCACAGAAGACTACAGCGCAAGCCAGGCAGGATTACTGATGGTCCAGACTTTCTAGGACTGAACGTTTGGGTCGCCCCACCCAGTAAAGAACCACATCCAACTGATATGCTTGCAAAGCACAAATTGAATGACTGTTGGAAGAAGACAGTAATAAGTACCCGCCATGATAACATGACCATTTCCAGAAATAATTATGACTATTTCCTTATTTTGTCATGAATATATTGCAGTGTGTAGTGCGTGTGTGTGCGTGTGTGTGTAATAAATGTTTTTATTTCATTCTTTTAACATGAGATGTACTGACTTTAGATTATTTTTAAATAATTACAATTAAGTTAATTTTACATAATATTTCAGTTATAAGATATCAGGAAGAGTTAACAACACCTGAAGACTTCACCCTTCTCGGGAAGGGTTTGTGCATTTTTAGTAGCACCCAAGGATAGATGGATCATGTTAAATACAATTGAGACCTCACTATTGTCTTTATTTAGAGATTAAGTATAGATTAAGGAGATGCATACGAAAGTCAAGTTGAAAAAGACTCATAATACCTAATTTTGGTACCAACTTCATGGTGCCCTGGACTGCCCAGATTAAGCATTATTCTAGTGTGTCCCTGAGGACAGATTAGGGTTTGGATCAGATTAGGGTTTGAATCAGTGGACTGAGGAGAGGAGATTACCTTCCCCCATCTAGAGTCTGAATAACAAAACTGTGGAAAGAGGAAACTCTTCAGTCTCTCCCCTGCTTATGCCAGGACAGCACCTGGTTCTCCTCTGCTCTCTCACTGGGACTGACACCATCATTTCTCAGACCTTAGGGCCAAAATTATCCCTCTTGCTTTCACTGCAGCTTGCAGATGACAGATCATAGCACTCCCCATCCTCCGTGAGGGCCCAGGGCAAGTCCTCCTAATAAATCACCATATCCATGTAATCTCCTATGGGTTCGGTTTCTCTGAAGAACCCTGATACAGAACAAAAAAAGAATGTACGTGACCCAAAAAGCAAATCCCTCTGGACATAGTCATCAACTGTCTTAGATCACAAGGGAGATGGGCTGCCAACGCCTTGGCAAATAAAGCCAAGAAATGGAAATAGAAAGACTTTGGTCTTCATTGTATCATTTGAATCTCTGGACTTTTTAGGAACTGATCCATAAGTACCCTTCATTATTTAAGGCAGTTGAGTTGAAAGTTCTGTTATTTGCAGCTGAAAGCATCCTAAGTAACAGATCAGGTAAATAAATCATTCTTTCCTGGGAAGAAAGATAATGTCTCACCAAAATTCTCTTGGACTCAGCATATATTAGACCCTCCAGCTGCTGCCTTCTTCTCCCAAAATAAATTGTCAGACCAAAATAAAAAACCAATAACAATAGAGACTATAGCCTCTCAGATAAGGAGATTAAATAAGCTACAGGAACACAAGAAAGTAGCTGCCCTTCCTTTCTGACCACCCCTCATCCCCCAGCTCCGTGAAACAATAAGCTAGGGTTTTTTAATTCCTCTTTCTTTCATTACAAGTCTCTTCCTTCAGTCCATCTAGGAATTTAAATAGCAGAAGCAAACTGTTCTCCCCCCTCCACAGCTCTGCCTGGCCCCCTCCAAGTCGTCATCCCTTCTGTCACTAGATTTAAAAGGGAAAGGGAGACTTGCTTCTAATCTCAGTGCAATTCTCTTAGCTCTTTCCTAATCCCTCCACCTGTGAGATAATTGCTGGCATTTAGGGTGAAAAATTCAATAGTAATCATAGACTTGCACACAAAGACACAAAAAGAGACAGATAAAATGAGAGAAGGGTAATAGAAAAACTCACAAACCCAGAATTATTCAAACTCTGACGTCCATTCCAGAAGCACAAGGCAGTCAACCTCTCTATGAGGTTCAATCCAAATTATCATGGTTTCAATTCTTCTCATACAAACAACAGAGTAAGAAAAACCCAAAAACTACAATGGCCTGCCATAAGTTAGCCATTCACAAGTCAGTCACAGGTAATAAGTAAACCTATCAGCAAGGAGCCCTTACTGTCTTAAGTGCAACAGGAAAATTCTCTTAATCATGAGCGCTCCTGGTCAAGTGATGAAGAGGAACAAAAGATGCTCAGATGTTTTGATCCAGTGATCAGAATAAAACAAAGTCCTGGAATGGGCATTTGGTCCCGCTCCATCAATTCAGGCTAAGATGCCAAGCACACTTGAAGTTTTAGGTTGGTGGATGCAAGAGTAAAGCCCCTAAAACAAAAATAATGTATAATGAATATATATATGCTAAGATAGATATGAGACTTGTTCTAAACTACATGAAGTACAATAAAATACTCTGTGTATATGTGGCACTTGGGATCAAGCCCAGAAGCACTCTTCCACTAAGTCAATCTAACTCTGTATCTCTCTCCCCCCACTTTGAGATAGGTGCTTGCTATATAGTTCAAACTAGCCTTAAACTCACTACATAGCCCAGGCTGACCTCATACCCACAGGGATGCTCCTTCCTCTGCCTCTCAAGTGCTGTCATGAGAGGAGTGCACCATCACCACCAGGAGTGATCTCATTAAATTGCCCAGGCTTGGCTGGAACTTGTGGTGTTCCTGCTCAGCTTCCCAAGTAGCCAATATTACATGCATGCACTGCCAGACCAAGCTGATAAAATACTTCTAGCAAAGTTTTTTTTTCTTGCTAGAAGTATATATTCCCTCTTTGATTCACTTTACCTCTTAGAATTTGCTATATCACAAAGTGTCTCACATTTACTTGATCCTAAGAGTAATTTACCACTGAAGGCTCCGTTGTTCTGAAGCAGGAACCAAAGTTGAGAGATTTACAAGTCCTCCAGTTGATTCTTATAGAGAGACATTATTACAAACTATTAAGCCTCAAGAGTTTTATTTTAAATTAAATACATGTGCATGTATATTACAGAACCAGTTACAGGAGTGGTCCTCTGTCTCACAGAAACAATAGCAATATTTTGTTCCTTTGTTTGAAAAACTGTGAGCATGATGCAAGTTGCTGTAAAAATATAACAGCACATCCCCTAGGGTGACACTGACAGTGTGCCAACCAAACTTCTTTCCCATTCTTCCTGGGCACAAAGATAAATTATATTCTCCAGTCTTTGCAACCGGATGTGGTCACATAATTGAGCTCTAGCTAACAGTAAGTGATGCACCTTAATTGCTGCCTGCCTTGGGGAAAGGGTTCCCCAAGTCCTCTCTCCCCATTTCACAGTTGACCACAAAGAAGGACAACACTCTAGAAAATGGCAAAGCTACATGGCTGCAGGACGGGAAGTACCTGGTTCCTGAATGACCGTGTGGAGAGGAGTTTCCCACTCCACCACCCATCAATCTGCACTACAAACGGTGATGGGAATGGGAAACTCTGGAGTGTATTAAGGCACTTGGAATTGCTTCTCTAACAGTAGCCTCCCCAGGCTAATATACATACTACTTCCCTGGGCCTCTTTGCTTTTCCTCATTTTCAAATTAGTCTTCTGGATTTTAGGATGAAATAAACACAGACAGTAAGGAAACAAGCCACATGGAGCTATCACTCCAGTATGCCTTGACATTGAAACAAAACTATTCCCAGAAAAAGGCTTTCACATTTTTAAATACTGCTTGCTACAGACAAAGCCAAAGACAAGAAAAAAATGAATTCATTATACTGGGGTTTTTCTTTTTAATATAATGTGAGCCATTTGAGAATAAAGAATGATTTTTATTTATTTTGTGTATTCCCTGTGCTTAATACTTGTCAAATTCAATTATTTTGTATTCTTTCTCAAAAGAAGGGAAGAAAACATATTTATTAAAATTGTTAAGGTAGACCCAGATATACTGTTATGCACTTAATATGTGTTAGCTCATATGTCTTAATATTTGTCTTAAAGTAAAAGAACATAATTCTTTATAGTACATCACATATATATTATTTATGTGTGTTTATATTATCATAGCATATTATGATCACTCCATTTTACAGAAAAATGAATTTCAATGCAATTAATTAGAGTGATGCTATGATAGGTAGTATTGGCCTAAGCTTTAGTGCCAAATAAAATTTGATCTACCTTGGTTTTGCCAGTACTTCAGTAACCGGTTTAGTAAATTTTAGCCTCTACTTTCTTGCCTGTGAAATGAAGATGATGCTGTGCAACATCAGAAACTTATTTTAAGTGCTATGAGAAATAAAGTTACATAGGTAGAGAAGAGACGGGAGGGAAACTTAATGGTTCTTCAGCATGACAAACCATTTCTGAGAAACAAGAGGCACTAGTTCTCTAAAACCGTCCAGCAAGGAGCAATAGAGGATCACTCAGTGGAAATGCAGCTGCTGACCTGCAGGGAGGACAGACTGTCTCTGTCCACTCCATGGATGAAAAAAAGAAAGCATAAGACAGTTTAGCTATCAGGTTGCCCAAAAAAAGCCATGGATGTAAGAGACAGAGTAAGATTACAAATATTCAAATGTATCTTTTCTTATCGTTTTTGAAGGGAAGCTGATCAAAACAGGAAGAAATTAAAAAGGTTATAAAAATCACTATACTCTATAAATTGGGTTGACCTTGCCTAGGCAGTGACCTTCACACTACCACTGGTTTAATGGCATTTATTTCAATAGTAGCTGATTTTACTATTAAACAAGGATACAGAGCACCAGAATATGTAACTAAATCACTCTTGTAAATATTTAATACTATAGCCTTTCCTTTTAACAAATCACTATCAGAGGCTAAGAACATAATACAAAACACATTTATTTATTCTCTCCTGGAAAAAATAAAAGGCTAGTGCTCATGCATTTTATCTACTAGTTCTTCAGCTGACTTTGACACTTGAGAGCTCTTATGATCAAAACAGAATGAAGGGAGACAATTTGGTAACAATTTAAGGACCAATTTCGTGCAGTGATCAACATTCCCCAAAGCTGCCTCCAGGAAGAATTTACATATAACCTATCAGACACATGGCGGAACCCCGAAAGAAAAAATTATTTCTAAAAGAAAACAAAGGAGTAATATCAGCTTAAAGACACACACATACTCACTTGAGAAAAAAAAAATCTTTTTTTCGTTTAAAACCTTGTAAATAAAGTGACAAGTGTTCTCATCATCAGAAAGTAAATGAGAAAAACTATAAAGAACAGGCTTAAAAAAAAAATCAGTCTCGACTGCGTATCTTCCCAGCATATCTTTATTGTATTCAACGTGCATCTGCTCTGTTACAAACAGTCAACCTGGGACAATGAAAAGAAAAATGAGTATGAAAGCTTTTTAAAGACAATGAATGTTTCCGTATTACTTTAGCCAAGACAAGAGCAGCCAACAGGGCAAATACCTGAGAAGTATAAAGCATCCTAAAATCCTGAAACTCTGAGAAACTTATTGGCAAATTTGGAAGCTAAGGTTGGACTGGTTCTCATGCAGGTAAGGATTTAAGGGACAACCTTATTTAGCAAGTTCGTACAGTGATATTTCCAGGATCTTTCTTACACAGTGCAATCAATAATGGGCTCAGCAGTCTATGAGTAATCTATATAAACCACACTCAACAATGAAGATAAGTCCCAGTGACTGTTTGGAGGGAGAGGAAAGTGAACAGTATGGGAGTCCAAAAGTCTGGTCCAAAGCCTTACTGAACTACAAATTAGCTGTGTGACAAAACACGTCACTCATGCCTTCTGAGTATGTTTTGTGAGCCAAAGAATTACAGGGAAGTGGGCTAAAGGAATTCCAAGTTTTCTTTGAGCTCTGAAATTCTATGCTTCTAAGATCTGAGAAAGCAAATCAGCATTTTTTTTTTAAAGTAACTGTTAACCAAATGTTTTTTGTTTTCTTCAGGGCTCATTGATTTCTATGAAGTATATAAGGAAATCCCATAGCTCTTTTTCTACACAAAAAGAGCAAACACATCTACCAAACACCTAAGGGAACCACCATGTTTGATCAGGATTTCTTCTTTTAGGGTAGAAAACACTATAGGAAAAAGCCAATGGCTCTCTTTTGCTGAAGATGTCCAAATACCCGCTGAAAGCATAATGGAGGTGGCAAGGGGCTGGGCTGTCCATGGTGCTGAACTCTTCAACAGCACTTTCAGCTCTATGATTACTCCTGCTCTTCCTTTGTGATTCTTAGCACGACACATTTTGACTTATTTCTATGATAAAGTAGAAACTGTTATAGGAGCTAGATGTACTGTGATGAATAAAACTGCTACTAGTGGACTACTAGTTCTTTCTCTATTTGTTCAGTACAGGGTTATACCATGCAGATCAGACTTGTAGTGAACCTCCTGTATCAGCCTCCCCAGAGATGAGATTACAGGTGTGCACCACCAAGCCTAGTTTCAGTGAACGTTACAGCACTCCAGGGTTCTGGGGCTGGCATGCATGCAGTACTGGAGATTGAACTCAGGTCCTTGCGCTTGCCAGGCAGGCGCTTAGACCACTGACCTATCTCCCCAACCTACACTACTAATCCTTTAACAATGCGTAGTGCTACTTTGATTTGTGTGGCATTTTCACCTGCATTTTATCAACTGTTACCCACAGCAAGCCTAGCAAGTAGACATTTTACAGGTAAAGACATGAAAGCTCAAAAATATTGAATAATACGCTCAAAGTACGCAAACCTAAGAAGTGATAGTGATACTACAAGAGGCATTTCTGATGAGGATAATGAATGCTTCTGACTACTAAAGAAATGTTTATTTATGTTTGAGCCAATGTCCAATGTAAGTCCTTTTTATATAATATCTAAATGGATCCACCTGGCAGTTCTGTATTATTGTTCTCATTGTTAGGATAATGAGATTTGACAAGTTTATGCTGCTTGTGTCTGATAATAATAGCAGTATTCTCATCTACAGTGTTTTCTTGCCCAACACCATAAGCTAATTGTCCACATATAACTTAGTGTGCTTTTTATTCCATAGTTCTGAACTTCAATTAGAATTATTTATACCTGGATATCTGATATTCCAGGTTCAACTGCCATGTGGATTCATTTAGAACCAGAAGCTCACCTCTACCCATTACCATTTTGACAAAAGTATCTGTAAGTGTCCCTTATCGGTCACTTGGGGAAATAGAGAAACAATCACTGGGTCAGCAAACTACATCGCCACGCCCAGATAAACAGCCCCAGGCAAATGATCTACTAGAAATGGATCAGTAGCAACCACGTCACCCTAAACAGCACATAAATAGGACAAAGACCTCAGCTGTACACTAAGAAAGCACACAGTCCTTTGCCAGCCAATAATTTCTAAATAATATACAAGTTATTTTACCAGAAAGCAATTCTTTTACCTACGGTTTCACTGTCTGGGGAGAAAAAAAAAATTCACACCTAAACTCTGCAGAGTAATGGGATGAACAACCTTTATATAAGAAATAACCATGATGATTATTAACTGCTCCACACTTCAAAGCAAGTATGGCTGTGTAACGTTCTTGTGATTTCAGTGCCTTCCGCTGAGCTGACATCAGCTCTTTCTGAAGTTATGCAGCCCATTATTAGAAGCATTGTTTACACACACTATATGGATATCCACTTAAGTACTTAGGTAATACACACTGGAAGTGGTTTAACAAGACTAGTGTCTAAAACTGCAGTTGTTTTAACATCTGTGTGATGCATTTTACCAGGAAGTAGTAATTTCCCTATTGAAATGAACCCATCCAAAAACTATTCCCAATCAAAACAGAAAATGTAGTTAAAAGCATTCTTGAGTGAAACCAATCCAAAAGCTTCCTGCAAATTCTAGAAGCATTAAAGTTTATAATATTAGAGTTGGGGAGGACTTTAAAATTATCATGTCCAAAGTTTTTCAACTGAACACCAGCTTTACTTCTAGCTATTCTTGTCCAAAATGAAAATTACAGAAAAGAATTTCATGTCAAATAAATTTGGGTAACTGTGAAAAGTACATTTTCCTTGTTGGAGATTTATAATTTGTACTGTCATAACAGAGGCTCTGAGATGTCCCACAGTCAAGAAACCTGCTTAG
This sequence comes from Octodon degus, assembly GCF_000260255.1. Lineage (NCBI taxonomy): Eukaryota > Metazoa > Chordata > Mammalia > Rodentia > Octodontidae > Octodon > Octodon degus. Next base: position 8,459,805 of record NW_004524583.1, read on the forward strand.
TTTGGTTTAAACTTGTGTTTTAGGACTTATTTTTTGTAGTACATTTTTTTTCTTGAAACACTTGCTTTTCTCAAAATTCTTTCCAAAGATAACAATCTGCCAAAACACACTATATAATGTCAGCTCCTGGAAGATGATGAAACTCCCTCAGATTCACATACACTTATATTTTTCCTTGGGGCTATTTTTAAACTAGATGACATACTAATTTCAAACATTAACACTTAAAACTTCTCCAGTTAATAAAGAAATAATTGGACTTCATAAATTTATATTTAAGCATGAACTGTGTGATACCTGAGTCACTATAGACACGATATTGGACTACAAAACTCACATTATCAAGGTCATGCTCATGGATATCATGAATAGTGGGATAATAAATAAATAAATATAGTATATATGTATATTATATATTAAGGTATTTTCCAATTCTTAATATCAACAAGGAATAAATGATTACAGTAACAAATTCAGCTAAAATATTTCCAGAAAATGGGTTGACACATATTCTTACATTTGCATCTTATTTGGCGTACTATTTGGTATACATGCTTTTTACTTTGTTTGGGGGATATATAATGCACACAAACACGTAATACATTTGAGGTTTGAGGCTTATTTCAGGATAATATCAAGCCCAAGTAGTGACACTCATATCAATAATGGGTCTGCAGGCATGCTGAAGGCACAGTCATTAGTTTATCTTCAAGTAAATATTTTGATTGGCAGACAGCTCTTTACAAACAAGGTTCTGTTCCAAACACTCATTCCTGATGTAGCCAAGCCCGCTTGCATAGCATTCACTTAATAATTGTGCCTGTGCTAAAATATAAAATCATCGTAAGGAAGTCGAAGCACAGAGAAAAAAGCACGCCTTGTGGTTTTCATACAAAAGGCCTCGAGAGTATGACGGACCGGGTCTCTCTCAGTTCTGTGGTCCTCACTCTGTGGCATTACCATAAAGCTTAGGAAATGAGCTATTACACACCCTCATCCCTCCTAAGAGCTATCACAGAACATCACACACTCACAAAGCAGCATTAATTGTCAGAATTAGCAACCATTTAAAAGGCAGCTGTTCTTTCACTCTTGAACAGGCTCCAAATTTCAGATTTTCCCTCGCATTGGCCACTCAATCTACTGCTCTTACACACACGCGCTCGCGTGCACACACAATGGCTTCTCGGCCAAATGAATTTTCTTAAACTACCCAAAGAAAAGAGAAATATTGTTTATTAAGCAACATTTGTCACCCCAATATTGCCTTCATCACTACAATTTGCTGGAAAGCTTCCAACCTGTGCGGAAGCACTTTTGAAATCTCTAGTTGGAAGTGCTGCTTTGTGTGGGTTGGGGGGAAAGTGAGCAGTATCTCTTTAAGAGTCAACAGTAAATTAACTTGCCTATACGAGTGAAATAATTAGCAGTTAGTAGCTTATTAAAAGGATGGCAGAGGCCAAGCTGCCATCTGGGAGCTCCAGTTTCTTGTGATTGCTATTATGTCAAGATGTGCGGGTTGCATTAGCTTTCATGTCACTGCGCCTGCCCTTACTTTACATGTAAATTTTAATGAAAGATGCGGCACTTTTAAAATCAGACATCCATCAGAAAGTGTTATTAGTCTGGCTTTTTACAAAGCATATGGTCTTTTCCACCTCTGCTGTTCTACTCACCACTAAATGCCTAAGGGCAAAAAAAGAGGAAACCCCAATGATGTCAATTAAATATTCTCTTTGTGCAAAGGGAAACCTGAGCAACAAACACAGCGCAAAGCTCCCTCGCAAGAGAGCAGCGTTTTCTATTTACACGCGATGAAAACCACGATGCCTCAGCCTCTTACAAGGTTAATGCTTCTTAATGAAAGCAGAAGCAAGCGAGAACCTGCCTGTTGATTGTTTCATGAATATACAGGACTTTGCGGCAAAATGAACTTATATATTAAAAACAAATGGCAGAGGGGGCCGGGGAGAGAGCTCAGTAGAATAAGCGCTTGCCTGGCAAGCACAAGGGCCTAAGTTCAGTCCCTAGTTCTGCAAAAATAAATAAGTAAATAAACAAAGCACAGAAAGTTTACATCTCAACCTGGAGGATACTTACATAGATAAGTAGACTTTTACATTTTGAGCTCTGTATATAATAGCATGCCTTTTATACACTCCACATTGTGCATGTTATCTGCCAGGGAAGATAAATAAGCAGTGACTGATTGGAAGTTCCCCTCCACGTTCACACACAAAGCCAACTGTCTGATCATGAGAATTTACAGAGCTGCTGTTATTACCCAATGCATTATTTTCTAAAAGTTTGTCTTTAAAATAAAAAATTAATGTTAAAAATGGTTGAGAAGTTAAAAATGGAATGCATTTAGCCTTGTTTTACTTTAGAAGAAATGCTTGTTTAAAAGCCATTTGCAGACGCGCTGCCCCTGTCAGTGACTGACAAGGTATCAGAAGGCTGGGAGCACAGAGCACATCACGTATTCTCCCTTACGTGGTCAGCATTCTGTGTGGTTAGCACCCAGCAGGTCCTTGGGTCTCCATCAATGACTGAATGCTGAGAAATCATTGCTTTTTTAATGCTAACACTGACTCTGCTAAATTCTGGTACATATCACCCCGTTATCTATTATTTTCAGTACACCTGCAAATAGAAGCAACTTATGAGCACATGCTATACTGGCATAAACTTATTAATATATACTTTGACAACATGTACCTACACCTAGACACATGGACAGTTACCTACACACCTGAGGAAAAAAACATAGCAGATATGCACCTAAGCACATAAGGAAGTGTATTGTGCTTGTTCACTTATTGTTTTATTTCATTTTTTTAATTTTAGGGAAGGGTTTACAGGGTGTTCAGGGGCTCACTACTAGATCAGATTCATAGTGATCCACCTGTTTACAACCTCCCAAAAGCTGGGATTACAGGTGCGCACCACCACACCCAGTCTCAACTGCTGTCTCAGTGCACCCCGGGGGCAGGACCGGCAGGGCAGGCCAGAGGATGGAACCCCTAGCCCCTGCGCCTGCTCCCAGGCACTTTAATCTGCTGAGCTATTTGGCCAGCCCTCTTATTGTTTTAAATGTTTTCCATCAGGCAATTTATTTGAATTCTTTATAAATGAGATATGTCATAAAGACAGTAAGATTTAATTCAAAACATGCTTTACCTGCAGATGCTGTCAAAGTCAAGTGGATATGTATATTTGTACAGATGTACAGTTAAAATTATATATTTCCTAAGATTAACCAACTTGACTTAACTAAGGAAGATCTATACCAAAGTTCACTCTTTAGACTTTAGAAGATAAGTGTTTTATGATATTTGTATGCACAAGCATAAATTATATTTGACAATAATCAGTTATTGATAAATCCAAGTTGATAATTGAATGAGAAACAGACATGTTGCTTACAGATGTGTGAAATAATCCCTTTTATATATTGCCAATTGAAATTTAATTGAAACATTCTGTTAATATATTATACACTGTGTTCATAAATCCACTATTCACATTTATGGCTTTTAAATGCTCCAAAGAACAATTTGCAAGAAAGTGTCCTTCTACCCAATAAAATTTTTGAATAAGAAAAAGATCTTTTCATATTTTAAAGTCCCTTTTCAAAGAAACATGCCAAAAACACAGAGCTGCCAAAATCAGCCAATTTACATTTTATGTTTAAAATAAGTCTATTTCCCCACCCCTAGCCCCAAAGACTTTTAAAACATTAGGGGAAAAAATATGAAAAATAGATTTCTTTTTTTAAAAAAAGAGATTTTATTCATTGTCAAGAACACAAAGCAGTGGTAGATGAGAAACAGATGAAACAGGAGATGAAAATGTAATATTGCCCCCATTTTATCATAATTAGATATTTATAGAGCACAGATGAGTTTATTTTCATAATTAGTAGCTGGCATTGCATTTACTAATTTACATAAACCGTTGCCTATCAGGCAGTAACTTATTTGCGGGGCTCTGGAGTCCTAGCAGGGGCAAGAGAAGATACAACTCCTCAAATCAGCTTTCTTAATATTACTGCCAGCAAAATACCATCAACAAAAAATCATGTTCAAGTTCATGTAGCTTGAATATCCCTTTCTAGTTGAGCAGTGTTGATTAGTTCAGCATCAGAAAGCCAACAGTCAAGTCCACACAGCAAAAACCTATAAGCAAGTTAAAGGGGACTAGAATCAATCATAGGGCCAACTATCCAGTCCAGTGACTAAAGACTTCAGTAGAGTTAAAGGACAAAAGAATTTAATGCTCCCAGCCACTTGTGTTATTTAAGAATCTTCCCTGTTTGAGGAAGTATTGATCGTGCCACCTCACTTCCCAGTCCTTCTTCACATTTGCCACACTCTACCTCCATAGGCCCCCACCACCAAACAAAACCAACTTCACCCAGCGCAGGGATCTGGCACTGGCAGTCACAGCAAGAATAAGAAGAATAAGGACCAGCAATATAGCTCAGCAGACTCAGCTTCTGCTTAGGCAAGAACAGGGACCGGGATTCAATCTCTGGCATCACATGCCGCACTGGCCCTGCCCCCCAGGCACCCTGAGCCAGCCACCAAGACTGGGCGTGGTAGTGCACACCTGTAATCCCAGCACTGAGGAGGCTGAAAACAGGAGGGTCACTGTAAGTCTGAGCTGCGTAGTGAGACCCTGTACAAAATACATTTTTTAAAAAAGAAAGAAAAAGAAGAATATCTAGTGCCTTGGTCAGTGTTAGGGGCAAAGAGGAAATTAGGTGTGTTCTAGAGACCAATTCCCTCTATTGACAAGCAGCAAACAATTTTGGAAAAAATATTTTATTCCATCTTCTTTCTCAAGTCAAGGGTCAAACCTTGTGGTTCATGGGTGTATTTGGTTTATGCCTATACATCTGTGTATATGTGCTCAGACATGTCTATAGTAAGAAAACAATTCCAAGAGCTGACACTTATATAAAACACGTATCTGGCTTACCTTGAGGCCCTGGTGACATGGGGCCTGCATTCTTACATGGCAGCAATCAGAGGATCAGAATCAAGGCTGTGCTGATGATAGGATTTATAGGCTCCAGTTCGTTAGTGTTCCCACTGCCACCATTGTTTCCTAAACTACATTAGGCTCTTCCTTATCCCTAGATACATGTCAGGTCTCTGTAGGGATTTGAACCTGCAACTCCTGCATGAAGTCTCACCTCAAGGGAAAGTATTTGGTCACCTGGCCCAGACTAGGCAACCCCCAAATGGACAAGAAATAAGGGGATGAGACCCTGTACACACAGCCAACACTTAAACAAAAACTGTAAAAATTAAGTTTAAAGGTCGACCAGTATTGCTTGCTGCAGAACTCTTCTGGTCAGCTACTTCTAGTCTACTTTGTTTTTGGCTATATGCTGTCTCGTGGCCTCCTGAATGCAGTGACTGTCATTGTAGCCTAAACATCCTACTTTGTTTTGTAGATGTGACTTCACAATTCTTTGAACTATGGGTTTACTATTGTGTCACTCAGCTTTTAAAGGACGGTAAAATCTGAAGCACACTTACTCTTTTCTCTCCAAAATGCCTAAGAAACAATCCCAAACCTCTCCCTTTTTATTCTGTAACCTAAACCCACCTTTACCTCGACACATACACACACAGAAGGGAGGAAACTGAAGTCAGAACTTGTGGTCTCTGGCCTCACTACATGAACCTCTGGGTTCCATTGCCTCATGGGCTAGGATAATTGGGTACTGACAAGGGGTGTCTGTCAGTGAGTAGCATGACCCCATTAACATCACTGATGAAAACTCAAATCCACCCTATCCCTCACCAGATATCTAAAACCAGTTTTTAGTTCAGTCGAACATTCCTGAGGTCTGCCAGCACTCACTAGACAGCCTCGGGCCAACCACCGAGGTCATGCAGCATGGGTGATGCTGATGGCCAAGACACAGCCTCCATCCTTTGTGTGCAGATGTGATGACTCCAACCCATGAGCCAGTCTGCCACAGTTTGGTGCAGGCCCTTTATAGCCCAAGTTCAAAGCCTGGGAGACCCAGGAGGCACAGACTTGCAAGCTGGTAAGAGGAAGAAGCCTTTTTAAGGACATTCAGGAAAGAAGGCAGAGCTTCAGCAAAAGCCCCAAAGGCTGGAAAATGCTGTGTGGATTCACAATGGGCAGGTGGAGAACTTTAGGTGACTGGTGGGCTGGGAATGGTGATAATAAAGAGTAGGACAGTGTCATAAATCATGAAGCAGAAGGGTCCTTGGACAATTACACAAGGAAAAGCCATCAAAAGCTTTTGAGCAGATGAACTCTGTGATCCACTTTACTTTTAGGTTTGTTTCATTTTCACTTTTAGCAAGATGACTGAGAGCAGGGTAAGAAGGGTTGGAGACTTTAGTCCCCTCTGCATGCAGCATAGTAGAGTAGACACATCTGGATGCTTTCAATAGGTGAATACATTTGCCTTCAACATGCCTAAAATCTAGTAAAGAGGAATGGTCCAATTCACAAAGAATTTTCGTATAACTTGTTCAAAAGATACATGGAAGAAGAACTCAGTACTGCCATGGAGCACTCAAGGATAGCATAAGGTAGGGAATGACTTCTATGCATAATTTCAATAGTTGGAAAAAAGGGAGGTAGAACTATCAAAGGGGAGAGAAACGAACAAGTAAAGCTAGGAGACAAGGAAAGTCAGTAAGATTATTCAGTATCCTGCTTGGTCAAAGTAGCAATTATCATCTAAGATGAAGAGGGAGAGAAGATTAAAGGGGAACAGGGTCACACTGGGGAAAGCTTTGCAGTGAGTAGCTAATCCTACAGCCCACCAGTGGACAGCAGAATTCACACAGTTCTCAGTTACAGCAAAGACTAGAAGACAAGAGGAATAGGGAGGCTAATTAGGGGAGGGCAATGATCTGGGAAGCACCAGCCAGGAACCAGAGCAGGATGCTTACTATGAAGATGGAAAAGACATTCTAGAGAATCTCAACAAGCTCTCAACTGACCGCCTGAGATAATAAGCAATTTCTGGGTGCCTAGCCTTGGTGATAAGGAGGATTTGGGTTCATTAATAAAAATAGGGACAACAGAAAAGGAAGCTGGTTGGTAGACAGATGGTATAAAGGGCTGGCTTTGGATATACTGAGGTGACAGGACTAGGTGACATATATATGGACCTGTATTACAACACTGCAACTTGGCAGGCTGGAAGTGCTGACTGATCAATGTCCAGGGGGTACCTAAGAGGCATACACACAGAGGCCATTCTTAGAGCCAATGGAGGCAGTGCAGAGCAGTGGTTAGGGGCTCAGATTCTGGGTTTGATTCCCACTTACTAGACACGTGCCTTAAGTTATTTAACTCTCTGAGCCTTGTTATCCGAGTTGTAGTAAATGTGATGAGAGATACAGAGCACCTAGCATGATGCCCACATCATGTGGAGCCCTCTCTAAACACAACCAGCTGTTCATCGTGGTAGTAGCAGTGGCCTAGAGGAAGAAACATGCTTGTGTGTAAAATCTGAAAACTCTAAAGCACCTATTTTAAGGACTATTATAAGGAACTTGGGGAGAAAAGAGACAGATACACACTGGTTCTAATGCATCAGAGACCTCAATAGGAGGAGGGACTGGGGACAGTGTCATGCACATCAGAAAGGCTGAGTCCTATGCAGATTGGTGGCTTTGCCTATTAGATCACTGGTGGCCTGCACACCCACAGGGAGCCTCTCATCATTATTCTTCCTCCTCCCCATTTCCCACCCACGTCCTCCCCAAAGATCACAGTCCAGTAGTGGGGTAAAGGTTGTCCATGCAGACTCCTGAGAATGAACCCATGTGGGATTCACATAAGAGCAACAGGCAAATGACCACCTCTGAGATGGGAAGGACTGAACTGCATCCATACGTAATGTGGTAAACATCCAGAAAGCACTAAACTCAAATGAGAGACGACCGGATCCCAGCACTTCAAATATCTAGAGCCCTCCTTTCCTCCACATCGTACACTAGGATTCCCATGTTCTTCTTTTGTTATTTATCAATTTTGGAAGGAAGCTGCTGCATACAGCTTCTCTGAGATGGGGCTGGAGAGTCAGGGAAGGGTTGGGGGAAAGTGGATGCAGATACATATTGATAATTTATCAATTCACCTCTCCCTTCACTCCCAAACAGCTAATCCAGTTTGAAATGGAGAACCAGGTTCTCCTGGCTGGAGTCTCTGACAGCTTTGGTTAGGACTGGGTGAGTGAGCTGCATTCCCCGAAGGCGTGATGCAAGGAAAGACACGTCACACGCTGGAGCACACCCACCAGCTCAGTGCCTTTCCTCGTCCCTGCCCACCTGGCAAAAGGCTGACTTTATATATTAAAATCCTGCATTGCCTCTTCCTTCTCTTCCTCCTTACAGTGTCACACATTTTTATGCTAGATTCTTCCAAACACCCCTTCTCTCCCATTGTTAGCCTAGCACCCCTAGTCAGAAAATTCTAACTCCTCCACATATAACACTGAAAAACAATGCAGAGGGGGGAAAGGGCAATAAATAAGCTCCAAAGCCCACACTGAGTTAAAGTAAAGGCAATGCCTCAATCCTCCCCCTTCCTCTACTATTACACTTCCTCACTGATATTCCCCCAAATACCAGCATTGCTGTTACTCTCAAATAACAGCAATGAGGGTGCATCACTCCCACCTCCCCTGATCCCTCAAAACACTTTCCTGAGAGGACATCTTAGAAACTCAGTACTGAAGTAAAACACATCTCTCCCACTTCAGAGTCCCTCTTCCTGCTAGGACAGTCTGACAACAAATAGAAGGTTCATGTTGTACCTAGAAAGAGTTGAGTCAACTCTGAGCCATCTCCAAACACCAAACATAAAGTGCATTGACAAGACATGAGAGTCATGACTTTCTTTTTAGTGGTTCTTAAAACAGATTAGGTTCAAATGTGGACTGCGTCCACCAGAATCAACATTTCCCCTGGCATACATGAATAATTTGGAAGGCAGATATTCATAGTCATACTGATAAAAATAAAGTGATCTCTACCTTTACTTCTACCTACAGAGATGAAGTGGACGGTCCAGTTAAGGAGAGCAAGTGTGGTGTCCACCATGGAGGCGATGAGAGAAAGTGGGAGAGAGGGGAGGAACATCAGCACACTGGACACACAGAGATGTGACACACATAAGACTCCCATGACAGCAAGAGCAGCAGCACAGCAATGCCCTGAGAAGGCAGCGCAAAGGAGTGCATGGTGGGAAATCAAGCCGCAGGGAGCACGTTGAGGAGCAGGGCCCCTTCCATGGAGTGGGAGCTGCGCTCCACTCGCACTTCTCCATCCCGTCCTTCAGCATGCAACGCACAGCACAGGGACATGGGTGTGAAATCGCGTGCTCTTAACCAATCTAGCAAAGCAAGGGGCAGTCCCCAAGAAGCGAGGCTCTTACATTTTCCCAAATCAATGTGGGTGGTGAGGATAGAAAGTACAACACACATGTGTCGGGGAGGCACATGCAACATTCATGAATATTTCCACACATATTTACAGACGCCAGCAACAAATTCTGGAGATTCAGTGGGGGCCAGATAGAAGCTCCCTGCTTTCGAAGTGAGGAAACAAGGAGAAGGCCCGCAGTGTTGGTGGGAAGATGAGCACTGCCTTGGCAGACACTTGTCAGAAGTTCAGGAATGCACAAAACAGTAGGAAATGGAAAAAATGAGAGGACGGGTATTGCGGTCAAAGGGTTGTTCTAAAAAGATTAAGCCACACCTAGCAAATTGAAGTCTTAGTGGCACCAGTCACCCAGAAGAAGTCCGCATCCTTTCTTGAGTACCCCTCTGAAGAGGAATTCATAAAATCCGCATGGTCATCATTTCTTTTTCTAGAAAACAACTGACTCTTGCCCTGAGGCATGGTTGTGCCTGAGTCTTCTACAAAGGTACATTTAAAAGCCGGTGAAGTCCAGAATACAGGTGACACAAATGCTTTTCCTGACAGTGTTTGGATTTAGACTTCCTAGGCCGCCATCAGTGTGTCTGGGACGAGCTAAGTCAAGACCAGGGACGTCCTCGTCAGCGTGTCCCACCTGCTGTACTCTTCCCTATGACATCAGCCTTCTGATGTGCAGGCGCTGCAAGCTGCCATGGAAGCAGGGAGAGTTCCAGAAGGGCAGCCAGGAGCACAAGACAGGAGAACACAGACAGTCCTGTGGTCAGGACTCTGAAGGCCTGTTTTTCCTAGTACAATCTGTCACCAAAGTTGGGGCCTCAAATTCCCACAATTCATTGAGCTCAGTTCCTCTGTCCTCAAAAGAAGTGTGTAATATTCAAGCTACTCGGACACTGGGTCACCATCAGGCATGTCCCCTACTCATCCCCCTTTTATAGCTACTTGTATCTGGCACCTGCTTCTCTCACCCACCTACAAGAACAGATGGGATTCATGCCAGTGGCTTCCGGAGCACCAGCTCGCACAGGGAACTCACCTGCGCCCCCCCCTTCTATTCTATGACATCAGCAGGCTTCTTCTTTAGCCTGCCGTATCAACGCTGGGTGCTCTTGGCTGCCCATCCTCTCAGCTGCCTCATGCCATGAATGACCTTTCAGCCTTGGGAGGGAGAGTCCTTGTTCTGCTCAAACTTCTCTATCTGGCAGATCGGATATCATGGAATGGGGGAATAGTGCTGCCTGCTCTCTCTCTACAAGACCAAGGAAAACAGGAATATTTGGAGGCAACTGCCCTTCACTCTTTCCTTTGATCCTCCAAAAGAGGGACTAGGTCCCATGTGTATTTTGAAAAGAAACAGACAAGAAAAATAAAAGTACCGTATTACAGCGAGAGGCAAGGCAGGTATGCCGATCTCGTAATCAGCCCAAGGCTTCAAAGAAACACAATACTTGCGATTGAACAATGAAGAAAAAGACACTTTTAAGTAGGCTCACTTCTCAAAATCCTGATTTGGGCTGATAATGTGGAAAATTTTTATTTAAGAGAAAAAGGCTCCATTCAGAGCCCACCCCGTGCTTAGCTGAGCTGAATTTCCTGCACAGTTCATTCCCTGAATATTTGAATATTTTAGGTCGCAGATGCTGAATTCACAGATCTTTATATGCAGCTTTCTTCAGGGTGTATAATGAGTTAGAATCCTGCCACGAGGACATTAGCATGTTCTTTTCGTGATTTTGCTTTTATATGAAACTGAAAACAGTTAAATCCCCAAGGGCTTCCTTTGACCAGGGGTTGCAAAATGTTATTAAGATGGGCGATGGAATGGAGGGGAAGACAAAAAGCAAACCTCTACCCAGAGAGAAACTGAGGGGAAGCCCAGCTCCTATCCCCCAGCCGAGGGCCCAGACTGGGGCCTGAGTCGGAGCAGGGGGACATTAGCCGCCTGGTTGCTCCAAAATTAGCTTCATTCACCCCCATTATCGGCGCGTCATGCCTTATTTCATGCTTCCCTCTTGGAGGCCGCCCAGTCCGACCAGGGCTGGGATGACAAATGGTGGCAGAGAATGGGGAAGCCAGGGCGAGGGGCAGGCGGGACACTTGGATGCACCAGGCAAAGTGTCCCCATTGCTCAGCAGCCCTGCTTCCAGCCTGGCCCACAGCAGGAGGGACAGGCGACGGGTGGGCTGGCAGGGGCGCAAAGGCAAGCAGTTCAGGCGGCAGCAGGGCACAGATGCAAGGTACCTACCTTGTTCACTCATCATGAGGTGGGAGAGGCCTTCAGGGAGGAGCAGAGGGGAGGAGGGAGGAGGAGGAAAGGAAAAAAGAAAGAAGACAAAGTTAAAATCCCAAATGCAGCGCAATCTTCTCTTAATTCTTTTAACTAGAGCAGGTATGGCAGGGCCTATGAGCAGAACACACACTCATAGCATGCACCAAACCCTCCAACAGTCTTTTGTTTGCTGAACTGCCTTGGCCTAATAAGGACAGATGTTTTGTTTGGTTTCTGTTTTCTGTTTTTCTTTTCTTTTCTTTTTCTATTCCTTAACCATTGTTCTGTGAAACTGGTAAGATTTGTGATAGATCTATTAAGACTAGTTTCATGGGCTAGCAAGATAGCTCAGTGGACTAAGTGCCTGCTCAGGCAAGCACAGGCACTGGGGTTCGAGCCCCAGCACCACATGCTACACTGGCCCTGGTCCTGGGTACACTGAGCCGGCCACCGAGACTGGGCGTGGTGACGCACACCTATAACCCCAGTGCTAGGGAAGCTGAAAACAGGAGGATCGCTATAAGTCTAAGTTGCATAGTGAGGCCCTGTACCAAATACATTTTTAAAAAAGACTATGTTCATAAGGAGAAGCCTTTACTGCCACAGGTAAAGTAGTTTTCCTTCTTTCTTTCAAATTATGGTACTTGAAATAGTAATACATGGTCACTGTTAAAACCTGGAAAAATTCAGAAGAATGAAAAGAAACAAAAGTCAGTCATAATTTCAGCATCCAGAGATAATCATCAACCTTTCTTCCAGATGTAATATTGTTCTCTACATAATCAACATCCTATTGGGCATATCAAATAAGCTCCTGCTTGCAAAAGTTTCTCAGACAGCCTAAAACTTTCCCTCCTGCCCCTTCCTCCACTTCTATTTTCCCACAAAGTCCCCTATGTTTGATCAGGAGATCAGCCCAGACCTGAATGGGTTAAAGAAGATCCAAAGACCAGATTAAGGAAAATAAGACAATTTCTGGCTATGTTCTTCTGGAAGGTAAACAAAGTTATTAAGAGCTCCTTATTTCAAGGGAAGTGTAAGCTCTGCTACATTTACTAAAAGTAAGGGTTTCTGACAACAGCCAAGGACACCAGTTACTTGCCCGTGTATTGCCACTTCATCTTCACCATCATCATTGCTGTTATATTTGTTCCTGTTTTGCTTCTAGTATCTATTTTACAAAGTCCAGATCACCCTAGAGAATCTTAATACAGAGCAACATTCAGAGATGCATGGAGATTATTAAAGGACAAAAAACTGTAAACTATGGAAATCTCTAAGTGGTTTTGGAGATTATTAGAGATTTGGAAAAGTAATCAGAGGCAAAATATAGGTCAAGCAGCTGACTTTTAAAAGATCAGTGATATATTAAATACATAGATACATGTGCCATAAATGTCATAAAGTCTTTTATAAATGAATTCCATTAAACAATAATCATATCATGAATGCAAAATCCTAGTATTTGTTGCTCTGGGTCTAGGGTTCATTCTCAATGGAGAAGAGAATTATGCCAAAGTCAGTCATTCTCACTATTTGTTTTATCTAAAACATTAACTTGAGGGGGTGTTTCTTGTTTCAGAGATGGTGGGATAGTAGAGAGAGAAAAAAAAGCTTTAGATTTGGCTAAGAGAAAACTGCACAGAAGCAACTGTTCTTGAAAGGCTCGAGCTACTTCTAGCGCAAGTCATAACCTTCAGCATCCCAGCCAAGAGCACAAGGATGAAGCAATGTGCAGCAGGCTGGTGAGGCACGTGGGAGGAGAAGAGATGGACATGAGAGATGGACCATCATTCCAGAGCATCACTGGCCTTAAAATATGAGAATAAAGGAGATCCAAAAAGAAACTTAAGGGTGAAATAGGGTGTTGGGGGAGGGAGGACTTAAATATTTCACACCTGCGACTAAAGGTACTGAGCAGCGACAAGAAAACGAGTGGGAAATATATGAAAGAGTCTACTGGACCCAGATAAATACTTTGCCCAGTTATTGAATGAAAGACAAAGACACTTGGTGCTAAGGGGCAGGCAGGTCATTGAGAAAGCCCAATAGCTGGCTTCAGGTTCTGTGCTTCCCAAAGTATATTTCCCTGGTGACATGCTTCGGGCAACTGCGGACACCCACTGAAAATGGCAACATTCACTGGGGACACCCACCGAAAATGAAGGAGCTAGGCCCCACCCTAGACAGAATAAGTCAGGGTCTTCAGGAAGAGTTGGGCAAGATCTGAATTTTAAATAAATTGCCCAAGTGATTCCCAAATTCACTGAAACTTGAGAGCTCCCCCTTAGGAATGCCACATAAATCAAACTTAGGTAAATTAAATTGTGTGATAAATGCCCTGAGAGGAATTGGATAGTTAATGGAACCCTGCAGTGGATCCGTTTGTGAAGGGGAGAATCCTTTTAAAATGCAAATAGCCCACCACCTGTGTTTTTAAAATTCAAATATGTCCTTATCAGGTTTTATTAAACTACATATGTAGCTGCAGTGTCACACTCCAGCAAAATGTTACCTTCTTCTGTCTTCTTCAGCTTCTAACTGCCTATAGTGAGGTGTTGACGTAGAAAGCCAGAAACGCAGAGCTGGGATCCTAATGTCAAAACTTTGCTTTGCAGGCAATGAAGCAAAAAAATGGACATGAGTAAGTACCGGAAACTGGATGGGGAGGAGGAACTGTGTGATCATAATATTGTTTGAGTTTCATTTTGCTTTTTTGTGAAGGAAATTTTATTCTACTTTCAAAGGCTCTCATGTCAGCATCTTTTCTTATTCAACCCTATTCTCACAGCTTTTAGAGTTCAGAACCAATATTCTAAAATCCTGTTCTCCTCCTATCTCAAAACACTCCTCCTTGGTGCTACGAATCTCAGGTTTCCAGTAGTGGAGAAAAGAATTAACAACCATTCAAGCTAATGAATGAACTGCCCACTGTATGTGAGGACTGAGCAAGGGAGAGAAGACCCAAGTACAGAAAAGTACGCCTGGAGGCCTTGAGCTCAACTGAGCAGAGGCTCATGTGTTTACATTTACATAAACATACGTGTGATATATACACATATACCTGGCCATGAGGCATGGGGTTATGATTAAGGGCTTCAGAGCTGGGTTAACATGCCCTCTCTGCCTCTATCTACTTTGTAACCCTAGGAAATTCACTAAACATTTTTGAACTTTGATTCTCCGGACTGTAAAATTTTGATGCTAATGTCTACTTCATCCACTGTTTTGAGCATTAAATACATTAATGTGTGTCAATCTGGGCCAGTATAGAGCTAGGCAAGAGCTCTACAAAGTTTATTATTTACATTATGCTATGACAATGCGCCAACGTGTGAGGCAATAGATATTATTGTGCTCGACACAAAGCAGGTAGGTTCCCAGAATGTGTTTGATGATTGCAAGAGGAATTGATGTGTTAGATAATGAATTCAGATGATAAGGCCAAGAGGGATTAAGAGGAGGGTCCTGGGTGCTCAGCAAAGATTTCTGGAGGTCAGAGAGATTTTTAAACAGATTTTGGAAGATGGTGGGCACTCTAGGTAGTGCAATCAACTCCCAAGACCACAAAGTGTATTTGTAAAACTTTCTGGTTCAACTTTTCTGAGCAGCTAGGGACTACCCAGCATATGGTAGGAATGTAATGGTATGCTGTGCAGATAAAGGCATTAATACATATAAAGAGGCATTTCAAGAAGAAGTGAGAGAGGGCCAGCCAGATAGCTCAGCGGATTAAAGCACCCACTTAGGCAAAGCACAGCAGCCAGTGTTTGATCCCCAATGTGCTGTACCAGCCCCACCCCTGGGGTGTGTTGAGATGAAGATGGAGACTGGACATAGTGGCACATGCCTGTAATCCCAGAACTTGGGAGGCTGAAAACAGGAGAATCACTACAAGTCTGATCTATGTAGTGAGACCCTGTAGACAGTGTAGTCCCTGTTCTAAAATACAAAAAAAGAAGGGAGAGATACCAGAGTATGAAGCCATTGAGTAAGGAAATTGGACTTGATCTCAGCTGATGGAAAATACTGAGGTTCATGAGCAAGGGAGTGAATGGAGGAGAAACACTGTTCAGAAAGACTAGTTTGGCAGTAGTGTGGATAGGATGGATTACAGGAAAAGAGATGACGGCAGAAAGATCACTCAGAGGCAAAGGGGTCAAATGAGCATCATGGCAGTGAGGAGGGAGACAGAAGAGGAGGATTTACCAGGTTTTGATAACAGATGAGATGCCTTAGGGAAGAGAGTGATGAGAGATAAGTGGAAGCCATGGAATAAGAGGTGCATGGGATGAGGACATGGATTTGGAGAAGGACATTCAGTTCTGTTTTAGGCACGATGAGTTGAAGCAAAAGAAGACTCCCAAGCTAAAATGTCCAGTGTGTATTTAACATTGTAAAGCTATGGTCTGAAAGGAAGTCAAGAGGAATATAAGACCTTACCACATTCCTTCCACGGAAAGAAAGGCGCAGACTCACGTAAGCCAATGAGGCCTCAAAAGAAAGAGACTATAGCACTGAGTGGTAGCTGGGAAGGGTGGAAGAATACTGAGATATCATGAAGATTTTTCTCAAGAATATTTAACATTAATGTTCTTTAAATAACATCTCAAAAGAATATAGAAGTATATGGCTTTCCAACATAAATTCCAGAAAATAATGGTCAAAAAAATCTTAGAGGGACATAATTAGCAAGAAATGAAGTAGAAGCTATGCTGGATATGTGGTATGTGTGTGGATAATGAGAAAGGACTTAAAATGATAACAGATCTTCTGGAAGATTAACCTCAGAAGCAGAAGGTCAGCGTAAATGTACAACAGTACCTCCATCACCAGCACCACCAGTCCCAATACCACCACCCTGACTTGGATTCAAGTTCAATGTTTATTCTGGGGCTGATGGTCTAGGGCTGCCAAAACCTAAGCCATGAACTACACCAGGGACTCATAGAAGCAGAAGAGAAGAATCTGACCACAGACTCTGGATTTGTACAGATCCTCAACGAAGACTCAGAACTTATCCCCCAGAAAGATCACCTAAGGCTAGGTAGGGTCTGATGGTCTTTGCCTGGGCAGGAAATTAAGAACTGCCAACCTAGAATTCTTTTGGAACTACAATGTCTTTCTGAATATAATTGTGATGAAGAAGAGAAGAACAAGAGGAACAGGAAGGAGAAGAGGGAGAGGAAGAGGAGAAAGAAGAGGAGGAGGGAAATGTGGAGGGACAAGGAGGAAGAGGAGGAGGAAGAGGATAGTAACTGAAGTGCCTACATTCTGGTGTCACATACTGACAAAGTAGTACCCTAACTGATCGTGACAATCCTGGGTCCTAACAGGGTATCCAATACTTTTGATCTTTCTTCCTCCCTTTCTAGGACGATCTCCCATCCTTCTTGTGCCTATTTGTGATTCCCAGAATGCATTTAGGAACAAGATGAGAAAAGGATCACCAGTGGATAAGATCTGCAAAGTTGAAATTGCCTTAGAACAGGCTGCAAATTGTATGTAAAATATATGCAAAATATACATATGGCTCTCTAAACTATGTTACACCCTTCAGGAAAATCCCCATGGAGACAGCTGCGTCGGCAGCACAGGGAAATGGAAATGGCTATGGAAGCAAAGTCATTTGTAAGCAGCTGTGGCCATCATGAAGCCTGTCATGAGAATGAGTAATAGAGAAAATAGGAACCATTTACTGCAACAAGCAAGGGGAAGATGCAATGTCCAAGAAGCAGCCAGAAGTTGGAGCTCTCCATCATTGAAGCTAATACCACCCTCCAACCTACCCACCTCAGATGATTTTCAAACCAGCCTTCTCTTCCTTCACCCTGGCTGGGTAAATGGAAGTAGTATTTCAAGGAAGAAAAGAATAGGGGAGAATCGGGGGGTAGGGATTTATCTCTGCCAAGACTTTTATTTCATTCACATTTAGTTTTATCCCAGTTTTTTTTTTTAAATCCACGTATATCATCTCTTTTTCCACGCCACAGTGGAGAAGTTAAATGTCACTAATTGCTGCAAGTGCTAGCATTGAATTCTTACAAAGCCAAAGGACTTTTTTAAAGAGAAAGTACATAAATTACATACAATAGGAAGGTGATGGAGACATTTACCTGATGTTTCTGGAAAAACCAAGGAGATGTCAAGATGGACAGCGGGAGAAGCCAAGAGGATCCTGTCTGCAGAGCGATCCGGAATTAGTAAGATAGAAGGGGAATCTCACATTCAGATTGGTTTTTTAAAGAAGGAAGCTTAGCATGTATTTCATGAAAATATAAAATTCTTCCTTTCCTTGGTCATTTTGTGGGGTTGTTCAACTAGTTCCCTCTCTGAAATGCAAATGTGGACAATGACACACTCGGGCTTTTCCCCATTGATATCACTTAGTGGGAAGGACTATTAAGACAGTGAAATTAAAGCTCTCTCCTCAAAGACAGGGGTGCAGCATAGGGACTTCTGATTGGAGCAGGAAGAGGTGTGCAGGCTGAAGAAGTCTGGTGCCATGGGCAGTGAGCAGCCCCAGAGAGTAGAGACCTATGCCTAGGGCTTTGTACGTGCTAGGCAAGTGTTCTGCCCCAGAGGAATAGCCCCAGTTCCTAAGCCCAGCATTTTTGATAATGATCACTTCATTATCACTGTGGACTACACGTTCCTTTTCCACTAGGGCTCACCAGCACCAGACAGCAGAGCAGAGGCCTCAACCACAGTCAACAGCTTGGCTGACTTGAACAACATTCATAGCATACTATCACTGTCCGGATGTTGTGATGAATTATAGCTCAGAAGAATCACTAATTTGTTAGCTACTAGAAGCCCAAAAAAGGGTGGGAATCAGCAAATTATAAGATTAAATTTTAAAGGACAAAAGTAAATTCTGGAACTTTGATGTGATTCCCTACCCCAGAATCACCCAGCAAAAAATGCTCAACAGTCCTTCCTTGGCACCATGAAACAAGGGTTTTGGTTCAGTGTATGGTACCCTGTAGTGGGGGGCATAGGGGGAGCACGGGGCAGCCACTATGAGGAGCCCCAAAGCACATCCCATGCAGGATACTGAAGGAGCTTTGTTGTTTAGCACAAATAAGAAGGAGCCAGGTGGGAACATGGCACTGCTGGCAAGCATTTAAGGAGCTGCACATGTAAAATAAAGGTGCAATCCCATTTGGCAAGAGCTGAGGGTAGAATAAAAAGGGAAGTTTCACTTGCAGAAATACCAAACATAAGAGTCTAAGTGGGGTTTGAAGAGATAGCTACCAAAAATCCCTTCAAACTTGAAATTTTTTGCCTCTATCAGTTCAAAGAGGTCAAACAATATAATGGACAGAACCATATGAAACTTCTGATAGTTGACTGTTTCTGACCTGGTTCACACTAGTATATTTAGAACAATACCCATGGTCGGAATGGGAGGCCTCAACAATAGCTAAGCCTATACAGCTCAGCCTCACAATGGGACACCTAGTCATACAACAGCAATCGTGATCTAATAGTCAAGGATACGAAAACGTATGTGTGTGTGCACATGTGTGTGCATGTGTATGTGTGTGTGTGTGTGTGTGTGTGTGTGTGTGTGATATTTTAGCTTCTCTACAATCTGGACTCAGTACTGAGGATGCACTGAGTAGCTAGACTCAGATGACAATTCCTAGAGACAATGAAAAGAAGAGAGTACACGGGCACTTCTCCAAGATAGGGGCCAACCAGCCTCTGCGTTTTCCCCTGCCATGACACAGCTACACTCAGGATTCGCCATGTGACTCTATTGGATGTAGCTGCCAACCACTCACTGTTTGTCTGTATACCAACTCTGCTTTTATAAGATGGTGGCTGATCTGAACAGAAAATGTTGCTTGCTTCATGCTCATGAATCCCCACATCTTCAGTGACACACAAGCACAGAGTAAAGGAAAGCAGGCTTGCAGCACACGGCCGACTGATTCCATCTCTTGGTGGGAGATGGAGTGGTGAGACTTCCTCACAACTGAATGTGATGGGGAGAGAGAGAGAGAAACAGCCAGAGGCTTGTAGCTCTTAGGGTTCAATGACAGGCAATGACTCTTAGGAAAGACTTGCTCCAAAGGAAAGAAAATCCTTGCTTTCTTACTGTCATAAACTTTTCTAAAATTGTCCTCCATTTATGAACAGCAAAAACCTAGAAGGAAGAGCTCAAGTGCTAGATGAAGAACTCTACCCAAACAGGCCATAGTGATAGATTTAACAAAACCTGAGTCAAAAAAAAAAACAGTTGCACAAGTCCAGCAAAGAGAAAGAAATGGCTTGGCAGCAGCACACACAAAAACAGTGAAGTTTTCCATTGACTTTAAGTTAAATTTAATACGACAGTAATTTTGTTTTAATTCTAAGGTGTTGGGTGCTGCTATTAATAGATATGGACCCCATGAGAAGGGAGTGGAATTGCTCCTAATTGTGCCTACAATACTGCATGTGGTGTGGGCAAAGGACTCAAGAGGTAGGGATGTCATTTTTCAGAGAACAATGATCTGCATGAAAGAACCTCAACCCTCGGATGAGAATGCCCAAAGAAACTAGAGATGTTTTAGCCTCTAGAAAAGAAAATCCTTAAAGACAAAAGCCTTGTCTTCAAACACAGGGAATATAATTAGATCTATTCTGTGTCTCCAAGGGCAGAAGACCATCCAGGTGGTGAGAGCTCTAGAAACTCATAGGGAAGGGGGTGCTCTCAGCCGTTCAGCATCGTTGGGATGCAGGGAAGGGTGGAGAGCAGCGAGAGTCCACCGCCAAAGGGGCTCAAGCCCAGAGGGAATAAATTTGTTTGTTTTAAGGAGAATAAAAAATAATTCTGAAAAACATTAGAAGCAATACAGAATTTCAAAAAACGAGGTGACAGGAGTTCAACAATGGTTGTTACACTGCATAATGTTGTCTTCAAAGTAGTTGTTCAGATTACCAGATATAAGCATGTAAAATTGGTCAGAAAAATTAAGCATTAACTGTTCCTTTCAATAAGCTAATAGAGTTTAGTGGTATAATTATCTTAGCATATATATACATATATGTATATATATACATACATATGTTAAGATAAATACATATATTTATCATATATATATATATATTCCCCTTCTTTTTTCTTTCCTCCCTTCCCTCATCCCAGTTGTTCTTTCCTTTTTTTTTCCCAGTTGTTCTTTCCTATTGAGCAGTTTCTTTCCCTTTCACAATATATATTGTGTCTTTTGGGTTTTATTTGCTCTGTCAGGTTTTTACATTAGGGCCACAACATGACATTTACACATTTAGGTCTTATTTATTTCACTTATGAATACGGTCTCTAGTTGCATCCATTTACCTATAAAAACCTTGCGTTTTTCTTTATAATTGAGTAATATGCCATTGTATAAGAATACCGCATCTTTTTCATCTATTCCTCAGTTGAAGGGCATTTGAGTTGTTTCCAAGAAGCAGCTATGACAAACTGCCTTGCTCTAAACAAGGGTGCATGTACATTGCTGTTTATGATGTTTTGAGTTCCTCTGGTAAAACACCCAGGAGGGAAATAGCTAGGTTTAACAGGACTTTAATCCTAGTTTTCTGAGGAATCTCCACACTGATTTCCATAGTGGTCGTACCAGTCTACATTCCCACTAAGAGTGGAGAAGTGTTCCTTTTACCCCACAGAACCTCCAGTAAACTTTTTTTTCTATATTTGGTACAGAGTCTCACTACACAGCTCGAACTCATAGTCCTACCCTCCTGTTTTCAGCCTCCCCAGCACCGCCATGCCCAGACTCAGTCACTGGCTCAGCGCACTCAGGGAGGAGCCAGTGCAGCTTGCGGTGCTGGGAACCAAACCCCAGTTCCTGCGCTTGCCTGAGCAGGAGCTTAGTCCACTGAGCTATCTCACGGGCCCTCCTCCTGCAAACTGCTAAGAGAGGGATTCAAATGTCAAGTGCATGGAGAGCTTTGGTGATCTATTATGTCCCCTCCATCCCTAAAATGTGTATCCTAGCCAAAGTTTGTGAGCACGTGCAGTGTTGCAGAAGGTGGTGAGACAGACACAGGCAGGCCTCTGTTCTCAAAGAGGAGAACATTCTCTGCTCTTCAGGAGACCTCAGTGTCCTTCAGGAAACATGCAGGGAAACACAGCTGGGTGTAATGAGTGTGAATGATGGTTCTACAAGCCCTGTGAGTGAAATGCCTTTAGGACACAAATAACACAGAGAAAGCATCATCCCATTCTCCTCTCTACCTTTCCTTGTTCCCTTAATGCCCAAGAGGCATCAAATGGTGGTAAGAGTGAAGCTTCCTATTCCTTCACTTTCCATATCATTTTCTTTAGAACAGTAACTCTTACAAATCCTCTGTAGGAACAAGCCTCCTCTAATGAACCTAGATCACTTCTATTACCTATCCAGGTGGATTCTGATGTTTATCAGACACTAGCTCAGAACTCAAAAATCTGAATTCAAATCCCAGCTCTACCTCTTACTAACTGTAACTAATTCTTTAGAGCAAATTAACTTTTCTGTGCTTTTTCCCATAAAATCTCTCTCGGCTGTAAATTATCACCTCAGGATCACTGTGGCAACCACATGAAACTACACAGGAAAGGCCTTTGGCACCGTCCCTTGCACATAGGAAGGGCTCAAAGGCTCGTTATTAGTACAACTACTGGTACTTGGGAGCCTGGTCTGTCCAGGGTCCTTGCCTGTCCCCCTTTTAGTGCTTGCCAACACCATTTCTCTAATTAGCTGGCAGCACTGCCCGCTGCATCCTCAGATGCCTCCATTTGGGGACACAGTTCAACAGCACCACAAAGGGACCCACTGTCCCAGACTCTCCACTGTGTCCCATCTCCCCACCCCTCCTGAGGGCTGGCCAGCTTCATCCATGTCCTTACCAGACCTCCATAGGCTGATCTGCAGACTGGGAAGAACTCCAATGCTGCCACACACAAGCTGTGGGATTTGCTGAGTGATACAGAGGTTCTATAGCCTCATTTCCCCTTCCACGCAAGGGAAGAACTGATCTATAATAGATTCTCAGTGGTGTCCTCAATGGCATTTTGAGCAGCACAAATCTTTGAACACAACCGTCACATATATCAGAGGACACTTAGCATTCATTGTTCTTTCTGCTTAAAGGACGTCACCTATCATTGGACCAAAAAATAAATACCCGCATACATTTAGCAGGCTCGCCGGGGAGATGGCTCAGTGGAATAAACGCTTCCCTGGCAAGCGCAAGGGCCTGAGTTCAATCCCCTGTTCTGCCAAAAAAAAAAAAAAACAAAAAAAAACAAAGTTACATTTAGCAGGCTCGGAGGGTAATGGTGCCGTTCCAGGGAAACTATGGAGAACACCAGTGATTTTTCCAGCTCTAACTCTGACACTGCCCTCCAAAACTGAGGAATGAGAGGTGGCATAACCAACACCCTAATGGGGCTACCTTTCTAAGACAGTAAGGTGAGGATTTTAAAAGGCTCTAGAAAAAAGTGCCAGGCTCAGTGATCTGCTTTCTCAAGATAGCCAGGCAGGCAGACTGGGAAATAGTGCCTTACTCACACTTAGTCCTCAAGAACAGCTCCAGGAGCCGAGAGGCTCCTCCTGCATGCCAGCCGGGCAATTGGCTGGAAGCTGAGCACTGTCCACCCAGCTGACAGACCCCTTCCAAAGCAATTACACACAGCAGTGGTGGACTTCCCAGAAGCCTGCACTGTTCCCTGGGCAGAGCTCAAGATGGGCACTGAATAAAAATCAGTTGACTTCCCCTCTGGCTCAGGATAAACCCCAATAAAAGGCAGAATTTTGGAGGAATGTATGACAAAACTACCAGCAGAGACCTGAGCATTATGTATTCATTCAGCACATATTTATTTTGTCATCTAGTGTATTAGAACTGTGCTAGGTGGAGAAAACAGGGACAGGAGTGTACCTGTGCGGGCTATGTACTCTAGTAGGACTGCTTCAGAAATGCCTCCAGGACCAGATAGACCACCACCTTGACAGGGTGGTACCAGTGAGCGCCATTCAAACCTAAGCCTCCATTTGTTCGTGGGGGAGATGGACCTTAAACATCTGCCTCCTCAGAAAACTCTAAAGAATTAAATAATTTATGTGAAACTTAATGTTTCAGTGTCTGGCTCAAAATATAAGCTCAATAAATGTCAACTGGTTTTCCTAATAAGCTAATAAGAGAAAAAGCAAATGTGGCCATTGTCCAGAAAAATAGCAAAGAAGTCACAAAATATATTATAGCCCTACTGGAGGTAGGAACTGTAAATCCTGGTAATGGAAAGCCAGTCGTCTGGGTTGCTATTCCCTAAGGTGTCTCAGGAAGAAAACTCTTATCATGGAGTCTTACAACAGAAGCTGAAAGGTTATCTGATTTAGATCCTTGACATTCAAAGAATCCTGTTGCACAGAGAGGTTATATGACTTGACCAAGGGCACACAAGCCCTAAGAAAAGTGGAAGAAGCACACCTGAATCTAGATTTTAAAATCTATCAGATCATAACTACTTCTGATTGTGAGCAAATAATACATTATTTCAAGCTTGGAGCTCTTTAGGAGTGAAGGCACAGGTATCCAGTGCATGATGGGTCATCTGTATGTGTTGGTCCTCTCATACTGGGATTTCAAGGCTCCACTTAGAACAGTGGCCAGGACCTAAGCTTGAAACACCTCTTTGGTGGAAGCACCAAGGTCCGAGCCAATGGGAGAGAAAGTGTGTCTAGGAGAGAACCGCAGAGACGATTAGAGAGGTCCTTCAGCACACACAGAAGCATGTCTCTGATGACTAGGAAGTCCAAGACACACTGGAAAGAGGGGACGGGCTTTGTGAAAACCTCTGAGTGTTTTTCTCTCTAACAGAGAGGGTGAACCTTTGAGAGCTTTTGATGATACAAAAAGCCTGTTGTGACACACTTGTCGTAGATTTGCCACCACTGCACCAAAACAGAACATAGGGGAAAAGGATGAGATGAGATGGCTTACAGTAAGAGCTGCACTGTAATTACCATGCATGCCTGAGTTCACCTAAACTTCGGTGCAGCCCCATGAGGTATGGACACTCTTGTTCCTACCTTACAGAGACAGAAAGTCAGACCCCCAAAGGTGAAGTGACTGGAACAGGTTACATAGCTGTAGTGGAGCCAAGAAGCCAACCCAGGCACTTGGTTCTGAGTCTGTGCTGTAACCCAAGGGTGGCAGGTTTTACTTTGCCCCTCAAAAGCAGCCAGTAACAATGCAGAAATGAATGAGTCTGGCCAGACATGAAAATCTAAACCTCATAAAATAGTTGTAATACCATCTGATGGTTGTTTTTATTTACTTTAAAAAAAAAAACATATTCTTAGTTCACATGCAATACAAAACAGGGCAGTGAGCTAGATTTTTGCCCTCAAGTCCCAGTTTGTCAACCCCATCTTCATCCTATGCTATCTTAGTACACTTGTGAGATGTAAATCACTACACAGGGGGTACCTGGACAGTGACATGCACAGACGAGGTGGTCGAGACCGCACTCTTTCTGCTCCCTAACCCCAGTCTCCTTTCAACCCCTATGAGCTGGATCAAGCAGGCATCTCCTACCATAGGAAACAAGGTAAACTGCCACTTCCCTGGTACAGACAGCACTGGTGGTCCCAAAGGGCGGAGAGAATGGAAATCCCCAGGCCAGGTGTCTCAGACATCAATGTGCTCATACTCCCAGGCTCTTGAGACAAAGCCAGTTGTGATTCTGTAGGTCTAGATGGGCTTTCCCTTCTGCTTTTCTGACAAGGTCCCTGTGATGCTGACTGTCAGCTCTGAGGGCACCCTTGGAGCAGTGAGGTGCTGTGGCATTCATTGTGTCCACAGAGCCATGCCAGATGCCCGAGGGCTGCAAGCTTCCTGACTTCATGTTTGGAACAGCATCCCTGGGGCTAGGCTGAGCGATGCCCTGGAAATAGAGGAGGGCTCAGGACAGCCCTGAAATGACTACACGTCAGACAAAACAAAGAGGGGTGGAGGTCAAGAGTGGACAGAGAAAGGCTCACACAAATGCATCTGTTCCTCCCCACAGCAGCAGATCAGGCCTCCTCTGGGGCCCCGCAGACGGCGCCCCTCCTCCTGCGCCTGCCAGGGCTCTGATGGACCGAGGCAAGAGGCCTATTTCCTCATTGGGCCTCTGCATAACTAGGGCACTTTCACAAGGTCACAGTTATTCATTTAAATTCCAGCTCTAATCAGCAGGCAGAGCCTGAGAAATTATCCATTCTGAAGAGAGAGGCTGGGCTGTCAGGGAGACCAAAAACAGCCCTCCTGCAGGAGAGCGGCGCTGGGAGATGGGAGGGGAGTGAGGGTCTCACAGTCACAGGCCCCCAGCATCCTTGCCTCCTAGACCCTTCCTCCATTTAGCCCTCTTCTTCACCTCCAAAAAGTTTTCTTCACCCTTGGCAGAGAGTGCTAGACGAGCAGAAGTAGAGAGAGGGTGGAGGGCAGGTAGGGCAGGACAGGGATGGGACTGCCCACTCCTGCCCCTAAAGCAGCCCAAGGCCATCACTGACAAAGCCCAATGGACAAAAGCATAGGACAGGCCACCTGACAGAAGTCCCTTCCAGGCTACCCATGGACTATTTGTTCTTGGAGATGTCCCTGCCCTTCTTTGGGCCTCAGTTTCCTTCCCGGAAAAGCTTGCACTCCTCTGATAGGATGCCCTGTGCTCCCCCGTGTCTCCGGGGTCCGGCAGGCACACCAAGCCCCTCTCATACAGTTCCTCTTTCTTTTTCATTCAAGTTAACTGAGGCTGTATCCTGGGTCAAGCATATGCAAAGAGAAGAATGTAGACACAAGGAGGACCCAACCTTGGCCTTCAGCACTGCTGTGGGGTGGCAGGGTTTAGAACAAGCACCCCGACTTTGGAGGCCCACAGACCTGAGATGCTACTCTCATCACTACTAGAGGTGACCACAGGCAGTGACTGAAGCTCCCTGAGGCTCCTTTCCCTGTCAGAATGGGGGTGGCGATGCTCCCCTGCAGGGGTGGATAAGGACAGTCTTGGTGCACTCCTCCTGCAGGTCAGCCTGCACCAAAGCCTTCACTTGGGCTTCTCTGACCTCCTTCCATGGACCAGAAAGAGGGCTGTGAAGGCTCCCACCATCCCCCTGGGTATATAGGTCCCACTCTCAAGTTCCCAGCCTGTCTCCTGGACTGGGAAGGGTGCTGCTCATGAGCTCCATCTCAGGTTGCATTTTACAGTAGGATTAGTTTCAACCAATCTCCTCAGCATGTAAAATTCATCAATTAATCAATCATCCCTTTATAGTCTTCCAGCGGCCCCTATGTAAACAGTTACATTAGCTCATAAAATCCCCAATTTGTCTACTTAAGGGGAAGGAAGAAAACATCCAAGAACCACTAACAGCTTCTTGTGTCAGAGCCTCAGCGTGGCTGGCTCCAGACTGCCCAGCCAGGGCCTCAGAAAGAGGAGAGGATGCCCCTCGCTGTGGCCAGAGCAGGTCCACTCGGGCAGCCTACTGCCATGCCCAGAGCCACAGGGTGAGGGTCTAAACCAGGGGTTTTTCTCAGGCTTGAGGACAGCACAAAAACAAGGGGTCAGAGGAGTGATGGGCTGGCACCCAGCCCTCATCCCTGCAAGAGCAGAAGGAAGGGCATAAGATTTCACATTCGTCTAGGGTCCCCTCTAGGTTCTGCTGCTCCATAGCTGACCGACCATAGCATATTACTTAACCTCTCTGGGCCTCAAGTTCCTCCACAAGGAAATGAGGATTGGGCCACATACATCAGAGAGCTATTAACAAAATTAAAGATGATGGCCATGACATGGGAATGGTACTGTGGTGGGTACTAGGCAGAATTACAGTGGCCGTTATCTGAGGTATGGCAGCCATACCCATGTGGTCCAAATAGATAAAGAGTGTACGATCCACCCTACCAACCTCTTCCACCAAAACCAATATTATACTTTTGTGAGATTTAGGACACAGCGCAAACCTCGGGGTCAAGGGAGCCCCATAGGCAAAGGATGCTTTTCAGCCCGGTTCATCCCAGCTGGGAGACCGTGAGAAGGCACCACATGTACCCCTCTGAGTGGTGACTCAGGGCCACAAAGTTAATACTATCTTCCTAGGAAATACTGTCCTGTGCTTTGATCCTAAACTAAGAGGAGAAGATGAGCCAACCGGCCCTTGGACAAACACAACTGGAACTGTGGTGCTACTTCCTCTCCTTCAGATGCCCTAGCAAATAGGCTCTTAAGAGCGAAGCCTTTTCTAGCTGTTCTCAATGCATAAGAAAATTCTACTTTATTTTGTTCTGTTTTTTCCACAGCACTTTTTTAATTAAATGAGCTTATTGGTACATTGTAGATATACATAATGACCACATTCATCATATGGCATTTGTACCTGTATGTGATAGAACTTGATTCTTTTTCCCCATTCCTCCACTCTCCCTCCAGCCATTCTTCCCTTCCTTATTTACAAAAGCTTTGTTTTACTTTTTACTCACCACCTGATAAAATACATATCGATATATACATACCTGTAGTATGTGAATGTGTATATGTATGTGTGCTTGCATACCTGTGTGTGTGTGTATATATATATATATATATATATATATACACATATATATATATCCTGAGCCAGCAGGATAGCTCAGTGGACTAAGTGCCTGCTTCACAATCACAGGAACCAGGATTCCATCCCCCACACCACATGCCGCACCAGACCCACCTCCAGGCATGCTGAGCTGGCCACTGAGACCAGGCGTGGTGGTGCATGCCTGCAATCCCAGCACTGGGGAGGCTGAAAACAGGAAGATCACTAAGGTACAGGAAGGTCTTGTGTTTTGTTCACTGTTTTCCCCCAGTGTCTGGTACACAAATGTTTTTGAGTGAGGCACTTGAACCAAAATATTATGAAATAGAAGGAACAAAGCTAATAGTATCTTCCTAGGAAATATTGTCCTGTGCTTTGGTTCAAATACCAGTTCAAGTATTAATTATTTTTAAAGATGCAGGATAAGCAGAAGAAATAGAGGGAGACCGTCTGTGTAATGTAGGGACAACTATATCGTACCAGACAGGACAATGATCAGAAGGACACTACTTAAGTCTGCCTGACCATTTTAGATATGCAAAAAAATATGATAAATTAGGAAAAAGGACTGCTAGTAAAAAAATTATTTACCTCTAAGCAAAACTAAATGACTGCACAAGAGTACAGTGCCATCAGGGAATACTCACAAGGGCCTTGGTCATCCAGTTTTCAGCAAAAGCCTGGCACTCACCAGTGCAGCATGTTTGCAGCCACAGTACCCTGAGTCCACATGTTTGTTCTACCACTGCTGTGTTGTATGTTCGTTGGCCCTGCTGTTAAAATGGGTATAATACTACTTCTTTCTCCCACACCTCCCTAATAATGGCATTTTATATTGATGGTATAAGAATTCAACATCCATGGGCCGGGGAGATAGCTCAGTAGAATAAGCGCTTGTCTGGCAAGGGCAGGGTCTTGAGTTCAATCCCTGGTACCACCAAAAAAAAAAAAAAAAGAATTCAATGTCCAAAGGACTAAGTAAGAAATCATGTGAAAATATCTATGATGATGTTCCCTTTCTGCCTGGTAAGGATGATTATTCTTAATTCAAAGTTCTGTCTAGTTTGATGTAGTCTCCAAACCATTCTAAATCATCTGAGACTCATCTATGAATCACCTCATATGATTCTATGTGTATCTGTGTACATATATATATACACATAATTCATAAAATTATGACTCTAGATTTGCATGCATTTTAATCATAGAAATGAGTAATTATCATAAAGATGATTCTTCTACTTGTCTATTGACCAAAACCTATTCAGTCAAATTATTTTTCCTTTAACAGTGACCATGTACTATTTATATAACCAGAAAAAAATAATACTGTTAACTTCATTATGGAGAAATACTGACATTTCTAATAATGAAAAGAAAGGAACCTTCTGTCACCCATGTCACATTTACCATGCAAAGCATGGCATATCTTCAACTTTCAACCACATGAACCTATAGAAGACAGACCGATTGATGGAAGGCAAGGCAAAAATTTCATTAAGGTGAAGAATTTAAGAACACATTTTAAAATATTTTCAATAATGCTAATTTTATATTCTTTGATTTATTCCAAAATATTAAACAGAAGGAAATGATTTCATAAATCAGGGAACCATATTCTTTGGGTTTTCAAATGGTTCTTCAACACCAATACAAATATATCACCTCAGGTCATTTGTTCTCCTAAACCTAAATCAGTCAAAATATAACTATACTTAGATTTCCAGAAAAAGCGGATCACACTCAAACCATGCACAAGCGAGCAGAGGGGAAATTCCCACGGCAGCTGCACAAACACAAAGACTCACCTGGACCTTGACTGACATCTGCAGCAGCATTTTCAAGGAAACAGAAAGGGGGAGGAGAGAGAAGGAGAGAGAAAGGAAGAAATGTTAGCAGCACACACGCACGATGCAATGTGCTCTTGCATGACTATCAAGCTCATGCAAGCCCTCAAAGGTGCTCTACTTCTGAGCACCCGGCTCTACCTTCACCCAAAAGCCACCCATGCAAGCTGAGAAGCCAAGCTCCCTGGTCACTGTGCATGGAGCAGAGAGGTCATTTCCCATCTGTCCGGAAAGACATGATCCTGGAATCAGATAGGGCTCCAAAGAGCCAAGCAAGCTGAAATCCTGCAAGAATATTGGTTAAAATATTCTGGTTTATTTCTGCACACCAACACCCAAGCAAATCTTCCTCTTCTCCAGATACCAAACACCGGACATGAAGTCAAGCAAGGTTTCCCAGAAGAAGAAAAATTAGTAGATTACTCCCTTGAGGAACAAAAAGAAAAAGAAACATGAATTAAGAGTAAATTGCAGCAATATTCATAAGGTAGGACTGAAGATCACAAGGACAAGACCACAGAGGACAAGATACACAATAGCATATATGATATACTATACAGTCATACAAGGACAAGATCATAAGCATTCACATCGCCCTCCCTCTCCAGGCTTCCCAATGAGGTTCTTCATCACAGACATCAGCATGTAGGTGAGACTGTGGGTAGGTGCAGCAGCCACCCTCCACATGGGAGCTGTGCCTCCCTGCTTAATTTTTCTCCTTGTTGCACTGGGGAGATAGCTCAATAGAATAAGTGCCTGCCTGGCAAATGCAAGGCTCTGAGTTCAATCCCCGGTCCCCCCCAAAAAAAAAAAAAAATTTTTTTTTTCTCCTTGCTTTCCTCCCAATCACTAATGACAAGACTTGCTACTTGAAATCACTTTTAACAACTGCAAATAAACATTCATCCCTGGAGAGGCTGACATTTGGATTAATCCAATGAACTTGTAAAACACAAGGACCAGTTCAGTGCTATCATTTCCATGGATGACACAGTCTCCTCCCCCTTCCACTCTCCAGCATGAAACAGAATCATGCTGAGAAACCCAAGAGTGGCCAGCCTGATGGCAAGTCCCAGAGGAGAGGAAAGGAGCAAGAGGCTATTTTGGGAAGCACTGACCATCCGGGCAATCCTAGGTGGACTTACTTAAAAGAATCAGATGGAAGATCTGGGACGGTGGCTAACATTGGTTAGTTAGTCTCTTCTTTTTTGTTTAGAAGGAGAACAGAGGGCCAGCCAAATAGCTCAGTGGATTAAAGCAACTGCAAGCAGGCACAAGGGCCCAGTGTTCCATCCCTGGGCCTGCATCCTGGCCCCGCCCCCCAGGACACGCTGAGATGGCAATTGAGACTGGGCGTGGTGCTGCACACCTGTAATCCCAGCTCTTGGGAGGCTGTAAACAGAATTACTACAAGTCTGATCTAGTAGTGAGACTCTGAACACCCTGTAGAACCTTCCCTAAAACACAGGAAAAAAAAAGAAAAGAACAACAAAAAAAAAAGATGGAGAACAGAAGAAAATCAGAGACTTGTCCAAGGTCCTTCAGCTGGTTTAGAAACAGAGCCTAACAAAAACATCAGATTCCTTGAATCCCATTCAGCTCCAACTTGCTCAGCTGAAGTGTGCGGATCCACTAGGGACACATAGGACCCAGTGCATTTTGTGGCTTTTGGGGAATAGCCAGAGGCATGGGGAAGCTGGGTGAGCATCCCAGCTGCCCCACATGCAGTCAGGATTTAGTCTCTGTGTCTTTAATTTTCTGCCGGCACAAGGTAGGTAGTGTGCTCAGTGCCAATAACAAAACATCTGAAATCAGATTTGTAAAGCTCCAGAGAGTTCTTAGGGCTCTTGTCCCAAGAAAATCCAGGCTTTGAGCAGACTGAGCTGGGCCCTAGCGCCTGAGAAGGGCACACCCCCAGCACCAACTGAGTTTACCCAGCCCACACCCTGTATTCCCTAGCAGTACAGTATCTGCTCCAAGAGACATCTAGAGAAGCTCTGAATCACTCCTCAGCCACAACCCCTTTCAGGTTTTCTGGTGAGTTAGATTTAGGGGTAGTGTGGCAGGAGGGAGGAAGAAAGGAGAGAAACAGAAGAGGTGGGAAGGAAAACACAGGCATAAATAACCAAACAGGGCCATTAACTGTGACTGATGGATTGCCTGGAATAGTGGTCATTAAGATACCCTTAATTAAACAGGATCTCAAACTATTTACATGAGGTGTTCTGTGGTGGGAATATCAAGCTGTTGCTTTTACCAAGATGCTTTTTGAGGGTACCAAGACTCAGAGAGACAGGATCTCTTGGAACCCCCACAGGTCTTTAGGTACTGGCTAGTTGGCCATTTTGTCATTGTGGTTATGATCCAAAACTTGGAGACAGATAGGTCTGAGTTCAGATCCCAGCTAGCTCCGTGGCTTTGAGCCCTTCACCGAACTCTATGTCTTTTTCCTCAGCAATAAAATGGGAATAAAAAGAGAGCCTCCCTCACAGGGGTATAATGAGAATTAAGTGAGATTAAATGCTTAGAAAGCACTTAGCACAGGCAAACACTGCACGAATGTTAGCAGCTCTGATTGTTATCATTTGGAATTACCACACTGGGAAGTACCAAAAATATTGACCAGATGGCTCCCTGGAAACACCGAGAGACCACAGGAATCAAGCGAGGATTTGGGTTCAGCTCTTCCACTTAGGAGTGTGGAAGGGTGCTCCAGTTCTCCCCTCTACCATCTTCAGTGTGAAGTGGGGGGTGGGAGAGCTAAGGAGCTTGGGGGAGCAAGGGTCAAAACAAATTCCGTGCGCTTTTCTTCTGTTTTCCGTCCTCAGGCCTTAAGCAGGCACAGCTCGAACAGGATGCATCAAAACACCACATATGTTCACACCACAAAAGGGCAGCAACACGACCCAAAACACCCCTTTGACTGGGGATCCAAGTCAGAGCTCAGTTCCTGGCTGTGGCAGTGACTGGAGGGGGTTGTGAACAATGTTCCAAGTTTAGGACCAGAGAGACAGTGTCACCTGGCCCCTAGCCCAAGAAGTGGGGAGTGACCTGAATTTCTAGACTCAATTCTGGCAGAATGAAATGGCAATGGCAGGGCACTCAGGGGCTGGTGAGGAGCAGGGATGAGAGGCTGGGTGATGTCCCTCTGCTACACTGTCTCTCCAGCACCAGCACCCTGCTATTTTCCCAGAACAACCCCAGCTGTCATCCCAGGGGCCCCTTTCCTACCCTTAGTGCACATGGCTGGTAGAGATGAGCTCTAATCCTACCTTAGCTCCAAGGGTAATCATGTGACACAAGCCACATCCTGGAAATATTCTATCTCCTGCACTCAATAACTGTCCCCAGAACAGATACATGGCTCAAGCCCAACCAGTCGTCCCAAGGAATTTCAGCAGAATCACCAGAAAATGCAGTGCTCCCTTCTCCCTGGGGTGCCACATTCCATCTTTGTTCACATACGGGGACAACCCACCAGAGGAGGCAAGCACTGCCTAGCACAACGGCAGCACACCTAGAGCCAAATCCCAGCTCTGCCCTTGTCCACAGGCAAGTGCCGCTGCTTCTCCAAGCCTCAATCTTCTCACGTGTAAATGAAGATCTGGGCAGTATCTTTCTCAGTGAGCTATAACACTGGAGGTAATCTATTCACCATTCAATACTTATTGACTGAGTGCCAATTAAAGGCCAGACCTTGATTTAAACATTGAGGATACAAGCCATGAATGAAGCAGATGGTACTCTTGGGTATTAATGGAAGATATTAACAATAAGGGCAATAGCTATACACTATCAAATAGTGATTAATGCTGGGAGGAAAGGAGAGGCAGGGAGAGTGGCAGCAGAGGGACATGTCTTTCCAGGCAGGAAAGACAGCCAAGGACGCGCTGCGGAGGCAGCGATGTTTGAGCTGGTGTCTGAGGACCGTGAGCCTTACGTATACCTGGTGAAGGTTGCTCAGGCAGGAGAACAGCAAGTGCGGACTCTGGCCCAGCTGTTTCTGCTAGCACAGGATGCATCCATAGCCCAGGACCTTCCTATGCCATTCTCCCAGCTCTGTCACTCATGCATTCAGCAGGCGTCAGGTGCTCAAGATACACACACTCAGGGGAGGATTATCCTTCTCGGTCCCTTCCCTTAGAATAGTCGCACTCCAACCAGGAGCGGTGTGATGGAAACAGGAAAGGAAAGATGTGAAGCCACAAAAGCTTCCTCTCAGCACAGTCGTTTCAAGTTTGAGCTCAAACAAAACAATTTCCTGTAGTTTGAGGGACCTGGTTCTTCTAGCCACAGGAGAAAAGGAAGGACCCCGTCCTTGGTTACTGCACTTGCAGGCATTAGCTTAGCTGGGGAGCCCTCACTCTAACCTGCATTACAATAGATTACACCAGACTCAAGATCCCCACCTTGGCTTCAGGGCCCCCTACATCCCTGGCGGCCCTTTGCAAGCCGGGAAGGGCTGCATAGCCAGCCTCCCAGAGGACAGCCGCCGCCAAATCTTTGGGGCCCCACCTGGTGAACTCTGCTTTGCATCTGACCTAATTTCTAAGAGAGAAAATAGAATATAGATTCAAATGCAGCGGCGCTCTGGAAAAGTACGGGCCCAGCAGCGTGAGAAAATAAAACAGCAGGAGGTAGCTGAGGAAGCACGGGCAAGGGTAAGATGCCAACAGCCTTTTCTTCTGCGATTTGCCCCCACTTTTGGTTGCCTGAGAAAACGGATGGACATATTTACAGGGATGTTTCCTCTGGTCAGACCTGGGGCCCAGTGCCACTGGACACACACCCAGCCCAGCCCAGCTGGAGAGTAGGGGCAGCCTCTGACAGAGGAAGCCCTGGGAATGCCAGGTCCAGAGCTGGGTGCCGCAAGGAAAGGAGCCAGAGACACCTGCGGCTGAGCCCCAGGTCTGGCTTCCTCGCTGCAAGCCCACAAAAAGGGATTTGGTGGCTTTTTACAAAACTTGTGTTCTCACGTATATAAAGATGACTGAGGATTTTCTATGTGTGAGGCCGTATTTTAAACATCAACAACCATATGAGGTAGGAGCTATTGTCATACCCACTTTACAGACAGGGAAATTGAGGCATAGAAAACTTGAGTAACCAGTCAAAAATTATAGTTTGTAGAGCCAGAGCCTTAATCTTTGAGGTCTGTCTATGGATCTACCTCTGCTATTCTGCTGTCAGCATCACCCCAAAGACAGCACACATGTGAGAAGAAAACAGGGTGAAAGCAACACCGCTCATTATAAAGCTCATAGTTATTGAACATTTTCTGCAGGCTGAGCACTGTGCCAAGTGCTTTACATACATTGTTTTATTGACTCCTCACCACAATCCCACTAGGTAAGAACATTACTCACCCCATTTCACAGACAAGGAAACTAAGACCCAGAGAAAACGCTCTGTCATTACTAATGCCTCTGAGACTCAGGAGCATATCAGGTAAGGGCCAAGCTGTATTTCTGAATAAAAGCACAAAGCAGGACGGAAATTAGCTGCCCCAGCCAGTGTCAAATAAAGGATCAAAACACTGGGCGTCTCACAAACGTGAGCAAAAGGAGAGGGGACGGGGCCAGATGGCCCCAACAAGTGCTGCTACCCCAGGACCCCCTCTGTTCTGTCTGCAGACACTGTCAAGCTCAGGAATCAGAAGTCCACAAGGGCAAATCAATGGCCCTAGTTGGAGCCAGTAGGCCCTGCTCCAGTGCTGGGGTTCAGAATTCCTTACACAGTTGCCTAAACCCAATGGCCCAACCTCCTGGACCCATTTCCCCCAAACAGATCACCCCACTGGTGTGTGCACTCTGCTGTAGAGAGGTGGCCAAAGGCAAGCTGTCTGCAGGAGCTGCGGCCTTGCACAGGCAGAGTTGCCACAAAGGTGTCCAAAGGCCTTCACAGTGCTGGAGGAGGAGAGAATGGAGGCCAGCCCACCTCAGCCCTGGCCCTCACATGTGAGGGCAGACACTCCACTGGGTCACAAGGTTAGCAGAGAAAAAGCATCCCAGTAGCCTGTCTCCTCCTGCCTGCAGATGAAGCAAGCATGGGCTTTCCTGGTCCAAGAATGCACACAAATGGTTTCTGCTTGAGAACTAGAGTGAAATTCCAGCAGTGCAGTGTCTAGGCTCCTGCCTTGTGTGGCTCCTCTGACTAGGTGTCTGAGCTCTTCAACAGGAAAGCGGCTGGCCGAGGTGCAGCCCATTTATCCACCTTTGTATCTGTAACAGCCCTCTGAGGGAGTCCCCAGCCCCAGAGCTGTGTGCTTTTGTTATCCAATGCTAATAACTCAGATTGTGAGGCAGAGCAGCAGGAAGTGGCCGGGCTGGGTGCCAGCCAGCCTGGGAGGGTGGCAGCAAGGAGGAACAGGAGGAAATCCAGAAAGGCACAAGGCAAACCCGGTGTGGCCGGGTCACTGCCCAACACCCACTGGCGGGGCGGCTCTCCCAGAGGCAGCCTGACTGACATGGGAGTGGCCACCTGCTTGTGACGCACACGACCAGAAACTAGGAGAGACAGCATTGTCTTAACGCTTTGGCATTTTCAAAGACAGACATGGAAGTGAGGCTTGAGCCATGGCTCTGTTGCTTGTTATCAAAAATATATTTTGGCTAATTTCATAGTTTCAACGTTCCTCATGGGCCACCTGGAGATGGCAGTTGTAGAGCCAGTTCTGCTAGAAGTGTCTCTGTGTTCCTCAGTCACTTTCCCAGGCAAAGTCACATAGCAAAACCCTCAAAGTTTACAGGAAAAATGGGGTTGCAAAGCAATACCCCAATACTGTATCAATGACACATACTAAAAGATAAGAATCAGGGTTTAGGGGGGGTTTGTTGTTGTTGTTGTTCTTGTTGTTGCTGTTGTTGTTTTGGGTAAGGTCTCACGAAATTGCTACACTGCCAGGTGGGACCTTAAATTTGTGGTAATCCTCAGGCCTCAGCCACCCAGAATGCTAGGATTACAGCCATGCGCTACTGCACCCAGCCCACAACCAGGTTTGTATATGTTAAATATCATGGTTCTTGAAAAAGACCTGAAGTTTGCTTATGCAAATGAAGAATTTTTGAATTTCTTTGAGGTATGCGGGCTACCTGGGAGTGGACAGAGAGTTGTCACACCAGATTCAGGGTAGAACTCATAACACTCATCATAATTGAAGTAGCTGGTGCAGGCACAAGGTGTGTGTTTGGGTTGTGCCTACACAGCTGGGGTCAGCTGCCTGTCGCTTTCTGTCCTTACCTATTGCTTCTCATGCATAAAACTGTGCATAATCAAAAGCAAAATTATTATGCCCAAACTGTTCCCTAATATATCAATTACCTTGGTACAAATTAGCATTTTTCAAACAAGCATTATAACAGAACTGATTGTCCCTAATTCACGTGACTGATGTGAGAATCAAATGAATGATCCATGGGATGTATCTGGCACAATGCCAGGCACATAGTAAACATTCGAGAAACACTTATGAGGTTGTTAGTTCCTCGCTTGGCTTGCTGGTGCATCCCTGGTCAACTGAAAAGGACACGCTGAGCTTCTAATAACCTGTTTAATCCTTCAAACAAAAGACATCTCTAGCTAGATGATACTTTCTAGCCTTATGCCATTAGGTTGGCACCTGAAATAGTTTCCCACCCAACAGGGTTAGGGTTTTGGAGAAGTCCTCATGGCTGATGGAGACTTCCAGGAAAAAGGCTTCAGATGCCAATTTCTTAGGTAAACAGATGGATGGTGTTCTGTCCAAATTGTGGCATGACCTATCAGAGAGGAGGAACACACCCCTGCATCTCGGAGAACTCCAGGAAATCAAGGGAAAAGCTGACTGGGATGAGAGGATGTGGCACCACATGGTCAGACAGAGAGGAGTGCATCGTAAGTGGGGGAGAAACCCATCCACCCCTAGTATGGAAACACCTTGGGTTCAGGCAGCTGCTGCTTCCTGCTTCCTGCAGGCTGCATGAAGGACAAGAGGTACAGTCTGGAATTACATGGATAGGATGAAAAGTATGGTTCTTCCATGTATATGTACAAACATGTTAAGGAACCTGTCTATGCCCTATTTTCTCCATTCATAAACAGGGAAAACCTATTCACTTAGAAGGAGTGGGGTGAGACTATGAGGAGCCAACGTATGCAAAAGCACTGAGCCTGGTGCTGGGCACACAGGCAGCGCTGATCAATGTTGAAGATCATCATTAAGGCATTACTTGGCTCTAGCGATTTCCTTGCAGAGATCTCCTCACTTTCCAAGAATTCCTTCTTATCTAGAAAGAGTCTAAGTCATGAGTCTTCATCAATTGGAAGAATGATTTGGGAGAAGTGGAGGGTTCTCCCAGGGATTGTGTGGAGGTGAGTTTTCTGAACAGTACAATGCAGTGCCCACAGAAGCCCTGGAGTAGATGGTCTCTATTGCCTCTGTAGGGGGTGCTGTGAGAGTGTGGAAGGAACATCAGGCTTGGAGTCAGAATCCCAGGATGGTGGCATTGTCCTTATTATTGCTGTTTTCTCTAATTTAAAAAGAAAAACTTGTAGAATATGCATGCCATAAAATTTACTATCTTAATTTTTTTCTTTTTGTTTTGCTTGGTTTGCCTAATGTCTAGTGCTGGCTAAAGGAGTTCTCTACCACAAAGCTACACTCATAACCCTAACTACTTTGAGGTGTATGTTGGTGGTATTAAGAGTAGGTAGAATGTTGTGTAACTGACACACCATCAATCTCTACAACTCTTTCTTCTTGCAAATCTGAAGCTCTTCACACACTGAACAGGAACTCCTCCTTCCTTTCTCCCCAGCCCCTGGCAACCCCTACTCTACTTTCTGTCTCCACAAATTTTACTATTCTAGGTAGTGCATAAAAGTGAAATCATTCAATTATTTTCCCTTCTGCAACTAGCTTGTGGCTTCTTTTATGCAGCATAAAGTCCTGTAGTTTCATCCTTGTTGTAATGTATCAGAATTCCT
Organism: Octodon degus; assembly: GCF_000260255.1. Taxonomy (NCBI): domain Eukaryota; kingdom Metazoa; phylum Chordata; class Mammalia; order Rodentia; family Octodontidae; genus Octodon; species Octodon degus. Next base: position 8,498,917 of record NW_004524583.1, read on the forward strand.
TTCCTTTCTAATGCCAGTCACCCACTGTATGCATATACACTTTCAGTTGCCAAAGCCCTGGTTTTCAGCCTTGTGCCAGCTGTGAGACCTTAAGCAACTCACTCAGCCTCTCTGAGGTCTATTTTCCACACCATAATTAATGGGAATAATAACACTGATTACATCACCAGATTGCTGTGAGATCTGAATGAGACTATAAATATGGAAGTGCTCTATAAACAACAAAGTACTTCATTTATTTACTCCAGAAATATTAATCGAGTGCCAAATCCTTATTAGCTACTCTACTAGATCTTGGTGTCAAAAAAAGGATTAACTTGAACTCCTATTCACAAATGATATCATAAAAAATATTTTAAGTATGACCCAGAAGACAGCTGCAGGGGTGCCTAACCATTATAACCCCTATCATTTGCAGAAGGCTTCCTATATTATATATGGCCCTCTGTGAATGTGAGCAAGCTATATAAATTATATATGTGACCTCACATAATATATACTCCTACCAATGTAGATATTGCTGTTATTCCCACTCAATAGAAAAGGGAATCCAAAAGCTCAGAAATTTTGATCCTCAAGTTGACTCAACTCATGAGCAGCAGCTGGGATTTGACCTCAGGTTTATCTGAACCCAAAGCCCTTCTATTCCTACAGTACCATCGCTCTATTGCTAAATAGTTCTTCTCTCTCTAGTCTAGCCATCAAAATCAATCACCCATCAGGACACAGGGCGAACTGCAGGAAACTGGCATGAGTTTCCCAAGATGAGTGGAGAGCTGATGGCAAGAAAGGATGGTCGCTGAGGATGTCAGGGCCTAAGGCACACTGTTGTGCTTACAGTGTCTACTGCAGTATGGGACCTCAGGATCCACATTCCAGAGAAATAATTACAAGTGGGCCAACAAATTCCAAAATGAATGCCATAAAAATACAATATCCAGCAACCCAGCAATAGGTATTGCTTCAAAATATACTGGCCAAATAAAGTAGAAGATGCTAAATTTTTAAAAGAATCAAGTATTATAAGGTCTCAAAAAACCTCCCTTATCATAGACACTGTGAAAAGCAAGGATGTTTTGGACCACAGAACCCACCCTGTAATTTTTCACATATGCAGTCTGAGAAAGGCTGACTTTAAGTTTCTTGGGACCGCTGGGAAGGCTTACAATTTACCAGACGCCTTTACCTTGACCATCCTTTTGGGTTCTTATGATGAACCTTATGTGTTGTTTAACTGAAACAGCTAACATTTTCTGACAATCTACTTCATGGCAGGCTCCAACATAGGCGCTGGAGACTCAAACATACTGCCCTGAGTGCTGGTGGCAGCAAATCTGATAAACCAAGACAGCATGTAATCATGAGAGGGTGGCCACATGTGGCCACCTTGTATCACACTTGGTGATAATGCAGAAGTTAGGCTTTAAGGAAGCCTTCTGTAAAATCCTTCTGCTGCCAGTGGCCAGTGACCAACCAACACCCTGAATGCTGGGGCCAGGAGAGGCACAACTATGCAGAAAGATGTGAACTCAGAGCCAACCCCACTATTCATTATTTAACTTTGAATACATTGCTTAATTTTATCTAGGGAAGGGCCTACAGGGTGTTCAGGGTCTCACCACTAGAGTGATCCACCTGTTTACAGCCTCCCAAGAGCTGGGATTACAGGCATGTGCCATCACATCCAGTCTTAATTACTGTCTCAGCGCATCCCGGGTGCAGGGCCGGCACAGCAGGCCCAGGGAATTGATCCTTTGGCCCCTGCACCTACTTGCAGGCACTTTAACTCACTGAGCTATTTGGCTGGCCCTACTTAACTTTACCTATAAAATGTCAATCCTCATAGCAGTTTCAGAGTTCTGAAGCATATCAAAAAGGGGCAATGCATACAACTTGCCCAACACCTGGCGTGGCTCCTGCTCAGCATACAGCCCCTTCCCTCCACTCTGCGAACAGAGCATGAAGCTTCAGTGCACAGTATGAAGAGGGTCGTGACTAATGAGTGTGTCTGCCGGGAAGGCCAGGGTCACATGCTGGCTGCATGCTGGTCAACTGGCCCAGTCTTCTGAGGGAGCGTTTGCTCTGAGACAATGAATTCCAGTGACCTCAGCAACCCCAGAAGAAAAAAAGTACCCCTGTCAGAAGGATCTTTCCCTTCCAAGCTTCTTGTCAGTTTTTGTTTTCCTTTTTCCTTTATATCTATCTTCTTCCCCTTTTCATAAAATGAGCAAGCTAGATGTCCTCTTCCCTTATAAGACAAGGAGGAGTGGTGGTGATTTGGTTCTAAAAGACTGAATCCAAATACCTACTGATTAGTACCTGTCCCATCCTAAAGAACTGGGCAAGATTCCGTTGGCCCTTTCTGAGGAAGTCCAGAAGTCGAGGCATAGATGTTCCATCGACAGGAACCATAGGCCTCAGATAAGAGGAGAGGGGGCCTCTAAAAAGGCCTACTTGTGTATCAGTAACAGGCTTTTTGAGGCACAACTGTAATTGTTAACATTCTTATTTTGTAACTTGGGTGGTATTATAATTTTTTAAATGGTCAAAAAATAATAAAAACAAAATGAGAGTCTGGACATGGTGGTACATGCATGTAATCCCAGTACTTAAGAAGCTGAGGCAGGAGGATCACCAAGAATTTGAGGCCAGCCTGTGTGCTACAAAGTGAGTTCAAGGCAGCCTGAACTACAAAGCAAGACCCTGTCCAGAGAGACAGACAGACAGACAGACAGACAGACAGACAGACAGAGACACAGAGACACAGAGACAGAGAGAGAGACAGAGACAGAGACACAGAGAGACAGAGACAGAGAGAGAGAGACAGACAGACAGACAGACAGACAGAGACAGAGAGAGAGAGAGACAGAGAGGGGGGAGAGAGAGAGAGAGAGAGAGAGAGAGAGAGAGAGAGATTGTTTCAGAGGCAATAAAGGAGAAACTGAGAATTTCTGAAGTAGAAGAGTCTCAGGATGACACCGTCCACACTTTTTGTCTTCTGGGTCCATTCCATTGACACATACTTGTTACAGGCTACCTATAATCCAGGGACCATGCCACACATGGGGGTGATGGCCGATGAACAAGGAAGATACAGGTCTGGTCTTTTGCGGCTTAAAGTCAAGCCAGAAACATACAAAACTCAGATAAGCAATGAGTTAATTGTGGTTGCAGTCACTGCCATGGCATCACAGAGTCCACAGGGGGGCACTCAGGAAGAAACACAAACCCAAGAGAGGGGGGTTGACACGCTGCCCAGCACGCTGGGCCAGAGTACAGGTCATCTGTATGCCAACCTATTGTTCTCTCACCAGGCCACAGCCTGGGCATCAGTGCTTCAAATGCGAGTCTGGGAGAAAAACCCAGCTTCGGTAGTGTGGTGGTCAACCAGGAAAGGAAATCAAGTGGCCAAATCACAGGAGCTTCTATAGAGGGAAACCAGCGCGCGCTCAGAGACTACCTACACTCGAGGACATTCACTGATGCATCTTAGCAGTACAAAATAGTCTTAATTCTCTCAGAGGAGGTCCTAAAAAGCTAGTCTCCCATAACCAAGACTACAGGAGGAGTGGGAAGCCACCCCTAGGATGAATTAGAAAGGGCAGAGGATGAGGGTGCAGACTCAACACACAGGCTGAACACTAATCTATCTGCTGTACTGTGCTTTGGAATTAATCAAACAAATCCCTTGATAAATCTGAGGCCTTTATTAGACAACACTAATATCCCCTTTAGAGTAATCCCGACAAATACATTCAGAGAGGGGGGAGTCCCCAGCGGCAGGGCAACAGACCGCTGTCAGGCTCCTGTAATGCACATAAGAGCACACACACAGGCCCTGCCCCCAGCCGCCCACCCCTGGATGTCAGCTGCCAACAGCACCCCGGGGCCTCTGCCTGATGGCCTCGGGCAAGGGGGTGAGCAGAAGGGTGGAAGCGCAAGCCCTGATTCCCTCCCCTCCCCAACGCCACCACTGACCCAATTTTCCACAAGAGAAGATTTTTTTCCTTTTTTGGTCCTGCTTGTTTGTAAATCATGTCACCCCCAGTGCACACACAGCTTAAGGCAGACCTAGCTGGGAAGCAGGGGTAAGCCAAGAGGCTGGGAACTGTGCCCCAGGTTGCCATTTCTCATGGAGGTCAGGAGCATGGAAATATTGAAATCTCAAGAGAGGGGCTAGAAGAGAAGATAGAAGCAGAAAGGTATATTCTCAAGACGATAGCAACTTTACATTGTTATACTGAACAAGAGAGGCGGCTTATCATAAAATGGCCCACAGAGCTCTGCATCTAACTTTATGTATGACCTTGAGTAGGGGTTTTTTTTGTTTTGTTTTGTTTTGGCAGAACCGGGGATTGAACTCAGGCCCTTGCGCTTGCCAGGCAAGCACTTATTCTGCTGAACTATCTCCCCGGCCCCTGTAAGTAGGTTTCTTAATGCTTCGGGGTCACTGGTCTCTATAACCAACACAGGCTATTTTGACCTCTCAAGTATGTTTTGGACCTGCTGAGAACCTATCAGAAGAGGGACTGGCTTTACTTCTAAGCAGATGTGGTTCTTAACACTGCAAAAATTGACCTGGAAAAAAACAATTAGACCTGAAAGCAACAAAGAAAATCAACACAGCATAGAACTGACAGCGGCTAAAAAATGCACATGGTAAAATTTGTTATTGACTAAAAAATTGAAGGAAGAATCAAACATTCTTGACAAAATTTAGACTTGCACATTTGATGTGAGAAAATTGACTATGGAAGAAATAATAGCCATAAAAAAACATTCACTATGGCCAAAGCTATCTGGGTAAAATGTGATAAGGCGCACGCACACAGAATAACTGATTGATGAATTGAATTTCCATGATACAACACATATGGAGCAGAATTGATCTTGTTAAAATAAGTCAGTAAAATAAAAATGAACTGGAAAACATTTAAAAAATGGCTTAACAAAACAGGAGAGAAAAGGGACTGAGGAATGACACAGCACCCACATTGTTTGCCTCTGAAAATACTCCCTTGCTAGACCTATTCCAGGCTTTTTCTAATTCTGATTATGCCAACATAGAGTTAAAAGTGCTCAGGGCCAAACTATGCAATCAAAACATCTTGATAAATGCTGAATAAAAATAAATTATATGATCTCAGAGGTCCTGTCTAATTGCACTTTTTTTCTGTTAAAAGATCGAAATCAAAGGTGAATAATATGACACAAATACTTTCCACCTACAAAGAATGGAACATGGGAACCAGTTATCTTCTATAACAATGGTTCTCCAATTAATAATTTTTACTTACCTATAACATATTTAAGAATTAGAAAGAATTTCAGGAAACCAGTAGAGGCTAACTATATTCTGATTTTTGCAAGAAAGAACAAAAACTGAAAACTGGACACTTTCTAGCACCATATTTTCTTTAAAAATAAATAAGCATCTTAATAGTCCCAAAGTGAAAAAGGCAGAATCTCTGAATCTTAAAAAAATCAAGTATCACTTTACATGAAATGTAGTATATTATATTTATTATTTTTCCATGAAAAGTGGTAAAACTGTCTTATGGTCCCTTGCATGTCTTCATATGATTAGGTTGAGAGCGAACTGTGGAGTCTTGTTCTTTACTCTCCCCATCTAAAAAATGGGGATAAAAGGAAAACCTCTTCCCAGTTCCTAAAACAGAGTAACTACCAACGTAAGCCTGAAGCCCAGGAAGCACGAAGGCTCCATATCAAGCCGATTCCACCAGCCTCACACTTTACCCCTCTCTGCTAAGCTCAGAGCTGTTTAGATCCTCAACAGTACAACGTCCCGGACAACAACAGCCCAAGACCATGGACTGATTGCGGCAACTTCTTATTCCTTCCTCCATGTTCCAAGAAAGCACACAATGGCAGGTGGGAGGATCTGGGAGGGCAGGACAGAGGATTTGGGTGTAAGGAAGAAAGGGCAGCTGTTTGGCACTGCTCCAGCTGATCTCAGGGCTGGGCGTGGGAGCCACGCTGTGCAGCTGTTGGAGGAACAAGTTCCTCAGACTGGCAGCAAATGGCAGTCACTATAGCTCTCATGTCCCAGCAGTCTTTGCGCTTACCCTCCTCACAAGACAGATTCCTTTTGCCAGAGATTCTCCCTGCCCCCACCCCACCCCACATCCTCACCTCCAGGATTCTGAACTCTGGAGGGAGATGTGCATGTTCATGCCCAGTTGCCAAAGTCAGCCCCTCTTTGGCTTCTCACTGGTGGCTTCCCTTTCTCCCTACCCCCAGTTGGTCATCCATCCATCCATCCATCCATCCATCCATTCCCATCTGCCACATTCTAATCAAACACATAAAACTGAAAGACACAATTCCTGCCAAGTATATTAGACTAATTCATCTTACTATTAAGTCAAGCAAGTGACAGCAAACATACAGTCCCACTCCACTGCTTTCTCCCTGTCCCTGCCATCACATGTCACCTCCTCCAAGAGGCCTCCCTGGCTAACTTTTTTTGTCTTTTGATCTCCCATCAGCCCGTTTCTTTCATCTCTACCACTCATCACAATTATTCAAGTTTTGGTTTATGTTTTCCATACAACGCTTGCCACTCACTTGTGAGCTCCCTGATGGGTCACTATGATTATGCTAAGCAACTGAGGTTCAAGTCGATCACTTTTCCTTGGCTATATATCTTTTTTCAGCATAGTACAGGGAATGGATACTGAACTGAGAGTGAGATTACCTAGGTTTGGACCCAGTCCTCCAGGCACTTGTGACACGAGAAATCTTGCTCCTCTCAGTCTGTTTCATAAAAGGTGAATGGACTGTGATGCCCAGGAGAAGGACAGGGTAAAAAAAGGCTGTATTGGAAGAAGTATATACACTAAATATTTTTATAATTTAATAGGAGTTAAAGATTTTAATGAAAGCTCTCAAAGTCTCTTGGATAATGGGACTAGGCCGATGAGACTAATAATAGATTATTTAGGCATCATGGGCTTAAAAACATTTTTTTAAAAAATGGGATTTCAGCCCAAGCAGTCCAAAGTTCCAGAATTATTTCAACAATAGCCTATGAGGTGGGATAAAATACCAGAAGAAAAGTGGGGGATCCAGCAGAGCTTATATGTGGGTTTTTTTCTGTATTTTAGGGAAGGGTCTACAGGGTGTTCAGGATCTCACTACTAGATCAGACTGATAGTGATCCACCTGTTTACAGCCTCCCAAGAGCTGGGATTACAGGTACGCACCACCATGCCCAGTCTCAATTGCCATCTCAGCATGCCCTGGGGGCAGGGCCGACACGGTAGGCCCAGGGATCGAACCCCCAGCCCCTGTGCCTGCTTGCAGGCTCTTTAATCCTCTGAGCTATTTGGCCAGCCCTGCTTATATGTATTTTGTTGTTATTGTTGGTTTTGTGCTTTGCTTTTAATCTTGCAGAACATCTGCCCAAAGCAGGCATAGGCTTGAGCAAAGCAAAATCACAGCAGAGGGAGAAGGTAAGAAGACAGGTTGGTAAAAATGCACAAGGCACCTTCCAGCCACAGGCACCCCACTTAGGCCAACCAAGAAAGGCCCGGGTCACTGATGGTCCCAGGAAACACTGCCCAGTGCCAGACTGAAGAGAACACAGCAGAGACAGAATTCAACCCCCACAAGGATGCCAGGCTCTTTCCATAGGCAGAGTCTGCCTTTCTCTTCAACCCTCTCAACAACCAGGAGAGCCACCTCCCTCTTGAGGCTGGATGGGAGCATGAGAGGACATCCTGGATGCGTGCACTGAGATCAGCCCCCAGCACTTAGCAAGCACTTCAGGAGACCTAGGTAGCCAGCATAATTATTAAATTTATTCAATCTTGATAAACAGATGATAAATCAGCTTATCCCTAAAATCAAAACTCGCCATCAGGGCTTCCTCGGGGGTGTGGTTAGAGCTCAGCATTGGCAGTAATCCCTGGCTAAGTCCTAAGTCATTCAGCAGCGCTTGCAATGCTTAGCCAACAGACAGGGACTAGGGGAGGCGGTCCGAGAGCAGCAAGTCCAGGAAAGGTGTCTCTTGGTTTCACCCATGAACTTCACAGCTTGTGTTCAGCCAGGCACATAAAAGGACCCTACCACCCACAGATACCATGTGTCCTTTCTCCTTTGTGTCATTTCTTGGCACAAAGATGTGCCCACCTTGTTCACAGCTCTTACCTCCCCCCATAGTGGGCCTACAGTTATTCTTCCTCATTGGTAGCAGAGGTTGAAGGAGGCACATTTCAAATAACATCACAGTGTCTCACTGAGGAGCTTCACACGATCACGCATCCCTACGTAGGCTCCAGTTTTTGGTTCCAATCACATGCCATCTGGGCCCCTAACACCTCAGTTTCTTCTGCTTTAAAAAACGCTGGAAGGCGTTCCCCCTCCTCCCTAGGCTCCCTGTTCTGACTTGTGCTGGATAAGCAACTTCAGATTGCTGAACAGCAACACACAACACAGCTGGGCGAAAATTCCTGTGTCCTGAAATTCCTGGAAAACTGATGCAAAGCAACATTTTAAACACAGACACAGCCCCCACCCCCAGCCCTGGAGAGTCAGAGATGAGAGGAATGCAGCCATGGCGAGCCTGTTTCGTTGAGAAAGCGCTGCGCTTCCAGCCCAAGCATGGACCCTGTGCAGAGGTGGAGAACCCACTAGTAAATTAATGACCAGCACTATGTCACTGGTTGAGCCCGGTCTCCAGGCATCACATGTGTGAAGTTGTGGCTTTTCAATTCATAGGAATCAAGAGCTAGAGAATCTCCACCCCCAAGCCCAGGAGAAGGCACATCGCTTCCAGCTGAGCTCTAACGCTGGTGCCTACCCTCCTCCCCAAGAGATCAGCGCCTGACTCTGGGAAAAATGTAACTGAGGCATTTTGTGTTTAATTCAAAGAAGCATGAAGCTCAAATCAGAACACAAATTTGCTGATCGTGGACAAGTCTTCATTCCTCCAGGCTGCCTACTTTCAGATCTTTGAGTCCTTGATTCCCCTCCGGAATCCTTATGTTCCAGGAGGCACAAACTTCATTTTGTGCAAAACTGCATGTGAGACTTAAATTTTCATCTGTAGAAATGTTTTCCAATGACTTAACTGGAGGTAGAAGAAAGGCCTGTGTGAAGAGTTTTTGAAAGTAAATGATGAAATTTTTGACCCCGTTTATTACACTCAAATGCATGTTCTACTTTTCACTAGCTTAAGAAAGTATAGTTTTAGGTGGAAAAGGTGGTATCTATCTGCAAACTCAGCACTCTGGGAGGCTGAGGCAGAAGGATTCCCAAGTTTGAGCCCAACCTTAGCAATTTCATGAGTTAACAAAACTTTATCTCAAAAAGCAGGTCTTGGCTTAAAGATCAGTAAAAGGTTCTGGGTTCAGTCTCCAATCACACACACACACACATGCATGCACACACGCACATGCACATGCACAAGCACACATACACACACCCTTCAGAACTTTCTTTTGTTCATAGTTGCCTTCATCTCCAGTCCATTAATAGATTCCTTTTCCTCCGCAACGCTAAATATTACAGTTCCCAAAGTGCTAAAGTAAAGGCTGCTGCTCCTCTCAACTCTATTCCTTCCCTGGACAACCTCACCCACACCCAGGCCATCCTGTACCCTCAACAACACAACCCCTAGCATCTGTGCCCAGACCCATCCTCCCTCTGGTGCTAACCATTGCTCCCATTTGCCACCATGCTTCTGCCCCAGTGAAAATGCAGAGAAAGAGGGAGATGCTCCTACTGAAATGTATGACTCCTCCCTTACCTTTCTTTCAAATGTCCTAAATGTACCTGTCTCTCTGATTTCCCTGTCAGGTACTGAAAAGCACATCAAAGAAGCTCCTCTTCTTTCTTTTCAACAACGGTAATCATTAACAGTACAGTAACAGTCGCTCAGTGCTTACTACATGCCAACCATCACAGGCATTCTACAAGCAATATCTTTATTTTTGAAGTTTATAATTACTCTAAATTGTGGGCACTACTATCATACCCTTTCTCAGAGGGTTAAACTAGAACAGAGACATGAAATCTTTTGCCTGAGTTTGTACACCTAGGATGTGGCAGAGCTGAACAGTTCCAGTTCAAAACCAAACGTCAATAGCTGCCTGTTATGGCTGTGTCCGGATGCCTGTCCCAAAGCCTTATGGGGTCATAGGTGAGACTTTTTCAAAAGTGGCTGCATATAGAGGGTATGATGTAGGACTAAGTTGTGTGATTGCCAAATCAGCCTGTGGGTTGGTTTGGCACTGCCCTAAGCCCAATAGCCTAGATAATACATAAAAGAGGTAGAAAAAAACTGCTAAAACCATGTGAACTTGCTGCTCTTGCTGGCTTCTGCTTGCCATGGACTGCTTCTCCCTTGCAATGCCCCTCTGCCACCCTGCCTTGGAGCCAACTATGAGCTAAAACCTCTACACACCATGAGCTAAATAAGCCTTTCCTCCCTTAACTTGCGGGAGCTGCCTATTTTGTCTCAGCATGGAGAACAGTAACTATGATACCACCCAAGTACTAAGCCCCCTCCTTGATGCCTGTGTGGCCGGCCCTTCTCCCATCCCACTCCTCCACTGCAGACTCCTCTCTCACCAAAACCACACCATGGCCCCTATCTGCCTTCTGACTTAAAGCCTTCTAGGCACCAACCCATTCGCAAACTGTGCCCAGGATCATCTTTCTGAAGTTTAAATCTGACTCTGTCATTACTCAATAGAGAAACTTCCCAGTGGCTCCCAATTATGGGAAAATAATGTTTAAACTACATACAGCACTTAAGAGCCTCTCGCCTAACTCCTTGACTCAGAATGCTGTTGGTCTCAGTCCTTGGACCCAGCCACATTAACTACTTCAATCTGCTGCAAACAGCTCATGCCTAGAACTGCCCTGAAGCCCCTTTCCCATTCTTCCCAGACTATTAATTAAAGCTTCCAAGTCCTGCCCAAGAACCTCCTCTGTCAAGTTTCCTCCCACAGACTCCCATTCCAAACACACACACACACACACACACACACTCACTCACTCATGGAGTAGTAGGTACACCCTCCCTGATACTATAGCAATTGATTGTGCATTACACTCCTTTATCTGGGGCTTCCAAAACTTGACTATAAGAGCCCTGAGGAGAAGGACCATGGTGATGCAGAATAGTCACTGACTCTGCGAATTCCTGTGAATGAACTTATTCCAATAAACAGAGGGCCTATTCTGGAAAAAAAAAAAAGGGGGGGGATTACACATTGAGGACTTCTTTGCAAAGAACCTGGAAGAGATTTTAAAGACTGTTCTCTGATATGCTCCAAGGTGGCCCCAGTGTTCACACCATGGCTTTGATCCTGAAAGAAGCTCTGGAATGATATTAGAGCCCAAGCAGAGGAAAGCCTTGGAGGAGGCAGTATGGCTGAGCACCTTCACCCTGAACCCCCAGAACCAGCTGGCCAGCTTGACCAAGACCACCACACACAGGGCTAAAGATGAGAGCCCAGCGCATGGGACTAGTATCTGGAATACTATACAATCATTCTCTCTCACAACTATAAACCCTGGGCGCCAGGGGTTGATACAGAAGCAACCACAACCAATTAAAGAGAAAGAAATGTAGTCAAGCATTTCCTAATTAGTGGCCTCTGAACCTTTCTCGACAAAAATTTCTCATTAGAAAAAAGCAGTTTTACCGAACCTTCCCAATAACTATAGAATTATTTACAAACAGCTTGTATATAAGTTAACCAGGCGTTTTATTATTTCCTTCCAGTATTTCCACAGAATCCTGCACACACCCCGTTTGGGGACCAATGAGCTGGAAAGCACTGTAACTTTTCCTGCTTTCCTAAAAGGAAGAGGATAAAAACAAGAAAAATGGCCTGGCTGCCAAGAGCGCAGAATCACAGGATCTTTGGCCTAAGGTGGGTGCATTCTAGCACATGCTCCTGACAGCTGTCACTCCTGCACCAACTGCAGGCCCTCCAGGGACAGAGCTGCACCTCAGTGAAGCAATACATTTTGTATTTCAGCAGCTCTCACCATCACAGAATCCTTCCTCTCAAGCTCTGACTTCTTTAGCTCTCCTGCCGGTATCCTCTCCCTCCACTACAGAGCAGCTTTTCCAGTACCTGAGGACGATTATCCTGTCCCCAGTGAATCTCAACTCCTCTAGGGAATACACATGAGGTAATGGGGCCTCTCCATCTCCAGTGACAACAGCGTACCTGCTTTGAACAGCCATTTGCTCAGCATTTACATGGTCCCAGGCTGGCTGCTGCCTATAATCGTTACAGAAAACCATTGGTTTGTAAACAACAGCAAGGAAAGTCTTTTTAATTCATCCTCAGGTAGAATGAACCAAAGGAACGTGTATGCACTTAACACAGATTCAATAAAAGCTTTCCTACACCACTTTTCTTATTGAAAAGATAAAGTATTTCCAAGGGGCCCAATGTGGTCCTGGTGACATTTGACTTCACTGACTGACTTAGTAGATGTCGTGGAGCACACGTTCCTGGAGAACTACACCCAGCCACCATACATGAGTGAGCACATCCACACGTGAGCAGACACGTACACACACACAGAAACCATGAATATCTTCCCTCCACAAAATGTGCTTTATTAAGGCAAGAAACATTTACTGAGCACCTGCTTTCTGTCAGAGACACACTACTCATAGATAAGCCTGTGTGTGCAGTAATTAACAAAGAGAAACAGAGACACCAGCCCCGCTTGATCTCCTGATTTATAGTTCCCAAAGAGAGTACCTCCTCACATATGCTCTTACAACAGGAATTGGAAGACCCAGCTGAGCAGTCGCAGCATGCATTAAGGACAGGAAAGCCAAAGGGAGCCAAGAGACACATTAACTACAGCCATTGGCTACACACTCTACATGGGAGAAATAGCTCCACTCTGCATTAACACAAACCTGAAAGAGCAACATCAGGATGAACAAATAGCAAAGTTGCCACAGCAACTAGAATCAACAATCCTTTGTGCACGTGGCAACAACCACGTGATGGGGTGAGATGGTCATGCCCACTTGTCAAAACATGCATTTCAGTCATAGAACCTGGCTAGACAGTGAGACCCTAGATGCCAAGTTGGTGACTCCAGGCACATTTCCCTGCTTTAATTCAGAATAATGCCTGTGGGTTTTTCTCTTAAAAGTAACCTGTTTTAAACCACAAAATTATGAGATGGGTTCCCTTTCTTTTCTGCTGTGCCAGCGAAGTGATCGTCAGTGAAGAAGTGGCCTAGAACCAAGTCTAGCTTTATCCCCTTTAGGGTAAAGGACAGGATTTGCTTGGTAGGTTTCAGTCTCTGCAGAAGTGAGAGCAACACCTTCTAGCCCTACCTAAGCCCTCTCCCCGGGAGACTTCTGCCAAACAGTGCCAAAAACACGGGACACCCCGGGCAACCTGGTAGAGCAGGAAACATTTCTGAATAAGGCATAAGCCTCCAAGGCCAGTTTCTATGAACAGCTACTCATTACTGCCTCATCTCATGCCCTTAATTTTTTTTGTTAATAAAACATCTAGCTTGTTAGGTTTTACAGCAAAATCTTCATTTCTGCTGGCATGTCTGACCCTCACTACTAGGTTGGACTCGTCGAGCAAGTCCAATCCAATTTCCTCTTCCTCTACTCCACTGCCTTCCAGACCTCTCTTACTGTAGAACAATTTGGAACTTCCAGGGGTTCCATGGAAGCTAAAGCCTAGCTGATGGAGAAAGATGGTACATCTTGGGAAACAAAAAGAGGCACAGCCAACACAGCCAGGGTTGGGGCTCACTGTGAACCTCTCCCAGTGCAAGTTCCCTGGGAACAAAATGACTGGTGTATGAATGAATCACTTGCTTATATTAAAATCTCTTTGCATATCAGCCCCTCCCACATGTTTAAGATTAATCACAAGAGGCTAACTCTAAATAACTCGGTGGTGTATGTACTGTTGGTGCCATATTAGAAAACCAACTACAAGATTACCTGACCCAGAGTTAATTCCTGCAAAGCATCAGCCAAAAATGTTAGAGACCCACCCAGCCATCCATGCCCTTCACTTAAGTATCCCAGCTTAAAGGTCTGATTGCTTTAAGTGAAAGAAGAGCAGTGAGAAAAGTCGCTGCGAAACAGACTCAGTCCTGACGTAGAAAAGCGCTCCCAGGGCTGGAAAGATGGCTCAGTAGAATAAACACAAGGGCCTGAGTTCAACCCCCAGTTCCACGGAAAAGAAAAGGAAAGGAAGAAAAAGAAAAGAAAAGCGCTCCCTGATGCTCAGCAATGGGCACAGATGTACTCTTGAAAAGAGCCAAGTCCCCAGCCTTGCTGTTGATTAGGATATTCATTTGTTTATTTGCTTGTGTCTTTTTTTCCTTTGTTTTCTTAAGGCTGGGGATTGAGGGATGTCATCTTATACAGTGGAGAAGAGAATGAGAAATGAATAATTAGACCAAACAATCTTGAGTTTCCAGGACATTACATGGGACAAAACCATAGCTAGATGGCAATGGAAATGTGTCAGTGTCCTCCGCGAAAGTCACAAGGTCTGTGCTTCATCCTTCGCAGTTCATTCCTGCAGCACCAGGGACCCCTCAGATCCAATCCACTCCCTTAAAACAAAGCAGGAGTTTGCAGGACTTCGTATTATTGCACCCAGCTTCTCCCTAAATGCCAGCCTTGCCTTTCCTGAACCAGATGGAGGAAATACACTGCGGCTGGATGAGATTCACAGGAATGCCCTGGGTTAGAGCTCGACACCCTCCAAGCCCACTTTTGTCTCACTCACTTTGCTCTGCAAAACTAACTGTGCCAGAGACAAGACCCCTTCTGGAGAGGAAAGAAGCCTGAGAAAATAAGAAAAAAGGAAGAAGCTGTGAGTGGCCGGTAATCTCCCTGCCCAGCGCACTGTTCGGATCACAAGTCAGTGATTCCTGCATTACTTTCCTGCTTATCTCTCCTCGCAAGTGGGCTCCACATTTTTACTTGAAAGCAACTTATTAAGTAAATAAGCTTTACACTCTCTCACTGCACTGTTTCTTTTCTCAAGGGGCTGCGGGACACACGTGTCCAGCGCTACCTGCAGAAGAGTTTATAGGATTGCCCGAGACGCACTATCTGCGAGAGCAGAGATGCCAGTCCTCCCAGAGCTGACAGCCACAGCACTGTTGGGAGTCTTTCTCTGAAGGACTTCACAATGGCAAACAGAACAACTTCAGGAGTCCCAAGCTGGCAGGTAAGAGGTGAAAATGTCACAGAGGTTGGAATGTGTTGCGTTCTTCAACAAACTTAAAAGGAAAAAGTTCCAAGTCATGTTCCTAGCTATAAAGCTACTCTACTCAAATGAGAATCTCAGCAAACCCAGAAGCATCCAAAAGACATTTCACAGCTAGGGAAACAGGTGACACCCCTGCCCGGCATTCGCCTGTCTGCCTTTTCTGCATCCTCATCTCCTGCAGGTCCTTGCACACTCTCCCAAGGAAGTGTTTCCCTCAGAAAACTAACAGGGCTCAGGATTTCTAGTGCCATATGCAGAGTAAGGTTTGTCACAGAGTGGAAATGGACAGTTCAGCTGGATGACTATGAGGTCAGCTTGTTTTCAAAGCTGCTGGTTTTGGGTTTTAAAAAGAAAGAGACAACTTTGGAAAATGCATTATTTAGGAGCATTGTGGACAACAGTCAAGGTTTAAGAGCAGATATAGGCTATGAAACATTTACGGGGCTCCATATTGCTTTTTGAATAAGTCACCCAATGACTCCAATTTCAGGAGAACAGCAGTAGTAACGACAACATCACTTCTCAAATAGATCACAGAGACAGGCCTGCAGGGCCATGCTTTGTCCTTCTCTGCTGGCCACAGCCTGTCACCTGCAACACAGATCCGCAGTGAGGCAGACAAACCTAACATCTCCAGTGCAGCTGGAAGAGCCTCAGCAGATAAATGGAGCTATCTTCTGTTTAAATATCATTGTTCCTCTGAACCTCCAGCAACAATTTCCAAGCACTTCCTCCCTTCACCCATCCCTTAAAGTTCCTAATCTCACCACACATCCCAAAGCTATATTCCTCGATGTTCTTCAGCTTCCCACTCTCCCTACCCATGAGTCCCCCGCCTCTGTGATGTCTGTGATGAAGGGTCATTGGTCAGAGAGAACCACACGTACACCCAGAGCAACATTGCTGGCACCAGACAGCAACAGGGCTTCTTCCCAGAGCAGATCCAGAGGTGAGGTCTGAAGTTTATAATATTTGGAGAGCCTTAAGAAAAAAAAATATTGAAAATGCAAAATTAGGTACAAGGCCTCAGAAGAAGCCCATGCAAGTATGCAGACATGAAAGAAAAGTTTAGTTTTATAGTAAATCCACCCAGTAATACACACACACACACACACACACACACACACATGCACACACACACACACACACACACACACCAAGGAAAAGAAAAGAATAAACATGGAGAGAAATACTTTCATTTTGTTGTGTGTGAAGAGAAGCGGGAGGTGGCGGGAGTGCCAGGAAGAGATGGACACATCATCCGGGAGCTCCAGCCCTTACCACCAGCCCTGAGCAGCGTGCTGGGCTAATCCTGGTTCCTGAGAAACCAAAGGGAAGTCCGAGGAGGCCACTCTACCCAGCAAGGCTCCAGCAAGGGCGGAAGTGCTCCAGTGGCCTTGAGAGCCATGGGTCCCATCCCCAGTCACTGCACTGCAAGCCAGGGTCCTGCAGAAGGACTTGGATACTCTGTGCACTCCTTTCCACCCTTGCTCACATTCTCACTTGCTCCCTGTAACGGGAAGGAGCAAGGCTCCTGGGACCAGCTGAGCTGATAACCTGCTACACCAGGAGCTTGACATTTTGCTTATCATCAGCATCCAGGGAGGCAGCGTTCCTTCCTCCTTACAATGGAAACACAGGCCGCTTGTGTTAATGAAGGGAGCCGAGAGCAGAAGCAAATGTCACACTGGGAGCCTGGGTTCTCTGATCCCCGAGACACTTGTCAAATAGGCAGCACCCAAGCTTGCCCTCGTGCCACCTATCTAAGACTGGTTTAGCATCACCTCAGGCTGGGCATCCCCAACTCTTTAGCGGGATGGCAGACACTGCCCCTCCTCCCCTGCTGCATTGCTGTGGGGGCCACAGCCCCACAAATTTGCAGGCAGAGAGCTGTTATTAGTGTCCCACAAACACAGCTATCATCAGAAGCCCCATGCTTTCAGTGGGAACAAATCAGCAATGATATTGGGGTTCACACCTTCCCAAAATGCCTCTCCTTTTACTTTTGCTGCCCTTGGAACTCGAGTACAGGACAATGGTGGAGGTAGTGTGGTTCAAAGGGAGCCCCCGGTTCTCTGAGAAACCAAACTGGTGCACAGTCCATCCTTTTACATGCCAGAAAACTAGGACCTCATACCCCTCTGCTTCTTCCTAAGAGCTACACAGATAACTTCATAACTACTGTCTCCCTTAATGCTCTCACCAGCTCTGTGCAGTTGAGGCCTTTGGCCCCTACTTTCCTGAGATGCGAGATCACATGGGGGTCATGTGTGGGCTCTACAACAGGACTCCCTGGAGGCAAACAGCAGCTCCACCTCTTGTTATCTGTGTGACCTTAGACAAGTTTTTCTGTCTCTTGTCCCTCAGTTTCCTTAGCCAGAAAACTGAATAATAATAGTGGGTCAAACTGACAAAGGATCTACAAACTGCAGTACAGGGTTTCAGGATAAATCCTGAGGGGATTTGAATGACCTTGTCAGATACAAAAGTTACATTTCTTCTTATATAGGTCTTGTTTTATCTTGGTCTTAATCATCCAGAAGAAAAGTATAAAAATGGAATATAAAAAAGTAAAGCCATATTAATATGCTGAGCTGTAAAAGGCTCCAAGTCAACAACTTCTGATATTGCCAGTCTTATGGAAAACCCACTACTATTATGGACTACTGGACTATATTGGAATATTTTGCTGAATTCACCCACCTACAATATTTAAATGACAATGGAATCCCCTTCTCTGACAAAACTAACCAAAAAAGGGGATACAAATGAATGACCATTTTGTATCTGTATACTCAAAATAGGATAGATATACAGCTGCATTTTCTTAATTCAATGAATAGAGAAATTTGTTCTAATAGTGTTTGTGGACAGGATATCATGTCTGCATCTTGTACAATGAATAACCACTAAAACAATAATATGCAATGTATTAATTATTGAAACTGTGCTAGTAATCGGTTTTGAAACTGTCTCATTGCTATTTATTTCTCAATAAAATTATTTAAAATGTAAAAAAAAAAAAAGTAGTAGGTCAAGAGTGATTATATGGGGTTGGGGAGATAGCTCAGTAGTCTAAGCACCTGCCTGGCAAGCGCAAGAATCCAGGTTCAATCCCCAGAACTGCATGCCATGACAGCGTGATGTGCCAGGCCTGAAACCGGACATGGTGGTGTACCCCTGTAATCCCAGTGCTGGGGAGGCTGAGACAGGAGGATCACTGTGAGTCCAAGCTGTGTAACAAGACCCTGTATCAAATAAATAAATATTTTTTTTTGAAAAAAGAGTGCTTATGTGATTACAAGAGCCAAAGCATACAAAGCAGTCCAGACAGTGTGGCCTTGGAGAAGAGCTCCGTGGTGGTGGTGGTGGTGGTGGTGGTGGTGGTAGTGGTGGTGGTGGTGGTGGTTAATGAATAGACTGAAGCTTCAGACTTCTCCAAGGATATAAAACCTGTAAGTGGATTAGCCCAAATCTAAATCCACATCAGTCTCATTCCAGCAGCCACACTCTTAGCAACTGTGATAAATTTTATCCAACTTTTGAATTTCTCTGCTCCTCAGCTACTTTATCTGTAAAACAGGGCTAGTCCAGGATATCAACCTCATAGGAGTCTCGTGAGGTTGCTTAGATGAGCCAGTTAGATGAGCAATCAATGAGACTGAGATGAGCCAATACATATGAATGCACCAAGATGTCAGACCCGTGGTAGTATTGGACAATAGGGAGAGTGAGAATGACACCATTATGATCTTGTCCGAGAAGGGCATCCAACCTTCATGGCTCTGCCCCAAAGCCACTCTCACTCAGGTCCCATTTCTGGGGTCTCGCAATCACGGACCTACACTGCAGGGCCCATGAGCACAGGAACCCAGGGAGAAGTGAGGGAAGGCCGCCTAGTCCCATCATCCAAGCACAGCCCGCAGGCTGCACCCCACCTCTTCTACTTAATGAAGGCGGGAGAGGCCCCAGCTGATGGGCAGCTGCCTCAGGAACTGGAAACCATCTTTCCAAGGCAGCCTGCAAAAGGAGATAGGGGCCTTGAAAATAATTAGCCCCCAGCACTGGGCCTGTGGTATCTCATTACCAAATGCAAATGCAAGTTCATGCGCCACTCCAAGGCTCCTGGCCAAATGCCTGACTGACCCTCACCCTTACTGAATCTGGACCGGAGCATTACCCACAGCCCACCCCCTTTGCAGTGTGCAGCTGGTGGGTTGTCTCTGCAAAGGGAAAAGCCTGCTCTCACCCCACAGAAGGGAGAACAAGAAAGAAGGATTTTATTTCTTTAAAGGATGCGGAGATGTTATGGGAGGGGGGAGATTAGAAAAATTGTTCTTCCCTCAGCAGTTAAAAGAGGGATAATTGGAGCAAGTGGCAGGCGGCTGTTCTGCCATTTAGCATACAGCATACCCAGGAAATCTCACTTGGTAATCAGGAGGAGGAGGAAAAAGGAGCAATCAGACCCCTATTCAGGCGAGGTTTAGCGACAGCCCCTGCTGGCTGGCTGGGCTGGTAGTCTCCAGCCTGCATGCTAGGTAGGAAACCGTATCTCGGAGCGAGTCCCCCTTGGTGCGCATCTTAAGGCCCGGCTTCTGTGCTGCCTTCTCTGTACCAGACAGAGGCGCTGGGAAGGAGTGATCCTTTTCCCCTCTGAGCACTCACTACTCCCCTGCCCACCCCAGCTTGCAAGGCCATTCAGAGTTGACACAGATTAGGAACAATGCCATGTTACAATTCCAACAGGGTTTGCACTGGAAAAAAGGAGAAATGACTGTATTTTCACTAAAGTGTCCGAAACAGGAGGATCCAACTGGGGCATTCGCTGGTACCTTAACCATGTCCTGATGCCTCTGGACCTCAGGAAGGGCACCAGCTTGAGCAGTCTCCTCTCAGTATAGGCTAGTCAATCCTCATTCTGGCTTTGAGGAAAGGGGAGAGAGTCACACAATTCTCAACGAAAAGAAAAGTAATTGAAATTCACTTTCAGGAAGGCATACGAAGGCCACACCGTACTGTAGAGACATCCATCAAACCAACCTGAGCAGAATGTCAACCTTGGACAGCAGGAGGGGAGGGGGATGGTCACTGGCGAGTGCCACACGACAGCGTGCGTCCCTGTCACAGTCTCCGCTGCACTTCACTGTAAGGGCCCAAACACCTGAAGATGTTAACAGCTGAGACTCAAGACAAGCAGCTCTGGGCTTCGGCAGCTCCCCAAGTCAGGAGGAAAAGACAGCAGACGGAGAACCAATATTTTTCTTTGCCAGTGGAATAGGATGCCATAAGCCTTCATTGAATTAACTTAAAACTGTGGTCACATAAATAATACATAATGTGGGACAGCCCATGTCCTGAGACCAGGGAGAGAGGCCCACCTAGACCCCTTTCTCCACCATTCCTAGCCCCACCCCACCAGCAACAGGCTGACTTCAGATTAAATGACCCCCGTGGGGAAACTGGTGTGAGAGTTAAACACCTTGGCAGAGACTCAGTGCCTCACAACCGTAAGGCTGCTGGGAAATTCAACACATGCACATTCATAACCAAGAACATTTTAAAAAATAATCGATCTTAAACTCATTTCAAGGCACTAACCAGCCCTCTATGACCCATGAGGGGATTTAGGGGACTCTAGGGGATGAGAAAGCTCAGGATATCTCTTCACTGGCCACTAAGAGCTTCAAAGCTGCCCATACCAGGACTGAGCTAAACCAAAGCCCAGGTAAAAGTGCTACACTACATCATAGCTTGACTATATTCCAAACCAGCCAGCTATACATAATTTTAAAATCATTTTGAGTTATTTGTACTTCTTCTGTCCTCCAAGACCATCACTGGTTGAGCACCATGACATTTTCTTTATAAGCCTAACACCTCGAAGTAAAAAATCTATTTATTTATCACATGTTGTAATGTTCAGTGTGACTCTTCTTAACATTGGGGGCTTAGTAATGAAGCCTTCCCAAGTAACATGGGCAGAACTCAGTCTGAAGCTAGAGCTAACAGTCTTTCACCAAATGACAGACAAGAGACGGCGTCCCAGGGACCAGGGAGATGGCTCAGTGGAATAAACGCTTCCCTGGCAAGCACAAGGGTGACCTAAGTTCAATCCCCAGTTGCACCAAAAAAAAAAAAAAAACGAGAGACAGCGTCCACTATCTCTTCCCCTGGCCCAGACCTCCCATAGAAGCGACTACCCCCAAAGTCTTTTAGGTCTCCCCAGCTGGAAATCAGAAGATCCCATAGTGCATAAAAGATACAGGGCTATCTGTACATCCTTCCAGGGGTGCAGCATGCAGATAGTTTGGGACTTTCAAGGTGTGCAAAGCCAGACAGCCCACATAAGCTGCAGGGCTGTGGGGAAGCTACCCACCAAAGGATGAGCACAGGCACCCCTAACAGGCCCCCACCACATCCATCTGATGCTGCAACTGTACCTGCTCTTGGAACTGCTGTGCATGAAGCAAGCCATATTCCAGGCTGGGTGCAAGCCTCACACATCAAATGGCAGGGCCCCTCCTGCAAACTGGGATAATACATAGGACCACAGTCAGGGACGAGACCTGGGGCTTCAGGTCTATGACATGTGACTGAAGGGCAGGACGATGGTTGCATCTTCAGTGCTCACTTCATCACCTCATCTTTAAGAAAGTGGACAAGCACTTATTTAGATCATCTCTTTTGTTTTATGTAAATATGCTTGACACATAGCAGCTGTGTGATTTTTCCCTTTTTTTTTTTTTTTTTTTTTTTTTTTTTTTATTTGTTTATTTATTTTTGTGTGTGGCCAGCTCAGCCCACCAGGGGGCGGGGCTGTAGGGAAGGGTCTACAGGGTATTCAGGCTCTCAATACTCAATGAGACTTGTAGTGATCAGCCTGTTTACAGCCTCCCAAGAGCTGGGATTACAGGCACGCATCACCATGCCCAGTCTCAACTGCAGTCTCAGCATACCCAGGGAGTGGACCAGCATGGCAGGCCTGGGGATTGAGCTCCCAGCCCCTGCGCCTGGTTGCAGGCACTTTAATCTTGAGATATTTGGCCAACCTCCCTTAACATTTTACAGGTGAGTTTTTTACTTCCTCTATAAAAATTAACTATGTGGGGGGCAATGCATGCTTTCTAATAGTCTGTGGTGCATTTGGGGATTGACCTGACATAAGGACAATTACTTGGATCAACAGGCTCCTAGGTACCAACAGTAAATTCTGTCACCTCCCCCAACATCTTCCCTCACCTTTGCATTGCTTTGTTCCAGGCCAGACAAATGTTACTATTAGGGTAAAGATTGTTTACCCTATTTATGTATCAGAAGAATAAACGAGTTTTTTTTTTTACATTCTACACAGTTATCAGCCCACAGCCAAGAGATGATCTGAACCTTGTAGAAAAAACAATTACTAAAACATACATATTGCATTTAGCTCTTTAAAAATTGACTGCATTCCATGTATTGTGAAGAAATTCCACTGGAGATTGAAAAACACATACATACAAAAATAAATGAGAGAAAAGACCAATTGTGTACATATACAGTATAGAAATTCTTCCTGCAGAAAAGTGCTGATCCAAACCTGCCCAGAGGAAATGAATTCTTTTTAAACACCAAAAAAAAAAAAAAAAAAAAAAAAAAAAAAAAAAAAGCAATCAGGGATAATCAGCAAGTTAACAACACACTTGCAAACACCATGGTCCCCAGAAAGGAAGAATGCCAGCTTTCAGCGCAAGTTCTGAGAACAGAACAGATCCTTTGGGTGAGTGGGAACACGAGCCATCATGTCAGCGTCTCCAGGCAGAACTTCCTCCAAAGGAAGCTCTGGGACACCAGTCAGCTCCAAAAGGCACCTGCTCATGAAAAACACTTTAGTCATCACACTCCCAAAGCAGTTTTGTGGCCGGGGCTTGCCTCTGCCCTTCTTCTCCACCTTTTCCTGAAGGGTTTAATATGGAAATATGGAAACCCTGAAAGGAAAATGTACATCTCTTGCATCTTCCTCTCCAACAATCCATCCACAGGGAGGGAGAGGCAATGCGCAAGCCAGAAGACAAAAGAAACAGAGCCTCAGAGAGCATTTCTCCAACGGCCCGTACTTGGCCTCCACTGGCAGCACCAACACATCCTAGTCTCCAGCATCCACCACCTGTAGGATAAGCTTTGTTTCAATTTTTAAAAGAGGATTCTTAAAAAGCTTTGGCGGCTAAAGTTTGTATCAACCACAACCTGTTTCAGGGTTGGGCTGTTCTGGAAATGTTTCAGGAACACCAGCAGACATAGTCATTAATTACACATCCCAGGCAGTAGGGGTCTTACCTGAATGAAGAGATTCTAAGAGTTGGGTGCAAGACCTCTCCTGGCCTCACCCTTCACCTCCCTCCCTCCCTCCAGTTCACACCAACTGATTCTCAGCTTGAGCACACTCTGGAATTGTGTGGGAGAGCTTAAAAATATATTAAACACTTGGATCATATTCCCCAGAGATTTTGATTTAGTGATCTGGGGATGCAACCTGAAAGTTTCTAAATTCCCAGAGGTAATCTTAAGGTGCAGGCAAGGCTGAGAACCACTGATTTCCCCTACCTTGCCGCCTTGTCCAGGAAGACAATAGTGAGAGGAGGCATGCAGAACAGCTCTAGAAGCCAGAGCCTTCCTAACCCAGGAGGGACAGGAGAGGTGCAACTGCCTGCCTCCATTGAGGCAAGAAAAGTGAGCGAATTTCCCATCACTTTCCCAAAATACAAACTATGTAGTCATTTCCCACATACTGGGACACCTACTGGCCAAATCTCAGCCTGTAGCAAGTCCAGGAATCCAGAAATTTGCATTGTATTTGTTAAACAAAGGCTGAGCCACTTCTCTCAACTCCAATCCCAAACAAAATTCAGTGCAAGAGGGGAGGGCAGCCCATGCTCTGGTGCAGGGATCCCTAGCTCCTCTTTGGAAAGTCGTACTTGAATTTGAGTTGCTAGTGAATGGCAGGGCCCAGTAGGGCTCTTGATGAGCAAGGCTCCAGTTGATCTCTTTATCTAACATACTGGACAAGAAGAGGAACCATAGCTCAAAGCAACATTGTATAAAGAATCATTATTGCTAGAACAAGAAAGGCCTTTTTGCAGACGTCTCATCTACCCACAAGACCCCTCCCAGGAAGTGGGACACAGCAGATGGACTAAATCTACAACAGGGCCACACATGAACCCTGATATCCATCTACCTGCTCTTTCCCTTATTCTGGGGGTTAAAAGGAGGAAGTGATGAGGAGTTCCTATCCATCCCCAGGGCTCAAGTCTCAAAGGGTCAGCAGGGAGAAATAGCCACTCTGGCATTTGCAATCTCATTACTTCTCCTGTGTTTATCCTGCTAAGCTGTGCTATAGCAAAAGAAGCCATGCTGGAGCCCGGACTCTGCAGTTTAGTTCATCTAGCCCTTTGAGTTGTGGACAGAGATTGGAGCTGAGCAGCCAGCCTTCACTTCCTGCTAAGATCTGTTGGATTTCCCAACACAAGCAAGCACAGGGTTTCCACTGCCTCTTCAGGGAATGAGGTCCAATTAACACTAGGATAAACACTGGCTTCTCTCTGTCATCTGGCCCTCACCCAGTCCACTCGGGTCTCTAGCAAGAGTGGGAATCGAAGGAGCCTTACCTTCCGAGCAGAGCGTGCCACCATAGCCAGTGGTGGAACAGTCACAGGTGGGATGACCATCCAGGAGGAAGCAGATGCCACCATTCTCACAGGGACGCTCACCACAGGGGCCTTCAGCTTCCAACTGGACACCCTGGCTCCCCAGAAGCCGGGGCTCTGAGTCGCCATACTTGAGATCCAGGATTAAACCCCTGAAGCCAGGAATAGCTTGAACTCCATCAAGAGTCAGGGCAGAAGACCGTATGTCAGCAGGGACTCCACCAAGAAACAAGTCACTGACCACATCCATGTGGGGCCGCTGGGGCTGCAGCTGCCCCAGCTGGCTCTCGCCATCCAGCACCAGCGCTGTATGCAAGTGGTCACGGCTCACCATGAGGAAGTGCCAGCTGCTGTCATTCACCTGCTTGTTGGACAGCACAGCGGTCTCAGCACAGTCCATGCTGAAGCGGAGCTGAACACGGCCATCCACTAGAGAGAGGCAGAGGAAGTCACACACACCGCCATCGTCCAGGTAGAGCAGCAGCCCCGTGGAGACATTGGTCTTGAACTGGAAACTCAGGTCGCTGCGTGTACTGGCATCCCAGCGAAGGTAGCGGGCCCACTGGTTGGGGAGACCCATGAACTCAAGGCCCAAGCAGAGCCCCAGCAGAGACCCCAGCAGGATGCCTGCCTTCAGGGTGAAGAACACTGAGTGGAGACTGAAGGTCATCGTGCCTATGGGCTGGAGGCCAGAGGAGCAGATACGCCAGGAGACAGCCCTCTGGGGAGGATTTCCCTTTGGCAGTAGAAAGAAGAAAGGAAAAGATAGAGTTCGAGGACAGAAGGAGACACACAAATACTGAGAGAATAAAGAAGGAGGAAAAAGAAGAAGACAGTCCCAGATGGGGACACAAGCGAGAAATCCAGTGAAGAGACAGAGGAGACAAACAGCACAGAGAAGAGAGGACAGTCAGGTGGGGTGAGAGAGGGACTGGAATAAGCAGGAAGTGTATTTCTCCAAGAAAAGATCTCAGCTATCCATGTGGATCCGGAGGCCTTGATTCGAGGAGTTGGAGGAGAAGGCGTGCAGGGCAGGAGGAAGCCTTCAGCGATGTGCTCTTCCCAACAGGCCCCCAAAGGCCCCAGCCAGGGAGGCCAGGGACAGGCCTGGGGTCAGGGGTGCCGTGATGAAGGAGGAGCAAGCCTCAAGGTGAGCCAGGTGAAAGGCAGAGACAGATTAAGGACCAGTCCTGAAGTTCCACCTCCTAGCAGTGGCAGGCTGAGGGCAGGGGCGCAGCCCACAGCTGAGTGCTTAGGCAGAGCAGGGCCCGGCGCAGGCTGGTCGCAGACTCAGGCATCATGGCACTGGCCAGAGGCAGTCCTGCCCATCACCCACCTCCCAGGACTCCAGGGCAAGCACCTGTGGAGCAAGAAGAGAGAGGCATGAGGAGAGGAGACTAGGGCCCCACATCAGGAAGACATTGCCTCCTACTTCACACGTGATGGAGCACTGACCCCAACCAGCTCATGCTAGTGACATCTACAGTGCTGAGTCCTTTACACAGGAGAAGTGCGTATGTTCTTCCACAGCCACTTCCAGCCCGTGAGCCCGGTTCCTAATGGTGCTGTCTTAGTTACCCTTCTCTCATACTTCTGAGACAAAGTACCTGATTCCCAAAACAAAGGAAGGGAAGGTTTGCTTAGCTCACAGTTTGTGGAGATTTTAATCCATACTCAGCTGGCTCCAAGGCAGGGTGACATGGCTGAGGGTCAACAATTCATGGCAACAGAAGGTACCAAAAGTATAAAATGGGGTAAGCAATTCTGTTTCCCTCCCTTAAGCTGGATGCAGGCTGCCCAGCCTAGGGCGGGCATGCACACCCCAATGCCAACACTAGACAGTGAACCTATCACCAACTGCAAACCCAGCCTCCTCTGAACAGCCTGCCCCCACGACCACGTGAGAGTTGGGGGGACATCCAGACACAGACCGCAACAATGCAGACAGTTTTTTCCATATGCAGAATAGTGTAAAATTCTCGGACACATTAGCACATTCTTATGCTGTCCTTTAAAGGGTCACACAGATTTAAATCTTTTTTTTTTTTTTTTTTTTTTTTGGTGGAACCAGGGTTTGAACTCAGGCCCTTGTGCTTGCCAGGGAAGTGCTTATGCTACTGAGCCCTCTCCCCAGCCACAAATTCAAATCTTTTAAGTATTAACATTTATGCAATCAAATTCCACACCTAATTTTTACTTGTTTACCTATTGATAGATATTGACTTTTTAAGACTTTTGTCAATTTGATAATCTACTGCTTGAGTATAGGAGGCCTAAGATAAATTTCTATCCTTAAATTTTTGAAATAGTTATTAAGATCAATGAAAATAAACTAGGAGGTGAGCTCTGAGCATAAAATCCCTTATCTATTACTATTTTTTTCAAAAGCCCTTACTCAAAATGAAAAAGTGCTTTAAGGTTAAAAAATAAAAGAGGCTGAGTTTCAAGTGTAGCTCCTGTATGTGGTTCTTTTTTTTTTTTTTTTAATGTATTTAGGACAGGGTCTCACTATGTGGATCAGACTCATAGTGATCCTCCTGTTTTCAGCCTCCCAAGCTCAGGGATTACAGACACACGCCACCATACTGGGTCTCATTCACCATCTCAGAGCACCCAGGGGTGGGGGCAGGGCCAGCATGACAGGCTGGGGATCGAACTCCTAGTCCCTGCGTCTGCCTAAGCAGGCTCTTTAATCTGCTGAGATACCTGGCTGGCCCCTGTATGTGGTTCTTTAAGAAAAATATTTAATGTATCTGAGCATCAATATCCCCATTTTTCTAGTTCCTATGTGTGGAACTGTAAGCAAAATGTTTAATTTATTTAAGTTTCTATTTCCTCATTTGAAAAATTGAGACTAGCAGCCACTTTCCATGATTAAAGGATTAAATAAGGAGATGTGGGGAGATCCCAGCATAAGACTTTATACGTATTATAAAGTGATCAGAAAGTAATAGGTTCCTTCTTTCTTATTTGTTCAACAGGATAGGACTGGGAGAGGGATTGCTAGAGTTGCCTCACATGTGTGGGCATGTGCACATCAGTGGAGTGAGCCCAATGTATAAAAACACAGCACTTTAAAAGATCATGGATTAAAGTGCCTGCAAGCAGGCACAGGGGCCAGGGTTTCGATCCCCACCCCCACCCCCGACCCTGGGGCGCACTGAGACGGCAATTGAGACTGGGCTTGTTGGTACATGCCTGTAATTTACAGCTCTTGGGAGGCTGTAAATAGGCGGATCACTACGAGTCCATTCTAGTAGTGAGACCCTGAACAGCCACCCTGTAGACCTTTCCCTAAAATACAAAAATAAATAAATAAACAAATCGATCATGACACCCACAGAGTGAGCAACAACTGCATAGCTAAGAAATGCCACAGGAAGGAGAAAAACACCACAGGCCAAGAGCACACACGTTACAGGGTTAGCAATGCACCAGGACGCCGCGGAGTGACCTGGCCTCTGCAGGCAAACACTGGCCCAGCTGGCTAAGACAGTGGATCCTCTGGTCCAGGGGAACAAAGCACATAATTTCCAAAAGTTTGGAAAGTGTTTGTTTATTTGGGTTTGTGTGTGTGTGTGTGTGTGTGTGTGTGTGTGTGTGTGTGTGTGTGTTTGGTATGAGGAATTGAACTCAGGACCTTGTACTTGCCAGGCAGGTGCTATGCCCCTGACCTATACCCCCAGCAAAGGTTTTTTTATTGCTTGGCATATTTGATAGTTCACTGTGGTTTCCATCAGAGCATCACTCTGCATGATTTTATTATGCCCATGCCAGGAAAACTGGTTCCTACTTCTGCTTTGAAACAGCAGGTATTTCCCTTAAGCGGGTACCAATCCCCACTCCCCATGTCCGGACAAGTTCTATTGACAGCAAGCTGCTTAAATCCATCATAAGGAACATGTTGACCCTATAAAAGAATTTTCTACAGCGTGGCATGTCCCCACATGCAAGGGAAGCTTAACCGGAGCATGGACACAGGCGTGTGCTTGTGCTGGTGCCAACTCATACACATTTGCATGAACCAAGGGCTACAATTGCAAACACTATTGGTTTATTCCTTATTAATATGTGTTTACAATCCATGATTAATTTATTACAGGAATTGGTACACAACACCTATGAATTCTGTTTCATCCCTGTCCCTCCCATCCTGCCCTGTTCATTCCATCTCTGGGTCTGCTTCCCATTTGCAAAAATCCTATTTCCATTTTTTTCTACCAATTTTTTTGAAAAAATCCCCCTCCCTCCATCTCTGCCCATCTCTTCTTCTCCTTCCCATTTGAAAATATCTCCCTACTTATTAAAATTTCAAATATTTTTGAATTGGTTGATATTACTATGGTAGCAAGAAATTAAATAACTACCCTAGGAGTACTGAAACCATGAAGATAGGCAAGTGTTACAACCTCAAGTTTATGAGGATGTCAGGTTTAGGGACAGACATAATACAGGTTAGGGGAATTAGTCATGTAAATACATATATATATATATATATATATATATATATATATATCTTGGAACAATATTCAGAAGTAATAGTCAATGCAAAAGTCTTGAGTGTGGAACAGGCTGGTGCTTTGGAAGTGAAATGTGTAGAAGGCACAAAGCTAGAGGTAGCTCATACAAAGCTGGGTCATGAGATGCCACAGTCCTGAAGAATGAGGTCATTGTGTTAGCTGTGGTATTCCAACCAAGCCAACAGGTAGCACCTCAGGGAAGAGGGGAAGCTGTTCAACCCTGCTGTGTGTTGAGCTGTGTGTTCACTCAAGGCACTACTGGATCATACCAGAGTAAAGCACCATTCTTGTGCTTGAGACCATCACAAACTAGTGTAAGACCAGACAGTTTAGGGACGATAAGGTGCAGTGATTAGGAACCCTGGAATCATACTGTTTTCTCGGGGATTCTTTTGAGAAAGTAACTATTTCACTATAATAATCTGTCACAAGACCTTGTCATGGAACAGGAGCTCTAGAAACTTTTGTAGAATGAAGACTAAAATAGAAGAGAAAGAAAAGCCCTGTGGTCACCTGACTCTGCTCCACGCAGTTCTCCATGTGACCCCATTTCACATGACAGCAATCCTAAGCCCCCACACTTTGTTAGTTGCCAATCCCAGATGACCCAAAAAGGCAAAGCTGCACCTGCTCCGTGGCCTCATAAAAGTCATGAATTAAGAACTTGCCTGCTCACATATACTCTCCTATGAGAGAGGATCACGGGAATTTTCCCAGCCTGCTTTAGGGCGGCGGCCACTCTGACCTACCTTGCCAAGCATTTTTCTAGACTCGCAACAATCCTCCCCAGTCCAGACCAGCATTAGAGATGCCAATGTCCCCCTGCCCTTCATCATGGAGGATCACAAAGTAGACTGAGGAGAACCAAACTTTCCCACAGATGCCAAGCAGATCCAGTCAGGTGTGGTGACAGATGAATTGGGTTTCTTTAGACTACACATCCTATGTCTATCCACTTCCTCCCCTAAATCTCTTGAATTTCTTTTTTGGGTTACAGACATTCCTGTGGCCTCTGGGAATTTTCCAGAATGGCCAAAAGCTAGCAATGACCTCACATTAACAATCATAGGCATCTAACTGACTGTTCTCAGCATTTAGCCTTCAGCCTTTTTTAGCCTTCCAGTTAGACACACCAACTCAAGAAATGGAAGAACAGAAGCCTCTTCACCCAGCCAGCCAACTGTCACCTTTCCTTGAGCACAGATAGCCATGAAGAAAAGCAGCCTGCCCCAGATCCCACATGGAGGGCCCTGGCTGGTGCCAAAGCTCAAAACACTTCTCTGTTGTGTGGGACTCAAGCAGGAGAAGAGAAGTGAGTGACATTATCTAATTGCCAGCTAATTTACATAATTATCGAGCAGTACAATTTTCTGTGGGGTGAACATCTTTACAAATGTCTCCCGATCCGGCTGCTCAGGAGGCAGGCAGGCTGCACACAGCTCTGACTTGTGGGCCACTTGGACAGATCTGGCTGCCAGTTGCCCTCTCCACCCCCCATTCCCAGTTCTTTTTCTTCATTTTCCACCTGCTGTGCAGTTTTAGCTGAACGTCAGAAAGACTCAAGAGAAAGTCAGGACCATCCAGACTCAGGGCTAGCTGGGAAGGCATGGTGACAACCATCCTCAGGCACACCACAGTCCACAGCCTCACCCTGCTGGGTTTTCCTCCACAGTCTTCTCATTTGCATCCCTCTACCAAAGCACCCAGGGCTAGAAAAGCCCCCTGATGGCTCCCTGTTGGTTCTGTTCCTCATTCAGTGCATGCTTCATCCCATTTTGCAGGTAAATGATTCTCAACACTGGTGGGATTTATCCCAGTTGCAGAGCACATGATCCTGGTTAGCCAATGGAGACACTCCACTCACCTGGCCCCAGTGTTGGGTTAGGGGACAGGCCTGTCATTCACACTTAGTCAAATTAGAAAAAGTCATGTTGAGATTTTGACTAGAATTATTAGAAGAAAGAGTCTTGACTCTTACCATGGTATTAAAGTATTAAGGTAGTATCCAAATTTGAATATCACTGTTACTCTCGGAAATACTCCTATCTATGACGAGGACAACAAAGAAGAAGTGAGACCCAAGCAAAAGATATAGATCTCTAGTGGTGTGGTTATGACACCTCTGTCTACCCAGGCCTGAAGCCCAGTGAATCTTGAGAATTTCTTCATATAAACCAAAACTTTTAAAAAGGCAACTTGGAGTTGGTTTGTGACCAAAAGTCCTAATTAGTAACTCCTAATATTAGATCATCAAAAGTATTGATGAATCAACAGAAGCCTTCATTTCATATGGGCACAGACATACCTGGAGGAATCCCCTGTGACCTGAACCCACATCCTTCCCACCTCATCTCTGTACCCGCACTTGCCCGCAGATGCAAAGCACAGGACACAGGCACGCTTATTCTCTCCTTCTGTTCTCCAGAGGTAGATGGCGGCTTCTTCTTATGCAACAACCTCAGACACGTGCTTCTTCAACTAAAACACACCCCCTTGATACACCCTATTCAGTGCCCTCTGTTAAAGCATAGCCAAGGCACAGTGATGGTCGAAGCATGAGTCTCTCCAGGTGTGAAAGCTGGCAGAGAGGTAATGAGGAGCCAGTGCTCAGGAGTGGCGTGGAGCTGGACTCAGGCTCACACTCTTAGGCTTTTGTTTATTCATCCACAAAGATAATATCCATTTTATACAGCAATTTAAAATTTATTAAATGTAAAAATGTATAGAGGTACAACTATTTCTGGGATGTTATGCTGGCAGGATCTACTAAGGCTGAAAATTTTTACCCTGAGATTTCATAACTGTCCTCCCAGCTATACACCAGCAAAAATGCTTATGTACATCCAACCAAAGACATGTGCAAGTGTTCACAGCACCACTATCCATAGGGGGCCGGGGAGCTGGCTCAATGGAATAAGCACTTGCCTGGCAAGCTCAGAGGCCTGAGTTCAATCCCCGGTTCCACAAAAAAAAAAAAAAAAAAAAAAATAGCCAGATCCAGAAGATCACTAGATGCTCAATTATAGATGAATAGATACATTACAGTCTATTTATGTAAAATATACAACTCTGAGAATGATGGTTTTTTACTTCTAAACAGAAGCATGGATGACTTTCACAAGCATAATGTTGAGCAGCATAAGACACAAAAGAACACATACTGCATGCATTCCATTTATATAAAGCATAAAAGGAGATAAAATTATTTACTCTGGGCTGTTTAATGTCAGAACAGTGGTTATTGATTGGGAGGAGGACAAAAGAGGTGAGAGTTTGCTTCGCGATCTGAGTGGCACGCAGTATGCTCGGGTGTGCGTGTCCACTGGCTGAGCAGCACACCACTGACATGGGTGTTTTTGTGTGTACGCAGTTCAATAAAAGCCATTGAATACACTCTCTGGCACACAATATATGTTCACCTATTAGTTTATATTTTTATCTATATATTATCTTTATTGTGTCACCTGAAGAAGAGTTTCAAAGAAAATTAGTACTGCCTGCCATTTGGAACCTGGAATTCAGTACTAACACTTTCCAGTGCCAACCTATCATCCCAGAAATTAAGGACCAGTATCCACCAAGCTTTGCAACAGAAAGCCACTTTCTTTCTCTCATCCCAGTCCACTTCATACACCAGTCCTCTCTTTCACAGTTTTGCCATGTCCTAAAACACACTTCTTGCCTTCCATCCATGAAACCTTCTGAGTCGTTTTCAGACCTTGCTTCCCAAGTTCCCCCCATCTGAAGAGCACCACGCCTCTCCCCTCAGGAAAGAGGGGAGATGATGCCCAAGGATCTCAACTGCAGTGTGTCAAATGGGTACACAGAGAGGGTATGCATTTATATCTGCAGGACAAAGGAGGACAGAGGGGGTGAAACAGGAAGCAAGCTTTTCCTTTAACTTAGAACTTCAATAATCTTCTTTGGCTAAAAACTAAGTTTCTTGTAAGAACCAAGATCAATCATGTTGGACCAACCTAAATTCCTTTTGCACTACAAATATTTCTTACAGCTGACACACACAGGAAGTATGTATGGACCTCAACAGAACTTTAGGGAAAGTTTCTCATGATATGAGTGAGGAACATGAGGTGGGCAGAACCAAGAACACTTGTCACTGGGTAAAGAATAGCAATCAAAGAAAGTGAGCCCCATAGCAGGTGGAAGAAAGCAGAGCAGCCGCTGGTCACATCTGTAGGTCATCTGAAAGAGGTAGTGTTGTGGTTTGTGTCTTGTTGTCTCCCCAAAGTCTCATGCAGTTATGGGGCAGACTTCCAGGAGTTTGTGATTAATCCATGATTCTGTGCTGGGATTATGAGTGTGAGTGTTGCTGGGATTATGGGTGTGAGTGCTGCTGGGATTATGGGTGTGAGTGCTATACCTGGGACCTGGGGCAGATAGCTGAATGCAACATAAGGGAGCCAAACTTGCTCTCTATTGCCTTTGTTACCATGACTCCTCCCTTTTGTTCTTGCTGTTTGGCTGTTTTCTGCTGCCATGAACCGCTGCCCTCTGCCATGTGCCACAGTGCCTTGGAGCCAGCTTAGTATACACTGAAACCTCCATAAACTGTGAGCTCAAAAAACCTTTTCTTCCTTCATTTTGGGTTTCAGGCATTTGGTACCAGCAAAGAGAGAAAAGTAACTAAGACAGTTAGCAAGTGTGTGAAAGAGACTACAAAGATCCCAAGCTCATAGACTTCAACCACCATCTATCTCTATCCAACAAGAAAAAATTGGATGGAGGTAAGTGGAAAATTATGCAACTTGATCCCCCAGTATAAACAACCCATAAGGATGGAAGGTGCAATTTGCAGCTACATAATAATAATTAAGAAAGCAAGTAAATGAGATGTCATATATTTGTGACACTGATACATATTATGCCTGTCCTGTGCAAACTTAGACAGGACTGGAGAGATGGCTTAGTAGAATAAGTGCTTGCCTGGCAAGCCAAAGGGCCTGCGTTCAATCCCCAGTTCCATTAAAAAAAAAAAAAAACACCTGAACTAGGAAAGGCAGATGACCGTCCTTGTCAATGGAGTTTTATTCTAAGTTCCACTCTGAGATGGACGTAGATAAGCAGCAGGGTAGTGAATGGGAATTCTTTTCATTATCTTATTTTAACTGTGGAACACTCATGTCCTAGATATAGAGATAAATTTTTAAAAATAGTTCAAACCCTTACAGAGAAGAAAGACGTGAGTCTAAATGAAATAAGTCAGTAGACCTAAGTGGCAGACTCTGCTGAAGGGGGGAAGAGGAAGCCTCCAGGACCCAAAGTAGAACACCGATGAATATTCCTTTCATAGGGGTAGCATGGTATTGTGGTTAAAGCCAGGAGCTCTGGAGCCCGACTTCTTGGGTTCAAACCTCAGATCAACAGCTTGCCGCCTGTATGAACTTGGAGAAGTCAGTGGCTTCACCGACTAGTGAATTATAACAGCCAGTAACCATAGTAAGCCGCTTACTACAAATTCAAACCTACAGTCTTAAGGCAAGATAAGTACCTGACTACTCACAAGTAATTTTTAGCTGCTTCTGCTACAATGAGCTGATGTCCTTGATGCACCCGTTCAGCCCAGCTGTTGTCATTTTACCTGGCCAGCTCAGGGAGAGTAACCAGGGTAGATGGGCTTCTCTCACATGCCATCTCAATGTCATGGGCAATATAAAGAGTCACACCACAATCTCTTTAGATGAAACACTTTTGGAGATAGCAGGGTTTGGGGATTACAGAGGCAACTCAGCAGTCACCTGAGCAGCTGCAGTAGGAGTCAAAAGCATTCTCAAACTGAAAGGCCCCGGGGATTCTCTAGTGCCCTCTGGGCAGACTTCTTTCTAGTAAGTGGAAATCCTGGAAGGAGTTCTTGATCTCACAAGTAGATAACAGATAACCACTAGATGAACAGATTCTCCCAGCCCTAGAGGAGGTTGGACACTTTCTGGGCTCCTGTGGCCAGCACTGATCAGATCCGTGCATGAGAAACAGTAGAGTCCAGAGGAAGAGGAGTTGACTCTGAGCTCATGTGGTCAGGGGAAGCCTCTGGGAGAAGGATATGCATGGGAATCTGAAAGATGATCAGGGAAAGGCGGCTGGGAAGAAGCTTAGTGTAAAATCAGAGCACTGGAATGGGAGTCAAAGCCAGGCTTTCTCTAATGATTGGCTAAGCCACCACACAGAAAGCTCTGAAGCCTGTCAGTTTTTCTCCCATAAATTGATGATAACAATAGCTCCCCTTTCCAGGATGTTATGAACACTGAGACTCTATGCAAAGTCAGGTAAAAATTATTCCTTCTTAACAATTTTCTAAGGTTTACATCAAAAACAACTCATGACATTAGTCGTTTGTCCCCTGTCACCTCTAATCCATCCCTAAGAGAACCCTGAGTTATGATATGAAATGGCAAAAAGTGCAACAACACTAAATCCTTTCTTGTAGATCTCAAAACTCAGTCCCTGTAAGGTGCTGCCCACCTTCCTATCTTTCCCATACACTTTATACTCCCAGTGTAACCAGGACCCTAAGATACGATTACTCATAAGTCAGCCTCCTTTTGTCCCCTCCTCTGCCTACCAGCAGGCCTCCCTAACCTAGAGTTCCCAGCCATGGGTTGGGAAGCCATCTGGCTACTTGGAGAGTTAATAATTTATAATGAAGATAATCGCCCTTCAAGATCCTCGCCTCTTGGGACCATTAAAAAAGATTCAATTGAGAGCCAGTGAGTTCTTTACATGAAGGGATGAGAAAGGGGAGAGGGAGGGGCGAAGAAAAAGAGGAAATGGAAAGGGAAAAGGAGGGGCAGATAAGCTAGGTGCTTAGCTGATTTTGCCCCTCAAAGGGTATAGGACAGAGGGAAATTATTCAGCCCTAGAAGACAATTTTACCCCGCTTTCACAGCACTGGCCCAGCAAGAGTGCAATTTACGGGGCTTTTCTCTTAGCCAGCTCTCTCTATACAAAGAGAGAGAAAAAAAAAATCAAACACATGCAAGAGAAGGGGAGAGAGACACAGACAAGAGAAAATAAGTCTGTCCCGCAATTATGTGTGGGGCTGCCCCCCCTCAGGAGGGAGCTTTCTCTGTTCTCTTTCCAGGACACAGTAAAGCTCCCACTGTGCTAATTATTCCCATTACTTGACAAATTCTCCATTAACAAAGCAAGAGGTGCCAGCTCTGACAGGGAGAGAGTAGAAGGGACTGGCAGAGACTTTGGACAGGCAAGAACAGTGTGGACCCAGACTCAAAACCTGCAGCTTCTCTCCTGGAGAGATGGAGGCCTGCAACTGCCCACCTCCATCTGGGAGGGGTGAGATGAAGCACAGATTATCAGGTAGCCATTGTAATGGCCAGAGGTGGGCACACTAGGAAAGGAAGCAGCGTGAGGCATGTCCGCAAATGCCACCTCCACTAAGGGTCATAATAGGGGCAATGGCAAAGCCTGGGATCCAGGAGCAGAGGCTTCAGCAGCCTCTGGCTTGGGAGTGGTGAAGCTCAGCATTCAGGACAATGCTGATGCATACCTGATCCTCTGCGACTTTGGCAAGTCACTGGATAGGCTGACACACAGCTCTGGCACGTAGGCCCTACAACTACAATCACAGCAAATACTCGTGTCACACTAACTCTGCCCAAGGCCCTCTGCCAGGTGTGCTTCACCTGAAGTCACCTAACGCCCACCACAACTCTGTAAAGTAGGGATGACTGTGATCTCTGGGTTTGAAGTGAGTAAAACAAAGACCTCTCAGAGGTGAAATAATTATCCTGAAGTCACACAGCAAATAAGGGACAGCTCTCGGGGCCTTACTTCTAAGAAGGAAATAAAAAAGAAGGAACATAACTGTTTCAGTTACTTTCTTTTGTTACAGTTACAAAATATCTGACACCCAAAGCTAAAGGAGGAAAGTTTAATTTAGCTCAGTTTGTAGAGCTTTTGTTCCATAATCAGATGGCTCCAAGGTAGGGAGGCATGGCAAACAGGCATTACAGAGAAAGAGTTCTTTTATTTCTGGTCTTTTAACATTTTTTTCCATAATTGTATTGAGAGACAAATAGCAATGAGACAGTTTCAAATCAAATTGGTAGGACAGTTTCAATAATTAACACAATGCATGCATTCTTCCTAGTGGTTATTTGCTGTACAAGATGCGGACATGATATCCTATTACAAACACTATTAGAACAAATCCCTCTATTCATTAAGAGAATGTAACTATATATCTATCCTAACCATTTTGAATACAGATACAAAATGGACATTCATCTGTATCCCCTTTTTTGTTTAGTTCCGTCATTTGGATATTATAGGTGTGTTAATTCAGCAAAATATTCTAAGGAGAAATAGTTCATGAAGGGCAAAAAGTAGCAAAGCAGCAAGAGATCTTAACAGCATCCTTTAATCTTATCCGTGCTACTTAGGATGAGTAGCTCTTATTCCCTTAATCCTTGAGCCTAGTATTGCTTCATGAATCCATTCTAACATCACATACTCTAGAAACAGCCTCCTGTAAAAATGCCCCATCTATGACTGCTTTGCAGGGACAGCTATACACAAGCCATAAAATGCCACCCTTGGCCCCTAAAGACTCATGCATATCACTTTATGCAAAAGGCATTTAGTCCACCTCCAAGAGTTGTCAAAGTCCTAACAGTTTCAGCATTGCTGAAAAGCCCACATCTAAAGTCTCCTCTGAGATTTAAGGCAAACTCTTAGCTGCAAGCCTCTGAACAAATAAAAAGAAAGTTAAACGCCTCCAATATTCAATGGCACATGATAGACATTTCCACTCCAAAAGGTGCAAGCAGGGGAACATCAAGGAATGGTGTTCAAAGCAAGACCAAAATCCAGCAGGGCAAACATTAAATCCCACAGCTCTAATTCCAGCATCTCCAGCAATTTACAAGTTGTGAACTCCAAAGGGCTTGGGTGGCTCCACTCCTATCACTGCCAGTGATTCTCCTCAATGGCTACTCTCTTGGGCCAGCACTACTCTTTCCTTGTAGTCTTCCTCAGACAATATACATTCCTGCCTTCTCCAAACTTCTGGAATCTCCATAATACTTTCAGCTTCACACTCATGACTTCACAAAATTTTCCCTCAGGGGCATACTGCCTGGCCTCCCCAAGGCCATCTGAAATCTGGATGAAAGCCTTACTGACCCCACAATTTTGCATTCTGCATGCACCAAAAACCAGCACCACGCAGATGATGCCAAAGTCTTTTGCCAGCTGGATCAGTAGCCAGGCTTCCTTCTCTCGTAGGTGTAGGGGTCAAGTGCCTAGGACCCAAATCCCAAGGAAAAGCTTTCCTGGGCCACCATTATAGAACATAGAGCTCTGGAGCTCTCTTCGCAAAGCGCAGTCTTTCACCTTTGCAACTCTGAGGCTGCAAAGGCTGGAGTTCTGCTGTTTTTCTTGTGATGTCCTCGATATCTTTTCTATTGTCTTCTTCTGAAACACTTGGCTTTTTCTTTCTAGTCTTTCACTGACCAATTTCTTCTCTCTTACATCTTTATGGGCCTTCTTTACTAGAGCTTACTTTCTGGCCAAACTAAAAATGTTTAAAATTGTTCTGCTGGGCTCTTTGCTCTTGATTCTCAACATAAATCTGGCTAAAAACCCTCCATAGTATCTTTACAACTGCCCAACATTAGACTGTCCTGAAATTTCTTTTCAGATTAATTAGGTCACTGCCCTTAATCTTAGACTCATGCAAAGTCTGGACATAAGCAAAATGGAGGCAAACTTTCTGCCAAGCTATAACACATATGTTGGTCTGGGGTCCAACAGCCAATATAATCTTTTTTCCAAGCAGAAATCTGTGCCTGGTCTTTATGAGCAGGATTTCTGTCAGAATTCTGGTCTTCTGAACTCTGACCAGATTCTCCCATCAAACACAGCTGTACCTTTTAGTTGGCCTCCCTGAACTCTTTCTAGATCTTCTCCTTCCCACAGACCAGCTCCAAACGTTCCTAAACTACATGGCCAGGTACAGGCACACAACGAGCCACATCTGGTACCACACTCTGTCTTAATTACTTTTCTTGTTGCTGAGACAAAATATCTGACATGCAAAGTTAAAAGAGGAAAGGTTTATTTATCTCACAATTTGTGGAGCTTTCAATCCATAATGATATGGCTCCAAGGTAGGAAGGCACGGCTGACAGGCATCACAGAGGAGAAATAGTTCATGGAGGGCAGAAAGCACCATAGCAGCAAGGGGCCTTAACAGCACCTTTCTGACCCTATTATCTTTTCCAGGCCCCTTAGGACAAGTAGCGCTCACTCCCTTAATCCTAGCACCCTTGAGCCTGGCATTGCACCATGAATTGATCAAGCACGACACACTCCAGGTCTGGCCACCTCTGAAAATGCTCCACCTATGGCTGCATGAAACTTTGGGGGGGACATCTACACATAAGCCATAGCAACCATTCATGCCAAAAAGGACCTCAGCTAGAGGCAGCCTATTTGCTGCGCAGATTTTGTCCTATTTGTATTCAAGGGCAAGACCATAAATGAGTCCTTAAATCGAAATGAAGTAGAGGCTATGGCCATCAAGGACATTACTGAAGAGTGTCTTTGACACCTTTGTGCTTCCCAAGCTGTATGTGAAACCACATTTCTACATGAATGGGGCCATTCAGAGCAAAGTCATTGGAAATTGTCTTCGTGAGGCATGGAAGAACTGAACACTCTCACCCTAGTCTAGAGACAAGATATTGCCATAAAACTTCTGTGTTGCCCATGTAAGTAGCTAACGCCCGAAGGACTGAATTAAAACTATCTTCTGGGAGAAAGTAAAATGGAAACTATACTTTGAAAGAAAAAAATGAATAAATGAAGAATGAATGAGTAACTGGATGAATGGGAGAATTAAGTCTGCTTCTAGAGTCCAGGCCAGGCCTCCTCTCATTCTTCCATCTCTCCATGCTTCCCAGAGTTTCTTAACCCTTTCACTGTTTAGTACAAGCTTATCTTTCCAAGACCTCACATGGAAAACCTTTGGCTACACCCTGATCAGTTCAATTATGTGAGTATTCCCTTCTTTCCTAGACTAGGCATCAGCCTTAACAGGTCTCCTTTATGGAAGTGTACACCTTTGCCCTTTATGGAATATTTTCCACACTTCCATAATAATGACTTTTCAAAATGGAAGTTATTACAATCTTACTCAGAAGTCTCCGAGATTTTCACCATGCTCAGAATTAAATATAAAATTCTCTATACCACCATGGTCTGCCTCTGGCCAGGTATCTCACCTCTTCCTCCTCTTTCCCTCACTCACTATGCCCCAGATATTCTAGTCCAGGCTCTACCTCAGAGCCTTTGAGCTTTCTGCTCCAACTGCCTGGAATATTCCTCCCCAAAATTTCCCATGTATGTTGCCTCTCTTCCAGGTTACCATTCCACTGTTTCCTTATAGCTTTGGGCAGCAGCAATCACAGTCCAGGATTCCCTGATTTGTGATTTTATGGGGAAGTTGTGTCCCTCTTCAGTTCCCCAACTATTCACTGCCTAAGAAATGAGAAGAAAAGACACAAAACTTTCCACCAAATAATGATAACACAGCCTACCTTTCACTTAGGAAGTAACACCTGAAATAAGTGATTAAAGGAAAAGAATCTGAATCAGAAAAGCACTTCAGTCAGAGGAACCTAGCATCCCTGTTAGCAGCTGGGGAGGGCTGGGAAGGCACAGCAAATGATGATCTCACCTGTTACCACAACCAGGGTCCCAGTTGACCATCTCCATAGCCAACCTCTAAAGTATACTGTCAGCAACTCATACTCTGCCTGCAGAGTTGCACAGCATGTGAGACAAAATGAAGATGATGGCAAGGAAAAGACACAGTGGGAGTCCCAGGGACTCTTCCAGAACAACAAATGTGTTATCAACTGGAAGAGTTTTGAAGAATCGGAGTGGAGGGTGCCCAGTAAAGGAGCATAGATAAATTTCACAGGATTCCAGGAATACATCTGGGTCAGATAATTGGCAGACCAGCTCTAGAACTCTACCCCTGACAGGGATAGAAGGTACAGCTGCCCCTCCTAGAAGATTGAAAAAAAAAACATCAGAACTAGAGAGGTCTCCTCCAACCCTCTCCTGGAGGGACCCAGGGACTTAGAACAGAGAA
This sequence comes from Octodon degus, assembly GCF_000260255.1. NCBI lineage: Eukaryota > Metazoa > Chordata > Mammalia > Rodentia > Octodontidae > Octodon > Octodon degus. The sequence continues at coordinate 8,540,525 of NW_004524583.1, forward strand.
TAAACATTCAAGATCACAGAGTTGAGCAGTCAAGGAAGAGGAATCAGAGCCACAATGTCATGATACCTTGACCAGCCTTCCTTCCTTTGGAACAGTAACTCTCCTTTCTTAATCCACTGAGACTGACTCCCTTCCAAAGGAGAAAGAGA
>NW_004524583.1:8541248-8558841 GCF_000260255.1 Octodon degus
AACACCCACATATGAGGGACACATTTCTTGTAGTAGCTACCCTTTCCAGGAAATGGAACTGCTCATTCTTTATCATAGACTTCTCTCCACTGAGTCTGAGAGTATCCCTACCCCAGGTTCTGGCATTCTGGAATTTGGCTAGAGCTAGACTCTAGAGTCGGACAAAAATGGATTGCTGTCCCAGAGCTCTACCACTTGGTTGGATAAACTGGAAATTGCAGAAATGTGTAGCATTGATTTTTGGTCAATGAATAGAATAGAACATACAACAATGGTCCACATCACCTAGTGACATCACAGCTATCTTAATTTGTGTAAGTACATTCTCTGAAATTTTGCACACCAATGAAATCACCTAATATTTCTCATGATGTATCCCCATGGTTGATTGATACAAGACTATTCAGTCTCCTTGAATCTCAGCATCCTTACTTGTAACATGGTTGAGGTAATATTGATAGTCACACCAAAGGGGTAATGTGAGGACTTGATGTTGAAAAACTACAAGTGAAGTTCCAAGCACAGAGAAGACCCATCATGTGTGGTCAACAGATGTTAGTCACTGTCATCATCATCATTGCTATTTTGTTCACTTTATTCACACTATGACTTTGAAATTTCCTTTATAACATGGTATAGTGGTTTTGTTGTATTCACACCCAAATCTTCAGCTCTTCCCATCTCCAAATACTTTGCTATTTACATAGTATCACTGTGCCCATTCCTTGATACTAAGCTTAGACATGGGACTTGCTTCAGCCGAATGAGATGCTAGCAAAAATAACATGAGCACAGACTTGAAAAATCCTTACTATATGGCTCCTATGTGATATGTCCCCCCAAAGATTCCCATGAAGTCTTTAGAAGTAGGCTCTCAGAAAGTGATTAGACCACAGGGGCTCTAACTTCTTTGGTGGACCATTGATGAGAATATAATTTGATGATATTACGGGAAGGTAATAGAAGCAGGAGTCAGAGCTTACTTGATGGGAGCAACTCATAGAGGTGTGACCTTGGACACTGTCTGGTAACTGGTCCTCATCTCCCTGGCTCTCCCCCTCTCTCCTTTCTGCCCACCATGGGGTGAGCAGCTATCCTCCACCATTACTTTCTTCCATGATGTCTCTGACTTGGAGCCAGCAAACTATGGACTAAAACCTCTTAAACAAAGCCAAAATAAACCTTTCCTCCTTTAATTTCTGCCCACAGGTGTTTTGTTCAGCAACAGGGATGTAATTAACACACTTATCCTTGCTCCTTCCCTACAGAACACGCCTGAGTTCACCACTGAGATGGGAGGAGGCATCCTAGTGATCTTGGGCACAGCTAAAGCTCTGTGAAGGTCTAGATCCCCAATCCTAGGCAACGAAAAGAAGAAAGACAAAGTCCTTAGCTCCCATTTACCATGAGCAGTTAACAAAGTAAGTTTAGAGGAATGGGACTTCCAAGCCTGAGAGTCCAACTATGTTGATCAACCTTACGTGCTTCAGTGCAGAGAATTAAAGCGGCAGGACCCTGAGGAAACTCCTACACCAGTGATGGTAAACTTTCCAGAGCTTTTAATATTGCAAACAGCCACTGTGGCTTGTGTGCTCTAGGGTGTGTGGTATGCCAGGTCAAGAATCAGCGCTGGCTTCTGTGTGCTGTGACCTGAGAGATCACTAAAGGCAATACACATGTAACACACAACCAGCAAACAAGTAGGTCCCAAGTGCATACATAATGATCCCTTAGTCCCTTTTAAAAATAGCATACAATGATATGTGTGGACTACTTTGGCATTTATAAAACACCCCCTCATCTAGCCTTCATAACGAGTAGATGCTCATTTTTGTTCTAGGTGTTTTACCTACAGAGAAAATGAACCTCATAGGCAAAATATGGGTTCTGTTCAGGGTCACAGAACCAGTAAGTGATGTAACTGAATCTTAAATTCAAGCACTTGAACACTAGGTCCCCTGATTCTAATTTTATGTCACGCTGATTAGAATTATATCAGTTTCTAGGATATATTAGACAAGACGGGTAAACACACGGCCCTTTCCTTCCCCTCCCCACAGCACACTCACTTATCAGTCATGGCACCTGGCTCCTGAGCCCTGAGAGTGCCTCAGAATCCTTCTCACCTCAACAGTCTAAGCAATGCCACAGGTAAAACATGAACTGCAATTGGTGTAGAAAATAAAATGTATGGGCTCATGTCGCAGTAATTAAATGTAACTGGATGACACACACGGGACCTACCTACGCCAGACTCTGCCTGTAATTGTGAGTTACTATGGAGCAACACAGCTCATCCAAGGCTGCTAATCCAGAATTGTAATAATTCAAGTGCAGTTTCCATGATCCTCCAAAGGTGGAAAGTTCTAAATACATCTTTCTCTACAAAGTTTTAGGTTTTACTTAACAATAAAGAGATTTTTTTAAATTTTAAATAGAAAATCAGTGTTTTTCAAACTCAAGGCTCAAAACATTAAGGGTTCCATCAGCATGGCTTCAACTTTGGAGCTCCAAAGATAATTCTGGAATGTTTATGGTCCTTTGCTTACAATATACTATTATACAATCACGACTAATACAAACTGATCATTCTGCATTAATTTTCCCACTTTAGTTATTAGCATCTATTTAAATCTTAGCTTTTAAAAATAGGCCACACTTGTAAGGTAACAAAACTACTTTTTTGAAAATCCTACAGGCCGACCTGATAGCTCAGAGGACTAAAGCGCCTGCTTAGGCAGAGTGCGGCAGCCAGGGTTCAATCCCCAGCCTGCTGTGCCAGCCCCACCCCCCTGCGGCATGCTGAGATGGCAAGTGAGACTGGTAATCCCAGCACTTGGGAGGAACACAGGCAGATTACTACGAGTCCGGTCTGTGTCGTGAGACCCTATAGACTCTGTAGACTCTGTCCTAAGTACAGAAAATAAATAAACAATGAAATAAAATAAAAATCTACAATTCCACCAAACCACGAAATTGAGGTAGCTATGGTGGCTCCAGCAGCAGCAGCAGCAGCTATGACAGTGTCAGAAGGTTTTAAACACTTCCAAGAAACAAAGCTTAGCAGGAGAGGAGAGCCAGAGAAGAGACAGGGAAGCTACAGGTTACAACAGATTTGTGAACTCAGCCAAGCACAGTGGTGGCAGAGCCTAGCTGCTACAAAGAAGATATGTTTTATGCAATACTCATGCCTATCGGCAAAAAAAAAAGTTGAGGACTGTACTTGTGACTAACTGTATAACAGGTTATTTTAGCTTCTGTCCTGTGGAAAGTGTAAAGGATTCCAACAAGGGGTTTTAATGTAGACCTTTTTTGCACCTATGCTGTTGATTGCTAAATGTAATAGTCTGATCATGATGCTGAATAAATGTGTCTTTTAAAAAAATTAAAATAAAGGAATATCAGAGAAAAAAATAAAATAAAATAATCCTACAATTCCATCTGTTTGCCAAATCAGGGTGAAAATCCATTATGTCAGAATATATAGAGATATGAGTGTCCATGAGAGAGGGACAAGAAGGAACTAAGGGGTCACTTTGTTTGATAAAATTCACACTTATTCATTCAAAAAAATTCCAATAAATATCTGCAACTTGCCAGGCAGCCTATTAAGTCTCCAAGCCCCAAAGATCCCACTCGGAGCTTACCAAGTGAGGCAAAACAGAAGTGTGAGCAACTGTCACAGAGGAAGTTGATGGACACTTAGAGAAGAAGCAGCATTGCTGGACTAGGCCACCAGGGAGGGTCCCACCAGAGGAAGCGTCAGGAGAAAGCACAGGGAGGGATGAGAAAGATCGTGGGAGGCTCAGGAAACCGTAGGAAGTTGTATCTGGCTAGAGTGTAGCTGAGATAGAAAGGAGGAGTAGGGATTGTGAAGCCGTCATACTGAAAGTAGAGTTCCAAGTACCCTTGGAGCCCAGCTAATGAGGTCCTGGGAAAACATCAGACAGAGCAAGTGATGGGACAGAGTATGATTCAGAGGGTGTGAGACCTGGTTTTGGCCTTGTTTTTATGGGGGCGTTGTTTGTTTGTTGTGATAGTGGAGTACTGGGATTGAACCTGGGGTGCACTGAGCTACATCCCCAGAGCTTTTCCTTTAAGACATTGTCTCCCTCTGTTGCCCTGGCAGCCTCAAATTTGTGGCACTGACTCAGTCTCTCAAGTAGCTGAAATTACAGGTATGTTCTACCATGTGTTAGCCGAGAAATGGTTTTGAAAGGAATACGTGAAGATACAAAGAGGTCAACTAGGAGGCCAAAGCTCCTACTCAGGGAAAGTAAAGGAGAGGCCTGTACTTAACCCCTACTCCTAGGGTTTTGTTATTGTTGTTGTTGTTTATTTCTTTTCATTTATTTTTTGTATGCATATGTGCAAGGTCTCACTATGCAGCTCAAACTCAGAGTGATCCTCTTGTTTTCAGCCTCCACAGTGCTGGGATTATAGGCATGTGCCATCACACCCAGACTCAGTCACTGGCTCAGCATGCCCAGGAGTGGGGCCCATATGGCATATGGTCCCAGGGATCAAACCCCAGCCCCTGCACTTGTGAAAGCAGGCACTTAGTCCACTGAGTAATCTTGCCAGTCCTTCTCCCAATTTGTAACCATCTGGCCATATACCTGAATAGCTCGATTGATACAATACCTGAAGCCACATTCTATCCATGTAGATAATCCAAGGGTGATTAAACAGCTAATATCCTCCTTTCTAGACTTAGTGCCTCTCCCTGGAACTGCCTGGTTTTCAGGAATCTTGACTCTGTCCCAGCTCATGTCCAATATCCTCAGTCACTGACAAAACTCCTGCACAACCCTAATCCATCCTCTCCTTCTCTTGGGCAGACAACGCTACTGGATGCCTCAGATCTTACTGCAGAAAGTGAATAAAAGTGAAACCCCTGCTAACAACCCAGTTCCAGAAGCCAAGCACCCACCTCTAACATCATCAAGGCACAGCAAACTCAACTGTACAACCCTATGGGGTCCTCTAAAAACCTAGTGCCAGAAAGCACAGAGAAATCCTAAAAGTACCATCACATTTGATGCAAACATAAAGGAATGACCTTCAGATAAAAGTCTGTATGAGGACTGGCCCACCAACATCAATCTAAACTCATACCCCCCAACACGCGCTCCTTAAAAATGCAGCTCCACAAGATATTCTAAAATCAAAAAAGAAAGGACAGAAAAACAAGTCAAATGGGTTTCAAAGCAATCTAACCGCTCTCCCTGATTTAGAGGCGCACAACAAACTATAGATGACCGAATGCTCCAAGGAGCCCTGTAGGAAAGAACTCTGAAGGCATCTGCTTCAGCCTCCTCCTTTGCAGGTGGACAAACTCAGGCTAGAACCATCCCAGCATGGCTCTGTATTGTTAGTTGCTGTTCTCAAAGCTGCCAGCAAAGGCAAGCAACCATCTGGCAAGGACTATGTCTCATTCTCTACCGAACGCCTAGTCATCCTGCTTAAAATTCAGGAGGTCCCTAAATTTTTGTTGAGTGACGTTACCAAATGGAAGTTTGGAATTCTTTTAAGTGGAGATGAATATACTAGCTCTTTAATTTCCCATCATTCATTCATTCATTCATTCATGCAGTCAAGCATGTACAATGAGCACCTGTTTCATTCAGCGTGAGCCACAGCACTGAGGAGAAAGCTGTGATTAAGATGAGCCTGCCTTTGCCTGCCAGGAGCTCAGAGCCTACCTAGGAAAAGAAGGTCAGGAACACTGGAAGGTGGCAAAAGGCTCCACAGAGAGAAAATCAAGGCTTGCAGTGTCCCACCCCCACCTGTCTTTCTTCTACAGTCACTCTTTCCAAGGATGGATGTTATTTCTATTACTGCATCTCCACTTAAATAGTTTCCTTCCCACACCCACCCTCTCACTTCCTTATTTGTAGTGACAAAAAAAAAAAAAAAAAAAAAAAAAAAAAAAAAAAAACCCAGTCAGAGTAAAAGCAATTGTGAAATCCCAAGTATAGTGTGGAGCTGTGACCACCGCCCCCTAGAAACATCATCTCCCTGGGAAGCATCTGTCCTCAGGAAGAGCTCAGGCTCACTCTCTTGAAAGCCCTTCATGGTAGAGAGGTGGCTGGGATACACAACACCTTCCCCAACAACATTTAAGACTTCCATGGAATTTCTCTGCGGTCAGCCCAAGCTCTCTAGCATCTGTGTGCATGCGTGCGTGCGTGCATGCATGCGTGTGTTATGGCTGTCTTACTCCTAAAGGCTAGAATTTCCCACTTGGGCAGCTATTCTCTTACTCTAATGCCTCATACTGCCCCTCTGTGCCCTCCTCAATCCTCTGTGCCAGTTTGACTCCTCATAATGCAAAAAATCTGTACCTTTTCTAACCAAATGATTTTTTGCAAGATACTCTCAGTTAGAGCCACATGTATCTCAGGATGGGAGGAGGGTAGATGGAATCCTTTCTTCCCACCATTCTTCTTCTGTCACCATCACTTGGGGTCTGATGCCACTTACAGCCCCACCTTACTCCATCCTCTTGGTTCTTACCCGCAACCTGTGGTTAAGTAGGTTACTATTCAAATATACTCATTTGCCACCCACCCAAATATATGGGTACAGCACATTTCCTCACACCTTCACTGTGGGCTCAGCCACTGATTTTCCCTGTCCAAAGAAACATTAGCAGGTATGCCAGGATGAAGGGTTTGAAAACAGTCTTGTGCCTCTACCGTCACTATAAGAAAAGCATGCCTGAGCAAGCAGATTAGTTCCAGCAAATAAAAGACCAGAGCTATCCCACCCAACCACCCTAAACATGACAATGCTAAATTAGCCAAGTGTCCTTCACCTTGCAGGTGCAAGGTCAGCACATGTACCCAGATGAGTCTCATCTAGACTGCCTGCTGGCATATATGGGAGCTAATCCATGCTTGCCGAGCCATGCCACCAAGACTTTTGTGGTTATCTACAAGATGGTGCAGGCCGACTCATCACCCCAAGAGCCCTCTTCTGCTGAGATACTGCCCTTGTTAGCAGTTCCTTCCTGCGCCCTGGCTCCCATCACTGCATGTAATGCCTACACTCTGGCTTCACAGCACTTTCCTTCCCTACTCTGATAACTGGCACCTTCATCCCCATTTCCCTAGTAGCCTTGTAGATTTGGACATAAAAGTACATCTCCACCAAATGTCTATTTCAGAAATCTATTTTCCATCTCTTCTGCGTCCTCCTCTAGCTTGAACAAAGCCCCGGCACCCCAATCTCTCCATTTCCATTTTCTATCTCCCCTTCCCCACCCTAGTATCTTCACTTCTCACCTAGGAAGGACTTCATCCTTCCCCCATCCCCTGGACTCCCTGCTATTCTTTTGCTTGGAGGAATCTAAGCAACCACCTCCCTTGTCCTGGAGCAACGAGTCAGAACCAGACACCCACAGCCCATCTGTGCCAACGTGTGTAACTACAACTCTGCCCCTTGCAACTACAGTTGCTGAGCAATCCTTAAGCTTTCCCCAGTCTAATTCCCTGGTCAGCTCCTCGGAAATCCTTCTATCTGGCTTACTGACCAGATGTCATAGGGCTCCCATTTTACTGGGAAAGTGGAGGCATGAAGACCTTTACCTTTTCCCTTTACAACTACTTGCTCTTTGTCCTCTCTGCTGTCCCTTTCCTTTCTCAGTTGAAAAAAAAAATGGTTGGAGAGATAGCTCAATGGTCTAAGCACCTGCCTGGCAAGTGCAAGGACCTAAATTCAATCCCTGGCCCCACATGCTGTGCTGGCCCTTCACCTTACTGGCCACTGAAACTGGGCGTGGTAGCATATGCCTGTAATCCCAACACTGGGGAGGCTGAGACAGGAGGATCACTAAGTCTGAGCTACATAAGGAGACCCTGTACTGAATAAATAAATCTTTTTTAAAAAGGTCTCTTCCAGACTGACTTACCCAAGGGCTCTTGCTCCAAGTTCTCCCTCTCCCTGGGACTTTGCTCTTAATACTATTTCTCTGAACTCCCTCTACAGTCTCCTCTGAGACTCCTTTTCCCACCCCACCCACTGCTCAGCATTATGCCAGCAACCTTAAATGGAAACAAGAATCTACACTCTTTCCTTGTCTTTAAGATTTTCTTTATAATCTGTTTCTCTATCAAATTCATAATCTCCAGTCCTTCCTTTCTATCCTCACCCTCTGCGTTCTGGCTTTCTGTCCAATATGTCCCCAGCTCACAGCACTTTCCCAAAGTTCCCATGCCTTCTGAAACGTGGGGCCAGCTTCTTCCCAGAACCAGCCCCCCACCTGGGGTCCCCTGCCTTGGCCCCCCTTCCTGCCACTCTCCTGTGCTCCTCCCCCTTCTTTAGGTGTCCTGGAAGGTCACTTCCAGCTGCTCCTCTTCTCTTCTCTTCCTTCCCTCTGGGTGTCAGCATCCCCTGAGCTTCATCCATAGATCCTGTGACCGATGACCCACTCTCCCCAACACTCTTGGTCCTGAATGTCCTCCAAGCAATTCAGTTATCAGCTGATTAAAACCAAACTCACTGTTTGCATCCTCCATGCATTGCTTTATCTATTGCTTCTAAATTGGTTATCTTCCTTAATATCCTCCTGCTTCCAAAAGGCCCAGCAAGCAACCTGGCAGCATCATATTCTCTTCTGCTCCTCTTTCTCAGTCCCACATCCAGTCCTTCTTAAATCCCAGTGCTATCTCCTACATATCCCTCATTTGCGCTCTCTCTCTCTCTCTCTCTCTCTCTCTCTCTCTCTCTCTCTCTCTCTCTCCTTCCTTCCTTCCTTTCTTCTACATCCTTCTCCCCACCTTCCCCCAACTCACGTCATGCAGTCCAGACATCTCTCTCTCGTGTGGATTCTTCTAGAAGCCTAATAACTGATCTCCCAGCTCCTCCCCCTCCCACCTCTCCTTCTGCACTGCTTGCAAGCCAGAATTAACTTTCTGAAACCCACATTTAAACAGATCACTCCCATGCTTCTAAAGAAGCTCCTTGCTGCAAATAGGAAAGAGTCCAATCTCCTTAGATTCATATTCCAGAAACAAATCATCTTTTAAAAACCCACCAGCTACCAAGCACTGTTCTGAGCCTATTCTTGCAGAAATCCACTGATGTATTGTGTCCTCCATTCTAGAGATGGGGAGCACTGATACTTCAAGTTCCAAGTCACATAGGTAGCAAGCACAGCCAAGATCAAAACCAAACCTCCTAATCCAGATTGATGTCCTTTCATTTGGGTCTGTTATGGATTAATCTTTGAGATTAATCATGTGCACTTTGGATACATGGTGTTCTATGTATAGCCAATGATGTTCCCCCAAAATATCCTCCTTTTTCCAAATTTGTCACCCTATTCAATTTCTTCTGGAAAATAAAACCTGAGTTGGAAGCTAACTTGAGTCCTGAGTTTTCTGATCCCACTAACTTTAAATTTAATGTAAGATTACTAAACCCCCAGGTTAAACATTACAAAGATTTCAAGGTCAAATATCAGATAAAATTTCATGTGACCCTATCATTCCCTGGATCTATTCACCCTGTGCATTAGAGGGAACTTGTTATGAGATGAACTGTGCCTTCCCAAATGCCTATCAAACGTCTAACCCTCAATGACCAATGACTGTATTTGGAGGTAGATTCTTTAAAGAGGTAATGAAGTTAAAACAAGGTCCGTAAGATGGTCCCTAATCCAATCTTGTTGATGTCTTCATAAGAAGGGGGCCTGTAGACATAGAAAAGCACACGGGGGTGATGGTATGCAGACATAGCGGGACTGCAGCCATGTGCAAGCCAAGAAAAGAAGCCTCAGAGGAGACCAACCCTGCCGACACAATGACCTTGAACTTCTAGCCTCTAGAACCACAAGAAAAGTTTAAATTTCTGTTACTTCCACACCCCAAACTATGATAGTTTTCTATGGAAGGCTGAGGCAATTATTCCAGAGCAGACTCTTTAAGATCCTCAACACTGACACAAATGCTTCTAGCCTAGGTGTCCTGGGGCTTCTGACCCTTTCATCCCACTGGTAAGGAAAAGAAGCTAGAGAACTTGAAAGGCTAAAGGCAGCTCTGTGTTATGGCTTGTGACTTGATGCCTCCCCCAAAGCCTCAGGCAGTCATAGATGGGGTCTTTTCAGAGGTGTTGGATCTAGAATATACAATGCTGGAACTCATTCATGATACAATGCTAAGTTCAAGGGCGCTAGGGTTGGGGGGGGAGTGCTCCCCACCCTGAGTAGCCTGGAAAAGATAAACAGGACAGAAAAGTGCTATTAAGCTCCCTAGTTGCTTTTGCTACCTTCTGTTTGTCATGAGCTGTCTCTCCTCTGTGATGCCTGCCTGCCACACCACCCTGTCTTGAAGCTAGTCAACTATGGACTGAAACTTCTACAAACTGTGAGCTAAATAAACCTTTCTTCCTTCAACTTTGGGTGTTAGGCATTTTGTTTCAGCAATAAGAAAAGTCACTAAGACGCCTGCTTTGTGGGCAAATGAGAGCAGTGGTACAGTGCCATTACCCCTGCCAGCTGACAGAGGGCTCCGGGGGCCTCTGATGTACTATATTCCAGAAGGATTAAGATCTTGAAGAGAATTAGCACCCCAGGAAGTGAGATGCCTTCCAGCCAGGATTGGGGGCCTGCATCATGACATCTAGTCTTGGGTGTCCAGATTTAGTAGACATTATGAGAAAAGAAACTATGATCCCATCCACAAGAGATTATATCCAATATGGGGCATTTCTCAATTTAATCAAGACTTTTTGATGTTTTTTTTAAATTTAATTGATTGATTGATTTTTAAGAAGGCATCTATGCTGCCCAGCTGTCCTCAGACTCTTGGGCTCACCTGATCCTCTGCCTCAGATTTCTAAGTAACTAGGCCTATGGGTACATGCCATTGCAACTAGCTAAGACATTTTTTAACAACAAACTACACATCAGTTAAAAGAAATTATATATGTATATTATATACATGAATATATATCAACATGAACAAATCTAAAAATGTTGAAGGGGAAAAATGAAGATGCATAATATGTGATGATACTATTTATATAAATTTAAAGAATATTCATGCATAACAACACAATACCACATGTTGTTTATTCAGACTTATAAATGTATATGAAAGTATGAAAAATATTTCTTGAAGGATACAAGTCAAGATCACTATAGTTCTTCTAAAACAGAGTTTCTCAACCTGAAAACTATTAATATTTGGGGCCAGGTAAATTTCTGTTGTGCAGTTGTCTTATGCATTAGGATATTTAATGACAACCCTAAGTCTCTCCCCACTAAATAACAACAGCACCTCCAAAATTTTCTCTGTTGAGAAGGGCAGTGTGTTAACAAGATGGTTAGACAATAGTTGTTAAATCTGTATTTGTAATGTTTTCATCCTTTAAAAAAGAAGTACTAGAAGCAAATATCTGTCAATTGTTCATTTGAATGATTGATAGGAATGTGAGGGGTTGTATTTTCCTGAATCTTATAAATTTATAAATAAAAACTACCATCTATAGTAAGCATAATTTCATTTTTATAAGGAACATTTTTTTCAAATCAAATGAACAGGAAGGGGTAAACTAAAATGAGATGGAGTGGGCTGAGTTGTATACCTGCAAAAGAGATGCTGATGTCCTAGTCCCTGCCACCTGTGGATATGACCTGACTTGGACATACATGGTCTTCCTGGAGAACAAGCCCAAGCATAGTGGCCAGACCCTTAGAAGGACAGAAGGAGTGGGACACAGAAACACACAAAGAAGGTCATGGGTTGATGGAGACAGGGTCTGGGTTAACACAGCAACAAGACAAGAGGCACCAAGGGTGGCTGGTGAGCCTGAAAACTAGGAAAACACAGGAAGAACGACTCCAGGACCTTGGTTTTGCACTTTATACTCTGTACCTGATCAATTTCTACAGCTAGCAGTTAGTGGTGCTTCTTGCTACCCTAGAAAACTAAAGATAAAGGGAGAAGACTAGTCCTCTTCTCAAACTTAATGCATTTCAGGGAAGGTATTCTACCCCCAACTAGGGAAGATTTTGTTTCTAGCAACCTTCCTCTTGCTAGCCACTGTGAGGCTAAGAGGGTCTAACCAAGTAGACTTAAAGGCCCCTGAGTCTGGGTAATTGTCCATTTGGGGTGGGGGAGGATGAGACCGGGCATGAAAGGACAGGGCTCCCAGCTGAGCTGTCAACAGTCAGGTGAGCTTTGCCAAAATGGATCTCAGCTTGCTCACCTAAGCCACAGGAACACAACAACTACCAGCCACAAGGATATCTAGAGAGCAAAACTCAAGAGATGCAAAGGCAAAGCACAGGCTATGGTGGCTTTCCCCACAGCAGCTGGCCCTGCTTTCTCCCTTTCTTCCTTTTTCTCCCTTTACCAGCCCAAGTGCACTATGCAGAGTCAGTTTCTCCCTCCCTCTTCACTTTTACTTTTTCCAATAAACTTGGCTACCACTTAAAAGGACAAATACAAATGCAAACTGTCACTGGCCCCAAGCTATCATTTCATACCTGGCCCAAAGAAAAGACAATTAATCCCATGAAAGGCAGTTAATTTCATATCTTTAGGAAGACAAAAAAAAATTTGTCTTTGAATATTATTACTTTTATACTTGCTCGGGAAGCCTCTATCCAGTCTCAAAAGAATTTAAAAAGAGGGAGACAGACACGTGCTAAAAATGGCAGCGAAAATAAAACCAATTAATGTTTTCACATCATGCTCCCTAAAAAATTTTTAATCAGACTTGCTCCTCTGTTTGTTCTTTAATTGGTCATCTTGACAGAAAATTCCCCATGTCATCCTTAAAGCCGCAGCAATTCGCCAGACTGTGTGGTACGCTTTTCCTATCAGGAGCTGTGGAGTCAGGACTGATGTTGTAGAGTGGCACACTTCATGAGGAAGAAGTAGAAGGGGCCAAAGCACAGAAGCCAGGTGGCAGTGACAGGCCCTGGGAAGGCTCGCCCAGGTACACACGCTGTCACACAAGCATGCAGTGCCAGGAAACAGCTGAGCCCAGCACAAAAGAGGGTGCCTGAAGAACCCCTCAACCCCAGCTCGCCAAACCTGTTAGGACACCACCAGCATCTGCAGGGCCAACATCCCTTCCTCCTGGACTACTTCCACATTCCCAAGGGGCTGTGCGGGGATGGCATCAGGCTTTGCAATGACCTCGAGAAAGCGATTTCCACAAACTGTGTGGCCTCCTCTATTCCCAGCATTCACCTACTCTTACTGCAGAGAAGTTCCTCATGGGATCAAACAAATCTCTCAAGCTGGAGGCCATGCCAGACTTCTCATGCTCTGTGTCCTGTGTGGGAGTCTGTCTGGCAATAGCCTCCCCATTCCTATTTGGTTCCTTCCCATTCAAAAGGATTTACAGGATTTCCTACTGAAAGAAGGCAAGTTAGCATGACTCGTCCCTTTCCGTAATAAAGAAACTTGGGCCTGGAGGCCAAGATCCTGGTCCAGTTCACCCCTCAGACTTCTTCTCTCTCTCAGAGAGTTGACACTCCAAAATTTTTCAGCTCCTTTTCAGAAATGCATTAAAAAACACACTCTCCACAGGAGAAGGGAAACCAAGGTGGGCCCAAAAGCCAAATTGGTGGCAGAGACTGGATGGTCACCCCATCTACATACTCAGTGGTCTAAGGCTTCTGTACCAACAAAAACAAAAAATGACACGACAATATGTATAGGACACTTTAGGGTTTAGAGAAAAAAGCTCTTTTACACATTATCTCATTTCATTGTAAAAGTTTCCACCCAAAATGTACATTTTCATTCCTACTTCACAGATGAGGAATGAGCGTCAAGCAGGTTAATGGCTTCCATAGAGTCAGATCAACAGCGAAAGCACGAGGTCACCCTGAACCCCAGCATCAGCTTCCAGCCTGCATCAATGGAACAATACAAGAGAGACCAAAGACAAAGGCATCAGTCTCAGCCCTGCCTACCCTCAGCTGCCCACCCTGAGCAGAGGCATCACCTCACCTTCCCAGGGCCAACTCCAGACACAAAGTCTGGGGTGGCAAAGACCTTTAAAGTCACCCACAGCACCAGGGGAATACAGCTCACCCTGCATTTGCTGAGTTTCTCTGTTTACTGTACTTGTACTTATTTGATATCCAAAAATTCTCTTTACTTCCTTCTTTCTGTAGCTTATTCACTCCATGGGACTAGGCACAGAGGCATCATGTGTAGTAAGGCAGATGTAGCCCCTGCCTTTAGGGAGCTTTTAGTTCAGTGGAAGAGTCAGAAACTGAGTAGTAATCAGCCAACACAATGTGAGGCGGTGACTGGGATCAATTCCTTGTTGGACTGGTACCAGGTATGAACTGGATCTGACAGGCACAAGAAGAGGACTTTGGCTCTCACTGGAGAAGTGACACTTATGCTAAGGAGAGAGTGAGTGAGAGAGAGAGAGAGAGAGAGAGAGAGAGAGAGAGAGACAGACAGAGACAGAGACAGACAGAGACAGACAGAGACAGACAGAGACAGACAGAGACAGACAGAGACAGACAAAGAGAGAGAGAGACAGAGAGACACAGACAGAGACAGAGACAGAGAGAGACAGAAAGACAGAGACAGAGAACAAACATTTCAGGCAAAGAGAACAGCATACAGAAAGGCCTTGTGGTGGAAGTAACAAAACAAATATAAAAGACTGAAAGACTCAGGGTCCTGGAGTAGAAATAGGCCTGGAAGCATGGGAAGCAACGATGGAGAGGTAGGTAGGACTTAGGCCAGGAAGGGGAGGATAAAGGCTGTGGTCTTTATGCTACGAGCAACTGAAGCAACGGGAAGTTAGACAGGGGAAATGATGTGAGCAGATTCAGAGTCCCCTCAAGAATCTGTTCCTCCACGCCTGTCCCAAGGAGCTCAGACAGTGAGCTCAGTCAAGCCCAACAGAACCCCATTGGCTTGGACACTGAGTTTCTAGGGAATACCTGGGCAGGAGTTTGGTGCAGCTATCTCCTTGGTCTAGAAAAGTAGCCTTACTTTTGCTCCTGCCTTGTTTCAGCAAACACCTCAGTACTCCCACCATGTTCCTCTGCTCTGAGGGTAGCCAGGGAGGTGTGCCACTTAGATCTCCTTCAAGAGGACCTGCTGTAGAGAGCAGAGACGACCAACAGCCTCAGCTGCCACCCTGGCATCCATCGATCACTCACAGAGACCACTTCTCCAAGGCTAGTCCAAGCCAATGCTAGGCCTGCCAGCATGCAAGTGCCCACCCCTTCCTGACCAGCATGTGATGCT
This sequence comes from Octodon degus, assembly GCF_000260255.1. Taxonomy (NCBI): domain Eukaryota; kingdom Metazoa; phylum Chordata; class Mammalia; order Rodentia; family Octodontidae; genus Octodon; species Octodon degus. The sequence goes on from NW_004524583.1 coordinate 8,556,491, forward strand.
TCCTAACCGCCAGCTCTTGCTTGGGGGCTGCCCATCAGCCTGGCTGAAGTGTGCTCAGAACTGTGCTACGGGAGAGCTTGCCCACCCAGCCCTTCCTTCCCCCCTCCTTTCACAAGGTAAGAGCTGTATGGAGGTCGGCACATCCTGCCCTTCATGCTCCTTCCCCTCAAATCCTTCATGAGCACCTCCCCAATAGGGCTAATCAATCCTGCTTTGATATCTCTCTCTTGGAGGCTCCATCCTCATTCCCCTCCCATTCTCTTCTCCCTGCCCCACACCAATCTTCCTACAAGGACTAAGAAGACCCTCGCTCGCCTGGCCTTACTTCAGAGCTCTCTGGGACTAGAGCAGCACATCCTGTCATTTCTTATAGCACCCTGCCCAAGATCTAGGCTTTCAGCCTAGATCCTAAAATATCAAGAACCATTTGTTTCCAAGGAAAGCACTAGATGAGCTTTGCCAAAGCTGTGGTTCCTCAAGATCAGTCAAACCAAGCAGTTCTTCTTGGAAAAAAAAAAAAAAAAAAAAAGCTAAACCATGTCACAAAATTCAGGTCCTTATAAACACTCCCAGTGGGTCTGACAAGGGGGACATCTAGCAGCCAGGTCCTGGGAACCTGGTCCCTTTTAACCAGAACAGCTCCACTTTCATCTTTTTTAATTTCATTTGTTTTACTTTTCACACTGAGATACTATGTTAAATTTCATGTCACACAAAGAATTCTGCTAGCACAAGTAAGGATAGATGTAATTTTAAAACTACTATCAGGGGCTTTCTGGTAACGGCAGGCTACTGCCATTAAAAAAGACCTGGGAGTCTGGAGAAAATACACACCGTGCCTCCTTAAAGTCATCAAAACATGGATCTGATCATAAGGGGGGGAAAAAAAAAAAACAGTACCTGAAACAGGAACTTAGTAAAGCATGGAAATCACTTTTGCCTTGAGGACATTTTCTGAGTTGAGAAAATCTTTAAACTTTGTTTTGACAGCTTGGTAGGCTCCCAGAGACAGAAATTCACTCCCAGAACCTTCACAAGTCAGGGAGACCAAAGAGAGACATTCTCACAATGAGGTGGGCCCTAAGGGTGGGACTTACAAGGAGAGCAGCCCACAGAGAGCCTGCAGGTTGGGCTCGAGCCCCCCAGGTACTGAGACAGTCTCAACCTTCAGTTTTAGCGAAGGTGACACGCAAGATACACAACACCCTCCAATATGCACCAAAGAAAGAACGGGGTTTTGTCTCTGGAAGAAGTCCCCTTCTTCAACTCAATCTTTCCTTTATAGCCATAAATAATGTTCATGTTAAATGACCAACACACAATCAAAGATAACCAGGCACAATATGGAGCCGTCAGTGAGCACAAGTAGAACAGAATACACTGCTCTTTCCTTCACTCTGAGGCCTTCTGATGTGGGAGGTATCTTCTCTCTAGCACAGCACACTAGGGATTTACCTGAGATTTGCCAGCACCACGCTCTAGCTCCCTCCCTCCTTGACAAGGTGGAAGCCTCCATCTGACAACCAAAAAGTTCCCAAGCTTCCTTGAGGACACTCCCGAGATGGGAGACTCTGAGCCTAGAGTCAGCCTTATGGTTTTACTGTAGGGAGAAATTCCACAGTTCTGTCACTATAGGAAGATGGAAGACACCAGGGAATCACTAGAAAAACAATAGCAATTCCCCTCCTGGACACTGTTACTACATCGTAGCCCCCCTTTCCACTGTCTTCCTCCTCCCCAACAGTTCTGACCCTGCCTGCCCTCCCTCTTGATCAAGGCTGCTCTCCTAATTAAAATAAACAAATGTCAGGAAGCAATTACTGCAAAGAGGGAGGCAGATGGTAGAATAGTGGCACTCTGGTATTGCATTAAGCAGTAACTTGCTATCTCTTCAAAGTTTCTGCACTTTAATTAAGCATCGTTATAGACAGGTTCAATGAGCTTTGGAGTGGGGTTTATCAAATTAGCTTCTCGCAGGGCTGATGCTGTGTGATTGCAAGAGGTGTTCCGGATGCAAGGCTCGGCTGTCCAAGAGGGCCCAAGAGGGTAGTAAAGGGCAAGAAGCCCCAACTCCACTGCCCAGAAGATCAAAGGAGGGAGCAAGACTCTCCCCACAGAGGTAGGGGTGGTGAACAGAGAGAAGCCAGACGCTCCGCCAAGCCGAGCTGCCTCTCCCCTTCCTCTCCTTCTGTCTGTATGTGTGGCACACACAAGAGCCTGGTCCAAAGAGGAAGGACAAGAATCTGGGAGGCGGTAGAACACAGAGTTAAATCAGACAGGCTTTGGTTCCAATCTGTCCTGGAATCCAAATAACACTGGGAAAATGACTTAGTGTCTTCGTGTTTTTTTTT
>NW_004524583.1:8559881-8565413 GCF_000260255.1 Octodon degus
TTGAGGAATGAAGGAATCACACTGCCACTAGGACAGGATGCCTGGCTGCCACATCCTTTCTTGGCCTCCCCACATCCTGCATCCCAAAGCCACCCCCACCCACAGCTTCATGCTGGCTGCCACCTCCCTTACATCAGCTCTCCAGCTCTCCCTACCTGTCTGCCCCTTCTCCTCAAAGCCAGCAAGCCCCCAGGCCTTCTGCTCTTGCCTTCCCTGCATGCCTCCATCCACCAGGCAGCCCTCTACACTTTGCTTCACACCACCTGTTCCATTCAGAACATCGTGTCACTTCCCAGGTGAAGACTCACTTCCTTCCATGGAGAAAATAAGACAACCTTTGGGGAGCAATGCCTCAGAAGTCTGTGCAGGGAAGACACGTCATCCCCAGCAAGGTGACCTGGGTCCAGACCCAGGAGTTCAGGTGACCACTGTCTACTAGAGGAGATACTGGGATCATCACACTGAAGGAAACAGGGCCCCAGCCTTCTTGGAGATGCCGGCACCCTACAGACTAGGGTGTGGTGTCTGATGAGTGGAGATCACTAGAACACCATGGAGTTTGCTGCACACTTGCCACGCACCTGGAGTTGCACTCAGCTCTCGGTAGGCATAGCACTCTATAATTCCCCTTCTAGCCCTATCCTTTAGGAAAAAGGGTGGACAAGAAAAAATTAAGGGACAGAATAAAACACAAGGAAAAATATAGTGGTATGAAAAGTGGTAGCGTGCTGATGGCACAGTGCCAAGGTCGGGGGACTGAGAACTTTGGGTTAGGACAGGTTGGTGGGGTCCAATTTTGAAAAGCCTCTGTGTCAGTTAAACAGCTCTGCTCTTATCTAAGCAAGCAGGACTCACTGTGTCCCAAGCACTGTTTCAAGTGCAATGCCAACATTAATCCTTCTAGTGACCCTCTGAAGAAGGTATTACTACTGTCACCCATGATTTGTGAGAAAGTTGAGGCAAAGAAAGGGTGAGGTAGAGAAAGCTTACTACTGACCCTCGACTGCAAGAACCAACTGAAAAACAACTCAGCCAGCAAAAGGAATTTAAACCCAGGCATTCTGGCTCAAGAGTCCAGGTTCTTAACACTTACCTGTGCTACACAAAAGAGGTTTCACAGCAGGCATAGCATTTGACAAAAGGGTGGCGGGTTCCAGGTTTTGCCCCTTAGGATTTCTATCTCAGTATGTGAGAAAGGAAGAGACCAAGGAGGAAGGACAGAGTAGGTGGTAGAAAGAGCACTGAAGAAGGCACCACGGTGTTCAGCTCAAAGCTGAGGATGGCCCACTGGCACAAGAGACAGAGGAGCCAGAGACCAAGATATTTAAAGGGTGGAACCACAAGGGTGTGATGACTCACATGGTGGGGAGACAGGAACATGGAAGCTGGCTCCCGCCTCTCCAGCTCGGGATCCTGGAGGTTGCTGCCCACTCAGAAATGCAGGAATGGATGAGAAAGAACATCTGTGTACACTGAATGTGGCTCTCAGCTTACTACTGACCCTCGATTGCAAGAACCAGCAGGCACTTCTCTAGTAGGTCTGAAGCCAGTACAGTTGCATTTATAGCAGTTTGTTATGATGTGCCTGGGGGCAGAAGGGACTAGGAGGGTTGTGGCTTGTATTTAGATGTACCCCAAAACCTCATACAGCCATCAGTGGGGCTCTTTCAGGGGTCACTGGGTCTAGAGTGAGTGATAACTAAATCAGTCCACTGATTGGTTTAGCACCACCCTAATCCTGAAAATGTAGATACAATATAAAAGAGGCAGAAAGATGCTATTAGTGTCCCTTGCTTGCTTGTTTTACTGTCTTATGCCTGCCACAAACAGGTTCTTCTTTGTGATACCCCTCTGCCAAGCCACCCTGGCTTAGTCAGCCAATTATGAACGGAAACCTCTAGAAACTGGACATTAAATAAACTATTCCCCTTTAACTTGGGGTGTCAGAGAGTTCATCTCAGTAACAAGAAAAGTAACTAAGAGAGGGAGGGAGGTCAGGTAAGCTTTACAAAGGAGGCCAAGGCTGGAGGCATCAAAGGGGGAGTCACCCACCCTTGAACACAGTGGAAAGCACAGGAGTGGGAAAGATCACACAGGGAGAGAAGGGGAGAGAGCGGGTAGCCAGCCACTAAGAAAACATGTGCACTGAAGAGTTACAGAGAAGAAATAAATCAAAAGAATAAATGGGTCTTCACAGCCTTGAAGAAACAAATATACCTTGTAGATCTGTGGCTGAGATTCTTTAAAAGTCCAATGTGATGAAATAGGAAGAAAGGACAACTGCAGTGGAACTTCGGACAAATCTCCTTACAACCAACCCCACAGGCTACAATTTGGACTTACTCATCTCCAGTGTCCCGTCAGTCTTTAACCTGTGAAACAGGGTAGCAGGAAAGTAATAAGCGACTTCCAGATGGGGTCTATGGAGCCAGCCTGGGAACACCCAGGGCAGCGAGCCCAGCCAAGGTGTCCAGGTGGAAGCACTATCTACCACCAAATCAATCAAGGCCTGAGGTCAGGAAATGGAAGAACTTACTTCTGCCTTTTACCTGCAGTTTTCTTTTTCTCTGCCCCCCCCAAAGCTTTTGTTCCCCTCTACTTAGAGAAAGAATCATCCTTCAAGGGGCACAATACAGAATTCCTCCACAACCTGGTCACTTGCCTCTGGGCAGACATGAAGAGAAAAACATGGCACTCCTGAGCCATAAGCAACCAACCAGCAAGAGTAACAGCAACCTGAGTGTAGGTATTCTAGGAAAATACAGGGGGCCTGCTGGTTAGCTCAGTTGTTTAAGTGCCTGCTTATGTAAATGCACTCAGGCACAGGATACCACGGTTCCATCCCCAGCTTCACCTGCCTTATCTGAATGGCCCTTAAGGCAGCCTAAGCTAACAAAAAAAAAAAAAAAATCCTTCCAGGAAAAGACAGATACCACGCCATGGGACACTGAGCCTGAGCACTCTGCATTGAGAAGAACACCATCCTCCACTTTTCAGGAAAGCAGAAGGACCTGGGAGATGTAGTCATGAACAACTTTGGAAGAAAAGCCCTCCTTACATATAGCGAAACTCCACCATGGTGTCAAAAAAACACAAAAAGAAACCACCCTTGAGTACTTTATAATTAGGGCAACAGGCCATTTCCACATCCATGTCCCACAAGAACTTCAAGCACAGTGTGTCCTCGTGCAGATGTATCATCCTCCATGCAGTCCTAAGATCAGCCTAACGGACTGGTTTCTCAGTTTCAACAACCGCTACCACCAGTTCCCCAACTGCTCCATATGAGTTGTTCCTTTCTGCCTTCCCACCTCTCTATCTTCACCACCACCACCACCATAGGTTAATTCCCTGCCATACCTCACCTTCATCACTGAAACCAACCCATACCTTCTCCTCTGCATCCAATCTTCTCTACGTCATTCCCACACTGGAGCCAAAGTGTTCTTTGCATAAGTTGAGACAGGTCATATGACTCCTTTCTTAAAGGTTTTTAATGACTCTTTTGCTCTCAACCTAAAGCACAACCTCTGGCCTGGCAAACAAGGACCCTCATAGACTGACCACCTACCTCTTGAGACAATGCTGGTCATCACTCAGCTCTGCATTAGCAGTCATTGTCTCTAATGCCATTGCTCCACCTTTGCAGAGGACATTCCCATGACTGGGCACACTGTCCTTTAGCCTGTTAGCTCAGCCAGGTCATGGTAATTTCTTAGGTCTTTGATTTTTCTTCTAAGAAGCCTTTATAATTCATCCCAAGCTAGACTGGGTGGCTTTCTGATGTGCGTTCACAGCACCCTACACTTTACTACACTAGACTACACAACAACTTAAAACAATATTTATCATGTCTCCTTCAGTGTTGCGTAAGACCAAGAATCTTGCCTATTTTGTCCACCCTTATTTCTCCAAAACCAAGAATAACATATGATAAGCATAATATATTCTTGGTAAAAAAAAATAATCATTGTACTTAGTAAACAGACACAGAATTTTAGAAGTGCAGACTTGGAATGACCCTGTGTGGTCACCCATTAAGGGAATCTCTTGTGACAACCATCTGGAGGCTTTGCTGGATACTTCTGTTAGTCCATAGAGTAGACACAGGCTATAATTTTCAGGAAGGTCTTCCTTACCCTGAGCTGAAATGCTTCTCCCTGTCGCATCCCCTTCATCAGTCACAGCTCTGTTCTCTGAAGTCACATAGAACAATTTCATTGTTACTTCCTTATGACAACCCCTCACACATCCCAAGGCAGCTGTCATCCTCTGATCATTCCCTCAATCACCTTTTCATCTACTATACTCATCACTTGTTTTAAGAGCTCCTCACTGGCTTTGCATTCCAGTCCTCTCTCACCCATTCTAACCACCGCCTCCTCTGGACAGACCCTCAACCCCACAATAATGTCCAGAGTTCATTTAACATCTTTATGCTCACAACAATGATATCCAAGATGAACACGTTAACATAGCCTGGCTCTTTAGGTCAGAAAGTGAAGGAAGTCTCTAGTTTTCAGAGTTCTCACCACATACCCAGGATGAAATAAATTATACTGGCATGAGGAGCCATGCCATCAGTGTCAGAAAATAAGACATGCCACATAGAAACCCAGGTCCAGGGAAAATAATTCATCCCACCACCACCTTGTGTCTCTGCCAGCAGCCTTAATTCATCTCCTTCTATTACAAAGTTCAATATTTTTTCTTCTAGATATCATTGACTATCATAGTATAAGGAGAAAATACCAGCACTAACAACCCCTCCTTCCAGTTCTGCTTCTGGATTAAATGGTCCTCTTTCATCGAAACTTTGTGCAAACAACTTAAGGCACTTCAAGGCCATCCAAGTGTGCTGTGTGTTCTCTCACCCCATCAGACACACCCATCATATGACATACTATACCCGTTCAATGGGCCGCCATGATGGAAAAAACAATAAAGACATTGGCTTGAACACAAGCTCTAAGCCCTCTATACCTCCATTTTCTTCCATGTCAGTGAGGTGCTTGGCATAAATTTCTATCCCTACTATTTTTGTCATTATATAAAATACTCAAGTACAACCAAAGCAGACCCTCCAGCTGACATTTAGACATGAACTCAACTCTCTGCCATTCCCTACCCTTTGGTTTCCAACACTGACCCTGAAGGACACATGATGCCTTGGACAGCATGTCCAACATACCCTGCATCCTCGTCAGTGGTCACCTTGGTAGGTCCCTGCATCCATCAACACAAATTGCAAAATAGCAAATGGAAAGCCTCTCTTGATCTCCTTTGTGTCTAGCCTCATTAGAAGTCTCCCCTCATTAGAAGACCCCCCCTTATCAAATGGTCCTGTGAACTCGTAAAGAGCCCCACAAACCTCAAAGAATGTGAAAGTCATAACTCACGAAGGCCTTAATAGAATCTAAGTGACCAGAATCCAGTTACACAAGGCTCTTCATTGCCACTTTTAATATTTTAGAATTAATTTGCTAACTTTTGTCTTGCATGTGATTACAACAGATATATGTGTGTGTTTGT
>NW_004524583.1:8565513-8566571 GCF_000260255.1 Octodon degus
TCAGAGAAGAACTTGAAAACAGAACTTGAAAATACAGGAGGAAGTATAATTTCACCATTTATAAGTGATTAACACTAACATTTATAGTCTTTTTATGCACATACTATTTAATTGAAAGTATAGTGTTCATATTTTATAGCCATATTTTCCCTCTGTCATTACATTATTCCATTACCACTATTACCTTCATTAATGTCCTATTGTAAGAAGTTACGCTATTCCAACTTTGTTGGCTCCTATAAGCAAAAATGTGAAAAACAGTCTTTCAAACTATTTTATATATCCTTATTTTCGGGGTTGTGATCTAGTGTTTTTGTATTAGATTGACAAAGGAAAACTCAAGAGAGGCAAATGCACAAAAACCAAACTGAGAAGGTATCATCTCTTTCCCTTACAGTGTCAAAGAACCTATCTGTACACATTCATGTGGTGTCTTAGTGTGGCCCAGGTTTGAAAGAAAGAAATGATCTTTTGTGGTCAATCAAATAGATAAAGATAAACAAAAACTATATTGTAAGGCTGATGGGAAATGTCTATTCTTATACACTGTAGGTGAGATTGTAATATGACATAAACTGGGATGAGAGAAACAACACTATTTCTAATTATAAAAAATGAATCAAAATATTCTTCCATAAGGAATAAAGTAATTACTCAGCTATGTAATGGAATACATTATATCTTTATGACCTTTAGAAGGATTTTTTTTTTTTTTGCTGGCTCAGCCTGCCTTATGGGCGGGTCTGTTAAGGCAGGTAGAGGTGGGGTTCGAACAGCAATATCCTGTGCCTGACTGCATTTGCTTAAGCAGGTGCTTGAACAACTGAGCTAACTAGAAGGCAGCTCTATGACCTTAAAATAAATGGCTAAAGAACTGGCCAAGCAATGGCCATGACTCATCCATGTGGCTGACACTGACAAAGGATCTACAATCTGAGGTACAGGATCTCAGGATAAATCCTGAGGGGATTTCACTGACCTTCTCAGATCCAAAAGCTACAACTCTTGTTGCATTGGTCTTCCTTTATCTTGGTCTTAACCATCCAGCAGAAAAGTAT
>NW_004524583.1:8566672-8612634 GCF_000260255.1 Octodon degus
TGCTGGACTCTTTTAGAATATTTTGCTGAGTTAACACATCTATAATATTCAAATGAAGGAACTAAACAAAAAAGGGGATATATAAATGAATGTCCATTTTGTATCTGTGCATTCAAAATGGTTAGGATAGATATATAGTTACACTCTCTTAATGAATAGAGGGATTTGTTCTAATAGTGTTTGTAAATAGGATATCATGTCTGTATCTTGTACAGCAAATAACCACTAGGAAGACAGTATACAATGTGTTAATTATTGAAACCGTCCTACCAGTTTGATTTGAAACTGTCTCATTGCTATCTGCCTCTCAATAAAATTATGGGAAAAAAGAATACTTACTGATGTGGTAAAATGCTCACAATAAAAGCAGGGATGGGCACATGCTATGTCCAGTGTGTATGTACAAAAAATAAACAGACATATATACCGTCTCATACCCACACACATACCCTGGGGGATGCACACCAAAATGCGAACAGCAATATGTGAGAGGAAAATACTAAGTATTTCTCTTACCCCTGGGCTCTCATGAGCTTTTACGTTGTCAGTATTTATTGTACATTGTTTGCCTTGCACATTGTATACTAATAGTGGCAACAGGACAATTATCAAACTAATAAAGAAAATGAAACAAAATTAACTCAGCTCTGCAAGTTCTGAGGTAGGTCAGACCAATTCACTGTCCCTTCTGTCTCTACCTGGAAACCTCAAGATGCACCCAAGAGGGAAAAGAAGAAGAATGAGAGGATGAGCCAGTGACACTTCCGACCCTCTTTTGAAAGTGAGCCTAGTAGGGAAGGGGCATTGGCATCAAAGGATGCTTCAGACTAGGCCAGCCCCAAGTCGAGGCCCGTCTATGTCTAATTTTGAAAACAGCTGCAGGAAGACACTTTCTCCAACCCTGAAACAGCAGCAATCAAAGTTCACAGCCTTTTTCCTGACCTTAGAAAACCTTCTTTCAGCCAGAGCAGTGGGGGTCTCAATGAAGAAAAAGCCCCCTTCTTGAGTGGACCTTCCTAGCACACTTGGAGGCTGACCCTGCCAGTGACCACTTGGGCCCAGGGACTCTCCCTCCAGAAAGCCTCCTGGACATAGGAGAGAGAAAAAGCACTGAATGCATATTAAAATAGATCCAGGGACACCTACACACTTGAGTCAGCCCCACATTCTTCCCCCAGAGTGAGGCCCTCGCCTGAGAAAGACCACAGATTAAAAGGCCTTGGTTCTTGTAACTTACTTCTGCCCCGTGAACTCAGTGGAGAGGATTTAAGCAGTGGGCATTCAATGGCCCTTTTCAGCCCGCAATCCACACCTAAGAAGCCAGTCACCTAAGATGACAGGAGATGCCACAGTACACGGCCCCATCTCTCACTAGGCGTCCACATTGCTATCTCTCCTTTCTTAGCCACCTTCTGTCTCCCACTCTACTTCTGCCCAGCTTCTCACCCCTCTACCACCCCCAGTCTGAATGGAGCTTCAGCCCAGGAAGGACAGAACACTCCAAGGCCAGGGCTTCCCACTGCCTTCCCACCACTGCTCTAGCCTTGTGCACTCACATCCCTTCTGGGTGTTCAGCCAAAGCAACAGATCCACACGCCCCAGAGAGATGAAAACAGGGGAGACCAGGGCTGGGGGACTGCCCTGTTGGGTAGATTGACCTCTGTGTTAAAAAGTCTTGACAGGGTGGAGAATTTAGTCTGCACAAAGGGAGAGGGCCTATCTGGCCACATTCTCGGCAAGTCATTTCTATTAATGAGGCACCTGTCCTAAAATGCGATTCTCAAATCAGAGTCCAGAGCCTTTGTTGCCCTGGGAGATTGTTCCAGATGGTCAGCAGGCTGTCGACTGCAATATTAATATTTAAAATATGATGGCAGTGACACTTCTGCTTCTAGCCTGATGTAACCATGCCTTTTCCTTGGAACATCTTTGAGAAGTCGTGTGTCACCCCAAGGAGAGACCTTCCAGTGCTAAACCCACCCTCCTTCCCCAGATGAAGAAGTGGAATTGAGAGGCCAAAAGAGATACAAGATGGCGAACAGCTAGAGTGGGGCTAGAACCTAAGCCTGGGTTCTTTCTCAACCTTAGAGAAGTGCTTATGAACACCCACTGTCAAACTGACATCTCTCCCAGTAAGGTCCACAGAAAGCTCTCGGGATAACAAGAGTATGTGGCGCATTGCACCTTGGGGACTTTTGCCTGAATCACTGGAGAACCATTGATACTAGTCATACTGAATCAAAAAAGAATGTAGTGGGCATATTTTTCACTACACAATATGAAGCCAGCCACACTGGGAGTTTTGTATTCTCCTCACTCTGAGAACTGCAGACTCTCTCCAGAAGACACCCCACCACCTCTTACCCTTGTTCGCCCTACAGCCACGGTCCTGGGCATCAGAGTCACCTGAAAGGCATGTTCTTTTTTATTTATTTTATTTTTAAGAGAATACAAAATGATAAAAGAAAAGAACATTAGATATAACACAGAACTCACTAAACAAAATAATAGGAATTCAACAGTGGTTGTTGTGTTATATGATATTATCTAAAAATTAGTTGTTTAGATCACCAGATATAAACATACAAAATTTGGGGACAAAAGAAAAAATTTAAACATTAACTGCTCCTTTCAATAGACCAGTAGAAATCAACAGTACAATTATCCAAGCATATATATAGATATAGATAGATAGATAGATAAATTTAAACATTAACTGCTCCTTTCAATAGACCAGTAGAAATCAACAGTACAATTATCCAAGCATATATATAGATATAGATAGATAGATAGATAGATAGATAGATAGATAGATAGATAGATAGATATAGAGAGAGAGAGATTCCCTTTTTTTGGTTCTTTTCCTCGTCCCAGTGTTTCCTTCCCACTGAGTAGATTCTTTCCCTGAAAGACATTGTAAAAAACAGTTTAAAACCATTTGTAGAAAAATAAAAATAAAAACATTTAAAAAAAAAACCATTTGTAGAATGTCAGATTCAGGAAGTCTTGAATAGAGCTCAAGAATTAGTATTGGGCCACAGAGATAGCTCAGTGGGCTAAGCACGTGCCCAGGAAAGCTCAAGGACCTAGGTTCAATTCCCAGTACCACATGTTATGCCAGCCATGCACTGGGCACACTGAGCCAGCCACCAGGACCAGGCATGGTGGCACACACCTGTAATCTCCGCACTGCGGAGGCTGAAACAGGAGGATCACTATGAGTCCAAGCTGCATAGTGAGACCCTGTACCAAATGCATTAAATAAATAAATTAATATGTCACACAAGTTCCCAAGTAACTCTGGGGCCCACTTTGAGAACAGTGTGCCTGAGGTCACTAAAACTGATGCCACCATCTCTGTTGCCTCTAGCTCTACCACTTAGGTCCCATGCCCAGTTGGTGAGCCCCTCCTCCACGGCTGCAACCTGATCTGACCTGAGCTGACTTGCGGTGACTCATCTGTCCTACAGTGTAGGTTCTCCTGTTAACACACAGTTCAGAATTCGAGGGAGCCCCCTTCCCAAGATTGTCTGCCACTGTACTGTTCCATGTTCCCCTAAACCAGAAAAAGCAGATGAACCCACAGGAGTTTCCTATCACCATGCTGGCAGCACACTGCCCTTGACACGCACCTCATTTCTCCAGCTTTGCCAGGGATTGCTGAGCCCCAGGAGCTGTCCCTATCTGGAAAGGAGGCAAATCCCAAAGCTGCACACCCCCTCTGTCTTCCTCAACTTCCAGGTCTTCCTCAACTTCCAGGGTTTTGTTTCATCTCCAAAGCAGCTGGGACTTACCTACTGCAGGTACAAAAGTCCTCAACATCGGCGCCAGGAGGACAGCCACTCTTAAATAATGTAGTGGGTCCCTCCCTGGCTCCCAGCACATTGGATTGCTTCCACCTCAGAGAAAGGCAAGACAGCTGCTCCCATCAACAGGTGTCTCCGAGCACAACAGCCTGCAGGGCTCGCTAACCCTCCAGGGAGATGGAGCCATTCACCAGGGCTTGGCCAGAGTAAAGAAACTGAACCCGAGTGAGGCCCCTTCCAGCATGGTTGCTGCTAAGGCCAGAGAGGTAGCAGAGTACACTCACTCAGCACATGGCCATGGGATCAGAGGGCTGGGACTGGAGGCAGAAGGAGTGGGCACTCCGTGTGCCTACCAGTCAGTGTGTCTCCAAGAGCTCTGCTGGAATCTGAGACCTCATTCCTAGGGTGACTTACCTGCCCCCAGTTCACCTTAAGCTGGGTGAATAGCCTTGGGGAAGTTGCCGAAGCTTTCCAAAACTCACTGTATTCCTCTGTGATATGGGAAAATAATGTTCCCTACCTTACAGCTCCGTCCAGGAGCAAGGTAAGTGCTTAGCAGGCCACACTAGTGAGTACATTATACATGGTAGGTGCTCTTTTCATCATTATTATCAAGGAAAACCAGGATGTGCCCAATGGCTCCAACTGCCCTAGGACTGAGGTCTCAGATTCCAGCAGAGCCCTTGGAGACAATCTGGCTGATAAGCACCAGGAGCGCCCACTCCCTCCGCCTCCAATCGCAGCACTTTTGGCCAAGATTCTCCTGTGGCTTCTGCTTGCTTCACTTGCTCCCCTTCACTGACATCTTGCTCCATGTTCTCTAGGTTTCCATCCCACTCTGGCTTCTCATCAATGTCCACCTGAAGCCATAGCATGAACACTAACTGTAGGCCTTTTGCAAAAATTTCTAGCATCACTAGAACTTGCCTTGAAGCCAAGAGACCTGTCCTCCTAGCCAGGGATCAGTTCCAGAGTTTTTCTTCTCTGTCACCTTATAACTGAGACACACCCATTATTGCCCCAAAAGGAATCCACCAGCTATGGACAAAGCTAAGGAAACTTCCAGAAAGTTTTCTCAATCCACAGGAAAAAAGTTGACATCTGCAGTTGGCTGGAAGCAAATATAAGTCCAGACCCACTTCCAGCCAGCTCACGTGGCCATTTATTGTTCTGTTGATCTCATCTGAGCACTAGCTACACATCTCAGAGGACCTGGACTGTGAATGAACTTTTGACTTGGTTAGTATAAGGGCTTGTTGTGGGTATAGGAAGAGTAAGACAACCTATCGGCAAAAGAGAAAGCTGTACTCTTCTCTTTTCCCTTTTCCTTTCCTTCAAGGCCCTGCTGTTCTTCTTTCTGCACTGTTCCCTACTCTCCCCTCATGGCGGTCACTATCTCCTAACCTCAAGTAAGGCCAAGTCCTTAGCATCACCTTTGAGATCAGCAACCTCACTCCCAGGTCAGGTTCCCAAGTCTAAGCTCCTGAGACACAAGAACTATCAGGCTGACCCATCCTTTTCAAGCTCGAGACCACAAACCAGAATGTGGCTGGGCAGCCCCAGGATGGCACATGGGGAGCACTGGCACAAGAGACACATAGTAAAAGCAAATACACTGTCTACCCAGCAATAATACCAGCTTCTGTCAGAAAAGTGTCCCGGAGCAAGGAAAGGAACAAAAGGGAACATCACACTCCTACGGCAGACAGTGGCCAGCCAGCAGAGCACTTCCGCACTCAGGCTACCCAAGACGGCAGCTAGGTAGGACTCTAGGTAGGAGCTGTAGCCACAGGATGCTATGAAGAGCAGGTTGATCCCCCATCTTTCCAAGTGGATGTACCTCACTTCTGAATCACATTCACTGCTCAGGTGCAAACACCTTCAGTCAATTCTGGCCCCTGGGTCCCAGGGGTGTGTGGTGTTTCTCCTGTTTTATATGTGGGTGCTGCTCAGCTGATGTTCTGGGATGGGTGAGAGTAGGCAATGATAGTGGAAGGAATCAGATAAGCGAACCACATCCCCATGTGCTGCTCTACCCTGAGGGATGACAGAAGTCATCCATCCTCTCCCTGATGTGGACAGCAGTGAAGAAGGATGAGAAGAAAATGACCCTCATAATATCCCAAAGAGAGAAACACTTTGTTATGGACACCACAGGCAGGGGTGTGTCAGTGCTTCCCACCAAGAGACAAGGAGCTAAGCCTAACCCTCCTCCAAGATTCCCTTCCTTCTGGCCAGGAAGAAAAGAAGAGAGCTCTCTTGCCAACGTATTTGCCAAGACTCAGGTAGTTTGGAAATGGCCAGAGGTCCTGGCAGTGCCGAGAGCAGTAGGAGGAAGAGCAGAGGGAGAGGCTCAGCATGAGAGCTATGTGGCATAACCACGCACCTCCCCAAATGCTGGACGTAAGCGAAGAACAAAAGCAACAACTGTGGCCCACGTGCAGTGTCCTGCCTGCTGTGCGGGCTTGCAGAGCTAGGTGGAAGCCAGAAAGAAGGAAGGAGAGAGATGGGATGATAAATGCCGGCATCTGGCCCAGCTCCGAGAGCCCAAGTTCTCCTCCAGTGCCCCAGCTATAAGCAGTGGCAGGCTCCTGTATTGATTATGCATGCAAGCTACTGAGCGAACAGGCAGGCTGGGCTAGGGCTGAGACCCACTGGATAATTTATATGCTGGCAGTGGTATTCACAGAGCCATGGGCAGAGTTCAAAGGAAAGAGGTAGAGAACAGAAGTTCAAGACAGAAGCAAACTGCTGCACTTCTGCAGCTCCCATAAGGGCGGAAGGGGGCCTCCAAAGAACAAGGCGCCTGATAACCAAAAGGACAGGCAGCTTCCACTGCCCTGCATACAGGCTAGACGGCTATCGCAGCCATCCCTCACCAGGTAGTCTTGACCCCTCCCTCTAGCAGAAGCCTAACTGATAGTCCCAAATGGGGTGGGGGTTCCTGCATGGTGCCCCCCATCACACTCCTGCCTCCGTCCACCAGTTCAAAGCATTCCCTGTGGAAGGATGCCTTCCCCGACTCCGACAGCATGGATCTGCCGTCAAGCAGATAACGCCCGGTGCCTCTCCCTCACATTTCCATCTCGTCTATGATAACATGTTCAGTACTCTGCTCGCCCCACCACACCCCCCAAAGGCAATCCTCATGAGGACACAGATCTTGTCTGCCCTTTTAACTACGATATTCCCTACCCCTTCCGCAGTACCTCGCTGTACAGAAGCTCAACAGTGGTTAGATGAATGAGATTGCTGCCCTCACTACCTCTGTGGACTCTGTTATTTCTTGCCAACTAGACTGTGAGACTCTTTAGAGTCAATTCAGTCTAACTGGTCTTTCCTCACCATTACATGAAGGATGGTGGACTCAAGTGTTTCTGTATACTTAAAAACTATTTGCCGTCACCAAGACAAATAAAATAATGCACCTCATTTCGTTCTGTCACAGTTCATAGCATAATCCCTGATTTACAACAGATACTCAGGGTCATTTTCACATAATTTACCCTTTTTTATTTTATATATTTGGTACAGGATCTCCCTACACAGCTGAGACTTGTAGTAATCCTCCTGTTTTCAGCCTCCCCAGCGCTGGGATTATAGGTATGTGCCACCAAGCCTGGACTCAGTTGCCCTGGGGGTGGGGCTGGCGTGACAAGCAGGACCAGGGATCAAACCCTGGTCCCTGCCTGCCAAAGCAGGTGCTTAGTCCACTGAGCTATCTTGCCAGTCCTCATGATTTACGTTTTTAAGGGGCCAACATTTAAGACTGGGAATTTATTCTGGTGACATGGCCTGACAGAGCTTTGAGGCCATCTGTCATAGAGAGGCAGATGTAGAGTAGCAGTTCCACCCAGAAGGTGGAGACCTGGGTGCCCATCCCCATGTAACTCCCTAGCTGGGTGACATGGGGAAGGCATGGAGCTCCCTGGAGCATTATTATATCCCTAAAGGACAGGAAGTATCCTTTGGCTCACAAACAACGAGTCTATGGACCTATGGTTTGGTGACCAGACGCTGGACATTGGTCACACAGACTGTGATGGGTTCCCACCTCTGATCTCCAACCCTGTGATCTTAGAACAGGTACTTGATCTGGGTTCAGTTTCCTAAAATCAGCCTAATGATGGGTTACAGGAGCTGGATAAGATGATGCGAGAGAAGCATTCCATTACAACTGAGCACACAAGTAACTGACCTATGACGCGAGGGTACACAGTAGGAAGACCCTGGGGTCACACTAAGAATTATCTCTTCTGCTGTGCATGGCACAGATGCAAAAGCTGAATTCTAGGATTCAGACTCTCAACTGGCAAATAGAAGAAACAAAACAGCTTTTCTTCATTCTGTCTAGTTCATTCTCCCCCAAGACAACATGTGCAGCCGTTAGGGGATGGCCTGGCCCCAGCTCTTCTCTGGTTCTTTCTCTCTTGTCATTACTCTTAGCTCAGAGCCTAGAATGCTATCTTGCATGTGCTCCACAAAAAAAAGAATAAATGAAAAGATGAATGAATGAATGAATGAATGAATGAATGAATGAATGAATGAGTGAATGAATGAATGAATGAATGAATGGCCTCCAAAACATTGTGAAGAACCAGTTGGATAATCCAAGGCATGATGTCTAGCACAGTGCCTGGATCATAGTAGATGCTTTGTACTCACTTCCCTGCTTTCCCTGAGAATTAATTTTTCAACAACTACACAGTCCTTAAACATTATCTCAGCCTGGAATTTAAAACTTACTTAAATCTAGCCAAGGTTACCAGACAAGGAAAGAAAGAGCAGGCTGGGGGGACAGTATAATTAACCTCCCCATGCAGATCTCCACTGAGGGCTCCTTAACACCTCTGAAATGTCTGAGCAACAGAGCCTCCCAGGATCCCCTGAGTGCTCCGGAAGACAGGTCATCAATTGAGCCACTTCTGCATCTGCACACGTTGCAGATTAGACACAAAGACAAATGGCGTTCAAACCAGTGCCAAGGGGTCAGCGCCAGCTGGGGCAGAGATTGCTGGCTGGGTCCCTGCAAGGGCTTGAGGCTGAAGTGCAGACCCAGCCAGCCATAGACCAGAGGGAGGACTGAGATTCCCACCCCAGGACCTCAAGCACTCTGCTGCCCTCTGCAACTATGGCTTCTCCCTTAGCCTTCCATCTCCAGAGCCCCTGCCCTCTTTCTGGCCCAGCTCACCCTGTCCTCCTCTTTACCCACAACAACCACAGGTTGGGTAGCTCTTCTATTAGAATGCTATCCAAGTAAGCCAACATGGTAGTGCTCTCCTCTCTCTTCTCCAGCTGGATGCAACAAATCCATCCCCGGCCAGTTCCTGACTACCAGAGGCCAAGGTGGAAATATCCCCATCACAGCCAACGCCTTCTAGAAATCTACAGTTGGAGCTGCTGAGTAAGTACGAGCTGTCCTGGCACTTAGAAAAGTGCTACATTAGAGGTCAAAAGGCTGATGCAGGTGGCTGTCATGTATTTCCCCTAACAGTGGGCTGAGCTTAATCTCACAGTGCCTGCCAGATCACACAGCCCTAGCCTTCTCCCAACTCTACTGGGTATGAGCTAAGAAAGGTCAGCGGTGAGCCTCTCTTGTAGATGTTAAAGGCTACCCTAGAGTTCCCCACACTCACACACCATACTGCCTACCAAAGCACGAAAGCAAGGCTGCAGAGGGAGAAGTCTGTGCATTGTGGGCATTGTGACCAGCACATTGCTCACTAGAAACACTTATGATAGGGGGAGGGGGATTAAGGGGCATCAAACCCATGCTCCAAGCCCAGCTGGCATCACCCCAACTGGACTGGCACATATCCAGGGTCTCCTTCGTATTCCTATGGGACAAGTTCCACAGAGGGAAGAGCAATCCCCACTGACCAGATGGAGATGATGGGTGCTCAGGTACCAAGCCAGGCAAGACAGGTTGGCAAGGCAGGGAGAATAAGGCTCAGACCACCACACACCAGTGCTTCAGCACCTGGGAATGCAGCTTGAACTGGGGCCTTGAACTGGTCTTCTGGCCAGTCCAGACTTAACTTTGACCCCTTGATACTCAAGGCTCTTGGTGAAAGATGGAGCAGGCTCTGTGCATAGAACCTAGATCTTTACCCTCCACTCCATCTGACTCCCGGGCTAGTCTATACTTCCCATGTAACACTGCCCTAACACTATGGGATCCTGCCACTTATGCTTTTCTGGGCTCCCTACCCAGGACTATTACAGAGTTATTAAGTAATAGTCTATCCAAATGTCAAAGCAAAGCACACTGCTATTCGACTGTGCAAAACTTAACCTCTCTGAGCCACAGTTTATGTGTCTCTAGAATGAGAGATTTAAATCAGTTATGCTCCAAAGTTTCATTTTAACACTAAAATTCCATAACTGAAAGAAAGTGCTTGTAGTCAAAACTGCCTAACGCAATGACATCAACAATATCAGAATTGAACCTGGACTTATCGGCATTGCCGGGTCTCAAGCTGGGCAGGGTTTCTGAAGTTTCTGCTGGCTTGGTAAATGGACTACGCATCAATTTTTCCTCCGCATATTCTTATTCTGTGTGGAAGACGAGGGTCAGGAAGGTAGGGAGCACTGGGCAAGTGAGGAGAAATCAGGGAGTACTGGCAAATGATTCTCATAAGGAAGGCCGAGATGCCAAAGTTCATGCTCAGTGGTCAACACCTCCCGGGACTTCTCCAGGTCCAATTTGAAATATGTGATGCCCATGCAAGCAACTGGAGATGGAGCTGGTCTACCTGCTGCGGGAGAAGGGTTGTGGCGCCATGTCTCTGAAGGCCACTCACAGCCACACCCTTCTCCCTGGGCCCCAACTCCAATCTGTCGCGGACTCTGCACGGCAGCACCACCAGAATGCCTCCTCTCTGCCAACTGTCACCCACAACACTGCCCTCACTCTCTCTGGCCCCAGCAGGCACTCAATAAAGATTTGCTGACTTGAATGGAATCCAAGATGACTTCTTTTGCCCTGGGAAACAGAACCAAGAAGTGGTTGTCTTTTGTAGGGCAGTGGTGAGTCTTCCGCCCAGCGAAGGCATGAATGAGCACATCACCACAGGCCACACGCTACCACCTAAGTGGAGAGTACTCTCACATTCCATCCTGCTAAGGTCTCCAAACTCAGGAGTGACAGTGAACTGCAGGCATCTTCCCACTCCATAGATAAGATCCAGGTAGAAGAATCAGTTGAACATCTAATCAGTTTGGGTCTTTTTGTTTCGTTTTGTACCAGGAATCAAACTCGGGACCTTTAACTTGCCAGGTAGGCACTTATGCTGCTGAGCTATATCCCCAGCCCCTGAGCAGTATTATTAGCCACCATCTTCAGCAATGTAAAAATATCCCAACCACATGGTTCACTCACATACTTGCTCTCATGTACATGTACACACACACACACACACACACACACACACACACACCCCTTATGCTGGAACAGAAAGGACCACACTATAACTCAGCTCTCTCCTGTGGGACTCATGATACCTTCATATAGGAGAATCAAGAGTTAGAGCCTCAGATCATCCTCCCCATCTCCAGAGTCAGACACCCACTTGTTGGCATACAGCTTGAAGAGGAAGAGAAGATTTAACATCTCCTGTCATGCCAGCTTCTAGAGCCCTCATTGGCCTGTAGGAGGAACTTACAACAACAGGCCTCAGACGAGGAAGTGACCAAGGTAGCTGTTCAATTCCCCACCATCTCCATCTCAAGATTTTCTTCATAATCGCATATTAGTAGTACCACCTCCACACTCCCAACACCACCATCCCAGGACTGAAACAAAAATTCCCATCTAGAGAAATGGAGCCAGGCTATCCTGGTCTGACTGGCTGTGTGACAGAGCGACTCTGGAAGGGGAGGCAGCAGGTGTCTCTCTGGGAAGCCCTACTTCCTTCCACAGCTTCATCAAGTATACTTCCTTGTTGGCCTGCCTACGCTCCACTCACACTGCTCTGCACTTGTGTTGACTGTGGCCATGAAGACAGGCTGCACAGCCAGCATGGATCCAAGTCACACACCACTCCTGAAGGAACAGACCTAGAGCAGCCGCACATGTCCTCCAGACCTCCACGTCCAATTCATAAAGTGTCATTCCCAATGTCCATCACTTAATGTTGCCCTGACAACCCAATGAATTAATCACGGGAGCCCCCCTTTACCCACAGTCTCCGTTCCTGATGTCTTAGTCTTTTGTTCAAGTCACCTGTTTGCTTAATAATGGCCCCCAAAGAACAAGAGCTCTGATGTCAGCAATTTTATTATGGTATGTTGTTATAATTGTTCTGTTATCATTACTGTTAACCTCTTATTATACCTAATCTGAAAATTAAACTTTATCTTAAGTAAGTATGTCTAGAAAAAGCACAGTGCATGTAAGGTTTGGTGTAACCTGTGATTTGACCACCCACCAACGTATCCAAAGCTAAGGGAGATACCTGCGCTAGGTGCAAGCCTCCGGCACCCGGTAAGTCCATTCACAGCTGGCAGCCCACTGTGCCACCCTCAGGTCGGCTACTGATCAATCTGCTTGCACTAAAACTCACAGTTTCCCTGACCTGAAAGAGTTTCATTCAAGAAGATGCTTTTAAAAAGAATCAAAGCAAGGGAAAACGAACTTCCCTTGTACCTTCCCTGAAGTAGTGCACTGTCTTCCTTGATGCGACACCATCATCTTCCTGGAAACAGACTGACTACTTAGTCTTCATATGTGAAAAAGTTGTGGGTGGAGGCTGAATTTTCCTAATTCCCTGTCCCACCACCCTCCGCAGAGGACATCTGTCCACTTCTTTAGTAACAGGCTTCATCTAGTAACATGCTTCAAGGGCATCTCACTCCTGATCCACCTCTTGCCCCACCCTAAGCCAAAACCTGGGATTTAAGGAAAGCCTGCAAGTGGGTATGGAAATGGGAGTGGCAGTTCTTTCTGGGAGGTGAAATTTCCAGGGGCCTTCATTTTCATTTTTAAGAATTTCTATTTTTTGCCTATTTTGCTTTTGTTGTTTCAGTTTTTGTGTTGTTCTTCAATATACAAGGCACATACCTGCAAGCCCCTTAAAAATGAGAAAGAATACAGAGAATTTCACAAGGTGCCAGGCTTTCCCTCTGGCAGGTGGTTCAGGATAGAGAACCAAGGGTGTGATATATTCTCATTTGACCCCCAAGCACTGGGGAGAAGTGGCCAGTGTCACAACAGCTGCCTGGGCTGTAGAGGAGAAGAGGCACTCATCAGCAGGTGCTCCCAAAGTGCTCACCTCCTGCAGGTGCTGTGTGAAAACAAAACAGTCCCAGCCAGCCTGGGGGTGGAGCATGAGGTCCTAGTCAATGAAGGAAACCATCAATAAGCAAAATGAACACACACGAGATCTGTCAGACCTTGGGTGCTCTTCCACATGAGGGAGGAGGGGCTCTGGAAATTCAGTAAGGTAAGGAAGAGGGAATGCTGATGAGGGAAGTGCTGTTCTAGAATGGGGATTTGGACAAGCCTGCACAGTAAGGCCTACCATCCTCACCCCCCCCCAAGTCTAAGTTGTTCAGCTGCCCAGGGTGGGCTAGAACATGTCATCCTCCTGCCTCAGCCTTACAGAGTGCTGTAATTACAGGTGTATGCCACCAAGCCTGGCTCCAGTGGGGCTCTTCTGTGCAGAGATCTAGCAGGGTGACAGAAAACAGCAGTGACCAGAGAGATTGCAGGCTAGACTGGGCTGAGGAAGTCCAAGGGCTGGCTAGGAGACAAGCAAGGCTGAAGCGGAGCGAGCAAGAGCAGTGAAAGGGGAGGAGGGTAGAAAGGAGCCTGGGTGCTGTGACCAGGCCTGGTAGGACTTTGCAGATATTCTTAAGGACCCCAGGCCCACTGGGAGTTGAACAGGATACCCTGGAGTTGCAATTAGAGTAACACACCTGAAGCTCATTCTCAAGGATCAGCCCAGCCTGCACTGTGGAAAAACAAAGCCAGGAGCCCACTGGAAGCAGGTGGCTGCTGAGAGGTCACTGCTAGAAGCCAGGTAACTGGGGCGTGAAAGTTTAGACCACTGAGGTAAGACCACTGAGGTATAGTCATAAATGGGATTCATTTTTAAGAGAATCCAACAGGATTTGTTTCTACTTTGAGCATGGGCTGTAAGAGCATGAAGGGAGTAGAAAACGAGCTGGGTCTGCAAGGTCTCAGTGACAAGGAAGGCAGAGATGCCTGTTTCTAAACTAAGGGAGACAAAGGGGAGTGGGGCAGCTAAGGAAATAAAATCAAAAGATGGCAAAGTACACAAATTTCAGTGGAATGAGAACTAGACAAACAAGTGATAAGCAAGCAGGCGATGCACAGGTGTGAGCTCAGGGCAGGGCCAGGCCAGACACACTTCCATGAGTGCTACAGTGTAGCTATTATTCATTAGCTATCCCTAACAAGTCTGTGGGGGAGTCATCACATTTTTCCTATTTTATAAATGACACATCTGAGACTTGGAGCCAGGAAATAACGTGCCCAAGGTTGGCTTGCACAAAGCTGACTTGCCTGCATGCTCGCCTGCTGTGAGGCCAAAGCCCCAGGCTGAGGCCTTAAGAATCTAGATTATGTAGGCCGATGAGATTGCTCAGTGGACTAAGCGCCTGCTTAGGCAAGAGCAAGGACTGGGGTTCAATCCTTGGTATCCCCAGTAGGCCTGAAATCAGTTCTGAACATAGTGCTGCAGCTCAAATACCCCATTTGCCAGCTTCTGCCTTTTTTTTTTTTTTTCCATACTCTAGGTACCCGCTCTGCACTGGACAGTAACCTTAGGCCTGGGTGCCCCATGACCTTGATTTCAGATGTCTCCTCCCATTGTGGGACTTTGATCAAATCACTTGGTTCCCAAACCTCAGTTTTTTCAACTGTTGGGAGTTATACAAGAAATCTTTAAGAGCCCATGGAGTATGTTAGGAAGAGCAAGTGCTACTTACAAGAGATGCCCATAATAGAAAACCCTGCAATCTTGTTTTAAACTTGAGTCTGATGCTTAGTAGCTGTAGCTGCAGGAGCAGCCTGACCCCTCTGATCTGTTCCCCCATCCCTAGAGCAAGAGTGAAAACACCAGCCTTGCAAGAAGGTGAAGAGGACAGCAGGGAAAAGGGGGTGCTCACCACCATCTTCTAAGTTACTGAGTACTCATTTTATTTTCTTTATTTATTCTGTGTGTGTGTGTGTGTGTGTGTGTATTTTAGGGAAGGGTCTACAGGGTGTTCAGGGTCTCATTACTAGATCGCACTCATAGTGATCCACCTGTTTATAGTCTCCCAAGTGCTGGGATTAGAGGCACGTGCTACCACACCCAGTTCCAATTGCTGTCTCAGCACATCCCAGGGGTGGGGCTGGCATGGCAGGCCCAGAGATCAAATCCCCAGCCCCTTCATTTGCTTGCAGGTTCTTTAATCTGCTGAGCTATTTGGCCAGCCCTGAGTATTCATTTTAGAAGGTCTAAATGTGCATAGTAAGCTGGTAGTAAAGTAATAACTAGAACCCAAGTTCCCCAAATGCACCTAAGAACTTCCCTTCCTCCACAGCACACACAAGGGATACTAGTGCAAGGACCAGTGAGATAGCTCAGTGGACTAAGCATCTGCTTAGGCAAGATCAGGGATCAGGTTCAGTCACATGCCACACTGGCCCCACCCCCGAGTGCACTGAGCCAGCCACCAAATCCAGGTGTGGTGGTGCACACCTGTAATCCCAGCACTGAGAAGGCTAAAAACAGGAGGATCACTATGACTCCAAGCTGTGCAGTAAGACTCTGTACCATATACATTAAAAAAAAAAAAGATGCTAATGCTTTCCACCCAGCTTGCCAAGGATATCTCCTACTTCTGGCCTCAGTCTACACTACATGCCCCCCAAAACCCAACATCCTAACAGCTTAAATTTCTGCTTAGCCTTATTCATAGTCCTTCAACCCATACTCTCAAGGAAACCCTGAAGAAATACAAGGAAAGAAAAAGATGTGAAGAAAATCTCCATGCCTGTTTCATCCATTACTAGAAGAAGTTTCCTAGTAACAACATAAAATACTGATTACCACCACCATTACTCTTGTAGACCTGCCTCCCAGATAGAACTACAGACTCATGTGAAACACATATGGGTTCCGATATGAGTGCAGAGTACAGACCCTGGGTTTCAATCCTGGCTGCACTGATTACCAGTTAGAAGATGTCAGAAAAGTCACTTGATTCTAAGCCATCCTCAGTTACAAAGATTATAGTCTTGCTTCTGATTTATAGAGAATGACGTGTCAACCTGTGAGGGGAAGGGGCAAAACAACTGGTAGATAAAAAACGAGCTATCACCAAGCCTGCCTCAGTGATCCCAAAGCTTGTGTTTTTGCCTCTACATCTTGAAGCCCAGAGGACTGCAGGCTTTGAGATCCAAAACTCTTGGATTTATGCCTCGTTTACTTGCTGAGAGACCTTGGAAAAATTAGTTAACCTCTCTGAGCTTGTCTTCTCATGTTTAAAGCAAGAACCCAAGTCCCTGCCTCCTGTGCTATCATGAAGCTGTGGATCGCACATGCAAAGCAGCCCCAATAACTCAGAGCTTCACTCTCACTGCCACCTAGGGCTACTTCGTGTAGGAAACATAGATGTGTCCAAGGCAATCCTATCATGCAGTAGGTCATCTGTGACTGTTTTATGAAATTTACAAGCCATGTGCCCAAAGTCATAGAGCTGACGAATGACAAGCCTCATATTTAAACATACATCTTTTGTCAGCATCCCAGAGTCCAAGGCTCATCCACAGTCCAGCAGCCAACAGCCTAACCATCTGAATTCAGAGAGCATCCTGTCCCCACAGCCATCCGGCCATCTTCATCCTGCGACCCCTGCTTCATTTTCCCCAGCTTCAATAAGTACACAACGTAAGAGGAAAACCACTGGGACAGAAAAGCCCTCTTACACCAACACACTGTGGGGCTCCCTTATTTAAAAAGCTACTACCTCCATTTCAAGGGGCAGAAACAAAGAACTTCCTATTGACTGTGAGGAATAAAGCCAATTAATTCTCCAAACATAGTCCATAGCACATAACAGCCCAGCAAGGACCAGCTAAATCCAGACAGAAACCAGTGCAGCAATTCCGAAGGCATCAAACCCCCAAGCACATGATAATGTTTCCAAGACACCTCTCAATCAAAGCCTATCCTACAGGAACTGTGTGTGTACTTGTGGCAGAAAGACTAAAAAGCTCAAGTCTGTGAAACATGAACTCAGGCTCCTGAACCTCAGGCTCTGTTTGGGATACCACAGGCACCTTCCGAGGTCTTCTGCAGAAAGCATCAACCTTACGGCTTCCCAAGTAGATTCTGAGCTCCTCTTCCCTGAGCAGCGACAAAAACTGCAGAAGAATGTTAGACGACCAGCCTGGCACGATCCTCTTTGTAGTTCCCCTCCTGCTCTGCCTTCCTCCTTCCTACCCGTGTGCCAGAATGAGTCAGACACACCCACGGGAACCATATTCTGGGTTCAGCTCAACGGCCCAGTTTGGTGGCTTCTATTGAAGAACAGAGCCAATGTCAGGCAGCCAGCGTCCCCCCTGCCCCCGACTCTGCCAAATCCAGTGACCATTTCATTTCTAGAGTTCTTCTCCTACACCAAAGTTGAACATACCACCCTCTAGCTCAAACAGGGACAGAAAGACTCGAGTCTATTTGTCCTACATGCTCTCTGCATCTCCTGCTAGTGTCCCTCAGGATCGTCCGTAGAGTAGCAACCAGGAAGTCCCAGCGGGTTAGCTCCACCCCCAGTTCCAGTGGCATCCTGCTATGATTGGTTGAGAGAGAGACATGCGATCTAGAATGGCCAACTCAAAATAAAGCTCAAGACTTTTACAAAGTGGCTGAGAGAGGACATTGTCTGTAGGTCTGGATGGTAAGGGGTGCTGCCATGAGTCTTAGGATGGCAGAGCCATTGTATTATGATGAACAGAGAGATCTTGGATGGTGAACAGCGCTAGACTGAATCAAAGCTCAGGTCCCTTTTCTGGAATTGTAGCTCTGTGGACCCGCCTTCTCAACATCCTTCTGTGGTAAAGCCAGACTGAGTTAGGATCCCTGTGAATGGCGCCATTCTGGTGGAAACACCTACCTACCCTTTCAGGATCTTCAAGCCCTTTCCTGACCCACCTCCCCTTTTTAAATTTTTATTTTGTCAGTACATGTTTTCAGTTCATTCTGTTTACAGTCATCTTAGGGAGTGGTCACCGTGTATATCACAGCTTGTTTCTTTTTCTCTAATTGCCTTCCCCTTCTCTTCTCCTTCTTCCGTCCTCCTCCAATTCTCCTATCCCAGTTTTCATTCTTGTTGGTATTATTAATCTAAGCTCATGTTATGCCATATCATGTTTCCATTGAGGCCATTAGGTTCCTGTACATGGGACAGACTTATTCCTATTTCTGCTCCTCCTCACCCCTCATGCATTTTCCCTTGGACCACTTCCCTTTTGCAAGCGATTTATCTCCTTGTCCCCTTATATTCATCTTTTATTGTTCTCTGTGCTTTGCCTCACTCAAATGAGAGATACCACGTGGTATTTAATCTTGCGTGTCTGGTTCATTTCACTGAACTTCATGTTTTCCTACAAATGTCTGAAATCTGTCATTTTTTTTATAGCAGAGTAGTATTTCATAATATACAGATATCATATTTTCTTTATCCAATTATCTGTTGCTGAGTATACAGGCTGCTTCTAGGATTTACCTATTATGAATTATGCACCTATAAACATTCGTATGCATGTATCTCTGTAGTGTGGTGTCTTAAGCTCTTTTAGGGAAGCCACCTATCAGGGGGATTGCTAGGTCATATGGAATTTCTAATTTCGGTTCTTTGAACCATACTGATTTCCGTTATGGTTGTACTGGTCTTACACTCCCAACAGCGAAGGAGGGCCTCTTTCTCACCACCACCTTGTCGATGTTTGTTAGTGCTTGATCTCTTAATGATTGCCCTTGTTTCTGGAGCAGGATGCAATCTTAGCACTGCTTTACTTTGCATTTCTCTAGTGGCCAGAGATGTCAAGTATCCTTCCATGTGTTTGTTGGCCAACTCTATTTCTTCCTCTGTGAAGTGTTTATTCATTTCTCTTGCCTATTCCTTGAGTTGATCTTTAATTTTAGGTTGCTTTTAGTTCTTTGTATTATCCAGATCTTAACCCTCTGTCTGAAAAACAGCTGGCAAAAAATTCCTTCCATTCTGTAGGCTGTCTCTCCACCCTACTGATTGGTTCTTTTGCTGTACAGAACCTTCTAGTCTCATATAACCCCATTCATTGATATTTGCTGTTATTTCTTGACTAGTTGGGGGCATGTTTAGAAAATCATATTGTCCTCACTATGTCTTCCAGTGTTTCACATATTGTATCTTCTAGTAGGTTTACTATTTCTGTTTTAATGTTTAGATATCTGATCCATTTTATTTTAATTTAGTATGTGGTGTGGGATAAGGGTCCTATTTTAATCTTCTGCATACAGATAAGCAGTTTTCCCAGCACCACTTGTTGAATGGGTTGTCTTTCTTCCAACACATGCTTTTGGCCCCTGTGTCAAAGATCAAACAGCTGAATGTGTCTGGGAAGTTTCTGTACCTCAGTTCTGTTCCATCGATCTGCATGACTGTTTTTGTTCCAGTACTGTGCTGCTTTTAATCACTATTGCTTTGTATAGAGCAAAGCCAGGTATTGCTAGGCCTCCTGCTTTGCTCCTGTTGCCCAAAATGGTTCTTGCTATTCTGTTCTCTTCTGGTTCCATATGAATTCTATTTATTTATTTATTTATTTATTTATTTATTTTGTGGAACCAGGGATTGAACTCAGGTCCTTGTGCTTGCCAGGGAAGCACTTATTCCGCTGAGCCATCTCCCCGGCCCTCCATATGAATTTTAGAAGGTTTTCTCCAGATATGTAACATATGCCATTATTAATTTGACTGGTAACCATTTTAGGAATTTATTCCCACCTCTTCCTCAATCTTCCACTCATGAACTATAAAGTTTAAACCCTGAGTACTGCATTTCGCATTCTTTTTCTTTCCTGGTGCCATGTCCCTGGCCTGTCTCCCTCTGTCCTTCTCCTCCTATCTGCTGATCCCATTCCTTACATTGCACCTCCCATGGAAACCCATGTGCTCCTTTTCCCTGCTGCCAGGCTCCTGCGGTAATTATAAGCATTCATACTGCTCTCCAGTTCAGCAGTGCTGTTCACTGGATCCCCAGCCATAAACACAAGGCCGTGTGAAAACACAACACAGCATGCAGCATGGAGCTTGTGAAAACCCACAGTCAGCTGCATCCAGGAGCAAAGACTTCGCAGAGCTCTGTCTCTCTCTGCTCTGTCTCTCTCTGTTTCTCTGCCTGTCTCTGTCTCTCTCAGTCTGTCTCTGTCTCTGTCTCTATCTCTGTCTCTCTGTCTCTGTCTCTGTCTCTGTCTCTCTCTCTCTCTCTCTCTTTCTCTCTCTCTTTCTGTCTCTCTCTTTCTCTCTTTCCTTCACCCTCTCCCTCTCCCTCTCTCTCTTTCTCTCTTTCTTTCCTGCCCTCTAGGGAAGGCCAGATGTACATCTGAGAAATGTGGACATCAAGTCTACATCCCAAACTTCTTCTTTGAAGCACAGTATCCAAACTCTAGCAAGGCTGGTACTCTATCCACCCAGGATAAGCTGCACCACTCTGATCAAATTCACCCCAACTTTCCCTGCAACTCTTCTCCACTGAGCAGTCCAGGCTCCAGCCACAGCTCTGCTGCCAACCACCTGTGCATTCTTGGGCAAATCATCTAAGTCCTCCTGACCTTCACCTCAACACTGAAGCAGGTGAACTAGCAATGGGCTGGGACTCCCGAGAGGAGTCATCTCTCCAAACCTCTCAATGGGAGAAATCCCAGATCCTAATACTTCGTAAGCACTATGAGTTCTTTCTACTTTCCAAATCTTCTTCTGTCCCTTCTTTACTCCCTGAGTAAAAGGATGTATTTTCTCCCCAAAAGTCTGCCATAGAGCTGCTTGAGTGCCTGAGACAGAGGAGCTCTGCAGCCTTCCTTCCTCTTAAGACAGGAGACCTAGGATGCCAACATTTACTGCCTGCCTCATTACACCCAAAATCTAAATCTGGAAGCTCAAAGACACGAGTGGCTGTTGTAGGAAAGTGTTTGTGATGCATCTTTAAGTGAAAAATCAGGCTAGTGTGACAGCTTCCAAAATGTGACTTCAGTGCCTGGCATGGAGTGGGCGCTCAATTAGTACTTGTTAAATGAGTGAATGAACTTCTTTAAAGACAAAATAACACAGTCACAGCCTGGATGGTGGATCCTTAGAAATTAGGCTTGGAAGATAAATACCCAAATCCTCCCATGGGGTTATCTCTGGAGGAATGATTTCCAGATGACTTTTAATTTTATCTTTTTTAAAATGTTATTTTCTAAATGTTCTGTAGTGCACATCTATTATTTTGAAGAAAATCATTAAGTTAATCTATAAGGACTTAATTGTTATAAAAATGACAATAACCACACACACAAAAAAAGAAAGAAGAGACTCATCCAAACTTACAACCCACACACAAACACCCTTCTTCACCTAGCCCTCCCCTCCTTGGAGACAGCTGCCCACCCCCTCTCCCACCAGGTTTCAAGATCGTGCAGAGTCAAGCTACGGCTTCCATGTGTGGGGCTCTGAGTCTGACAAGGCAGTACTGAGGCAGCCCCCACTACCTCAAGACTGGGAGAACACCAGGCAGAAAGCCAGCCCGCCCACTTCCAGCACGGCCTCAGCAGAAAGAGAATCCAGTCAGGACACAGTGGAGCCTCCACCCCATGGGGCCGCCTGCCGCAGGGCAGACTGGCTCACCTGCACATCAGGGAGACAGTACTAAGGAAATGAACAACTGCGAGTCCTGGCACACCTTTCAGCCATTTGACATTGTATTGACACCCTGTTAAAACAACTCCTTTCCCTTCCTACCTCACCCTGCCTCTTTCTTCTGCTCTAGGTCAAGGCCATAACCTCAGGCCCTCTTCTGCTTCTTCTTTCCACCCCCACTCATCTCTGCTCGTGAAAGGCAGCACAGGGTAGGCCAGGAGACCCCCAGGGGAAGCCTGGGAAGGGGGTTGGGCTGGGTACTACACAGGGGATGAGCGCACCACTGCAGGGGACAAGCGTCTCAGGAATTAGCAACAAGTGGCGGTGAAAATCTGAGAAAGTCACAGGTGATAAGCTCCTGGACCAACAAACCTAGAGGAAGCCTGGCCTCAAAGGTCCCGCCACAGGAAGGAAAAGAGATTTCTCCGTGCCCCAAGGGTGGGCAGGCCCTGGAGAGTCTGTGCACCAATGCTCCTCTGGGCTTCTCCGGGCCCAGAACAAGCAGACCTCTGCTTCGTGGGGTAGAACTCCACCTACCTCCCCCCATTCCCACGATTATCCAGCAGATAATCCCAGGCAGGACAGGACTCAGAAGGCCACATCTGAAGAACAAGGTCATCCAAAGCCCAGAGATCGGAGACCCTGGCACCAGAGGGTTCTGCTACGCAGGGCTGCTTCCCCTCAGGAAAGCTTGGAGCTTTCCTCAGCCTCGCTCCTTTCCCCAGCCATTGGAGCTGCTGGTGAGCTACTTTTGGCAAAGGCCACACTGGCCTCTAGGAGCTGCCTATGGGGCCAGGTTTGCCTCAGCGACTGTCTTCTCTGCACTTATTTTACTTTCCAAGATTTATTATTTGTAATTAAACGAAACTGTATGTACTTACCACACAATGCTAAAGTATAGCTACGTGTGGAATGGTTAAGTTGAGCTCATTAACCTAAGAATTGCCTCATACATTATTATTCTGTGGCAGGAACCCCAAAACCCCGCTCTTAGCATATGTCACTCTCCATATAGCCTAGTTCATGTCAGCTGCTATAGTCTCCCTGCTGGGCAGCGTATCTCTTAAAATGATTCCCCTTCCTTGACTGCGATTGTGTGTGACTACCTTTGTCCCCGAGAGCCCCGGCCCAGCATCTCTGCTTCTGCCTCCCTCACCCCTCCACTGCCTCCAGCTGAAGCAGTCTCCTTTCCCTGCTGAGACAGAAAGCTAGAAAAGACAGCAGAATTCCGCCTCAGCTTTAGTCCCATCCTGGGTGCCTCTCTGGCCCTATGTTTCTTTTCTGTGACAAAACACCAATAAAAGCAGTGCCTCTCTCCAAGGCACAGAGTGAGATTAAGTGGGGTGTTACGTAGGGAGCCCTAAGCAAGGTCTGCCCTTAGGAAGCACTGGGTCAACCCGAGCCATCATTCCTCTCCAGACCCCGTCTTTCTACACCAGGTGCCTGTCATTCTCAGAGCTGCCCCGTGCGTCCCTGCAGAACCCTCATCCCAACGTGTAATTACGTACTTGCGTTGTCTATTTGTCTTTCCACTCAAGCCTCAATTCTATGAAGGATAAACTGAACGTCTCTCATGTTTGTGGCTGTATTCCCAGAGCCTGGTATAGTGACTGAATATAGTATGTGTTTAATAAATATCTGCTGGATGAATAAATGAATGAAAAAATGGATAGAATAGCAACGTTGGCACAGATGATTGCCAAGGTCCCTTCCAGCGCTGAGAGGCTCCAACTATCCTCTATTTTTGACAGTTTGGGAAGAAAAGCTTAAAATGAGCCCCGGAGAAGCTGTTGTCTAGATCCCCGGGGAAAGCCCCGGGATAGCTGCTGCCGACAGGCTTCTCAACACTCAAGTTGTGCAGAGATTTACTCTGATTAAAATTAAAAAATCCTGAGATGAGAGTCGACTGAATTTCCAGGATAAATGTACCCTCCCCTCTTCTGCTGTCCCTTCCCTTGAGGCTGCCACTACACAAGACACTGCGGCCAGGAGAAGAGCGCAGCTCTTTCTGCAGCAGCAATGGGCAGCCAACCAAGCAAAGCAGCCTCAAACTCACCATGTAACAGGTGGCCACAGCAGTCCATGTCCTCAGTGTTCTACTCCACCAAAGAGAGAGGACTTCTCCATTGCCTGGAACCCAGGGAGCTTGGGCTGGCCCTAGGGGTCATGCCTGTAGCAGTCACACAAAGTGCCTGCAGATTCCTGGACCTCTCCCCAGAACTCTGAAGTCAGATTAGCAGTTGCTCAATGCTCTCTGGAGCTTGGACACAGAAAAGTTTTTAGCGATTGTTCTAACAAGAAAAAGGCTGGACCCAAACACTGTCCCACTGGACACAGGGTGTACATAACCAGTTACCTACCTGCTTCTTACCTCACTGGAAGCAAGAAGCTGATCCAGCCTCCTGCCACCTTCTGTGCAGAAAATGCTTTTCCAAATCACAATTTACAAACTTGGAAAGCTCTAAATGCATTGACACTTTGGCCTCACCCCTAGAATTTCTAGTTTAATTGACTTGAGCTGTAGTTTAGGCTTGAGGTTCAAGTTTGGTGACATGACATACAGCACAGTTAGAGGACAGCAGCTATAACTTCACCCCACCGCTCAGCTCCAACCACCGAAAATACCACAGAGCTGCCAGGGGGCAGAAATGGGGTCCACGCTGCGAGACGCTGAGATTTCTAGAGCCCAGGACCTGGAAGAGGGTCTATCCTAAGATCCTCTTTCCTAAAAGTTATAGCCAACTTGCTGAGTCAGGATCTATGTACTCACTATGTCAGAAATGAAATACAGCTGTAAAACCGAGGTCATCTGTACCAAGTTTTCATTCCTGGCTCCACCATTTAGCAACTCTGCAGCCCCAGGAATAACCCTCCTTAAGCCCACTTCCCTCCTCTGTAAAACGGGAATAGCATTACCCGACATTTATTCACTATCTCCTTACAATTTTATGTACAAAGCACTTAACTCTGTTACTGGCACAAAGTAAGAGCTCAGTCCATTGTAGTCAATGAGAAAATAGCAAATGGCTCTTTTGGATGCCGTTAGATTCTTCTCTTCCGTGGCCAGTCTTCCAACCTCAGGCACTCCCAACGCTCATAAACCCCTTTGCTTGCCAAGCTCCCGCAACTCTTTGACCTTGAACTTGCTGCTTCTCTGAGAATCAGTTTTCTCATCTCCAAAGTGGGATTATAAAGCTGCCTTCAGGAAGCCCCGAGCTAGCACTGGTAGAGCGATGGGCACGAGGCTGGCCCCTGCTCACAGGGGAAAGCAGAGCCGCTCAGAAGAGGACAAGCAGCTGCCCTTGCCCTGGTGCCATGGGTCATCCAGTCCTCTCCCTCCACTCTGGTGGTCAAGGGGGAGCGAAGATGCCTCCTGAGTGCCCTTAGGGAGTTGCCAGGTCCCACATCAGTAGCCAAGGAAAGACGTAGTCCCAGCTCCCCTCCACCCTCCTGGGTGAGCCTGAAAGATGCTGACTCCAGTGTGGGGCCCCTCTCTCTGCTCCCCATCTGCCTCACTCCATTTAGCTCCAGCAATCCAATTCCCTTTCCTCCACCCGGAAATCGATGTTTAATTAACACATTATTGGAAAAATAAACAAAGTCTTCAATGGGACTGCAATGAAGCTAATGCAGCTCAGCTTGGGGGCTAAAGACCAGCCCCTCAATCAGAAAAACAGCCTCCTCTTGTCCCCTGTCTCTCAACCAAAGAAAAGTTCCCTCTGTCTCCCTGGAGTCTTCTAGCCTGAGTGACCCCACTTCTTGCCTTTCATTTCCCCTCTTTTCTTTACCCTATGATACAGGGGTGGAAGATAAATACTTGTACTACTGCAAGTAGTACTATTCCATGGGAAAAGAGGTAACTCCTGGGTATCCATAGGTGCGGCTGTGAATGGTCCTATTTCCTTCTTCCCTCCAATCCAGAAGTAACGCCGATAGCTATGGTCAGCAGTTGTCTTGCGTGGATAGGGTGGGGCAGCCCAGGGAGGCTGACCACAGCGATGCCTCCAAAGGTGCCCTCCCATCCTCAGACCCCAGGAGTTGATCTCGAGGCCTCCCTCAAGTTATTTCCTCTTGTAGCTCCTAATGTACATGCTTCATCCTCTGCCCCATCTCTTCCCTTGTTTAGCAAAGTCTCTAGCTTCAGACCCAAGATCTGCCTTTTTTCACTGGTGATCCTAAACATGTGCCTAACCTTGTAACCACTGGCTTCCTAATCAAATGAGGGCACTGCCTATCTTAACAAAACAACAGAAGACAATGCTCTGCTATTAGCAAGTGCTGCATGACTGTCCCTTCAGTGGAGTCCCACACTACAGGCCAGGTCCTATTGCAAAGGTAATGGAGAATGAGGCCACCAATCCCAACAGCACAGAGCAAAGCAGACTTAGATAAGCTTCAGGTTCTGTCCCTACTGCCCAGCCACCAGCATCCCAAACTACCTACATTACTTCTCAGACAGGCCCCTGAAGGAAGGATTCTGGTGACTGAACACCCAAAGGGAGACTTATAAAGGGGCACCAAAAGCAACCAGTTGGCCCGCTTCAGAGCCAGCACACTGAACTGCCTCAGACCAACAGGAGGATTTTCAGTAAATCTCAAAGTGGGAGCCAGACCTGGGGGAGCAGAAGAGAGGCCCACAGCGTGCAGGACCAAAGCTTGAATGCCAGGTCTTCCTACCTGAGTGACCTTGGACATGTGACTTAACTTCTTTTGGCCTTAGTTTTCGTTTTTTGGCAAAACAGTATAATATCTACTTCCTTCATGGGGGTCATTCGAGGATTAAGTGAAATAGGGCAGGTCAAGTGCTGGGCACAGTATCTGGGACTGAGTCAGGACTCAAATGTTAGCTGGTAGCATTAGCTACAGTAAGAGTAGTTAATAGTAGTAGGAGTCGTGCTGGTAGTAGGAATAATTAGATGATCCAGGTCTTACTCCTTCCTAAATAGGGACACATAGAAAAATCATGGTTGGGGAGGCTCTACTCCCCTCCACCTTCTTGCCCTGAAATTGTATTTTCTCTCTAGTGTGCCTCCTTCTTCTCTCTGTCCCATTAAGAGCAAGTGGGTGTTGTCATCTCAAAGAAGAATGACTGTATACTTTATCATCCAAACCAGGGCAGTGTTTGAGAATTAATAATTATGCTAGGATACAGGCCTAAACAGGAATTGTCTATAAACCAGGGCGTCTGGTTACACCATCCCAAGGTCACACAGAAATGGCTTCAGGTCCCAATTCAAGGTCCTGGCAGAAGGCAAGGCCTGCCTGGTTCTAAGACCCCACTTCACCCTACCTCACTCAGCCCCCTCCCCTGAGTCATGCTGGAATGCTAACTCTTCCCCATTCAAGGTCAAGGCCAACCCTGGTGGGATGGAAAGACCAGAAGAAGGCCTTCGCCCACACTTCATAGCATTATTCCCTTAGCCAGCCTCTGGAAACAAATGAAACACACCACCCCCAGGCCTCCCCTCCGAGAAACATGGCTGAGTCTTGGTTTGGGGGGCTACACCCCAGCTCCCAGGCACAGGGATCCATACTCCAGCATGGAGCTCCAAGCAGAGGCTCTCCTGCCCCTCACAGTACTGTGATGGCCAAGGCAATGTGGGATTGAGAACCCTGGTGACCCCAGGACAGGGGGTCTTGGCCTCCAACCTCTCCAGAAGGTGACCTTGGCCAGTTCTTAAAGTCTGTCAACCCTGGGATGTACCCACCAGGACCTTTCCAGCCATGGATTCCCTCTAGCTCTGTGGAGGCCACATCTGTTCTCCTTAGAGACATCTGCCACCCCTACCCCACAAGACTTCACTGCCCTCTGGACAAAAAAGATAGACGCCAACAGGGGACCTTGGATAGCCACACAAGGGCAGCCAAGGAAGCCTGGACTCTAGCTCTTCTCCATATTACCAGACACAACTCTAGATATGCCATTCTTCCTCGCTCAGTTTCTTCCTCTTCATTTTAGGGTGATGGCCCACCTCCTTTTTACCTCTAACAGCTCAACACAAGTACTATGGGTACGGGCTCTGGAATAAATCAGATCTGATTTCAAGCTGAGGCTGTCATTCTATCAGGTTACTTTAGCTCATTCTTCTCCTCTGTCAACAAAGTAAGTAATAGTTGTATACTACATTGAGTTGTTTGTGAAATTAAATGAGATACTACATGTTAATAAAAATGTCCTGGTACCATATATGGCAAGTACCCTGATCACTACCATTTCTGCTACATTGAAGAAGGAGGAGGAGAAAAGGAAGAAGAGGAAGAGGAAGAGGAAGAAAAAAGAAGAAGAAGAAGAAGAAGAAGAAGAAGAAGAAGAAGAAGAAGAAGAAGAAGAAGAAGAAGAAGACAACGACAACAATGAAAACTTTTAATACTAAAGGACAGTGTGGGAAGCACAGCACTTGGAACCAGGGATAGAGCAGCCCTTTCCATGGACTCAGAATATCGAGCACTTTACAATTCTTCGAGCAGATCTGGCCTGGCAGGCACAGCTGAGGCAGTCAGAAGCTACATCTAGCCTTCCCAGAAGATAGGCTCCAAGGCACTGCCGCAAAAGCCCACCAACACCAAACCCATGTGGTGCTTTCCTCCAGCCCCCAAACATTTGCTAAGCACCTACTATGTGCCAAGAAAGATCCTAGGCCCTGGAGCACTAATGCATAAAAACAAAATCCTTGACCTCGGAGAGCCTGCATTCAAGAAGGGAAATAGATAAGATCTATCATTACATAATAAAATATGCAGTAGTAGTTAACCAATTAAAATTAAAGACAGAGTGATGGGCAGGAAAACAACCAGAGATGGGGTGAAAGGACTATTCTAGATAGCAGATCAGGAAAGGCCTCTGAGGTGTCATTCAGGACCTGCAGAAAGAGGCCCCCTGCAAAGCCCCTGCCCTGTGTGAACCCAGCCAGCCACCTGCGGCAGGCCCAGCCACGCAGCCTCACCCCGCCTGTGTGCAGCATACCCAAGTTGGGTCACAAAGGTGAGAGCAGCCAGGCCTCCCTTCTTCCCCAGCAGAGGCACTCTTGGGGGATACAAGGTCTGACCAGAGCAGGCCGGACGCACTTGGCTGGTATAATTCCAGGCAATAGGAGGGATGCTGCCCCTTTCGTAAGCCTCCCATCCACAGCTGAGGGTCACGTAAGGGCTCAGGGCTAAGGGATCCCAAGAGCAAGCTCTTCCCTGGGTCTGGCACAGTCACTCACCCCTGAGATGTCCAGCTCACCCATTTCTCCCCTTTCTGTGGCAATGACGTAACCCTTTCTCCTGAACTCATCAAGGTCAACCCGACGAAAGGAAAAGAACGCCAGAAAGGTGGGACAATCAGCTTTCTGCTCTGAGGCTTTTTTTTTCCTTCAGGCAAAAATGCTTTTCAATCTCACATATAATTGCTAATAAAGAAGGACACACCTCTATCTAAAGGAGAAAGGAAGATGGCATCGGGCAGCTAAGGCAGCCAGAACCCAGGAGAACACAGAAGCTTGGGCTGCTCTGGTACCGAGGGGGACTCAGTGTCTTTGGGCTGCAGCCTCCAGCAAGGCCGCACCAGCCCAGAGGTGGCCGATGACTCTGGGCACACAGGACCACGCTCCAGAGCTCAGTGCAGGGCTCTGGCAAAGGTGGCAGGGAAACCCTCCACTGAGCCCACCTTATTCCTTCTCCCCCTTTTGCCCGTATCCACCCACCCATCACCCATGAGATCGGCCGCCCACAGGCTGCTTGGTGGACACAGGGATCTCACTGGAGGCTTCCTGCTGGCGACAGCAGCAGCTTCCCCTCCGTGCTCTTCTCAACTACCTTGAGGATGTGATTCCCTTCTCTCCCCCCACAGAACCCCCTGTTTTCCGCCCTCCTTCCCTGTCACTGCCACACCTCTGTAGATCCACTCATACATGCATATAACACACACAGCCACAGAGCACAAAAAGGCAGGCACACGCACAGGGTCGACAATCCCATGTCACCCGGATGGAGGCTCACTGCTCTTTGACATAATACAAGCACCCTTCCTGCCCCCATCCAAAAGGCAACACAAAGGCCACCAGGAATTTTAAGAGTTAGCATCCTCTATGGAGCGGAGAGCTGGGTAGGACAAAGACATCGCTCCATCCTCTCCATGAGCCATGACAAGACTCGGGGATATTCTGCAGTGCCCTCTGGTTTGACACAGCCCACTGATCGGGGCTGTGTGTGTGTGTGTTGGTGTGTGTGAGAATGTGTGCCATGTGTATAGGGGAGGGGGTTGTGTCTACTCTCCAGGCAGCAGACCTCCCCAGAGGTAACCCAGGCCAGACTCTGCTTCCCCCGTAACCTCCCTCCAATGTGCTGCAAACATAGATTTCATGGATGGCTAAATTGGATCATTATCACTGGGTGCTTATTTAGCCAAAAAAAAAAAAAATCATTAATGTCCTCTACCCCCATTGCGATCCCCTCCTCATGAGGTCCCCTCCCCCAAAGACTCTCCAACACGCTAATCCTATGAACTGCGACACACCACAGCTTTCGGGAAAGAATAATGGCGAGAGGGAAGAGGAGCGCAGTTGTGGGAAGAAGATGAGGCTGTAGCAGTACTGCATTCCCACGCGAAGATGAGGGACAGCAGCCATGGTGGATGGAGGCAGAGGTGGGGAGAGGGGAGCGGGGCATGAAATGAAGTCCTTGGTCGGCTTGTGGGGGGGAGTGTGTGTGCAAGAGTGTGTCTCAGTGCGTGTGTGGATGTGCCGACGTAGCCCTCCTATCAGAAGGCTGCATCCGTGTGGCATGTAGGAAAGGCCATCGCTCCACTGTGGTGTTGGGGGAAAGAAAGCCGCAGAGCCATCAGAATCAGAATTTTCTCATGGCGATGGAAAGGGCTGGAGCAAAGGGGGAGGAGGGGGTGAGGTAGGGGAGCAGAGCATGGAAATAGGAGGCGAGATCATGGCAGCGTTGGGGACGATGGAGGGGGAGTGGGTGGTGGGGTAGAAAGCCTCACGCACACAGGGACGCAAACACACACAATACCCAAACGCCAACACCACCGCTGCACCGTGCATCCAGGACTAACAACTGGTCCCCCATCCCTCTGCTGTCTCGCTGTGCCCCAAAGCTGGTGCCGATGGATTTCTGTATCTCAGTTCTGCAGCAGTGGGCTAATTACACCCAAGCCCCCTCACCAAATTAACCCCTCCCCTCCCTTCTTTTTTTTTTCCTCTAAAAGGCCAATTGAAGAATAATGTGTTTTTAGAGATAATGGATTTTTTTTCAAGGAGCGAGAGAAAGGGGGGATGCAGGACAGAAATTCTGCAAACCAGTGACTTCCCACCTCACCTCCTCGTCCCCTCGCATCCCCACTCACTGGAGCATCTCATCTACCATTCTCCGACCATTCCCTTGTCCCCCACCACCCAAAAGAAAAGACCTTCCTACCATGAACATCGACAAACATCAACCGCCACCCAATCTCAGTAGCCGATCTCAAAACCCCAAGCATCAAGCCACCTCAATACATCCTTTCCCTTATATAAGCAGCAAATCATCAACACAGTCAGTAGAAACGCAGCATTGAAAAGAAATCAACAAAAACAGAGGCCAGACCCCCAGCAAACCCCCAATAATTAATAACAGGGCGCTACCACAGAAGCAAACACGTAGTTGTCTTTCAAAATCTAGAATCCCTTTGATTTTTGTCCCCTCTTGCTAAGAAGCAATTTTCTTAAATTATCATTTCCCTAGGAAGGGCTGGAAAGCTCTAGAAAATGGCATTCGCACCGTCGTTTAAAAATATATATATATATATATATTAACCCAGCCCTGTTGCTCACTTTAATAGCGAACTTCCATGTCCAGTTTGTCCCCCTGTTTCAGAAGGAAGACTGGCTCCTAGGACAAACCCAGGGCTGCAGAAAATGGGCCAAGAGCCCTTACTCCACTCCCAACCACAACAAAAAAAATCAAACAATAGGACTATCTCTGCACAACTAGCACCCGTTTGAAATATCATTTACCCCAATACGACTTAGGCAGATTAAGTCTGAAGATTAAAAAAAAAAAAAAAACCAGCTTTGCTCCATTCTCTCCCCCGTCCTCCTGACACGTACCCAGTAGCCCTTAGGTAAACTCGCCCATCATGACCAGCGGGACCATTGTAACTTGAAAGGCGATGCAGAAGCTCTTGAAGGAGGAAAGGAGGCTCTAGCCCAGAAAAGCAAATTGAGAAAGGGTTCTTCGGGTTCCCCAGACTAACCTCCAAGTGCCCCCAGATAGATTATCCTAGGAACCAAGTCACCCAGCGCGCTGGGAGTTCAAATTTCCATTAGAACCTTCAACACAAAGGCAAATGGTCATCTGACCCCGAAACTACACCATTATCCAGGTGAGACAAGGAGGGTCCCTCTCCCTCCCAGGACCACCTTCAGGACCCTGGGCAGTAAATGAATTAAGAATGCTGGGGTGGCTTGTGGTAGCAAAAGAAACACTATGTCCCCAAAGTGGGAATGACTGAGGAAGCGGGGACAAGACAGCTCCAGTTCTATCAGCCTTCTCCTTCTGTCTGACTGGACTTGCTCCATCCTAGGCTACCTCTCAATGATCTCTGACTTTTGCATTTTAAAAA
This sequence comes from Octodon degus, assembly GCF_000260255.1. NCBI lineage: Eukaryota > Metazoa > Chordata > Mammalia > Rodentia > Octodontidae > Octodon > Octodon degus. Next base: position 8,598,961 of record NW_004524583.1, read on the forward strand.
TAAACAAAAATAAAGAACAGGGAAGAGGAAACATACTTTGCCTAAACCCTAATAATGGTTCGCAAAAAAATACCATTTTCCCATTGCATGACGATATTTCTGCTTCCAAATCAAAAGAGAAAGGTACTTAATGGAGGAAGGGAGAAATTTATTTTTTTAACAAGTAATCACAGGGTAAGTCACCTGCAAAGCAGCCAAGCCCATAGGTTGGTATTACATCACTGGCCTAGGAAGGGATGGGGGTGGGGGACAGATTATTTTTCCCTTGTCATCAGGATGCTGTTTCTAAAGCAGTTAAGTTTTGTGGTTAAAAAAGAAAGAGGGAAAGAGCTAAAACTCTGGGTACAACACAATGCCTTGGAAAAAACAATACATGGAGCCAGGCTTTAAGGTCACAGAGAGCTCAAAAAGCCCACAGTGCTTACACAGAGTGCAAGTTTTCAGGCAAGCCTGCTACTAAATCATTAATATAAACAAATGGAAGGCAGGGGAGGAAGATTCCCTTGTAAGAGATCCAAACAAGAGCGCACACACACACAGGCACACACACACACTCTCACACACTCCCTTTCCACCTTCTTGGAGTATGCCCACCTTCACAGCAAGAGAGCAGGAGTCCAACTTGAATTTTTAGAGTCAGGAGCAACCTCCTCATACCCCCTCCAAAAGAAATAAAATTATGCACACACTCACTGAGTTACTCAACGGCCAGGGAAATCCTAGTTTCTATTTTGTCTTCTGGTGATCCTTAGAGAATTGTTTCTCTTTCTAACCAGACCCCCCTCCCCAAGAAAAGAGAGAGAGAGAGAGAGAGAGAGAGAGAGAGAGAGAGAGAGAGAGAGAGAAAGTATCTGCCTACAATGAAGTGTTGGGCATACATCATTATTATTTGATTAACAATTTAAGCAAATAGGAGAAAGACAAGAAAAAGAAGAAGAAAATTAATCTAAAACATGTTCTGACTTTTCCAACATCTGGAGCAAAAAGACCCAACTTTCAGGAGAAACTGAAGAAAAAGGCAGGGAAAAGCCATTCCCACTGTCAGCCGGGCTCTTGGAGCCAGGATAAAAAAAAAAAAAAAAAAAAAAAAAAAAAAAAAAAAAAAAATAGGTTGGTCGCTCCCAACTGAAAACTTCTGCCCTCTCAGGAGCAGCGTCTTCCCAGAACGGAGAACCTGGAGTTTTTTCACAGCCTTCCTGTCTTCCTCCCCAGCCCTTCCGAATCTTACCTTCCCCGTTCAATAGAAGAGTTGGAATCTGTTTGATATTTAATCAACTGAGTTTGTTGGGTGTTTCCTCTCTGGAAAGGTTCAAATTCCAGAATCTTTCTCTCTTCTCTTCTTGATCTCTCTCAGGGAGGCAGCGGCGGGGAGGATGGGAGGGGTGTTGGAGGTGCAAAAAGCCAGTCCTCAGCGGCTGGAGATGCCAGCGGCGGCGAGAGGGGAGGACACGCTGTCTCTCCCTCTCGGTGAGTTGCATGCGAGAGGAGATGTGTAGGGCTGAGCTCTGAGCCTGAGACTGCCGGAGGAGCCCAGGAATTTCACGCACTCCAAGAGTTGGCCCCTCCCTCTCCCACACAGACCCCGGCATTTAAAGAGACAGCCAGGCTGCCTGGCTCCGGCTTCACCTCCTCTCTGGCTGTTTTGCAAACAGCTGAGAAAACACGATCCAGGAGGGGCACTCTGCAGCTCCCTATGACTAAGAGGTGACTGAGAGCTCAGGTCTACCCTCAGCAGAGCCCAAGGGGAGAGCCCTTTCCTAGACCTGGAGCAGGAATTCAAATGAAGACAAAATCCACATTGACAGCTTCACCACATTAAGCCACTAGCCTCCTGCTGAGGGTATAGGGGCCTCACTGCAGACTGAGGGGGTGGAGAGAACGGTAGGATACAAGTGTGCCTCAGTTTCCCTGAATAGTTGCTCCCCTGTGCAAAATCAGGGCAATCAAGGAGTATATGGCAGAGGTCAGGACTGTAAGTAGGACACAAATTCACTCCTTTAACAAGCACTTTGAGTGCTGGCTTACAGTGAGACACGGTGCAAGAAGCTGAGGACATAGAAAGTGACAAATGAGGCTGCCCTTCCTAGGGACCCTAGCAATAGAGACAGACCCAAGAGAAACCAACCCTGCTCCACAAGGGGACTGAAGTTTAAGGGAGACAGGGGCAAGGGCCCAAGTGCCTGGGTGGATCAGGAGGATGGCTCACCTTTGTGGCTCGAACCCCAGGCTCCAGGTCTAGACATTTGTTCTATGCTCCCAAGCCCTTGAAAATCTATCATCAGCCTTGATGAACTAGTCCCTGCATGGGAAAGCCTTTCCCCAGCCAAGCCTAACCTAGAGATGATACCACACAGAAAGACTCTGTTAAGCATTAGGCCCTAAATGGGATGCCCATTGTGGGAAAAGAGCTCCAACTCCCTCTCTCTCTTGCCCTGCCTCCCCTTTCTATGGCCTGCACTGGTGTGTCCTTTCTCCCTCAGGTCAGCACCAAAGGCAGGAACAGCCATGACAAGCTATTGAGCACTTACTATAGGCAACATGTGGGTCACCTCATTCATCAACACTGAATAGCACCACTGAGGTTGGCGCTAGTTGAGGTCAGTAATAGAATCATTAGAGAGATTCCCCAAGATCACACAGCTGGAAGTTTCTGAGAACAACTTGGAACTTAGGTCTACCCAACCACAGAGGCTACCTGTTTCACTGGTGCTAAGTGATCACCCTTCCATGTATTTTTGCTCCTTAGCCAGACATTCTTTGAGCATCCTAACACTATCCCAACCCAGCAAGCCTTAATGGTGCACACCCTGAGCACTGTGTTCACAGGACACAGAGGAGTCTATTGAAGTCCCTGCTTCAAGGAGTTCCAGTACACTTTGGGGGATGACAAAGCTGTGTTCCTGAAACTGTCTCATTGCTATCTGTTTATCAATAAAATTTTGAAAAAAAAAAAAAGCTGTGTTCCTATAAAGCAAGGCAATACAACAGTCAAGAGAGCAGGGGAAAGGGACCCCCCCCAAGAGTGTCAGTAAACAAGGGATTATTTTGATCTAGAAGCAGTGTATATTAAAACAAGCATGGTGGAATCCTGGCAATTTGGGCTTGGCCTGGATGGACACAGACAAGCCCAACATTACTAGTCTACTTTTCAGTCTATTTCACCTTTGCAATCATAATTTCATTTTCTTGTCTTTTCCCCAGTCATTAATATCCCTGTGTACCCAGAACCTACTGGAACCTAAGCACATATGCATAATGGATTAATTTCACACATGGTCTCTGACCTCCCATCTGTTTAGACCTGAGTTGTCTCAGCCTGTTGTACATCCTCCTTACCTGGCCTTTCTTAAAATGTTTGCATCTTACTTGTCCTCATGATGTGAGAGAGCAGCACAGAAAGTATAGGGGGAACATTCAGGGCAATGGCCAATTCACCTATGGGATCTTCAGTAAGAGACCCAGAGGCCCCAGAGGAAGTGAGGGCCCTACAGATGTCAGCCCCCGTGGGAAGCCCCTGGCACACACCAGCCCGTGGAGGACATCCCAGCAAGAGGTTTGCTGCATGACTGAAGGCATCCCCAAGGTTGAGCCATGCATGGATTCCAGTCCCAGGGTGGGCAGCTACATTCCACAAGATCTGCATAATTTTCATTACACTCACAAACTTTAGCATCCTCAACCTTAAAATGGAGGTAACACCTGTGCTTCCTTCACAGGAGTGTTGGGAGAATCAGACAGCGCACATACAGAACCCTGCCCCCCAGAAGAGCGCAACAAATGTCCCTTTCTCAACCAAGAGATCTGCTTCTGCCCCCAACACAGGATTATTAATTTTGGACTGCCCCCTATAGCTAGACTTCCTTTATTCCAGGTTCATGAAATCACTTTTAATATTTCACTTCATTACAATGTCACTGAAGTTGTTATCATTTACTCTCCTTTAGCCTGTTTGCTTTCTGTCCTACTTTAATATCTGTATTGTGAATATAATTGCTATTATTTTATTTCACTGGTCATTTCTCAGCCTTCTTAAGCACTACCTATCTTTCAATGATCCTGGGATATCTTTTTAGTCTCCCTTTTATCATAAAATCTCTGGGCTCATTTCCCCATTTTCTCCACATTGTTCTAACTAACCACCACTCTGCTCTTTCTAGTGATCCAGTATTCCCCCGGCATCTACAAATGTATAAGGTTGGATATGTACAAAATAGCACGGAAAGACAACATCAAAGAAAATAATAAGCTGAGTCTCCTTGCAGACAAGTAATGCAGCCATAAGCAGACAGTGATATCAGGTGTTCACCCAAATGGTGGTGTCACATCTGTAGTGACACTTGAATTTTTAAGGGAGGACTCTGTGGAGGTAGACAATACCCTCAAAGACACCAGGGCTTCTCTGCTGTCATCGCAGTCCTGGGCCACAGAGGTCTTGGCCAAAAGGCTGTCATCCTCACTCAGTTCTTGCAAGGAACACAACAAACCAAGAACCCCCTTCCAATTTTTCCAGTGCACAAGGCCAGTGTTTTCAGCAAGTAACAAAAACCAAATATCATTACCAGTCAAAAAGATGAGTTGCCCACAACATTCTGGAAATATATTACAATGGTATTCATAATAGTAGTAAGACCATTTACCACATTATTGAAAGGAGCAGTAGGGTCGGGGAGATAGCTCAGTAGAATAAGTGCTTGCCTTCCAAGTGCAAGGCCCTGAGTTCAATCCCTGGTACTGAAAAAAAAAAAAAAAAAAGGAGCAGTAAATGCTTAAATTTTTTTCTTCTTTTTAATTTCTTATAACTTTTTAAAACCAATTTTTCAAGTTTATATGTGGTAACCTAAACAAATAATTTGATGATAACATTATTCAATTCAACAACCACTGTCAAATTCCTAATAATTTATTTAATAAAATTTTGTTTCATTTCTCATAGGTTTTTTTTTACCACTTTATATTCTTTTTTTTTTAATTTTATTTATTTATTTGTGTGTGTGTGTGTGTGTGTGTGTGTGTGTGTGGCCAGCTCAGCCCACCAGGGGGCAGGGCTAGCTGGCATGTGGTGCTGGGGGATTGAACCGCGGTCTCTGTGCTTTGCTGAGCTTGTTCTAAATAGGTGCTTTAGACCACTGAACCATCTCATCAGCCCCTATATTCTTTTAGAAAAAGAAGATTTACCACTTACTACAAGGCCCTCTGCTTATAGCATCATGGTTAAGATGCCAAGATCAATGAGAAAGAGATCTTGATTCAAATTTCAGTTCTACAATTTGCAGGTTGTGAGATCTTGGACAAGATAATAACATCTCAGTCCTCAGCTTTCTCATCTAAAATGGGAATGATAATGATACCATCTTCAAACATAGCCTATGAAACATTTACGAAGAAAAAGTACAACAAAAAAGGGAAGTACAGGGGCCGAGGAGATAGCACAGTAGAATAAGTGCTTGCCTGGCAAGCACAAGGTCCTGAGTTTGAGCCCTAGTACCACTAAGAAGAGACAGAGAGAGAAAAAAAGAGACAGAGAGAGAGACAGACAGACAGAGAGACAGCGAGAGACAGATAGACAGACAGAGACAGAGAGAGACAGACCAATATACCTAATGAACAAATATACAAAAATCCTTAGTAAAATACTACAAAACAGAATGAAGCAAATTATCAAGATTATACACCATGACCAATTGGGATTTATCCCAGGAATTCAGGGATAGTTCAACATACACAAATAGGTAAATGTAAATTACCACATCAACAGAGCCAAAGACAAATCAAATAATTATCTCAATAGATTCAGAAAAAAAGCTTTTGACAAAACCCAACACTCAATCATGATAATATCTTACAGAAAATCAGAATAGATGGTCTTTCCCTCAATCTGTTAAAAGTCTTCTATGAAAAACCAACAGCCAACATTATACTAAATGGACAACATTTTCACTTAAAAATCAGAAACAAGACAAGGATGTCCACTATCATCACTCTTTTTAAGTATACTTCTGGAAACATAGCCAGAGTAATTAGACGAGAGAGAGAGAGAGAGAGAGAGAGAGAGAGAGAGAGAGAGAGAGAGAGAGAGAAAAGGAGTAAGAATAAGAAAAGTAGTTAAATGATCATTATTCACAGATGACATGATACTGTACATAGAAGACCCCCAAAAGGCTTTCAGATTTAATAAGGAAATTCAGTAGTATAACTAGATACAACATCAACACCCAAAAATCAATAGCTTTCCTGTACACAAACAACAAACCCATTGAGAAAGAAAATAGGGAGAAAAAACACCCTTCAAAATAGCATCTAAAAAAATAGCATCAAAAAAATGAACTGCTTCAGAATAAATCTAACCAAATAAAATATTTATATATTAAAAATTACAGTACTCTGCAAGTGGAGATCGAAGAGGATATTTTAAAATGAAAAGATATCCCTTGCTCATGGATAAGAAGAACCAACATTATGAAAATGGCCATACTCCCAAAATTTTTATCTAGATTTAATATGATTTCAATCAAAATACCATTAGCATACCTCACAGGTCTGAAGAAAACATTCATAAAGTTTATTTGGAACCAGAGGAGATCTAAAATAGCAAAAGCATTCCTGGGCAACAAAGCAAAGGCAGAAGGCATTACAATCCCTGACTTGAAGTTGCACTACAAAGTTGTTATGATAAAATAAATATAGTACTGGCAAAAATTCATACATGAGGATGAGGGGATAAGATCAGAAGATGCAGACACAACTACAAAAACACTCAGACACCTTATCTTTAACAAAGGGGCCAAACATGTTCACTGAAAGAAAGATAGCCTCTTCAATAAATGGTGCTGGAAAAACTGGTTTTTAGCATGCCAAAGACTAAAATTAGACCCATGTCTATCAGCATGCACTAAACTAAAGTTAAAATGGATGGAAAAAATCTAAACATTAAAAGAGAAACATTTAATCTACTGGAAGAGAAAGTGGGTATAAATCTTGAAGATATAAGGGCAGGAAGAGAGTTCATGAACAAAACCCAAATTGCAAGGGAAGTGCTTCACAGAAATAACAACTTGAATCTCATCTTCTTAAACAATTTTGCACATCTAAAGAATTTACCAACAGAGTGAAAAGAAAACCCATGGAATGGAAAAAATTAAGCCAATTTGCCTTCAGACCAAGGACTTCTATCTAGAATATATAAAGAATTTTTTAAAAGGCTCCCAAAATTCAAAGACCCATTCCAAAAATCTGCATCTGAGATGAATACACACTTCTCAAATGAAGACACAAAAATGGCAAACAAATATATGAACAAATGTTCAACATTTTTGGTCATCTCAGAAATTCAAATTAAAATAACATTGAGATTCCATCTCATCCCAGAAAGAATGGTTATCATTGAGAAATTAACCAATAATAAATGCTGCCATGGCTGTGAGAAAAAGAAACCCTCCCCACTCTTGACTGGAGTATAGACTAGTACAACCACTGAGAAAATCAGAGTAGAGATTCCTCAAAAAGCTAGGATTGGAGGTCCCATGCAAGAAGGTCCCCTTCTGAGCATTTTTCCAAAAGAACTGAAAACATCATACAACAGGGATAGATGTGTTTATGGCACCACAATCTGTCATAGTTAAACCTTAGAAGCAACCCAAATGCCTATTAACTGAAGAACTGAGAAAAATTTGTGGTGTTTTTATACAATGGAATACTAGTCAGCTATAAAGAAGGATACTCAAGGCTTTTACAGGTAAATGAAGCAATTTCAGACCATGTTCATAAGAGCATTAAATCAGACGTACATGTGTAAACATCAAATTGTCTTCCTAGTGTAAGAAACTGAAAGAGTAAATAAGATCCAAAATGTACAATACATATTGTGAAATGGGAAGAAATTGCTTAAAAAGAAAGAACATCTGGGATGGAGGAAAGGTGAAAAAAAGGAAGGGAAAAGAAAATCTACAAGATAGCTAAGATAATTATACTACTAATTTCTGTTAGTTCATTGAAAAGAAAGCTTTGTACTTACATTGTTTGATCAATTTTTCATGCCTATATCTTGTAATCTGAGCAACTACTTTGTAGATAATAATATGCAATGCATTCACCATTGTTAATCTCCTATTATCTTGTTTTGAACATCTATTCATTTTATTGGTTTTTTTTCTCTTTAAAACAAAATTCATTTTTTCAGAAAAGAGAAGCAACTGCAAGCTGAACTGGGGATGGAGCTTACCTGTCATTCACCACCTGTCCTGTGTTCATTCACCCTTCAGGGTAAAGCACCAATAATAGCAACTGCCAAATGAAAAGTATACAATAAAGAGTTTAAATGCTAATATAAGAGTGGAATTCAAAATATTTAACATCTGAGATGGCCCAGAAGTAACTGATCAGACTGGAAGAGAGTCACAAGCAACTGGTTTAGCCCTTGCCCGGGGCATAGCAGCTACCAGGCTTGATTGCCTGTTGCTGAGACTTTGGCATACACTGATGCCTATCCCACTTAATTCCTCACAGCAAGTTTGCTTTATTAAGTTATTTATCGAAATACAGGCAACTGCACATTTACAAACAAGACTGCCTATGAAATCAAGATAAACAGATTTGACATATCCATTCCTGATACCATAATGATGCTGGTTAGGTGAATTTCAAGAATTGCTTTTGCTGAGATTTTTGGTTGCATTTTTTAGTTTCTTTCTTTTATTTCCTGGTTTTTCTAGCCAACTCTGGAAGATGGTGATGATGGTCAGTCCCCTCGGTTTCTTCACTCATTACTTGGGGGTTTATTTCTGAGTTCCCACAACTCTACCCTATTCAATGCTGGGAATAGCAAGGACTGCTAATGCTAACACCAAGTCTCTAGAAACTGGGAATTGAACAGTTCTGCTAATCCCTCAGCCAAGACTTCAGTTGAGTCAAGGTCTCCAGCCTCCCAATCTTTCCTACTAGATTGTTTTCTAAGTCACTGATGTCTCCATTCCTGAGCAGATCTCAAATTCAATCTCCAAGGCTACTGTCCCAAGCATTTTGTTCAACACCCCCTGCGAACATTCCTTGTGTTCCTCTCTCCTCTCGTCTCCCGAGCACAGCCATGTTTCACTGGCCTGCCAAAGTTTACTTGGTCTTCTGTGTCCTGTCCAATCATGGCCCCAGTGCCATTAATAAGAGCTGCTTATTAATTAGTATTATTAGACAAGTGCCATGAATTGCAGAGAGTGGCATAGGGAGACCTGGCATTCTTCAAGGAGCAGATTTGTACTAAAAAAGAGTTGTCTCTGGGGTCCAATCAGAGAACATGGAGCCAGCAGCCAGTCACAGGGAGACAACAGCAGTGCTTCCAAAATTCTAACAAGCAGGTGCCTAATCCGGACAACCACGCTGGCATTGACAGGAAGAACAAGTGAGTGTGAGATTCGCCTACAAAAGGGCACAAGCCCGAGGGAAGCCTGAACATGCAGGCCTTGAGGAGGTCAGCTCCCAGGAAATGCTTCTCACTCCAAGCATATTACTTATTCCATGAGAATAAAGCAGTCTCAGGGGCTGGTAGCCAACAGAAAACTCTCAGCCATCTCCCTGAATTCAGCATCCTTTCACCAGCCCCTAGCAAAGGACTGCCAACTACAGCCTCAGGGTGATGCAGGCTAGGCTGGGGGAGCCTGCCCTATGGCTACCTCCTTCTCACCAGCACCCAGGAGCAAGCAACCTGTCTAAGCCTGTGGTGACAGAATAGCACACACGCATGCACATGCACACACACACACTCACACTTGACAAAGAAAAACAAAGCAAGGAATTATTTTTCTCACTGTAAGAATTTTCAGAGAAAAACTGTGAAGTTTCCTGCTCAGTGATCAAATTTTAACATGGTCCAAGTATACTTGGAGTATTTAATGGTTTTGAATGTTTGAGTGGCAGGAACTTACCTATTAATACTTGATGGCTGCCTTCAAAAAACAAATCATTTTCTGTAGAATAGGATGGAAGTTCTTGTCTGTTTTAAGCTTCATTCCTCCTACCGTGTAGCTAAGATCAGGCTGGACTGGTCTATCCATTCTAAGATTGGGTGCCGCGCAGGCAGGACCTCCCTCCGGGAGGATCGGCACAGTGCAGTGGTGCAGGGCACACACACCACCTGCCACCAGACAAGGCTGAGATCTGGCTCTGCCACATATCAGCTGCAGGGCCTCAGGCAAGTTTCCAAAGCATATTATACCTCAGTGTCCCCCTTCTGTGCAAGGAGATGAGAACAGCACTGACCTAAGAGGACTGTTAGGAGGACGCAAGGATTAATATTTGCAAAGTACTGAAGCAGTTGAAGTCACGATATAAAAGATAGGTAAGTGTCAAAAACTAAAGCAGTTCCCATGGGCATCACTCCCAGGAGACCCATCATAAATGCTCCCTAATAATGATGATGGGTATGTTACGCTTCTAGCATGTCTCAGGATAGATTGTGGGCAGAAAAGATGTCAGCTCTTGCTGTCATTCCAGGCCCAGTGCCCAGGCCTTTAACTCCACCTTCCTAACCACTCCTCTGCACTGTCTCCATCTCCCCCTCTGCTGGACAGTGTGCACACCATCCTTGCTCAGGACAGTGCCGCACTGTGCCGAAGGTTTGGGCAGGAAGGGTAGCCCCAGAGCTGGGGGCTGGAAGTGGGATGAGGGTCAGGGGGTGCAGAGTCTGAAGCATTGCCGCCCATGCCCAACCCCACCAGCCATTCTTGCTGACCCATGCACTAGAACTATTTTTAAATGATATACTGTGCCTGGTTGGTGGGGGGGAACTCTCACCAAGATTCAAGCTGAAGAAGGAATGATTGCCAAGTGCTAACAGCTTTTTGAACAGGACGTAGTTAAAAATGGTTTTAATGCAAACTCAAAAAATAGCTTAACTAACTAGGGAGCCGTAGGCAGTGGGGGTGGGGAAGAGGAAGAGGGATTCCCTTGGGAGGGCCCCAGGCAAGCCTCAGCACGGGACACAGGAGGGATCCCCAGTTTATTTTCCCACCTGAATAATACCTTTTGAAAGCACAGACCAGATCCCCGGGGAAAGAAGCAGCCCCAGAAGCTCATTGCTGCTCAGAATGAAGAGATGTCTCTCATAAGGTGACACTGTGGGGCTCCCTGGTCCTTCAGAACTCAGTGTGGCTGCAGCAACACCCGCATTGCCTAGGAGCACATGGACCTTCCGGAACCTCAGCCCCACCCCAGGGGGTCCGCTGGCTCTGAATCTACATATCCACAAGACCCTCCCCCCATGACTCAAGCACAAAAGCAAACCCCACATGTACTAGACTTCATCAATAATGCTTTAGTCAGTCCTGAAAAGGTTAAATGGAAATTGCCTCTCCCTCTCCGGCATATAAGGAAACTGAGGCACAAAGGAGGCTTATCCCCGGCCCCTGGCTGGTTTATATTGAATGGTGTCATCAAGAGTGTGACACCAGGGGTGGCAGCTTCTTTAGGCCCCAAATAAGGCTCCCCTGGCAGCCTAGCCAAGAATGACAGAGAACCTGGGATGCCATCTTTCCTAGGGACAAAGAACTAGAAATACAAGACTACTGTTTAAGGCAGTATTTTTCAAAATATGTTCAATATATCATTACTCTTACCAAATGTGAAAAATAGCCTACTGTCAAATTTATTTAGAAAATGCATATTATGAATTTTAATATTAAATTAATATATTTAAATCTCTGAGAAGTACTACAGTAAAGGAACTTATTTAATTCAGTGTTTTGCAAAGTTATTTATCACAAAATTCCTTTTTCTTTCCCCACCAGAAACCTATTTACATTAAGCAATTGTGCTGTTTTGCACAAGGTGTAGTTAACTAAAAAAGGAACATTGGGATTCAGTACTGCTTACCACATAATCATATGCCTAACCAGTCTGCAGAAAAATACAATGTCTCTTAAAGAAAGGAGACAGAGTCTGGGAGAACTCTTTTATACCACCCCCTAAAATTCTATCATTCAATCTATGATAGATCTCTTCTGGTCACAGGACTCTCACTACCTGAAAAAGTGACCCAGTTCATATTGGAATAACTTCAGGAGTTAGAAACATTATTACATTAATCCAAGATCAGCCTTTCCCAATATTTCTGGCAATAGTTGCCTAAAATCTACCTTCCACACCAGTGCCCATGGGAAACTAATCGTGTTTCTCCTGGTTATCGTTCATGTATGACTCTGTCAATAGTAGCCTCAGATGTCTACCCTCTCCAGTACAATCCAGATCTTCAAATATTTCACATAATCACACAAATTTATACTTTAAAAGTATTTTGAAGATTACCTAGCCTACCCCCTTTACTTAATAGGTAAGAAAACCATGTGAAAGGACAACTGAATAGCTTGCCCAAGATCAAATAGGCAGGGGCAATGTGAGCTGGGAGACTAGATTTGAATATCGCAGTTTGTCTGCTCTTTTCTTGGTAGGAGACCTTTCTTTCCTTGCTGGGAATTCCTGGATGCCTGAGGCTCCTACCTAAGCTCCGTGTCTATACAGAAAATCGCAGACAGCCCTATATCCTTCCTGGTACTCTTGTCAGATGCCACTCTGGGGGCCAGATGAGTCACAGAGCTCACCCAGCATGGGGAGTTTTGTGTTCCAGCCTCTCTCCTCCTGGAGTGGCCAAGCTGAGACTGTTCCTCACCCCACGCTGCCTCCTCGCCACCACTGCCATCTGCACCCTCCTTCTCAGGGATCACCATCTGCTCTCCTGACACCACTCTACCGCCCCCGGCCCTGCTCAGTTTCCTAGCCCACTGCTTGAACCGCTTTCCCTGTAACTTGTGACTTTCCTTTTCTTTCCCTTCCCTGCAGTCTTCATTCAACTCTTGTCACCTCCTTAGCCCACACCCGCAGAGTTTACATGCTTACGGTCCCCCGCGTGCTCATGCTCTCTCGAGATGAGCCTAGAAATTCCTCAGAGTCTGCGGTTGAGGCTATTTTGCCTGTAGGCTATATTTGCTTGCTAGATAGATCAATGTGCCTCTCTCTGCCCTTTTTCTGTCTCAGCCTGGACACCCATATTCTGAAATACCATCACTTAAATGCATTCAGTCCTCTTCCTACAAAAATGTGCTTTTCCTGAAAAAATAAAAAAGGGATGGGTGTAGAGTAGATGCCACACAAATACAGTGAGAACCCCAGGTCACTACAATATTCCTGTAAACTGAAGATGACTGATGTTCCATTCCCTACCATAGAAAAAACAGAAGAATTCACAGCTTTATAACCATGCTCAGTATCTGAAAGTCCTCAATAAACACGCAAGAAATTACTTTTTTATAAAAAATGTTTGTACACTTTTGAAGCCCATAATAATTTCTACTTATCCAGCGTCTACTCTGTATCCTACATGGCACACATATGATCTCGAATATTCAACACTTAGAAAATTCAATCAGACTAGAAAAGGAGGCTTGAAGAAGAAACTCAGAACTAGGGCTTTCCAAATTCCAACTCTTCTCCCTCCCACACCCCAGGGAACCTGCCCAAGAGGTCCAGTCTAGGTCTGTGCTCTCAGGTTTCTTTTAATACAGATGAGTTTCACTTCCCTTTATCTTTTCCCCCCTTCCTTGTGAGTAGTCCTCCTCTTCTCCAACCACCTCTTTCACATCTCCAGCCATACAGTGCAATCTCCTCCTCCTCCTCCTCCTCCTCCTCCTCCTCCTC
>NW_004524583.1:8612734-8622380 GCF_000260255.1 Octodon degus
TTCTCCTCCTCCTCCTCCTCCTCTTTCCCCTTCTTTACTCCCCACTGGGACTGGGGTAAATGCAGACATCAGCAGACAGAAGCTTTGTACCAAAGCCTGCTTTGGAAGCAAACCAGAATCCTGTGTGAAGAATAACTATAAGAAACAGATTTCAGTGATTAATGCACTGTGCACACTGGTAGTGAAAATAGATTTTAGGCAATTGTTGACTAAGGAAACCTCAAAATATAAAAATCTGGCATGTAACTATGGGTACCAGGGAATCAACCTCTTCCCCCACCAAATGCACTCATGTGTCTGCTCTCCAACTCTGAATTAACTAGTTCCAGTCATCTCTCTACCTTGCAGCCTCTGGTAAGGAATATGTGGGCGCTACCAACACCAAAAATTGGGAAGAAAACTATCTGGGAGTAAAAAAAAAATCCAAATGTGCTTAAATCACCTTGAAGAATCCGAATGTATCATTAGCTTCACATTCTTAGGGTTACGACACTACTTCTCTTTGTTTTGTTCTTCCATATCCCATCACATTTTCTATGATTTACCTTCTAATTTATCTCCAATTCACAAAATAGCTGCAATGACCTCGTGGTTTGGGCCCTTGCTGATTGGAAGTGGCTCCCCATCAGAGCTCTCTGCATAAATCGTGTGCTTAGCTTTTCCTCTTTATATCTGGTCTTCCAAATCTCTCTTGACCCAAAAGACTTTATTAGCTCTTCCCTCCTCTGGATTTTCCTCTAAGAGTATCAAGTGTGGATCACGTTGAACACTGCTGATCCCTCCTCCTCTTAGATTGCTGTTCAGACTTTAAGCATGTGTGGGCCATGCTACTGGAGATGTGTGAGATCTGTACAGCAGCGATCTGGAAAGAAGAGAAGGGACCCTTTTTACTTCCTGGAGAAGTCAAGAAAAATAGATGCCAGGCCAGCCAGATAGCTCAGCAGATTACAGCACCTGCTTAGGCAGACACATGAACTGGGGTTCAATCCCTGGTGTGCCGTGCTGGCCCCACCCTCAGGGTGCACCGAGACTGCGATTGAGACTGGTTGTGGTGGCATGCACCTGTAATCCCAGCACTTGGGAGGCTGAAAACAGGAGAATCACTTACAAGTCTGATTTGTGTAGTGAGACCCTGTAGACCCTGTACTGAATATACATAGAAAAAATATATATGCCAAGCTCATGGTGCCAGAGAAACTGTCTTGCTCTCCTAGACAACACCCTATCTTCCTTCTGGTCAGTCTCAGTTGTGAGGTAGCACACAGAACAGCTCTGGTGGGAGGGTGAAAAAATGCCAGATTCACAAATACAGCTGCGAAGACCTCGTGGTTTGGGCCCTTGCTGATTGGAAGTGGCTCCCCATCAGAGCTCTCTGCATAAGGTGGATGCTAGCTTTTCCCCTTTTATACCTGCTCTTCTAAATCTCTCTTGACCCAAAGGATTTTATTAGCTCTTCCCTCCTCTGGATTTTTCTCTAAGAGTTTATCAAATTATTTTTGGAGATTGATTCACTTATTGGCCATAACCAGTTGCAAGTATAAGAAAAACAGTGGTAAACACAAGTTAGACAAAGCTCCTAGCCTCATATATCCTATATTCTAGTAAGGATAATGAATAGAAAAATATGGCATAGAAGGAAATGAGACACTTTCAAATAGTAATATTTGTTATGAAGAAAACAATATCACTGGTTGATGAAAAGTGGCTAGGGGAGAGAAGAACTCTCCACTACATAGTCAAGAATGCTGCAGTGAAAATAAAAATTAGCCATACCTTTGCTGATAAATAGCAACGCATTATGCATAGTTTTTCAGGCTAATGGGACAAATGCTACTTGGTAAAATTCCAATTGAAAATAATATTTCAGAAATAGCATTAAGGTGTGTATTCCTAGAATCCAGTCTGTCAACAGAGGTGAGAGACACTTACAGCAGGCAGGACATGGTAGAAGGGAATAAACAAACCACAAAATACTTTAGCCTCAGGGAGCATGTGACCACTTCCAAGGAAAGTGTAATCTTCAACTTTTTATAGCATGGTGTTTAAGACAATGGACTCTGGAAGGAAACTACTAAGAATAGCTTCACCACTTACCAGATGTGTGACCTTAGGCAGGTTAGATAACACCTCTGTGCCTCCTTTCCATCATCTTCAAATAGCTAGTATAATAAGAAGGCATACTTCCAAAGGTGGTTGTTATAATTAAATAATTTAATATATTAAGAACTCAGAATAAATCACTGAATACAGTAAGTGCAGCAAGCATACAAGCTACCATCTTCATTCCCAGGTATAGCCCTCCCTCCTGAGCACCCACACATTTCTCAGCATCGGGCATTCTTCCAGGCCACTCCTCAGGCCACTGAGTACAAAGATCCCTATGAAAACTGAGTGAACCAGATCCAAGCAGGAAGCTAATTCCATGCCTAAGATTGAAGAGGCCTCAAAAATTTAAATATGGGGCTGGGGAGATAGCTCAGTGGTCTAAGCGCCTGCCCGGCAAGTGCAAGGACCCAGGTTCGATCCCCGGTACCATTAAAATGCAAAGGTGGAGATGTGGTGCATGTACAGTTGCATAAAACGCTGCTTCTTTATCCCCTTAAGGCTCACATGGTCCTCTGTACTAAAATGCTTGCATTAGTTTAGAGCAGTCACAAATGGAACCCCAGCATTCTCTGGACTTCTTCCCAGGTACATTTTGGGCTAGAAGTACTCTCTGAAGTCCAGAGTTCTCAGTCACCAGGTATCAATGCTCATCAGGGCAAAAAGCGGAATCACAATTCATCTGACTGCCGTGTAAGCTACAAATCTGCCCAAGGCCCAGCACCTAGCACGCTGTCTAACATATTAATGGTGCCCAATAAATGTTAGTGAAATAGATGAGCTGTTGCCTGTCATCATATTTGTACTACAAATGGCCAGTAGCCTACTCCTTGTAACTAGTCTGTGCACAGACTTTCACCCCCTCACCACCTAGAAGAAAACTAAATAAATGAAGCATTCTAAAATTACCAGTTGGTATCATAGAACAAGAGCAAATGTGAAATGGGCATTCGTTTTTAGTGTGGACATCCATCCAGCAGCCCTCTATGTCTTGTTATTCTGGTTTCATCTTAGCCCTGCTACAGGGCAAAAAAAAAGAAAAAAAAAAAGAAAAAAGAAAAAAATATTCTTGGAGCTCTTGTGGACAATTCTCCCTCCAATTTCCCGCAGTTATGTACAGCCTCCAGAACCATGGAGAGCGCCAACACCACCTCCCCAGACCCTGCTCGGGTTTTATCAGCACCGTGGAGAGCACCCATTGCGGCTCAGCAGGCGCGGGAGAAACATCTTTCACAGAGCATCACCCGGACTGCGCATTGATGAACCCTAATGAATCCATTTTTACTGCAGTTCAAACATTGAAGCCCAGTAAAGGGATGTCCAAAGAATCTGCTACCCTGCCATATAACTGGAGAGAGAGTGTCTGGTGGAGACCGCTAAGGATGGTAGATACTTTTCTGCCAGTTCAGCACCTTTACTTCCCTTTCACCGCCCCTGCCCCCGAAGTTCAATGCCCAAGGTGAATTCAAAAGCTGCAATCTAAACTGTGATCAGATCAACCTGGCTGCACCAGACAAAACTGATCTTATCTGAATGGTGACTTTATCCATTTTGGAGAACAGAACTCATTACAGTAATAAAAAGTGACAGCAATGGAAGGAAGCGCCATCACAGCAGATCCACGGAAGAATTCATTTTACTATCCTTTTGCAGGATTAATTCCAAGCATCCCTCCAATAAACGTCATTTTTTTTTCACTCTAGCGTGAGGTCTGGGGTCTGAAATTATCCTAGAAACTCGCCAAATGGGCATCATTTTGTACCCGATCTGCAATTCACTTTTGTGTCCTCTTGCCAAGCTCGGTGTTATCTGTTTGACACTCACTCAGCCTACTGCATACTCCACTGAGGAGAGATACACACTGCAGGTCAGGTGGTAAGATACGGATGTTCAGAAGGGTTCCAGAACATGTAGGCAAGGAAAGCAGGGTATGAGCTTGCAAACACAGAACAAGCATACACACCCACAGTTAGTAGAGTTGTATGACCCCAAGTTGTATCACCCATGTTGTTCCCTCATCCCCAAATTCCAAATCAGAGCACACCTCAGAAGACAACAACAAAAATGTGTGGTAACAACTATGTGGGCTTCAAATTTTTTTGTGTGTATTTAGTGCATGGTCTACAGGGTCTCACTATACAGATTGGACTCACAGTGATCCTCCTGTTTTCAGCCTCCCAAGTAGTGGGATTACAGGCACACGCCACCACTCCCAGTCTCAACTGCAGTCGCAGCATGCCCCAGGGACGGGGCTGGCATGGCATGCTGGGGATCAAACCCCAGTCCCTGGGTCTGACTAAGCAGGCACTTTAACCTGCTGAGCTATCTGGCCAACCCTCATTTCTAAACCTGATTCCTCTTCTCGGTCTTTACCTATCAGCAAACTTAAGCAGTTATATAATTACCTGGATACTTCTTTGGAGATACTAAGTATTTCTGATCACATTGCCTCAGCAGTGTCCTAAATTCTAGCCACTGAATTAATTGCCTTTTCTCAGGCTTGCTATACACTTTCACACCTCCATGCTTTCACCCATGTTGTTCCCTCATCCCCAAATTCCAAATCAGAGCACACTTCAGGGACTTTCCCTTGAACCACCAGTGATGTCTGTCCAGCTGATTCCAGACTTTGTACTCTATTTTGACCTATGTTTCTTATTTGACACCTCCTTCCCTACTAAACTTATCTGAGCTAGAATTATAGCCTCTCAAAAGTTAGTGTCCTTTTGGTTTTACACGGCTTAGCTTTCTCTCCAAGATCTTCACCCTAATTACCAACTTTCTGCTGCTTTACAAGCCTCTGGTAATGAATCCTCAATACATCCTTGTGCATTGGTGTCATCCAAAGTAATATGTGTGCTGTGTGCATACAATTCTGACACTCAGAGCATAACTCTGTGGGCCACTACAAAAAGGTCCGTGCACATTTCCACTATGAACCACACTCCCCAACTCCTCAAGGAAAAATCCTGGGAAATTTGATGCCGGAGAAATGCTGCCATTGTTTCCTGCATGACCTCTCTATCTGGGAACAACAATCAGTTCCCAACACTTGCATCCCCACTTCAGTCACTCCTAAGGTTGAATCTGGTTGGTGGGAGGAGGAAACAAAGGCTGTGGGGCTCAGAAGCAGCCCCGTTCCTGGGATTCCCTGGGAGGGGCTGAGGCCAGGCCATTCTCCAGCTTCCCAGTTCCACACTCTTCCTCACTTACTCTCCTTCACCCCCGCCTTGTTCTGTTCCATTCAAGTTTCTTGGATAAAGGTGGATGGATTATGCCCCTCACACTGCTCAGCCCACTGGAGTCTATGTGCTTTGCTTTCTTTTTCAATTTAGAAAGAAAAATAACCAAAAGTTTCAAAGCAAGATAATAGGAGTATAGTTAATTAATTGCACATTATTATCTTTAAATTAGTTACTCAGGGCTGGCCAGATAGCTCAGCGGACTAAAGCACCTGCTTAGGCAGGCACAGAGACTAGGGTTCAATTCCTGGCATGCTGTGCTGGCCCTGCCCCTGATGTGTGCTAAGACAGCAACTGGGACTGGTCGTGGTGGCATGCGTCTGTAATCCCAGCACGTGGGAGACTGAAAACAGAAGAATCACTACAAGTCCAATCTGTGTAGTAAGACCCTGTAGACCCTGTTCTAAATATATAAAAATAAATAAATAAAATAAATTATTCAGAGTACAAGATATTGGCATTCAATTGTCCAAACAATATTATAATATTAGCACAAACTTTTCTTTTCAATGAACTAAGAGAAATTAGTAGTATAACTATTTTAACATATATATTTTCCCTTCCTTCTTTTCTCCATTCCCCCATCCCAGTTTCTCTTTCTTTTTGAAGTTTCATCTCATTTTTCAATATCTATTGTATAGTTTGGGTCTTGTTTACTCTTTCAACTTCTCAAACTAGGGAGATAATATGATGTTTACACATGTGCTTCTGGTTTATCTCACTTGTGAGTATGGTCTCGAGTTGCACTCATTTACCTATAAAAGTCTCTAATTTATCCTTTTTGATGGCTGAGTAGTGCTCTACTATATAAAATTAGCACATCCTTTATATGCATTTGCTGGGCATTTGGGTTGTTTCTAACCTTTAGCTATGACAAATTGTGCCTCTATGAATGTGGGTGCGCATGTGTCATTGCAGTACAATGTTTTTCTTTGCTTTCACTTATCTGATTCCTGACTCTTGGGCTTCAAGTGAATTCTGTCTCCCTGTTTATTTCTGCCAATGGGAAGCATGAAAAGCACTTGAGGTGAGATGGAAGAAGAGGGAGAAGTCGCGCCACACTCTAAATTCAACAGCCCCATGCCCCACAAGACCGCTGCGCATCACTACAGTCCCTTCTCAGGACTTCATTCCAATTCTCCCTTCTTGTAGATTAGGACTCACCATCTTCCCTGCAGCTTCTCTTCTTGCCATCTTTGAAAGGTTACAGAGAAACAGCTAATATGTAGCATCACACTTAGCCTGAACCATCATTGTCTCTTCCGATCTATCTCTGTGGAGCCTTGGCTTCCTCGTGTGTAAAATAAAGACTATTTAACCAAGGACTATGGGATCTACATCAGATGGCATAAGTGACAATGTTAAGGATGTGATGAAAGCTAAATGTTCTTTCCTGAGCACCCTGGGGCAGCACCTCTATAGCCAGTGTACACTTGTGGCAGGTGGGGGCAGCAGAGAGCCACTGGGGGAAGGAAGAAGGGGAAGAGGCTCAGGTCTTCAGAAATCTTAGTGCCAGGGCAGGCATCACAGGCAAACCGGCACCTCCAAAGGAAACTCAGACAAGCAGGTGAGGCAGAAGCAGGTAGGCACACAGAGGTCTACCAGAGATAAGTGAGTTCATGTTGGCCTCCTGAGAGCAGATGTCTGAAACTCACAAGTGAGTGGGCACATGGAACCAGCTGGAGAGCGTGTGGGTGCCAGGAAGGGGTCAACAAGCTGACTACAGAGACTGTCCCTCTGGGGGCATTTTGAACATACCATGCCATGGGAGCAGATTTCTGTCAGCCTCAACACAGGCCAGCCACATCAGCAAAATTATGTGAGGAGGGGAGATATTTTAAAATGCATAATAATCCATACCTTAGTTCCGTTACAAAGGTTTAAGACTGTCTCTGGATTACCAAAGGCCCTGTTACAAAGCCCCTGTTAGAAACACCTCCTAGGAACTTCTTTGCGTCACACTCTGTAGCTCGAAGACCCTCAGTGGGGCTGCCTTGGTCCCAAGGAAGGTGTCCGACAGAGGCACACAGACGGGTGAGGAAGCTCAGCCTGAGCATCACCGTGTCAGAGGAGGGCATTAGATCACACTCTTAAATTCCCCAAACTCTAAAGGTTCAAAGTGGAAAGTAGCTCCACACCACGAGCCCTTTGGCAACGATGTCATATTCCCACCAAGGACCCCCAGGTGGGACATCCGAGCAGCGTTTCTGTGGGCAACATTGGCACCCCAGGCTTCAGTGACACCCATCCTCAAGGTGTAGATGCCGCACTCTTCTTCGCTTTAAGTCATTGCTAGTGGCATACTGGAATCCTCATGCAGCTTTTAAAAGACCTATGTTTGCCTAAGCTGCCATCACTTGGACTTCTATTTATTTAATTTTTAAAATTTTATTGCATTGGCATAGGGCCAAGGAGAATGGTTAAAATATCAACTGACCAGTAAGGCATGAACTTCAACCAGTGAGGCGGGTGTTGGCTGGTACACCACCCCTGTGTGTGCCAACTCCCAGCATCCAGTGTTGCCACGGACTTAGGTGTACGTAAAGTTTGCATTCAAACGTGCCAAGTGGAGAACCATTGAGTTAGACATTTCCGCCAGCAAACAGGAAGCGACTGGTGACCCCTCCAAGTGAAATGCCCGTACAACTGTGGGTCTGTACTGCGAAAGAAAGCCAGCAGGTGAGGACGTGGTCATGGGCGCACGCACAATGGACCCGCACAAGCTCGCCTCCTTTCCGCGATCTCCAAAACCTCTCCCAGCATCTGGCACAAAACAGCGGTCAACAATGCACGAGCCAAGCGATGCATCTATCATGAGGCTGAATAAAATACACAATCCCAAGGACACTGTCACTAGTGGACCAGTGCTGCTCCCACATCTATAAAGCAGCCTTCGTTTTTGTTGCGTAAGCGAAGGGGGTACTGCTGCGCATTTTTCACGTCCAATGCTTCCAGGGCGGTTACCTGGAAATCACTACGCAGTTTGCATGGAAATGGAGATTTCTTCGCCTCTGCTTGTAACCACTCCACCCCAGGTCTCCTCTGAACGCAGTAGAGCTTGCTGTGAGAAGGAGTTCTCAAAGGCGCCTGGCAGACCCCGCGCCGCTGTGCCCTACCTCAACCATGCTAGCCCCTTTACCCTGCTGCTTCTACTAGACCCCTCCACCACCGTGCAGCCCTGACACACTTCTGCCTTCTGCCCTATGGCGTGGGTCTTTTTGGCTGAACTGGAGAGAAGGAGGGAAAAAAAAAAAAAAAAAAAACAGACAGCCATTTGGAATCTTAATGAGACTAAGTCCATTTCATTATGTTGTCATTTCATATTTCACCGCTTTGACGGCAAAGGCACAAGAGGCCTCCAAGGGACTTTCTGCTTCGCACACCCCAGGCTGAAAGAAGTGGCTGACAGACAGGAGGAGGCCACGCCCCCTTCATCAGCCTCCCGCTCACACCACAGCCATAGTGCTAGAGGGGAATCCTGTCCTGTGAGCCTCAAACACTACAGCCAGACACAGGACGCGTTGGAGGGACCTTTCCCCAGGTTAAAGGGGAGCTCTCGATCAAAGCAGAAACAGAGGAGCCGCCCCCTCACGGCCAAGCTCTCTTGCATGTTCTCAAATACAAACAGAGCTGGCCTCAGGGCATCGTAGAAATTGCTATTATAAATTCAGATGGTGCACCAGGGGGTGCCTCATTTTCTATTATTGTGGCTGGTCTCGTGAGCCACTCCAGCAATAGGATCTCAAAAGTGCAAGTGCTACCCCCGGGGGCACCGTTAGAAACACATTATTTTAAAGCACCGCAATAAAGCATGAGCTCAAACAACTTCATTGAAATAAAGATTAATACCGACCATGTGTTCCTCAGCCACCCTCCGCCCACATCCGACTCACACCTTTCTCCCCACACACACACACCTGGGGTTCACCTTCCCAGTCCCACCTACCTGGTCCACTGTGGGGCACAGAGCTTGGGTAGTCATCAGAGGGAGAGGACATAGGAAGCCAGGCAGTGCAAGACAACATGAGGAGCCAAGGGTTGCTGACAGGCACTGCAGGCCCTTCTGCCAGCTGGAGCCAGGAGAAGAGGCCTAGGCCAGCAGTCACGAGTCCTGCATTGTGTGGAAGCTGGGCTGCTAACTAGAGGTATTTACTGGAGCACGTCACTCAACCTCTCAGAACTTTAATTATATTTTCTATGAAAGAAAGCAACATGGCCAGGCACAGTGGTACCTGCCCACAACCCCAACAGTCTGGGAAGCTGAGACAGGAGGATCACAAGTTCAAGCCTAGCCTGGGGAA
>NW_004524583.1:8622685-8624189 GCF_000260255.1 Octodon degus
AAGCTAGACCATCAGGGCTAGTGAGATAGCTCAGCAGACTAAGAGCCTGCTTAGGCAAAAGTGCATGGATTGGGGTTTGATCCCCCACACCACGTGCCATACTGGTCTTGCCCTGGCTGTGCTGAGCCGGCCACCACGATGGTACACCCCTGAAATCCCAGGGCTAAAAAAAGGAGGATCACTATGAATCTGAGTCCAAGCTGTGTAGTGAGACCTTGTACCAAATACATAAAAAGAAGAAGAAAAGGAGGAGGAAGAGGGAGGGGAGGAGGAGGAGAAAAAGGGGGAGGAGGAGAGGGGGAAGGAGAGGAAGAGGAGGAGGTAGAGGAGGTGGGAGGAGAAGGAGGAGGAAGAGAAGAAAAAGGAGGAGGAGGAGGAGGAGGAGGAGGAGGAGGAGGAGGAGGAGGGCTGCCCTGAGACAGGAGTGGTACATAAACAAACCAGCCTCCCCAGGGTACATAACCCCCGCTGGTCCAGGAAGCGGAGCTCTTCCCTCTGTGCTCAGAGCAACTCTGCCCCTCCCCCACCCCAGTACCCTAGATGGGGCACAGCTAGCTCATCTCAGACAGGAGGTGGCCCCAGGCTGCACCATACTGCCACTGCCCTCTGCCCAGCCTCCCTGCTTAGGACTCAGGTCCTCAAGTTCAACATCTAGAAGTGGTTTCCATTTAAGGAAAGCTGTTCATCAGATGGGGCTGACATAATGGATTAACACAAAATAAAATTCATGGTGCAGGGTTGGTGTTTGTCCTCCAAGGTTCAGAGTGGAAGCACTCAAGAATCTCCTCATAACTCCATGGCTATAGCTCCGTGGGACCATATGGGGGTGGCTGGAAACACGGAGACCCCTGGGGACAAGGGCAGGCATCACAGAGAGAGGCCGGCCTAGGGGTTAGAACAGAACACCCTGGAGTTACTACTGCTACTGTCACGCAAGAAGGAAGGGGACTAATTAAAAAGTGGGAGACAGATGCCCCAGTGGGTTTTGTATCTCTCTTGCTTTCTGTTTCTGGAAGGGAAAGAGGATTGTCACAAAAATAACTGAACTGACATCAAATATTTAAATTTCAGAATTGGAAGAAAAAAAAAGAAAAGAAGTAAAATTGAAAGTGAGATAAAAATACACTGTAAACAAGGCACAGAGCCAGTCTGTGACAGGAGAGCTCCTTCCTCCCTGCTTAGTGGGTGACACTGTCAGGCTTCACCAGTGTGCTGCACACCAGAACTTTCCGAGGACGTACGTGGAGTAAGAGGATGCACTCCCCTTGTGGAGAGCAGGGCAGTGGGGCTGCAGGCCTGCTCACAGCATGCAGTGGGAGCCTGGCTTCGCTGTGTGAACTAGTCTGCCTGTGCTTGTCACCCTACCCATCACCTCTGAAGAGCACAGCCCTGGCCATCAAGGCAGAACACAGAAGAGTCGCTGATGGGAGCCCAGAGTGGGGCTCCACGTCCATATCTCTGCCCACAGGGGCGAGGCATGGCTGCGCCTGAAGTCTTCAGTGAC
>NW_004524583.1:8624299-8636100 GCF_000260255.1 Octodon degus
GGCCTTAGTTCAATCCCCGGTTCTGCAAAAAATAAATAAATAAATAAATAAATAAATAAATAAAAATAAAGAAGTGATTAAGCAACACAACCCTCCACTCACAGTCCTCCCCCACGAAGATTTCACACATGTTACTCTGGGACTGGGAGGCAGTAGGACAGAGAAAGGGGGTCTTGGCATTCTAGAGACCTGGTCAAAATGAGCTGAGGGCCAGGAAAACTCACTTGGAGAAGAGTGTGGAGAGGCTGGAATGGGGTCCCGGTAGAGGGGCCTGTAAGGTATGATAACAAGCAGATTGTAAGCTGCAGCACAGCTCTCACTGATGTTAATCCTGCTCACTGTCAATCACTCTTCATCTGATGAGCAGGAATTACATCAGCATGCATTTGTGAGCCCACGGAGCAAGGCTGGGCCTCTGGGGCTGGGCAGGGATCCGGGGAATTAAAGAATGAGTAGATAGTAGAGACAGGTAGAAAGGCAGGAATCTAGAGGAAGGATGGGGGACATGCGACATCACGGAGCTTTTTTTACTGAAACTCTGAGAACTCATGAGAGATGTACACTTGCAGTAGATGGCTGCTGTGTGCAGTACTGAGCTC
Source organism: Octodon degus (assembly GCF_000260255.1). NCBI lineage: Eukaryota > Metazoa > Chordata > Mammalia > Rodentia > Octodontidae > Octodon > Octodon degus. Next base: position 8,624,899 of record NW_004524583.1, read on the forward strand.
CCCATTCACGGCCATGTTCAGGAAGCCCCTGGGTGGAGAGAACTTCCACATCAGAGAGGGGCTACCCTCTGTGAAAACGCAAGCTCTCACGATTCCACATTTCTCTTCCTCTTCCCCATCTACCCCAACCCAGTTCCGAAGCACGTACATTCTCACCTTGAACCACTCTGTTATCAAGTCAATAAGAAAACTGGGTGGATAATAGGAAGAAAATTCTTCAAATGTGTATACAATTCCACTAAAACACAAGGAAGTAGTCTACCAAAAGATTTGCATGGTTCAGGATTCCTTGTTTTGTTTTGTTTTTAGTTTTATGTATTTGGCACAGCACTTCCCTACACCAGTCAGACTCATAGTGATCCTTCTGTTTCAGCCGGGAGTGCATTACCACACCCAGTCTCAGTGGCTGGCTCAGCATGCCCAGGGGGCAGGGCCAGCACAGAATGTGGTGCTGGGGGATTGAAGCAGGGTCCCTGTGCTTGCCAGGCAGGCACTTAGACCGCTGAGCTAGCTCCCTGTTCAAAAGATAGCTCCAGAGACTTTTATCTTAATGAGACTGTGACCATCTTGGTGCTGCCTCAGTGTTCCAAGATGCTCACTGGTGAGTAAGACATTCTGGTCAGCATCTCCATGGCTGCAAGATGGCTGCTTGTGTGACACACAAGAACTGAAGCTCAACACACAAGGGGGACTGCAGGGAGGATGTTTCTTATTTATCTGCCCAGCAAGATGCCTACCTTGTGCCCTTCCCCAAATTGCAATCAGTTTTGTTTCAGCATTAGGCAACCACAGCTCTATGGGAGGCTGCTCCCTACCCCAGAGAATGAGTGTTAATCAGTCCAATCCAGTATGGCACTTCCATAATCCGGGTGTTGGAAATACCATGTGACCAAAGCACAGAAGCTTATATTTCACTAGGAGAAAATGATTTTTAAAAAAATAAGTAAACAAAGACATAGAATTATTGACTGACAATGAGAGATGTGTATGTGAAGCAAAGTGATGGGGAACACATGCTGCTCTAAAGTCCCAGTGCTGAGAGCCAAACATCGCCTCCACCTTTGATCAGTGGCATGATGCTATGGCAGCTCTGACCACCCTCTGCAGCCCAAGTCCATGGCTGGCAAAACTGAAATACTATGGGAATAAAAACAGGAATGCTTGCGATGCGGCCTTTCATCTTCTCTGCTGTGAAGCAGGAGTTTAACACATACTGGTTGAATCAGGATGCCCGCAAAGCATGAGCCCTTGTAGGGAAACCAAGGAGTCTTAGATTAGGAGAGCTTGTCAAGAGAGTCTATAGAAATCTTAGGAGGTAAATTAGGAAAGGATAATGTGTCTTCTTAGACTAGAAGATGCCAGGGCAAAGCCAGCTCCTGAACCCTCTTTTCCCCAAACATGTCCATCTCCAACTATTTCTGTTTCTACAACTGCACCTGCATCTGCATCCATTGGAGAGAAGACAGAGATCAGCAAGGTTGAGAACCAAAAATATTGATTTCTGTTGCTAAATCGCTACTTTTGCTATGTCAGAAGCTCTCAGTTTGTATCAGTGAATGCAACTGTCTATCTTGCTAGGATCTCACTAAGTGCAGGTGACCAGCAAGAGATCATTAGAAGAACAGACCCTGGGGACAAGAAAATAAAGTCTGTGATCCTGCCTGATGGATACTGTTTTTTGTTTTTTTTTTTTACAAACAATCCTAATCGTGTGCAATTATAATGCATATTAATATACATTTATTTTATTATTTAGGTATAGATTTACTTTATTATTTCTGGATGGATAAATGGTAATGTATTTAACAAGTTCTATTTTTAAAACAACAGCCTTTCTGAACCCAACCTTTTGACTTCCTTAGAGCAAAGAATAGCAGATATTCACATAAAAGGGAGCAGAGTGTTCCCTAGTTAGCATGCATGAAATAAGGAATGCTCTAAAGAGACAATTGTCCTAGGTGCACTAAGACATATTCAGGATCCTGAAGAAGATGGCTTTCAAAAAAGTGACACTACCTAGTCACTATACCACTTCAAACACAGCAGTCCCAACACTGGTAGCAAATAGTCTGCAAATAGTATGCTTCCTTAGATAAAGTATTGGATACCTACAAGAGTACCTTAGCCTTCAAATGTTTTATTTTTAAAATCCACGTTTAAATCAATGATTTACTGTGGCCTAAAACATTCATGGGTCTCTGCTCCTGGATATAACCTTAAGTCAGATGGACCCACTCAAGAAAACCAAATTTATCATTCTTTAATCACATAAGCTTGTCTATTTTCCCAAAACCTATCAGACATTTTGATAATGAAGATACCATGGCTTTGTTCTTTATAATTTCAGTCATTTCCAAACATAAAAGTTCAATCCCTTAAAGAGAAATGTTTGGGCCACCAAGAACCACTGTCAGACAACCTAAAGAACAATATAAAAATTATTGCCCAGATTCAATTAGTAGAGGCACATAGTCAGTGCATATACATTTCCATCCATGTTTACCAATGTACAAAGAATTGCCTGAAAGTGATATAGCAGTTTTGACAGAGGCCATCTCAGGACATTAAGTTTATAAATAATTTATTCTTAATTGCATTTTCCTGTACTTTCCAAACTTTCTTCAAGAACCCTATGTAACTTTTTTCATCAACAAAAAACACAATAAATATCTTATAAATATAGTTGTAATATGACACAGACCCTGAAGGCAACTTTAAATCACAAGTTACAACAGTGCTTGGCTCAAGAAAGCATCAATGGATTAAATGCACTGCTTCCACGCTACAACTTTTCAAGGGCACAACCCTCATTTAGATGTACAACTTCCATTGTGTTTGTTTTTAAAAAAAAAAATCACTCTCCATTAACTCAGGGCCACCCTGTATAATGTCATCCCATCTGTGCCAGTGGCAGCTAAGCATTGTAATGCAAACCTTCCAGTATGTGCGGTCACCAACCCCAATGGACACAACCTAAGACAGACCTGCGCTGCACCAAACGCCATTCTGCTACATTGGGTCGCAGTCCAGAGCAAGGCCCCAGTGAATTGCATTTGAAAAGCCCCACTCCAAGTGAGAAACCCTCTAACGGAGAAGAAGAAAAGGCATGACCCCATCTGCAATGTAATTTCTTGTGTTCTCTATCACAAGACATCCAAGAGTAATGCCAAGAAACAGCAATAGCAGTAACCATGGCTATAATGTTAAGACCGTTCCAGATGTTTCAGGTACTATAAGCAAATGGGAATCTTTGCTCCTTTTTCTGAGACCAACTGGTTCTGGGCCCAAACTACTTTATGAAGCACCACTGGCACTATGGTGGGCTAGCTGAGGAAGTATAGCGAGGAAGGGCCACCCCAACAAGAAAAGGGTAAGGCTCTTATAATAAGGAAAATGGAACACTTGGGTTCCTGAAATGAGTCCTTCAAATTTCCAGTAAATCACTTTCTTCTTACAGGAACCAAATGTACTGTTCCTTAATGCCTCATATTTGCCCAGCGTAGGAGGTCATCTCTTCTGGTTTTCCTGATGTAGAATAGCCCAGAACATTCAATAATGACAACAAGTTTTGTAAACTGATGAGAAAAAAAAGGAAAAGAGGGAAAAAATGAACAATTACCATAAGTCCCAAACAAGTTTTCAGCAAATTGCTTGCAAAGGCATCTCTTCATTCCATGATGTAACCCAGAAATACATTAGGTCCATGGAGGAATCAAGAGACCACGAGGGGTAGAACAAGAATAATTAAAGTGAATCTTCCAGTTTGTTTTTAATCTATAAAGCCTCTTAACAAGAGTGTAAGATTCCAAAGAAAACTGTCTGGGCAGAAAGAATTGACCCAAAAGAAAGGAGAGTACAACCACCTGGTGCGGTCATCTCTTAAGTTTTAGCTTAGAAGATGTTGTGCTGTTCTTCTATATTTAAGCGGTAGCTTCACAATATGACTTTAGACAGGAGATATAAATGAAGAGAATGGAGAAATGCCTGTTTTCCACATGCAACCTACTCCTGCTAGTGAAGCAGAAGGTATCAGAGGAACCCTGCTCTGAACTCCTTGGGTTTTGTAGGGATGACAAGCATCACAGAATGATCCATGAGAACTCTCTTTCTAACTAGTGCAGGAAGCAGGAGCCCTGATGGAGCTCTTTAGCTATGAGATGGTCTCTGTGGCAATAAAAGCCTTCCTACTGGGAAACGTCTTTAAACTGCCCTCCACCTCTCAAAAACTGACTCCTGAAAAGCACAACTGTGCATCTGTAATGATGGAAGAGCAAACTGATTTGCCTGTGAAGGGGGTAATCAGTCAATCACCAACTAACCTTTTAGGAAGAATTCATCCACACTTCATTGGGCAACCTGTCTATCTAAAAATCAGGAAAGCATCATGGGATGTGCCTTGTAAGAGTTCAGCAGATGGCAGAACTTTAAATACAGAAAATGATCAACCAGCTAACAGTTTCTGAGCATATGCTCTTTGGAGACACAGTACTAGACTCTAGAGGCAACCAAATGTAAAAGAGTTTCTGCCTTTGGTAACTTTCACGTCATTACTGGGGAGATGACTTACTCATCAAAAATGGATACTCTAAAAATGTTATATTTTGCCTTCTATATATTTTGAAAGCATGGTAGTTTTCAATCACTTTCACATAAATTAACCTTCCTATGTCTCTATAAAGTGTGCATTAATCACTCTGTCATAAAATCAAGTAATATAAAATGACAGCACAAGAGGTGTCCTAACACAGAAGACATAATGGACAAATGTAGAGTATGGGTAATTTAAGCCATGAGCCTGTGCTTCACAAAGGAAATAGACACCAGAGTTGTATAAATGTCAGTATTTAAAGACAAGAGAAGACAAATAAGGGCATTTAAGTGAGAGATAGTAGTGAGACCAGAAACAAAGGTTCAGCTGCATAACAACAGCTAACTAACCAAACTGCAGAAGACCTGGGACTTGTGCAAAATGCAAGATTCATGACCATTTTAATCTCATATTATGACCCAGAATAAATTCCCAGCTCATATAGACAGGGGAAGAGCACTAGATATAAGAGTTCTTTGTCAAACCAATTCACCAGTCCTACCTAGATACATATGACAGTCTTATAAGACACAGCATGCAAAGATTACCATCAGCAAGGGTTGCAAAGGGATGAGTGACTATCAGAGGAGATTGTGCTGGAAAGCTTAGACGTCTAGGTCCTGAGACATGTTCGCAAGTCATCATTACACATTCAACACCACTGACTGCCCTTACCGTCCTTAATCAGCGCTTTCTCCCTCCCTCTGTTAAGAAACAGAGACAAAGAGAGAGGAAGGAGGAGAAGGAGATAAAGATGGAGAAGGAGGAGGAAGGAAGGGGGTAGAGAGGGAGGAAGGAAGGAAAAAAGAAAATTCTGAGCATATACAGATATTGTGTAGTTTAATTATCATTCCACAGGTATCCAAAAATCTCTCATGAAATTTATCACTGTAGTGTGAAATAGAATTACTGATAAAATCTAGAACATTCTCAGGTCCTATAATAAAGAATTTACAGTTTATTCCCTGGATCTTTTTGAACAGGTGGGTAGATCCAGTTGGCAAACAAAGAAAACAAAAAATCAAAGACTGAAAAGAAATTGTAATATTTTACTCTAATGCATTGTTCATTGACTTTAGGATTTGTCCAAACTGCATTAAACCAGAATGTGAATGTGTCCCCACACAATGCAAATTCCAACTGCTTAAAGCTCATGGTCTGACCTTAATGGCCAGGCACTTATCAGTGCTGTCCCTATAACTGAGTGGTACTTATTCCCCATCACATGCTGCCTCTGCCGCACCATGGAGGCTGCCTGGATACACCTCCAGAGTGCAGCTGCTGTGTTTCCCTAGAGAAGTTAAGCTTCGTGCAGGCACCTTATCCAGATGAATCTTCCCCTCCAGATCAAGTCTTATCACCAGCTCACTCATCCCCTTAACCTACTTCTGAGAAATAAGCACCGGGAGCCAGAAAGGATGATTGAGCAGTGCCCTCCCCGACCCCTGTGCAGATCCATCTGCACTCTGCAGTGAAATCCTCTGAGAAGCTGAGTGAGGAGATGTTCCAAACTGGGTGATCCCATTATGAGAATTCAAAGCAGTAGAATGAACATCATGGTTCCTTATATAAGTCAGTATTCCAAAGCTCAAAATACCATTCTGTCTGGAAGACTAGCTAGGATGTGTCTATGCCGTGTGTGTGTGTGTGTGTGTGTGTGTGTGTGTGTGTGTGTGTGTGTGTGTGTGTGTAAACCTTAAAAAGATAGCAGCATTGTGATTTTTTTTTCTTGGTGGAACCGGGGATTGAACTCAAGCCCTTGTGCTTGCCAGGCGAGCACTTATTCTACTGAATCATTTCCCCGACCCTTCGCATTGTGATTGGTGGCCTCAAATTTCTATGTCCTTGTGTTCTATCATATAGCTTCTTCCCTGTAGGAGAGATGTAACTCAATGCTTGGATTATGTACCGTGCAATCGCCTGTAACTCCATTGTTTGTTCTCCTTTCCAGAGATTACCAACAAGAACGCTGAGAGCAAAAGAGAACTCCTTGTCTAACCTCCAAATCCAGTACCCCTACGTTGGTTGCACACCTCTGCAAGAAAGCACTCCTGCAGATTACAGAAAACAACTTTGGTTTAGAAGTGAAGAGTCTCATCCCTAAGGAAATGAATTCTAGTGACCTACTCGGGTGGGAGAAATGATGAAGATTAAATGTTTAATATTTATTGAGCATCTGCAGTGATCTATGTCCTGTTCAGAGCACAGCAGAGGAGGCATACCTTCTCTTTCAATCAGGTTAATGAGGAATTGATTTTTGAAGCTTTTTAAAAACACAAAGTATGACGCCAGTGTTAAACACCAATCATATTGGGAGTGGTGTTCACCTAGCTGTCTGCCTAATATGGAAGGGAAAATGTGAACAATCAATAGCCGATCTATAACTGTTCCCCAGGGTGGTATTAGAGTGCTTTCTCCCTCAGTAGCATGTACAAACACTCCCAATGTCTTTGATCAAAACCGTGGAAAGCATCAGAAAAGAATGCAGAGTCTTCCCATAAGAAAATGATCAAGAAATGGGATATGACAAAATCTTGACAGGATACATAGCTCACAGAGCAAGCAAAAGTTTCTGTTGGAGACTTTTACAAAAAACACATCATGATTTCTTAAAGACAACTGAGCCACCTGGTGTTACAAAGTCACCAGCCCGAGTTTCTCTCCCTATGATTTCTTCAGAGGGCAAATGAGACCTTTCCCAAATGACCCTCAACCCACAGTTAGCCAATATCCACTACAGTGACGGCAGACTCCGTGTTGAACTTCTTGACTTCAAACACCCTGAGGTATAATTTAGGGCACACATAGGAGGACATTCTGTCCTGTATGTGTCTGACTCAGCTCATATAAATTCAGATGGGACACAGCCCTATGCTGGTAACACTGGCAAGTCCAGGTGAGATGTGAACCTACACAGGTAACAAAAACAAAACTACGAGGACCTATCACTTATTGGAGACTTAGTATATGCCAGACTCCATGTGACATCTTACCCATCGTGTCTCATTTAATCCACACAACATGTAGAAAAGAAAATGAGGGTCACAGAGAAGCAAGCTCTAAGCGGCAGCACCTAAATTCCAGGCCCAGGATTTGAGACTTCAGGTGCTGCTTCCCTAGTCATGTGCCATGGGCCTTTAACAAGTGTGGCTCCCATCTACTGAACACCAATACATGTGCCATGCTTAATGACAGGCGGATTACATATGTCACCTCAAAGCACAGGCAGTGAGGGGAGTCATTCAGCAACTCTTTGGCCTACTGAGGACTGAACTCAGAAGCTTTGCCAACATGTTTTCTGAACACAAAGGAAACAAAGATCCCCATCCCCAGATGGCATGATTCTCCCTGCTCACACAGTGAATCCTGAGACAGCACTGAGGTGGACTTTTCTACTGGGATGATGCAGCAAGAACGCACTGAAATATGTAAATAGAGATATCTGTCTAAATCTATTTAAAAGTCTGAATCATAAAACATTTTTAAAGAAATACATTTTTGACTGTTCAGAAAAAAAGTAAAACTAGACCTAAGATAACAATATATTGCCAAGCAAAAATCCAGAATAGCTAAGAAAAATGCTATTTATCATTCCTTTTATTTTTATAAAATAAAAGTGCTTTAATAGTGCCTACAAATAGCTCATTCTCTTAAGAAGATGAAAGCATCCTTCTGAAATCTGACTTCTGCCAGAATTATGACAAATCCCAAATTAATGTTTCCCCAGTGGGATCTATATTAATGAATACATATTTTATCTCACATTTACATTTTTAACAGCTAATTTCCAAGGAATGCAAATGATTTACTCCATCGTGTTATTTACTTATATATAACAAAATGGGATAACTGTGATTTATAAATGATGTTTCACTTCCCAGTGGGTACACTAAAAGAAACTTGCACCCAAGTTCTCTGTCCAACCACCCCATGGTGCCCCCAAAGTTGCTCCTTCCACCAGCTTTGAGGAATCAGGCTCATCATCCTTCCCCCTAGACAGGTGAATCAAGAGGTTTTTAGTCTAATTGCCCATGACTTTTTATATAAATTAATAGTTAAGAACTTTATTAACTATATATTATCAATAGCTCATTATTTTTAATAATAATAGAAGCCAGTCAAGGAGGAACTCTACTATTCACCCAGAAAAGGAAAGAAAACCAGAATAGTGATATGAATGAGAGCTATTGGCTATTCCTTCATCCTAGTCTCTATTTCTTCTCACTAGATATCTTCAGTTGTGTTCAGACTAAAACATCCTTGACTGAAAATATTCACTTGCCTTCCCAGACTTCCTCATGGCTAGAAGTCATGTGGCTCAATTCGGGCCAATGAGACAAAAGCAGAAGTTGCGGGGTAGGGGGGGTGAGGAAAGCCTCCATTTGCTGAGTACCAGCACTTCCTCTTCTCTCTCCCCCCTCCCTCCACACTGGGAACAAGATCAGACTATAAAAATCACATACTGTACTATGACAGAACAAGAAAACAGAAGGCAAGGTGGCACCAGATGACATCCAGGAGCATGCATATGACCATGAACACATCCACCACCTTTGAGCTTCTCTAGTATAAAAAAAGAACAAGCCTCTTTACTTAATCTGTTGTTATGAAGATTTCTGTTACCTATTGTGAAAGAGAGTTTATGAAGATACACTGTGCTTTGAGGGTGCATTAAAACAATAATTAAGGTGAAGGGTGTTTTGGGTAGAACAAACTTGAGTAATTATTGTGACTTGTGTGTAGATGTTATCCCAAAGCCTCATGTGTTCATAGATGGGACTTTTTAGAGGTTTCTGGTTCTAGGGTGTGTGAGTATGGATTATGGGCATGTGATAATCAGATTAGTCTACTAATTTGATCAACATAGTTCTGGGTGGCTGAATGGATTTACTGAAGATAGAAGACCTAGGCTGGATGTGAGTAGCACTCACCAATAGGCTTGTAGGCTGAATGAAATAAAAAGGGAATGGAAGAGGGGAGGCTGGCGGTTTTCTGCATCCTGCCTGTTACGCCATGGGCTGCTTCTCCTCTGCCTACCCCTCTTCCACGCCATCCTGCCTTTGAGCCAGTCAGCTCTGGACTGAAACTTCTACAAACTGCGAACTAAAATAAATTTTTTCCTTTAACTTGTGGGTGTTGGGTATTGTCTTAGTGACAAAAACAAAAAAGTAACTGAGTCAGTGGTCATCTAAATGAAATGCTTCTTTTAAAAACTGAGGACTCAGGTCAATAATTTCTGACATTGCCAGTTAAACAGAAGACCCAATGCTATTATGGGCTACTGGACTCTTTTAGAATATTTTGCTGAGTTTATACACCTATAAAATTCAATAACGGAACTTAGAAAAAATGGGGTGTACCGATGAATGTCCATTTTGTATCTGTGTATTCAAAGTGGTTAGGATAGATATATAGTTGCATTCTCTTAATAAATAGAATGATTTGTTTTAATGGTGTTTGTAAATAGGATCTCAAGTCCGCATCTTGTACAGCAATTAGCCACTAAGAAGAATATATGCAGTGTATTATTTGTTGAAACTGTACTTCCGATTTGATTTGAAACTGTCTCATTGCTATCTGTTTATCAATAAAATTTTGAGAAAAAAAAACTGAGGAAACCAGAGAATCATCTGGAGAAGTAGCTCAGGTTGTGAAGCTGAAGCTTCAGTCCTCCAGTCCAGTGCTTTATTACCATCCCATGTTGCCTGCCTGAAGGGTCAAGCTGGATGAACAAAATCTACTTATCTAAGTAGAGACTTATTTGAAAGCTATTAAAACAGTCCTTTCCTTATAAACAAGCACTTGAGGGGAAAGAACAGATCATGGATCACCACAACCAAAAGTCTCAGACAAATATCGATAAGATTATTTTGGTGATCTTCTCAGATTGCTGTACATAACAGTGCTGATATTATTATTATTTAAAATAAATTGAAAAGTGTCTCCTTATTTTGGAAAAGAATTCGAAGAAAAATTCAGGGGCTGAGGATGTAGCTCAGTGACAGAGCTCTTGCTTAGCATACACAAGGTTCTGGATTTGGTCCTTAGCACCAAAATAAATAAAGAAAGAAATACATAAAACAATAAACAAGCTTTCAATTCCAGTCTACACAATCTCTACTCAGCACTCTCACTCTCTGTAGAGGTTTGAGACATGGACTCTGGAGCCAGACTGTCTGAGCTTGAATTCTAGGCCTGCCACTTACCAGATGCACAACCTTGGGTGAGTTATGGAACCTCCCAGCCTTTTATTTTCTCATCTTTAAAATATATAGGTTGCAATAGTAATGCCTATTAGTAAATATGCTATAAACATTAATTGGGCCAACATTTTGGCCCTAACCTTCTAAGGTCAATTAAGACTCAGGACATATGAGAACTTGTACTGTAATGTCATGTACCTCAGTAGTGTCCCAAACTTTCTGATCAAGAAGATTATGGGGCCAAAGAGGAAAGTGATCGATGGCATAGAGTGTGCCTAAGGAGATTCACATGGGGAGAAAACACTCTCTCAGACTTTCACAGAGAGCACATTGGCCAAGCAATGGCCGTGACTCATCCACATGGCTGCACTGACAAAGGTTCTACAATCTGAGGTACAGGATCTCAGGATA